>NW_027671422.1:3078333-3694000 GCF_964165515.1 Mesoplodon bidens
ATTCAGGAGAAAACGCATATGCCCATTTTGGACAAGTGCGTCATTGTCGAAGTTTTGCCCCTCTTCCTGTGCTTTAAAGGCGATTCCAACGTACCTCTTGAAATCTGTTTCCTGCTATTCTGCCTCGCTTTCAAGTCCGCCTTGTTGCCTTCCCTCAACAGATTTTCGGACGATAGTTGTCCTTTATTACTCTGCCAGTTTTTGAATTGCTGTGCCCCTGAGCTCCGTTTTTCAACTCGTTTTTTGTGAGGTGTACGCAAGTCCAAAATTTTGGTTAAGGACCTATACTGGTTCCCGGTGGGTGGCTGAGACTTTGGTTAATTCTTCTTCCTCCCGGGAAATTAGAGTGATATGTGCCCGTCCAAATGCCTAACAGCTGCTCTCTCATTGGTTCTCCCTCTTCCCTTCCATCCTCTGCCAAATTGGCAACCTGTGCAAACCAGGAGGTTAAATGGGTTGTCTCTCAAAGTTGGGAGATTGATAGTAAAGCAGTTGGAAAGACAAACCTGAGCACCAGGAGAGGGACTACTCGTTGAGTTTTAGAAACCATTTGTATTCACAGTGTGTCCATTCTCTAGGTTTCCCATACATGTTATAGCTGTAGAAATATTCCCTTCAACATGGAGAGTTGGGACCCATGGAATGGGGGCCATGCATTTTGCTTTAAAGGGTCTTCATTTGCTCACCCAATCTCACCAATCCTCTAAGTCCCAAGTGTCCAGCCTTATACCGCATCCAGCTGTCATTGTAGATAGGGTCATTCAGGTTTCATCAGAGACCCTGAAGGAATTGTGAAGAATTTCCCTGTTTTTTGGTTTTGTTTTTAAAATTCCTTTTTATAGTGGGTTTGAGCTAATTCTCGCTGCCATGTTTATGCCAGTCTAGACACACTTGATTCCCTTACAGAGACATATCTATACAGAGGTTTTAAGTTTCTTACTAGTCAGATCTATTCCTCTGCGGGAAATATGTGGTTTTGAGTCCCTTTCACTGAGGAAGTTGTAGGTTTTGTCTATTCCACAGTTGGTTTTAGAAATGGTACCTGTGCTTAAATCAATCTCTGGTTTTATGCATCACCCCTCCTCTCCTTTCCCCTTAAGCAGGCATAAGAGTGTTTTCTAAATGTGAGACTCTGTTCTCTTTCCTAACTCAGTTCATGTGTAGCCATGTTTACAGGATCTTCATAACTGATATCTTATGATAAGTTTCTTTTTCTGTGTGACTTATTTCACTTAGAATCATCGTACCTGAATCCACTCACTTTGCTGCTCCTGGTCTTATGACATTGATTACATGGCTGAGGGATATTCCATCGTACATAAATACCACAGTTTTTTGAACCATTTTTATATTTCCTGGGATATTTAAGGTGTACCCAAGTTGAGATTCTTGTAAGCAGTGCAGCCCTAAATTTGGGGGTGGCTCTGTCTTATTGATTTTCAGTTTTCCCAAGGTATATTCCCTAGACTGGAAGTGCACTTGGCTCTGTACCTCTGTTGTTTACTTGTTTTAGGGAACGCAATGCATTCCTCCAGTGAGGCAGTTGGCAAATTACATCCCGCCGATCAGCATTACAAGGCTCCATGTTCTCCAGGGCCTGTCTTGCCTTTCTGGTTTTTACACATTTGTGAATGTCCCTTTTGACCGGTGGGAAGTGATAATTCTTTGTAGTGCAGATTTGCATTGCCCGCTTGCTTGCTTGGCCAAAAAGGGCGCATTCGTTTTCTCCTGAATATATTCAGGAGAAAACACATACGCCCTTTTTGGCCAAGTGTGTCATTGTCGAAATTTTGCCCCCCTTTCCGGTGCTTTAAATGCGATTCCAACGTACCTCTTTAAATCTGTTTCCTGCTATTCTGCCTCGCTTTCAAGTCCGCCTCGTTGCCTTCCCTCAACAGATTTTCGGACGATAGTTGTCCTTTATTACTCTGCCAGTTCGTGAATTGCTGTGCCCCTGAGCTCCGTTTTTCAACTCTTTTTGTGAGCTGTACGCAAGTCCAAAATTTTGGTTCAGGAACTATACTGGTTCCCGGTGGGTGGCTGAGAATTTGGTTAATTCTTCTTCCTCCCGGGAAATTAGAGTGACATGTGCCCGTCCAAATTCCTTACAGCTACTCTCTCATTGGTTCTCCCTCTTCCCTTCCATCCTCTGCAAAATTGGCAACCTGTGCGAAACAGGAGCTCAAAGGGGCTGTCTCTCCAATTTGGGAGATTGATAGTAAAGCAGTTGGAAAGTCAAACCGGAGCACCAGGAGAAGGACTATTCGTTGAGTTTTAGAAACCTTTTCTATTCACACTGTGTCCATTCTCTAGGTTTCCCATACTTGTTATAGCTGTAGTAATATTCCCTTCAACCTAGAGAGTTGGGACCCATGGAATGGGGGCCATGCATTTTTGCTTTAAAGGGTCTGCATTTGCTCACCCAATCTCACCAGTCCACTCATTCCCAAGTGTCCAGCCTTATATCACATCCAGCTGTCATTGTAGATAGGGTCATTCCAGGTTTCATCAGAGACCCTGAAGTAATTGTAAAGAATTTCCCTGTTTTTTGGTTTTGTTTTTGAAATTCATTTTTATAGTGGGTTTGAGCTGATTCTCGCTGCCATGTTTATGCCAGTCTAGACACACTTTATTCCCTTACAGTGACATATCAATACATAGGTTTTAAGATTCTTACTAGTCAGATCTATACCTCTGCGGGAAATATGGGGTTTTGAGTCCATTTCACTGAGGAAGGTGTAGGTCTTGTCTATTTCAGAGTTGGTTTTAGAATTTTTACCTGTGCTTATGTCAAACTCTGGTTTTATGCATCACCCCGACACTCCTTCACCCTTAAGGAGGCATAAGAATGTTTTCTTAATGTGAGACTCTGTTCTCTTTCCTAACTCAGTTCATGTGTAGCCATGTTTACAGGATCTTCATAAGTGATATCTTATGATAAGTTTCTTTTTCTGTGTGACTTATTTCACTTAGAATCATCGTACCTGAATCCACTCACTTTGCTGCTCCTGTTCTTATGACATTGATTTCATGGCTGAGGGATATTCCATCGTACATAAGTACCACAGTTTTTTGAACCATTTTTATATTTCCTGGGATATTTAAGTTGTACCCAAGTTGAGGTTCTTGGAGCAGTGCAGCCCTAAATTTGGGGGTGGCTCTGTCTTATTGATTTTCAGTTTTCCCAAGGTATATTCGCCACACTGGAAGTGCCCTTGGCTCTGTAGCTCTGTTGTTTACTTGTTTTAGGGAATGCAATGCACTCCTCCAGTGAGGCAGTTGGCAATTTACATCCCGCCCATCAGCAAAACAAAGTTCCCTGTTCTCCAGGGCCTGTCTTGCCTTTCTGCTTTTTACACATTTTGTGGATGTCCCTTTTGACCGGAGGGAAGTGATACTTCTTTGTAGTGCAGATTTGCATTGCCTGCTTGCTTGCTTGGCCAAGAAGGGCGTATGCGTTTTTTCCTGAATATATTCAGGAGAAAACGCATACGCCCTTTTTGGCCAAGTGCGTCATTTTCGATGTTGTGCCCCTCTTCCTATTCTTTAAAGGCAATTCCAACGTACCTCTTGAAATCTGTTTCCTGCCCTTCTGCCTCGCTTTCAAGTCCGCCTCGTTGCCATCCCTCAACAGATTTTTGGACGATAGTTGTCCTTTATTACTCTGCCAGTTTGTGAATTGCTGTGCCCCTGAGCTCCGTTTTTCAACTCGTTTTTTGTGTGCTATACGCAAGTCCAAAATTTTGGTTCAGGACCTATACTGGTTCCCGGTGGGTGGCTGAGAATTTGGTTAATTCTTCTTCCTCCCCGGAAATTTGAGTGACATGTGCCCGTCCAAATTCCTAACACCTACTCTCCCATTGGTTCTCCCTCTTCCCTTCCATCCCCTGCACAATTGGCAACCTGTGCGAAACAGGAGGTTAAAGGGGCTGTCTCTCCAATTTGGGAGATTGATAGTAAAGCAGTTGGAAAGTCAAACCGGAGCACCAGGAGAGGGAATATTCGTTGAGTTTTAGAAACGTTTTCTATTCACACTGTGTCCATTCTCTAGGTTTCCCATACTTGTTATAGCTGTAGTAATATTCCCTTCAACCTAGAGAGTTGGGACCCATGGAATGGGGGCCATGCATTTTTGCTTTAAAGGGTCTGCATTTGCTCACCCAATCTCACCAGTCCACTCATTCCCAAGTGTCCAGCCTTATACCACATCCAGCTGTCATTGTAGATAGGGTCATTCCAGGTTTCATCAGAGACCCTGAAGAAATTGTAAAGAATTTCCCTGTTTTTTGGTTTTGTTTTTGAAATTCCTTTTTATAGTGGGTTTGAGCTGATTCTCACTGCCATGTTTATGCCAGTCTAGACACACTTGATTCCCTTACAGAGACATATCAATACATAGGTTTTAAGTTTCCTACTAGTCAGATATACTCCTCTGTGGGAAGTATGGGATTTTGAGTCCCTTTCACTGAGGAAGGTGTAGGTGTTGTCTATTCCAAAGTTGGTTTTAGAAATGGTACCTGTGCTTATGTCAAACTTTGGTTTTATGCATCACCCCGACACTCCTTCCCACTTAAGGAGGCATAAGAATGTTTTCTTAATGTGAGACTCTGTTCTCTTTCCTAACTCAGTTCATGTGTAGCCATGTTTACAGGACCTTCATAAGTGATATCTTATGATAAGTTTGTTTTTCTGTGTGACTTATTTCACTTAGAATCATCGTACCTGAATCCACTCACTTTGCTGCTCCTGTTCTTATGACATTGATTTCATGGCTGAGGGATATTCCATCCTACATAAATACCACAGTTTTTTGAACCATTTTTATATTTCCTGGGATATTTAAGGTGTACCCAAGTTGAGGTTCTTGTAAGCAGTGCAGCCCTAAATTTGGGGGTGGCTCTGGCTTATTGATTTTCAGTTTTCCCAAGGTATATTCGCTACACTGGAAGTGCCCTTGGCTCTGTAGCTCTGTTGTTTACTTGTTTTAGGGAACGCAATGCACTCCTCCAGTGAGGCAGTTGGCAATTTACATCCCGCCCATCAGCATAACAAGGCTCCCTGTTCTTCAGGGCATGTCTTGCCTTTCTGGTTTTTACACATTTTTGGATGTCCCTTTTGACCGGTGGGAAGTGATACTTCTTTGTAGTGCAGATTTGCATTGCCCGCTTGCTTGCTTGGCCAAAATGGGCGTATGAGTTTTCTCCTGAATATATTCAGGAGAAAACGCATACACCCTTTTTGGCCAAGTGCGTCATTGTCGAAGTTGTGCCCCTCTTCCTGTGCTTTAAAGGCGATTCCAACGTACCTCTTGAAATCTGTTTCCTGCTATTCTGCCTCGCTTTCAAGTCCGCCTCGTTGCCTTCCCTCAACAGATTTTCGGACGATAGTTGACCTTTAATACTCTGCCAGTTTGTGAATTTCTGTGTCCCTGAGCTCCATTTTTCAACTCGTTTTTTGTGAGCTGTACGCAAGTCCAAAATTTTGGTTCAGGAACTTTACTGGTTCCCGGTGGGTGGCTGAGACTCTGGTTAATTCTTCTTCCTGCCGGGAAATTAGAGTGACATGTGCCCTTCCAAATGACTAACAGCTACTCTCTCATTGGTTCTCCCTCTTCCCTTCCATCCTCTGCAAAATTGGCACCTTGTGCGAACCAGGAGCTTAAAGGTGCTGTCTCTCCAATTTGGGAGATTGATAGTAAAGCAGTTGGAAAGTCAAACCGGAGCACCAGGAGAGGGACTATTCGTTGAGTTTTAGAAACCTTTTGTATTCACAGTGTGTCCATTCTCTAGGTTTCCCGTATATGTTATAGCTGTAGTAATATTCCCTTCAACCTGGAGAGTTGGGACCCATGGAATGGGGGCCATGCATTTTTGCTTTAAATGGTCTGCATTTGCTCACCCAATCTCACCAATCCTCTCAGTCCCAAGTGTCCAGCCTTATGCCACATCCAGCTGTCATTGTAGATAGGGTCATTCCAGGTTTCATCAGAGACCCTGAAGGAATTGTAAAGAATTTCCCTGTTTTCTGGTTTTGTTTTTGAAATTCCTTTTTATAGTTGGTTTGAACGGATACTCGCTGCCATGTTTATGCCAGTCTAGACACACTTGATTCCCTTACGGAGACATATCAATACATAGGTTTTAAGATTCTTACTACTCAGCTCTATTCCTCTGCGGGAAATATGGGGTTTTGAGTCCCTTTCACTGCGGAAGGTGTAGGTCTTGTCTATTCCAAAGTTGGTTTTAGAAACGGTACCCGTGCTTATATCAAACTCTGGTTTTAGGCATCACCCCACCTCCCCTTCCCCCTTAAGCAGGCATAAGAGTGTTTTCTAAATGTGAGACTCTGTTCTCTTTCTTAAATCAGTTCATGTGTAGCCATGTTTACAGGATCTTCATAAGTGATATCTTATGATAAGTTTCTTTTTCCTGTGTGACTTATTTCACTTAGAATCATCGTACCTGAATCCATTCACTTTGCTGCTCCTGGTCTTATGACATTGATTTCATGGCTGAGGGATATTCCATCGTACAAAAGTACCACAATTTTTTGAACCATTTTTATATTTCCTGGGATATTTAAGGTGTACCCAAGTTGAGGTCCTTGTAAGCAGTGCAGCCCTAAGTTTGGGGTGGCTCTGTCTTATTGAATTTCAGTTTACCCAAGGTATATTCCCTAGACTGGAAGTGCCCTTGGCTCTGTAGCTCTGTTGGTTACTTGTTTTAGGGAACTCAATGCACTCCTCCAGTGAGGCAGTTGGCAATTTACATCCCGCCCATCAGCATAACAAGGCTCCCTGTTCTCCAGGGCCCGTCTTGCCTTTCTGGTTTTTAAACATATTGTGGATGTCCCTTTTGACCGGTGGGAAGTGATACTTCTTTGTAGTGCCGATTTGCATTGCCCGCTTGCTTGCTGGACAAAAAGGGCGTATGTGTTTTCTCCTGAATATATTCGGCAGAAAACGCATACTCCCTTTTTGGCCAACTGTGTCATTGTCGAAGTTGTGCCCCTCTTCCTGTGCTTTAAAGGCGATTCCAACGTACCTCTTGAAATCTGTTTCCTGCTATTCTGCCTCGCTTTCAAGTCCGCCTCGTTGCCTTCCCTCAACAGATTTTTGGACGATAGTTGTCCTTTATTACTCTGCCAGTTTGTGAATTGCTGTGCCCCTGAACTCCATTTTTCAACTCGTTTTTTGTGAGCTGAACGCAAGTCAATAATTTAGGTTCAGGACCTATACTGGTTCCTGGTGGGTGGCTGTGACTTTGTTTAATTCTTCTTTCTGCGGGGAAATTAGAGTGACATGTGCCCGTCCAAATGCCTAACAGCTACTCTCTCATTGGTTCTCCCTCTTCCCTTCCATCCTCTGCCAATTTGGCAACCTGTGCGAACCAGGAGCTTAAAGGGGCTGTCTCTCCAAGTTGGGAGATTTATAGTAAGGCAGTTGGAAAGTCAAACAGGAGCACCAGGAGAGGGACTATTCGTAGAATTTTAGAAACCTTTTGTATTCACAATGTGTCCATTCTCTAGGTTTCCCGTACATGTTATAGCTGTAGTAATATTCCCTTCAACCTGGAGAGTTGGGCCCCATGCAAAGGGGGCCATGCATTTTTGCTTTATAGGGTCTGCATTTGCTCACCGAATCTCACCAATCCTCTCAGTCCCCAGTGTCCTGCCTTATGCCACATCCAGCTATCATTGTAGATAGGGTCATTCCAGGTTTCATCAGAGACCCTGAAGGAATTGTAAAGAATTTACCTGTTTTTTTTTTTTTATAAATCCTTTTTATAATGGGTTTGAGCTGATTCTCGCTGCCATGTTTATGCAGGTCTAGACACACTTGATTCCCTAAAGGAGACATATCAATACATAGGCTTTTTGATTCTTACTAGTCAGATCTATTACTCTGCGGGAAGTATGGGGTTTTGATTCCCTTTCACTGAGGAAGGTGTAGGTCTTGTCTATTCCAAAGATGTTTTTTGGAACGGTACCTGTGCTTATATCAAACTCTGGTTTTATGCATCACGCCACCTCTCCTTCCCCCTTAAGCAGGCATAAGAATGTTTTCTAAATGTGAAACTCTGTTCTCTTTCCTAACTCAGTTCTTGTGTAGCCTTGTTTACAAGAACTTCATAAGTGATATCTTATGATAAGTTTCTTTTTCTGTGTGACTTATTTCACTTAGAATCATCGTACCTGAATGCACTCACTTTGGTGCTCCTGGTCTTATGACATTGATTTCATGGATGAGGGATATTCCGTCGTACATAAATACCACAATTTTATGAACCATTTTTATATTTCCTGGGATATTTAAGGTGTACCCAAGTTGTGGTTCTTGTAAGCAGTGCAGCCCTAAATTTGGGGGTGGCTCTGTCTTATTGATTTCCAGTTTTCCCAAGGTATATTCCCTGGACTGGAAGTGCCCTTGGCTCTGCAGCTCTGTTGTTTACTTGTTTTAGGGAACGCAATGCACTTCTCCTGTGAGGCAGTTGGCAATTTACATCCCGCCCATCAGCATAACAAGGCTCCCTGTTCTCCAGGGCCTGTCTTGCCTTTCTGGTTTTTACACATTTTGTGGATGTCCCTTTTGACCGGTGGGAAGTGATACTGCTTTGTAGTGCCGATTTGCATTGCCCGCTTGCTTGCTTAGTCAAAAAGGGCGTATGCCTTGTCTCCTGAATATATTCAGGAGAGAACGCATACGCCCTTTTTGGCCAAGTGCATCATTGTCGAAGTTGTTCCCCTCTTCCTGTGTTTTAAAGGCGATTCCAACGTACCTCTTGAAATCAGTTTCCTGCTATTCTGCCTCGCTTTCAAGTCCGCTCATTGCCTTCCCTCAACAGATTTTTGGACGATAGTTGTCCTTTATTACTCTGCCAGTTTCTGAATTGCTGGGCCCCTGAGCTGCATTTTTCAACTCGTTTTTTGTGAGCGGAACGCAAGTCCAAAATTTTGGTTCAGGAACTCTACCGGTTCCCGGTGGATGGCTGAGACTTTGGTTAATTCTTCTTCCTGCTGGGAAATTAGAGTGAAATGTGCCCGTCCAAATGCCCAACAGCTAGTCTCTCATTGGTTCTCCCTCTTCCCTTCCATCCTCTGCCAAATTGGCAACCTGTGCGAACCAGGAGCTTAAAGGGGCTGTCTCTCCTAGTTGGAAGATTGATAGTAAAGCAGTTGGAAAGTCAAACTGGAGCACCAGGGGAGGGACTATTCGTTGAGTTTTAGAAACCTTTTGTATTTGCAGTGTGTCCATTCTCTAGGTTTCCCGTACATGTTATAGCTGTAGTAATATTCCCTTCAACCTGGAGAGTTGGGACCCATGGAATGGGGGCCATGCATTTTTGCTTTAAAGGTTCTGCATTTGCTCACCCAATCTCACCAATCCTCTTAGTCCCAAGTGTCCAGCCTTTTGCCACATCAAGCTGTCATTGTAGATAGGGTCATTCCAGGTTTCATCAGAGACCCTGAAGGAATTGTAAAGAATTTCCCTGTTTTTGTTTTGTTTTTGAAATTCCTTTTTATAGTGGGTTTGAGATGATTCTCGCTGCCATGTTTATGCCAGTCTAGACACACTTGATTCCCTTACGGAGACATATCAATATATAGGTTTTAAGATTTTTACTAGTCAGATCTATTCCTCTGCGGGAAATATGGGGTTTTGAGTCCCTTTCACTGCAGAAGGTGTAGGTCTGGTCTATTCCAAAGTTGGTTTTAAATCGGTACCCGTGCTTATATTAAACTCTGATTTTAGGCATCACCCCACCTCTCCTTCCCCCTTAAGCAGGCATAACAGTGTTTTCTAAATGTGAGACTCTGTTCTCTTTCTTAAATCAGTTCATGTGTAGCCATGTTTACAGGATCTTCATAAGTGATATCTTATGATAAGTTTCTTTTTTCTGTGTGACTTATTTCACTTAGAATTATCGTACCTGAATCCATTAACTTTGCTGCTCCTGGTCTTATGACATTGATTTCATGGCTGAGGGATATTCCATCGTACATAAGTACCACAATTTTTTGAACCATTTTTATATTTCCTGGGATATTTAAGGTATGCCCATGTTGAGGTTCTTGTAAGCAGTGCAGCCCTAAATTTGGGGGTGGCTCTGTCTTATTGATTTCCAGTTTTCCCAAGGTATATTCCCTAGACTGGAAGTGCCCTTGGCTCTGTAGCTCTGTTGTTTACTTGTTTTAGGGAACACTATGCACTCCTCCAGTGAGGCAGTGGGCAATTTACATAACGCCCATCAGTATAACAAAGCTCCCTGTTCTCCAGGGCCTGTCTTGCCTTTCTGGTTTTTACACATTTTGTGGATGTCCCTTTTGACCGGTGGGAAGTGATACTTCTTTGTAGTGCCAATTTGCATTGCCCGCTTGCTTGCTTAGCCAAAAAGGGCGTATGCCTTGTCTCCTGAATATATTCAGGAGAGAACGCATACGCCCTTTTTGGCCAAGTGCATCATTGTCGAAGTTGTTCCCCTCTTCTTGTGTTTTAAAGGCGATTCCAACGTACCTCTTGAAATCAGTTTCCTGCTATTCTGCCTCGCTTTCAAGTCCGCTCCTTGCCTTCCCTCAACAGATTTTTGGACGATAGTTGTCCTTTATTACTCTGCCAGTTTGTGAATTGCTGTGCCCCTGAGCTGCATTTTTCAACTCGTTTTTTGTGAGCGGAACGCAAGTCCAAAATTTTGGTTCAGGAACTCTACCGGTTCCCGGTGGATGGCTGAGACTTTGGTTAATTCTTCTTCCTGCTGGGAAATTAGAGTGAAATGTGCCCGTCCAAATGCCGAACAGCTAGTCTCTCATTGGTTCTCCCTCTTCCCTTCCATCCTCTGCCAAATTGGCAACCTGTGCGAACCAGGAGCTTAAAGGGGCTGTCTCTCCTAGTTGGAAGATTGATAGTAAAGCAGTTGGAAAGTCAAATCGGAGCACCAGGGGAGGGACTATTCGTTGAGTTTTAGAAACCTTTTGTATTTCCAGTGTGTCCATTCTCTAGGTTTCCCGTACATGTTATATCTGTAGTAATATTCCCTTCAACCTGCAGAGTTGGGACCCATGGAATGGGGGCCATGCATTTTTGCTTTAAAGGGTCTGCATTTCCTCACCCAATCTCACCAATCCTCTTAGTCCCAAGTGTCCAGCCTTATGCCACATCCAGCTGTCATTGTAGATAGGGTCATTCCAGGTTTCATCAGAAATCCTGAAGGAATTGTAAAGAATTTCCCTGTTTTTTGTTTTGTTTTTGAAATTCCTTTTTATAGTGGGTTTGAGATGATTCTCGCTGCCATGTTTATGCCAGTCTAGACACACTTGATTCCCTTACGGAGACATATCAATACATAGGTTTTAAGATTTTTACTAGTCAGATCTATTCCTCTGCGGGAAATATGGGGTTTTGAGTCCCTTTCACTGCGGAAGGTGTAGGTCTTGTCTATTCCAAAGTTGGTTTTAGAAACGGTACCCGTGCTTATATCAAACTCTGGTTTTAGGCATCACCCCACCTCTCCTTCCCCCTTAAGCAGGCATAAGAGTGTTTTCTAAATGTGAGACTCTGTTCTCTTTCTTAAATCAGTTCATGTGTAGCCATGTTTACAGGATCTTCATAAGTGATATCTTATGATAAGTTTCTTTTTCCTGTGTGACTTATTTCACTTAGAATCATCGTACCTGAATCCATTCACTTTGCTGCTCCTGGTCTTATGACATTGATTTCATGGCTGAGGGATATTCCATCGTACAAAAGTACCACAATTTTTTGAACCATTTTTATATTTCCTGGGATATTTAAGTTGTACCCAAGTTGAGGTCCTTGTAAGCAGTGCAGCCCTAAGTTTGGGGTGGCTCTGACTTATTGAATTTCAGTTTACCCAAGGTATATTCACTAGACTGGAAGTGCTCTTGGCTCTGTAGCTCTGTTGGTTACTTGTTTTAGGGAACTCAATGCACTCCTCCAGTGAGGCAGTTGGCAATTTACATCCCGCCCATCAGCATAACAAGGCTCCCTGTTCTCCAGGGCCCGTCTTGCCTTTCTGGTTTTTAAACATATTGTGGATGTCCCTTTTGACCGGTGGGAAGTGATACTTCTTTGTAGTGCCGATTTGCATTGCCCGCTTGCTTGCTGGACAAAAAGGGCGTATGTGTTTTCTCCTGAATATATTCGGCAGAAAACGCATACTCCCTTTTTGGCCAACTGTGTCATTGTCGAAGTTGTGCCCCTCTTCCTGTGTTTTGCAGGCGATTCCTACGTACCTCTTGAAATCTGTTTCCTGCTATTCTTCCTCACATTCAAGTCCGCCTCGTTTCCTTCACTCAACAGATTTTTGGACGATTGTTGTCCTTTATTACTCTGCCAGTTTGTGAATTGCTTTGCCCCTGTTCTCCATTTTTCAACTCGTTTTTGTGAGCTGAACGCAAGTCCAAAATTTTGCTTCACGACCTATACTGGTTCCTGGTGGGTGGCTGAGAGTTTGGTTAATTCTTCTTCCTGCCAGCAAATTAGAGTGTCATATGCCCGTCCAAATGCCTAACAGCTACTCTCTCTTTGGTTCTCCCTTTTCCCTTTCATCCTTAGCCAAATTGGCAACCATTGGGAACCAGGAGGTTAAAGGGGCTGTCTCTTCACGTTGGGAGATTTATAGTAAAGCAGTTGGAACGTCAAAACGGAGCACCAGGAGAGGGACTGTTCGTTGAGTTTTAGAAACCTTTTGTATTCACAGGGTGTCCACTCTCTTGGTTTTCCGTCCATGTTATAGCTGTAGTAATATTACCTTCAACCAGGAGAGTTGGGACCCATCAAATTGGTGGCATGCATTATGGCTTTAAAGGGCCTGCATTTTCTCCGCCAATCTCACCAATCCCCTCAGTCCCATGAGTCCAGCCTTATGTCTCTTCCTGCTGTCGTTGTAGATTGTGTCATTCCAGGTTGCATCAGAGCCCTTGAAGGAATTGTGTAAGAATATCGCTGTTTTTTTATTTTTTTTTTTGAAATTCAGTTTTATAATGGGGTTGAGCTGATTTTCCCTTACTTGTTTTTGCCGGTCTAGACAAACTTGATTCCCTTACAGAGACATATAAATACATTGGTTTTAGGATTCTTACTAGTCAGATATATTCCTCTCCTGGAAATAGGGATTTTGAGTCCCGTTCACTACGGAAGAAGTAGTTCTTGTCTGTTCTATATTTGGATTATGGAACGGTACTTGTGCTAATATCAAACTCTGCTTTTGTGCATCTCCCCACCTCTCCTTTCCCCTTAAGCATGCATAAGAGTGTTTTCTACATCTGAGACACTGTTCTATTTCCTACTACAGTTCATATGTAGCCATGTTTACATTCCCTTCATAAGTGATATCTTATGTCAGAATGCACCATGGCCCTTGTCATAATAATGCTCCATGACCACTGTCATCACATTGCACAATGCCTAGTTATCACAATGCTCCATTTCCCTTGTCATCACAATTCTCCTCGTCCTTGTCATCACGATGCTACATGACACTTCTCATCACAACATTACATGCTCTTGTCATTACAATGCTCCTGGACCCCTGTCATCACAATGCTCCCTGACACCTGTCATCACAGTGCTTCATGCCCCTTGTCATTACAGTGCTCCATGATGCTCGTCATCACAATTACCCAAGGTCTTCTCATCACAATGCTCCACGGTTTTGCCATCACAATGCTCCATGCCCTGGTCTTCTCACAGCTCAATGTCCCTTGTCCTCACAATTCTCCTCGTCCTTGTCATCACAGTGCTCCATGGCAGTTCTCATCACAGTGTTATATGCCCTTGGCATCACAATACTCCATACACTTGTCATCGCAATGCTCCATGACCCCTGTCATAGGAAGCTCCATGTGCTTGTCATCACAATGTTTCACGACCTGGAAATAAGAATTATCAGTGGCCCTTGTCATCACAATGCTCCATGTCCTTGTCATCACAATGCTCCTTTACCTTTGTCACAACAATCCTCCATGACACTTGGCATCACAATGTTCCGTGCTATTGTCATCACAATGGAACATGAAATATGTCATCACAATGCTCCCTGACACCTGTCTTCACAATACTCCATGAACTTGTCATCACAATGCTCCATGCCCTTGTCATCACAATGTGCCATGCCCAATGTCATCACAATAATCCATGAAACATCTCAGACCAATGCTCCATGCCCCTTTTCATCACAATGCTCCATGAACCCTGTCATCACAATGCACCATGCCCATCATCATAATGCTTCATGCTATTGTCATCACAATGAAATCAAAATGCTCCATGACCTCTGTCATCACAATGCTCCAAACCCTTGTGATCACAATGTTCCATAACACTTGTGATCACAATGCCCCATGACGCTCGTCATCACAATTATCCATGGCCTTCTCATCACAATGCTCAATGACATTTGTCATCACAATGCTCAATACCCTTGTCATCACAATGCTCCCTGACACTTGTCATCAGAATGCTCCTTGAACCCTTTCATGACAAGGCTCCATGCCTTTTTCATCACAATGATCCATGCCCTTTTCATCACGATGCTCCAAGGCCCCTGCAATAACAATGCTCCTTGCCCTTGTCATCACAAAGCTCCATGACAAATGTCATGAGAATGCTCCATGGCCTTCTCATCACAATGCTCCATGCCATTGTCATCACAATGCACCAAGACACCTGTAATCACAATGCTCCATTCCTCTTTTCATCAGAAAGCTCCATGAGACTTGTCATCACAAGGATCCATGGTTTTCTCATCAAAATACTCCAGGACATTGGCATCAAAATGCTCCATTCCCTTATCATCACAATGCTCCATGACCCCTGTCATCACAATACTCCATGTACATTTTCAGCCCAATACTCCATGACCTTCTCACCATAATGCTCCATGCCACATATCATCACAATGCTCCATGACCACTGTCATCACAACGTCCATGACACCTGACAACACAATGATCCGGGACTCTTGTCCTCAAAATGCTCCATTCCCTAGTCATCACAATTCTCCATGCCTGTGTCAGCAAAATGCTACATCACCTTGTCATCACAATGCTCCATGCACTTGTCATCACAATACTCCATTACCATTGTCATCACAATCCTCCCTGAAACTTGGGATCATATTGCTTCATGCCCTTGTCATCACAATGTTCCAACCCCTTGTGATCACAGTGTTCTATAAAACTTGTCATCACAATGCTCCATGATGCCTGTCATGACAATACTCCAAGTCTTTATTGTCACAATGCTCCATGACCTTTGTCATCACAATGCTCAATACACTTGTCTTCACAATGCTCCCTGACACTTGTCGTCAGAATGCTCCTTGAACACTGTCATGAAAAGGCTCCATGCCTTTTTCATCAGAATGCTCCATGCCCTTTTCATCACAACGCTCCATGTCATTGTCATCACAATACTCCACAAGCTTGTCATCAGAATGCTCCATGGCCCCTGTCATCACAAAGCTCCATACCCTTAGACATTACAGAGCTCCATGATGCTCGTCATCACAATTATCCATGGTCTTCCCGTCAAAATGCTCCACGGTCTTGCCATCACAATGCTCCATGCCTTGGTCATCCCAAAGCTCCATGTCCCCAGTCATCACAATGCTCCATGACCCCTGTCATCACAATGCTCCATACCCCTTGTCATTAAAGTGCTCCATGACACTCGTCATCACAATTTCCCATGGTCTTCTCATCACAATCCTCCACGCACTTTTCATCAAAATGCTCCATGACCACTGACATCACAATGTTCCCTAACCCCTGTCATCAAAATGTTCCATGACCCTTTTCATCCAATTGCTCCATGACCCGGTCATCACAATGCTCCATTACCCCTGTCATAAAAATGATCCATGTCCCGTGCCATCACCATGTTCCACGGCCTTGTCATCACAAGGCTCCATGACCCTTGACATCACAATGCTCCAAGACCCCTGTAATCACAATGCTCCATGCCCCTTTTCATCTCAATGCTCCATGAACCCTGTAATCACAATGCACCATGCCGATCATCATAATGCTTCATGCTATTGCCATCACAATGAAATCAAACTACTCCATGAACTCTGTCATCACAATGCTCCAAACCATTGTGATCACAATGTTCCATAACACTTGTCATCACAAGGCCCCATGACACTGGTCATCACAATTATCCATGGACTTCTCATCACAATGTTCCATGACCTTTGTCATCACAATTCTCAATACACTTGTCCTCACAATGCTCCCGGACAATTGTCTTCAGTATGCTCATTGAACCCTGTCATGACAAGTCTCCATGCCTTTTTCATCACAATGATCCATGCCCTTTTCATCACAATGCTCCATGCCATTGTCATCACAATACTCCACAAGATTGTCATCAGAAATCTGCGTGACACTTGTCATCACAATGATCCATGAACCCTATAATCAAAATGTTCCATGACACATGTCATCACAATGCTCCATGCCCCTTGTCATTACAGTGCTCCATGATGCTCGTCATCACAATTATCCATGGTCTTCTCATCACAGTGCTCCACGGTCTTGCCATCACAATGCTCCATGCCTTGGTCATCACAATGCTCCATGTCCCCAGTCATCACAATGCTCCATGACCACTGTCATCACAATGCTCCATACCCCTTGTCATTAAATGTCTCCATGACACTCGTCATCACAATTTCCCATGGTCTTCTCATCACAATGCTCCACGTCTTTGTCATCAAAATGCTCCATGACCCTTGTCATCACTATGCTCCATGACCACTGTCATCACAATGCTCCATGACACCTGTCATCACAATGCTCCATACCCCTTGTCATTACAGTGCTCCGTGATGCTCGTCATCACAATTATCCATTGTCTTCTCATAAAAATGCTCCACGTTCTTGCCATCACAATGCTCCATGCCATGGTCATCACAATGCTCCATGTCCCCAGTCATCACAATTCTCCACGTTCTCGGCATCACTATGCTCCATGATACTTCTCTTCACAGTGTTACATGCTTTGTCATCACAATTCTCAATGCACTTGTCATCGCAATTCTCCATCACCCCTGTCATAGCAAGCTCCATGTGATTGTCCTCATAATGTTTCATGAACATGTCATCAAAATTCTCAATGGCCATTGTCATCACAATGCTCCATGACTCTTGGCATCACAATGCTCCAAGCCCTTTTCATCAAAATGCTCCGTTACATTTGTCATCACAATCCTCCATGACAATTGGCATCACAATGCTCCTATCCATTGTCATCACAATGGACCATGACATATGTCATCACAATGCTCCAACACCTGTCTTCACAGTACTCCATGACCTTCTCATCACAATGCTCGATGCCCTTGTCATCACAATTCACCATGCCCACTGTCATCTCAATAATCCATGAAAATTGTCAGACAAATGCTCCATGCCCCTTTCATCACAATGCTCCATGCTCTTTTATCACAAGGCTCTATGACCCAGGTCATCACAATGCTCCGTGACTCCAGTCATCACAGTGCTTCATGACCTTTGTCATCACAATGATCCATGCCCTCGTCATCACAAGGCTCTGTGACAATTGTCACCACAATGCTCCATGAACATTTAATCACAATTCTCGGTGACCCTTTTCATCACAATGCTCCATGCCCTTGTCAGCACAATACTCCATGACCCATGGCATCACAATGTGCCATGCCATTGTCATCACAATGCTCCACATCGTTGTCATCACAATGCTCCATAAACCATGTCATCACAGTGCTCCATGCATTTGTCAGCACAATGCTCCTGACCCATGTCATCACAAAGTGCCATGCGTTTGTCATCACAATGCTCCACAAGTTTGTCATCACAATGCTCCATGCTCATCTCATCAAAATGCTCTCTCACCACTGATATCACAATGTTCCATCGCTAATCATCACAATACTCCCACACCCCTGTCATTACAATGTTCCATGACCCTTGTCACAACAGTGCTACATGCCCTTATCATCACAATGCTCCATGACACTTGACATCACAATGTTCCATAACCCCTGTCATCACAGTGCTCCTTGACCCATTTCATCACAATGCTCCATGACACCTGACATCACAATGATCCATAAACACTGTCATCAAAATGTTTCATGACCATTTCATCCAATTGCTCCATGACCATCATCACAATGCTCCCTGCCCTTCTCATCACAATGCACCACACACTTGTCATCAAAATGCTCCATGGCCAATGTAATCACAAAGCTCCATGACCTTTGGCATCACAATGCTCCATGCCATTGTCATCACAAAGTTCCATGAAACCTCTCATCACATTGTTCCATGGTGTTGTCATCACAAAGCTCCATGACGCTTGTCATCACAATGCTTGATGCCCTTTTCATCACAATGCACCATGCCTTTGTCATTGCAATCCTCCAAGACACATGCATCACTGAGTTCCGTGCACTTGTCATCACAATGCTCCATGCCCACTCTCATCACAATAATCCATGAAACTTTTCACACCAATGCTCCATGCCCGTGTCATCACAATGCTCCATTACACCTGCCACAACAATGCTCCATGACCCCTGCCTTTGTCATAACAAGACTCCATGACCCTTGTCATCACAATGCTTCAAGACCCCTGTAATCACAATGCTCCATGCCCATGTCATCACAAAGCTCCCTGACGCATGTCATCAGAATGCTCCATGGCCTTCTCATCACAATGATCCATGCCCATTTCATCACAATGCTCCAAGACCCCTGTAATAACAATACCCCATGCCACTTTTCATCTCAATGCTCCATGAACCCTGTCATCACAATGCACCATGCCCATCATCATAATGCTACATGCTATTGTCATCACAAAGAAATCAAAATTCTCCACGACCTCTGTCATCACAATGCTCCAAACACCTCTGATCACAATGTTCCATAAAACTGTTCATCACAATGCCCCATGATGCTGGTTATAACAGTTATCCATGGACTTCTCATCACAGTGCTCCATGACGCCTGACATCACAATGTTCCATAATCACTGTCATCAAAATATTTCATGATCATTTCATCCAATTGCTCCATGACCCTGTCATCACAATGCTCCCTGCCCTTCTCATCACAATGCACCACACTCTTGTCATAAAAATGCTCCATGGCCTATGTCATCACAAAGCTCCATGACCCTTGGCATCACAATGTTGCATGCCATTGTCATCACAAAGCTCCATGAAACCTCTCATCACATTGCTCCATGACGTTGTCATCACAAAGCTCCATGACGCTTGTCATCACAATGCTCGATGCCCTTCTCATCACAATGCACCATGCCTTTGTTATTGCAATCCTCCAAGACACATGTATCACTGTGTTCCGTGCACTTGTCATCACAATGCTCCATGCCCACTCTCATCACAATAATCCATGAAAATTTTCAGACCAATGCTCCATGCCCTTGTCATCACAATGCTCCATTACCACTGTCATAACAATGCTCCATAACCTCTGCAATCACAATGTTCCATGGCTTTGTCATCGCAAGACTCCATGACCCTTGTCATCACAATGCTCCAAGACCCCAGCAATCACAATGCTCCATGCCCATGTCATCACAAAGCTCCCTGACGCATGTCATCAGAATGCTCCATGGCCTTCTCATCACAATGCTCCATTCCCTTTTCAACACAATGCTCCAAGACCCCTGTAATAACAATACTCCATGCCACTTTTCATCTCAGTGCTCCATGAACCATTTCATCACAATGCACCATGCCCATCATCATAATGCTTCATGCTATTGTCATCACAAACAAATCAAAATTCTCCATGACCTCTGTCATCACAATGCTCCAAACCCCTGTGATCACAATGTTCCATAAAACTTGTCATCACAACGCCCCATGCTGATGGTTACCACAATTATCCATGGACTTCTCATCACAATGCTCCCTGGAACTTGTCATCAGTATGCTCATTGAAAACTGTCATGACAAGTCTCCATGCCCTTTTCATCACAATGATCCATGCCCTTTTCATCACAATGCTCCATGCCATTGTCATCACAATACTCCACAAGCTTGTCATCAGAATGCTCCGTGACACTTGTCATCACAATTATCCATGAACCCTGTCATCAAAATGTTCCATGACACCTGTCATCACAATGCTCCATGCCCCTTGTCATTACAGTGCTCCATGATGCTCGTCATCACAATTATCCATGGTCTTCTCATCACAGTGCTCCACTGTCTAGCCATCACAATGCTCCATGACCTGGTTATCACAATGCTCCATGTCCCCAGTCATCACAATGCTCCATGACACCTGTCATCACAATACTCCATACCCCTTTTCATTACAGTGCTCCGTGACGCTCGTAATCACAATTATCCATGCTCTTCTCATCACAATGCTCCACGCCCTTGTCATCAAAATGCTCCATGACACTTATCATCACAATGCTCCATGACCACTGTCATCACAATGCTCCATGACCCCTGTCATCACAATGCTCCAAACCCCTTGTCATTACAGTGCTCCATGACGCTTGTCATCACAATTATCCATGGTCTTATCATCACAATGCTCCACGGTCTTGCCATCACAATGCTCCATGCCCTGGTCATCACACTTCTCCATGTCCCTGTCATCACAATTCTCCACGTTCTGGGCATCAGAATGCTCCATGACACTTCTCATCATAGTGTTACATGCTTTGTCATCACAATTCTCAATGCACTTGTCATCGCAATGCTCCATGACCCCTGTCATAGCAAGCTCCATGTGCTTGTCATCACAATACTCCATGTGCTTGTCGTCACAATGCTCCATGACCTTTGTCATCACAAGGCTCCCTGACACTTGTTCTCAGAATGCTCCTTGAAACCTGTCATGAAAAGGCTCCATGCCTTTTTCATCACAATGCCCCATGTCGTTTTCTTCACAATGCTCCATGCCATTGTCATCAAAATACTCCAAAAGCTTGTCATCAGAATGCTCCCTGACCCTTGTCATCACAATGCTCCATGACCCCTGTTATCACAATGCTCCATACCCCTTTTCATTAGAGTGCTCCATGACGCTCGTCATCACAGTTACCCGTGGTCTTCTCATCACAATGCTCCACGGTCTTGCAATCACAGTGCTCCATGCCCTGGTCATCACAATGCTCCATGTCCCGTGTCATCACAATTCTCCACGTTCTTGGCATCACTATGCTCCATGACACTTCTCATCAGACTGTTACATGCTTTGTCATCACAATTCTCTATGCACTTGTCATTGCAATACTCCATGATCCCTGTCATAGCAAGCTCCATGTGCTTGTCATCACAATGCTTCATGAACTGGTCATCAAAATTCTCAATCGCCCTTGTCATCAC
Source organism: Mesoplodon bidens (assembly GCF_964165515.1). NCBI lineage: Eukaryota > Metazoa > Chordata > Mammalia > Artiodactyla > Ziphiidae > Mesoplodon > Mesoplodon bidens. The sequence goes on from NW_027671422.1 coordinate 3,099,717, forward strand.
AATGCTCCATGCCCTTGTCATCACAAAGCTCCATGACACCTGTCATCACAATGCTCCAAGCCCTTGTCATCAAAATGCTCCATTACCTTTGTCATCACAATCCACCATGACACTTGGCATCACAATGCTCCATTCCATTGTCATCGCAATGACCATGACATATCTCATCACAATGCTCCCTGACACCTGTCTTCACAATACTCCATGACCTTCTCATCACAATGCTCCATGCCCTTGTCATCACAATGTGCCATGCCCACTCTCATCACAATAGTCCATGAAATTTGTCAGACCAATGCAACATGCCCCTGTCATCACAATGCTCCATGCACTTTCATCACAATGCTCTATGACCCCTGTCATCACAATGCTCCGTGACTCCAGTCATCACAATGCTTCATGACCATTGTCACCACAATGCTCCATGAACATTTCATCACAATGCTCCGTGACCCTAGTCATCACAATGCTCCATGCCTTTGTCAGCACAATACTCCATGACCCATGGCATCAAAATGCGCCATGCGCTTGTCATCACAATGCTCCACATCGTTGTCATCACAATGCTCCATAAACCTTGTCATCACAATGCTCCATGCGTTTGTCAGCACAATGCTCCATGACCCATATCATTACAATGTGCCATGTGTTTGTCATCACAGTGCTCCACAACCTTGTTATCACAATGCTCCATGCACTTCTCATCAAAATGCTCTCTCACCAATGATATCACAATGTTCCATCACTAATCATCTCAATACTCCCTCACGCCTGTCATCACAATGTTCCATAACCCTTGTCACAACAATGCTACATGCACTTATCATCACAATGCTCCATGTCCCTGACATCTCAATGTTCCATAACCCCTGTCATCACAATGCTCCATGACCCTTTTCATCACAATGCTCCATGACCCCTGACACCACAATGTTCCATAAACACTGTCATCAAAATATTCCATGACCATTTCATCCAATTGCTCCATGACCCTGTCATCACAATGCTCCCTGCCCTTCTCATCACAATGCACCACACCCTTGTCATCAAAATGCTCCATGGCCTATGTCATCACTAAGCTCCATGACCCTTGGCATCACAATGCTGCATGCCATTGTCATCACAAAGCTCCATGAAACCTCTCATCACATTGCTCCATGACGTTGTCATCACAAAGCTCCATGACGCTTGTCATCACAATGCTCGATGCCCTTCTCATCACAATGCACCATGCCTTTGTCATTGCAATCCTCCAAGACATATGTATCACTGTGTTCCGTGCACTTGTCATCACAATGCTCCATGCCCACTCTCATCACAATAATCCATGAAATTTTCAATCCAATGCTCCATGCCCTTGTCATCACAATGCTCCATTACCACTGTCAAAACAATGCTCCATGACCCCTGCCATCACAATGTTCCACGGCTTTGTCATCGCAAGACTCCATGACCCTTGTCATCACAATGCTCCAAGACCCCTGTAATCACAATTCTCCATGCCCATGTCATCACAAAGCTCCCTGACGCATGTCATCAGAATGCTCCATGGCCTTCTCATCACAATGCTCCATGCCGTTCTCATCAGAATGCACCATGCCTTTGTCATTGCAATCCTCCAAGAAACATGTATCACTGTGTTCTGTGCCCTTGTCATCACAATGCTCCATGCCCACTCTCATCACAATAATCCATGAAACTTTTCAGACCAATGCTCCATGCCCTTGTCATCACAATGCTCCACGACCCCTGTAATCACAATGCTCCATGCCCATGTCATCACAAAGCTCCCTGACGCATGTCATCAGAATCCTCCATGGCCTTCTCATCACAATGCTCCATGCCCTTTTCATCACAATGCTCCAAGACCCCTGTAATAACAATACTCAATGCCACTTTTCATCTCAGTGCTCCATGAACCCTGTCATCACCATGCACCATGCCCAACATCATAATGCTTCATGCTATTTTCATCACAATGAAATCAAAATTCTCCATGACCTCTGTCATCACAATGCTCCAAACCCCTGTGATCACAATGTTCCATAAAACTTGTCATCACAACGCCCCATGATGCTGGTTACCACAATTATCCATGGACTTCTCATCACAATGCTCCCTGGAACTTGTCATCAGTATGCTCATTGAAAACTGTCATAACAAGTCTCCATGCCATTTTCATCACAATGGTCCATGCTCTTTTCATCACAATGCTCCATGCCATTGTCATCACAATACTCCACAAGCTTGTCATCAGAATGCTCCGTGACACATGTCATCACAATGATCCATGAAACCTGTCATCAAAATGTTCCATGACACCTGTCATCACAATGCTCCAAACCCCTTGTCATTACAGTGCTGCATGACGCTTGTCATCACAATTATCAATGGTCTTCTCATCACCATGCTCCACGGTCTTGCCATCACAATGCTCCATGCCCTGGTCATAACACTGCTCCATGTCCCTGACATCACAATTCTCCACGTTCTTGGCATCAGAATGCTCCATGACACTTCTCATCAAAGTGTTACATGCTTTGTCATCACAATTCTCTATGCCCTTGTCATCGCAATGCTCCATGACCCCTGTCATAGCAAGCTCTATGTGCTTGTCATCACAATACTCCATGTGCTTGTCGTCAAAATGCTCCATGACCTTTGTCATCAAAAGGCTCCCTGACACTTGTTCTCAGAATGCTCCTTGAAACCTGTCATGAAAAGGCTCCATGCCTTTTTCATCACAATGCCCCATGCCGTTTTCTTCACAATGCTCCATGCCATTGTCATCAAAATACTCCACAAGCTTGTCATCAGAGTGCTCCCTGACACTTGTCATCACTCCATGACCCCTGTTATCACAATGCTCCATACCCTTTGTCATTACAGTGCTCCATGTTGCTCGTCATCACAGTTACCCGTGGTCTTCTCATCACAGTGCTCCACGGTCTTGCCATCAGAATTCTCCATGCCCTGGTCATCACAATGCTCCATGTCCCGTGTCATCACAATTCTCCACGTTCTTGGCATCACTATGCTCCATGACACTTCTCATCAGAGTGTTACATGCTTTGTCATCACAATTCTCTATGCACTTGTCATCACAATGCTCCATGATCCCTGTCATAGCAAGCTCCATGTGCTTGTCATCACAATGCTCAATGAACTGGTCATCAAAATTCTCAATGGTCCTTGTCATCACAATGCTCCATGCCCTTGTCATCACAAAGCTCCATGACCCTTGTCATCAAAATGCTCCAAGCCCTTGTCATCAAAATGCTCCATTACCTTTGTCATCACAATCCTCCATGACAATTGGCATCACAATGCTCCATTCCATTGTCATCGCAATGACCATGACATATGTCATCACAACCCTCCCTGACACCTGTCTTCACAATACTCCATGACCTTCTCATCACAATGCTCCATGCCCTTGTCATCACAATGCGCCATGCCCACTCTCATAACAATTGTCCATGAAATTTGTCAGACCAATGCAACATGCCCCTGTCATCACAATGCTCCATGCACTTTCATCACAATGCTCTATTACCCCTGTCATCACAATGCTCCGTGACTCCAGTCATCACAATGCTTCATGACCATTGTCACCACAATGCTCCATGAATATTTCATCACAATGCTCCGTGACCCTAGTCATCACAATGCTCCATGCCTTTGTCAGCGCAATACTCCATGACCCATGGCATCACAATGCGCCATGCACTTGTCATCACAAAGCTCCACATCGTTGTCATCACAATGGTCCATAAACCTTGTCATCACAATGCTCCATGCGTTTGTCAGCACAATGCTCCATGACCCATATCATCACAATGTGCCATGCGTTTGTCATCACAGTGCTCCACAACCTTGTTATCACAATGCTCCATGCACTTCTCATCAAAATGCTCTCTCACCAATGATATCACAATGTTCCATCACTAATCATCTCAATACTCCCTCACGCCTGTCATCACAATGTTCCATAACCCTTGTCACAACAATGCTACATGCACTTATCATCACAATGGTCCATGCCCCTGACATCACAATGTTCCATAACCCCTGTCATCACAGTGCTCCATGACCCTTTTCATCACAATCCTCCATGACCCCTGACATCACAATGTTCCATAAACACTGTCATCAAAATGTTCCATGACCATTTCATCCAATTGCTCCATGACCCTGTCATCACAATGCTCCCTGCCCTTCTCATCACAATGCACCACACCCTTGTCATCAAAATGCTCCATGGCCTATATCATCACAAAGCTCCATGACCCTTGGCATCACAATGCTCCATGCCATTGTCATCACAAAGCTCCATGAAACCTCTCATCACATTGCTCCATGACGTTGTCATCACAAAGCTTCATGACGCTTGTCATCACAATGCTCAATGCCCTTCTCATCACAATGCACCATGCCTTTGTCATTGCAATCCTCCAAGACACATGTATCACTGTGTTCCGTGCACTTGTCATCACAATGCTCCATGCCCACTCTCATCACAATAATCCATGAAAATTTTCAGACCAATGCTCCATGCCCTTGTCATCAAAATGCTCCATTACCACTGTCATAACAATGCTCCATGACCACTGCCATCACAATGTTCCACGGCTTTGTCATCGCAAGACTCCATGACCCTTGTCATCACAATGCTCCAAGACACCTGTAATCACAATGCTCCATGCCCATGTCATCACAAAGCTCCCTGACGCATGTCATCAGAATGCTCCATGGCCTTCTCATCACAATGCTCCATGCCTTTCTCATCAGAATGAACCATGCCTTTGTCATTGCAATCCTCCAAGAAACATGTATCACTGTGTTCCGTGCCCTTGTCATCACAATGCTCCATGCCCACTCTCATGACAATAATCCATGAAACTTTTCAGACCAATGCTCCATGCCCTTTTCATCACAATGCTCCCAGACCCCTGTAATAACAATACTCCATGCCACTTTTCATCTCAATGCTCCATGAACCCTGTCATCACAATGCACCATGCCCATCATCATAATGCTTCATGCTATTGTCATCACAATGAAATCAAAATTCTCCATGACCTCTGTCATCACAATGCTCCAAACCCCTGTGATCACAGTGTTCCATAAAACTTGTCATCACAACGCCCCATGATGCTGGTTACCACAATTATCCATGGACTTCTCATGACAATGCTCCATGACCTTTGTCATCACAATTCTCAATACACTTGTCATCACAATGCTCCCTGGAACTTGTCATCAGTATGCTCATTGAAAACTGTCATGACAAGTCTCCATGCCCTTTTCATCACAATGATGCATGCCCTTTTCATCACAATGCTCCATGCCATTGTCATCACAATACTCCACAAGCTTGTCATCAGAATGCTCCGTGACACTTTTCATCACATTGATCCATGAACCCTGTCATCAAAATGTTCCATGACACCTGTCATCACAATGCTCCATGCCCCTTGTCATTACAGTGCTCCATGATGCTCGTCATCACAATTATCCATGGTCTTCTCATCACAGTGCTCCACGGTCTTGCCATCACAATGCTCCATGACATGGTTATCACAATGCTCCATGTCCCCAGTCATCACAATGCTCCATGACCCCTGTCATCACAATAATCCATACCCCTTTTCATTACAGTGCTCCATGATGCTCGTAATCACAATTATCCATGGTCTTCTCATCACAATGCTCCACGCCCTTGTCATCAACATGCTCCATGACACTTGTCATCACAATGCTCCATGACCACTGTCATCACAATGCTCCATGACCCCTGTCATCACAATGCTCCACACCCCTTGTCATTACAGTGCTCCATGACGCTTGTCATCACAATTATCCATGGTCTTCTCATCACAATGCTCCTCGGTCTTGCCATCACAATGCTCCATGCCCTGGTCATCACACTGCTCCATGTCCCTGTCATCACAATTCTCCACGTTCTTGCCATCACTATGCTCCATGACACTTCTCATCAAAGTGTTACATGCTTTGTCATCACAATTCTCTATGCACTTGTCATCACAATGCTCCATGACCCCTGTCATAGCAAGCTCCATGTGCTTGTCATCACAGTACTCCATGTGCTTGTCGTCACAATGCTCCATGACCTTTGTCATCACAAGGCTCCCTGACACTTGTTGTCAGAATGCTCCTTGAAACCTGTCATGAAAAGGCTCCATGCCTTTTTCATCACAATGCCCCATGCCGTTTTCTTCACAATGCTCCATGCCATTGTCATCAAAATACTCCACAAGCTTGTCATCAGAGTTTTCCCTGACCCTTGTCATCACAATGCTTCTTGACCCCTGTTATCACAATGCTCCATACCCCTTGTCATTACAGTGCTCCATGACGCTCGTCATCACAGTTACCCGTGGCCTTCTCATCACAATGCTCCACGGTCTTGCCATCACAATGCTCCATGCCCTGGTCATCACAATGCTCCATGCCCCGTGTCATCACAATTCTCCACGTTCTTGGCATCACTATGCTCCATGACACTTCTCATCACAGTGTTACATGCTTTGTCATCACAATTCTCTTTGCACTTGTCATCGCAATGCTCCATGATCCCTGTCATAGCAAGCTCCATGTGCTTGTCATCACACTGCTTCATGAACTGGTCATCAAAATTCTCAATGGCCCTTGTCATCACAATGCTCCATGCCCTTGTCATCAAAATGCTCCATTACCTTTGTCATCACCATCCTCCATGACACTTGGCCTCACAATGCTCCATTCCATTGTCATCGCAATGACCATGACATATCTCATCACAATGCTCCCTGACACCTGTCTTCACAATACTCAATGACCTTCTCATCACAGTGCTCTATGCCCTTGTCATCACAATGCGCCATGCCCACTCTCATCACAATAGTCCATGAAATTTTTCAGACCAATGCAACATGCCCCTGTCATCACAATGCTCCATGCACTTTCATCACAATGCTCCGTGACTCCAGTCATCACAATGCTTCATGACCATTGTCACCACAATGCTCCATGAACATTTTATCACAATGCTCCGTGACCCTAGTCATCACAATGCTCCATGCGTTTGTCAGCACAATGCTCCATGACCCATATCATCACAATGTGCCATGCGTTTGTCATCACAGTGCTCCACAACCTTGTTATCACAATGCTCCATGCACTTCTCATCAAAATGCTCTCTCACCAATGATATGACAATGTTCCATCACTAATCATCTCAATATTCCCTCAAGCCTGTCATCACAGTGTTCCATAACCCTTGTCACTACAATGCTACATGCACTTATCATCACAATGCTCCATGCCCCTGACATCACAATGTTCCATAACCCCTGTCATCACAATGCTATATGACCCTTTTCATCACAATGCTGCATGACCTCTGATAACACAATGTTCCATAACCCCTGTTATCAAAATATTCCATGACCCTTTTCATCCAATTGCTCCATGACCCTGTCATCACAATGATCCCTGCCCTTCGCATCACAATGCACCACGCCCTTGTCATCAAAATGCTCCATGGCCTATGTCATCACAAAGCTCCATGACCCTTGGCATCACAATGCTGCATGCCATTGTCATCACAAAGCTCAATGAAACTTCTCATCACATTGATCCATGACATTGTCATTCACAAAGCTCCATGACGCTTGTCATCACAATGCTCCATGCCCTTGTCATTGCAATCCTCCATGACACATGTATCACTGTGTTCCGTGCCCTTGTCATCCCAATGCTCGATGCCCACTCTCATCACAATAATCCATGAAACTTTTCAGACCAATGTTCCATGCCCTTGTCATCACAATGCTCCATTACTCCTGTCATAAAAATGATCCATGACCCGTGCCATCACCATGTTCCACGGCCTTGTCATCACAAGGCTCCATGACCCTTGTCATCACAGTGTTCCAAGACACCTGTAAACACAAAGCTCCATGCCCCTCTTCATCTCAATGCTCCATGAACCCTGTCATCACAATGCACCATGCTGATAATCATAATGCTTCATGTTATTGCCATCACAATGAAATCAAAATTCTCCTTGACTTCGTCATCACAATGCTCTAAACCCTTGTGATCACAATGTTCAATAACACTTGTCATCACAACACCCCATGACGCTCATCATCACAATTATCCATGGTCTTCTCATCACAGTGCTCCATGACCTTTGTCATCACAATGCTCAATACACTTGTTATCACAATGCTCCCTGACACTTGTCATCAGTATGCTCCTTGAACCCTGTCATGAAAAGGCTCCATGTCTTTTTCATAACAATGATCCATGCCCTTTTCATCACAATGCTTCAAGACCCCTGTAATCACAATGTTCCATGCCCTTGTCATCACAAAGCTCCATGATGCATTTCAGAATGCTCCATTGCCTTCTCATCACAATGCTCCATGCCCTTGTCATCACAATGCTCCAAGACCACTGTAATCACAATGTTCCATGCCCCTTTTCATCAGAATGCTCCATGAGACTTTTCATTACAAGGCTCCATGGTCTTCTCATCACAATGCTCCAGGAACTTGTCATCACATTGCTCAATTTCGTTCTCATCACAATGCTCCATGAATATTTTCAGCCCAATGCTCCATGGCGTTGTCATCACAATGCTCCATTACCCCTGGCATAACAATGCTCCATTACCCCATCCATCACCATGTTCCACGGCCTTGTCATCACAAGGCTCCATGACTCTTGTCATCACAATGCTCCAATACCCTTGTAATCACCATGCTCCATGCCCCTTTTCATCTCATTGCTCCATGAACCCTGTCATCACAATGCACCATGCCCATTATGATAATGCTTCATGCTATTGTCATCACAATGAAATCAAAATTCTCCATGACCTCTGTTATCACAATGCTCCAAACCCTTGTGATCACAATGTTCCATGACACTTGCCATCACAACGCCCCATGACGCTTGTCATCACAATTATCCATGGACTTCTCATCACAATGCTCCATGACCTTTGTCATCACAATTCTCAGTACACTTGTCGTCAGTATGCTCCTTGTATGCTGTCATGACAAGTCTCCATTCCTTTTTCATCACAATGATCCATGCCATTGTCATCACAATGCTCCATGCCATTGTCATCACAATACTCCACAAGCTTGTCATCAGAATGCTCTGTGACCCTTGTCATCACAATGCTCCATGACACCTGTCAACACAATGCTCCACGCCCCTTGTCATTACAGTTCTCCATGATGCTCGTCATCACAATTATCCATGGTCTTCTCATCACAGTGCTCCACGGTCTTGCCATCACAATGCTCCATGCCCTGATCATCACAATACTCCATGTACCTTGTTATCACAATTCTCCATGTCCTTGTCATCACAATGCTCCATGACTGTTCTCATCACAATGATACATGCTATTGTCATCACAATTCTCCATGCACTTGTCATCGCAATGCCCCATGACCCCTGTCATAGCAAGTTCCATGCCTTTGTCATCACAATGCTTCACGAACTTTTCATCAAAATTCTCAATGCCCGTTGTCATCACAATGCTCCATGCCCTTGTCATCACAATGCTCCAAGCCCTTGTCATCACAATGCTCCATTACCTTTGTCATCACAATCCGCCGTAACACTTGTGCATCACAATGCTCCATGCCATTGTCATCACAATGGTCCATGAAATATGTCATCACAATGCTCCCAGACACCTTTCTTCACAATATTCCATGCCCTTGTCATCCCAAAGTGCCATGCCCATTCTCAACACATTTATCCATTAAACTTATCAGACCAATGCTCCATGCACCTGTCATCAAAATGCTCCATGTCATTTTCATCACAACGCTCCATGAACCCTCTCATCACATTGTTCCATGCCCTTGTCATCACAAAGCCCCATGATGCTTGTCATCACAGTACCCGATGCTCTTCTCACCACAATGCTCCATGCCCTTGTCATTACAATCCATCATGGCCCATGTATCAGAGTGTTCAGTGCCCTTGTCATCACAATGCTCCATGCCCACTCTCATCACAATAATCCACGAAACTTTTCAGACCAATGCTCCATGCCCTTCTCATCACAATGCTCCATTACCCCTGTCATAACAATGCTCCATGACACCTGCCATCACAATGTTCCACAGCCTTGTCATCAAAATTCTCAATGACCCTTGTCATCACAATGCTCCAAGAACCCTGTAATCACAATGCTCCATGCCCTTGTCATCACAAAGCTCCAAGACGCATGTCATCAGAATGTTCCATGGCCTTCTCATTCATGATGCTCTATGCCCATGTCATCACAATGCTCCAAGACTCCTGTAATCACAATGCTCCAAGCCCCTTTTCATCTCAATGCACCATGAACACTGTCATCACATTGCACCATGCCCCTTTTCATCTCAATGCTCCATGAACCCTGTTATCACAATGCACCATGCCCATCATCATAATGGTTCAGGCTATTGTCATCACAATGAAATAAAAATGCTCCATGACCTCTGTCATCACAATGCTCCAAATCCTTGTGATCACAATGTTCCATAACACTTATCCTCACAACGCCCCATGACACTTGTCATAACAATTATCCATGGTTTTCTCATCACAATGCTCCATGACCTTTGTCATCACAATTCTCAATACCCTTGTCATCACAATGCTCCCTGACACTTGTTTTCATTATGCTCCTTGAACACTGTCATGACAAGGCTCCATGCCTTTTTCATGACAATGATCCATGCCCTTTTCATCACAGTGTTCCAAGACCCCTGTAATCACAATGTTCCATGCCCTTGTCATCACAAAGCTCCATGATGCATGTCATCAGAACGCTCCATGGCCTTCTCATCCCAATGCTTCATGCCCTTGTCATCACAATGCTCCAAGACCGCTGTAATCACAATGCTCACTGCCCCTTTTCATCAGAATGTTCCATGAGACTTGTAATCACAAGGCTCCATGGTCTTCTTATCACAGTGCTCCAGTACCTTGTCATCACAGTGCTCCATGAACCCTGTCATCACAATGCTCCATGACCACTGTCATCACAACGCTCCATGAACCCTGACAACACAATGATCTGGGACACTTGTCATCAAAATGCTCCATGACCCTTGTCATCACAGTGATCCATGCCCTTGTCATCCCAAGGCTCCATGATCCCTGTAATCACAGTGCTCCGTGACGCTTGTCATCACAGTGTTCCATGAACCTTGTCATCGCAATGCTCCTTGCCTTTGTCAGCAAAATGCTACATAATCTTGTCATCACAATGCTCCATGCGCTTGTCATCACATTCCTCCATGTCTTTGGCATCATATTGCTTCATGCCCTTGTCATCTCTCTCTTGCCTCTCTGGTTTTTACAGATATTCGGATGTCCCTTTTGACCAGTGGGAAGTGACAATTCTTTGTAGTGTGGATTTGCATTGTGTGATTGCTTGATTGGCCAGAAAGGGCGTATGCGTTTTCTCCTGAATATATTCAGGAGAAAAGGCATACGCCCTTTTTGGCCAAGGGCATCACTGTCCAAGTTGTGATGCTTCTCCTGTGCTTTAAAGGTGATTCCAATTTACCTCTTGAAAGATGTTTTGTGCAATTCTGCCTCATTTTCCAGTCCCCTTCTTTGCCTTCCCTCAACAGATTTTTAGAAGAGAGTAGTCTTTTATAACTCTGCAGGTTTTTGAATTGCTGTGCCGCTGAGCCCCAATTTTCAAATCCCATTTTTGTGAGCTGGCCACAAATCCACAATTTTGCTTCAGGACCTATACTGGTTCCAGGGGTGGCTATATTGGTTCCCTGTGGGTGGCTGAGGCTTTGGTTAATTCTTCTTCCTGCCGGGAAATTAGAGTGACATGTGCCCGTCCAAATGTCTACATCTAATCTCTGATAGGTTCTCCCTCTTCCCTTTCATCCTCTGCACAATTAGCAAACTGTGTGTACCAGGAGGTTATAGGGGCTGACTCTCCTAAGTTGGTAGATTGATAGTAAAGCAGTTGGAATACCAAACTGGAGCAGAAGGAGAAGAAAAATTAGGAGAGTTTTAGAAACCTTTCGCCATCACATGTTGTCCATTCTCTAGGTTTCCCATACATGTTATAACTGTAGTGATATTCCCTTCTACCTGGAGATTTGGGACCCATGGGATGGTTGCATGCATTACTACCTTAACGGTCTGCATTTTCTATCCCAATCTCACCAGTCCTCTCAGCCCCAAGTGTCGAGCTTTATGTCTCATCCAGCTGTCTTTGCCGATAGGGTCATTCCAAGTTTCATCAGAACCTTTGAAGGAATTGTGTAAGAATTTCGCTGTTTTTTGGTTTTGTTTTTGAAATTCATGTTTATAATGGGGTTGAGCTGATTATCACTGACTTGTTTATGCTGGTCTAGACACAATTGATTCCCTTACAGAGACATATCAATACATAGGTTTTAAGATTCTACTAGTCAGATATATACCTATGTGGGAAATCAGGGTGTTGAGTCCCGTTCACTGAGGAAGGTGTAGGTCTTGTCTATTCTGTATTTGGTTTATGGAATGGTACCTGTGTTAATATCAAACTCTGGATTTATGCATCACCCAACCTCTCCTTTCTCCTGAAGCAGGCCTAAGATTTTTTTTTATATGTGAGACTCTGTTCTCTTTTCTAATTCAGTTCATGTGTTGTGATATACACATTCCCTCTATAAGTGATATCTTATGATAAGATTCTTTTACTGTGTGACTAATTTCCCTTAGAATCATCATACTTAAATCCACTCATTATGCTGCTACTGGCCTTATATACATTGATTTCACATCTGAGTGATATTCCGTAGTACAAAATTACCACAAGTTCTTTATGCATTTCTGTTTTTCCTGGGATATTTTAGGTGTACCAAAGTTGAGGTTCTTGTATGCAGAGCAGCCCTAAACTTTGGGGTGCCTGTGTCTTATTGATATTTAGTCTTCCGAAGTTATATGCCCATGAATTGAAGTCCCCTTTGCTCGGGTCTTTGTATTTTAGATGTTTTAGTTAACAGCATACACTTCTTCAGAGTGGCTCTTGGATATTTATACCCCACCCATCAGCGTGACTTGGCTCCCTGTTTTCCATGGCCTCTCCTGCATTTCTGGTTTGTACACATTTTTTGGATGGCCTTACTGAGCAGTGGAAATTGAGACTTCTTTTTTGTGCAGATATGCATTTCCCTCTTGCTTGGTTGGCCAAAAACTCTGTCTGTGTTTTTTTTTCTGAAGATATTCACGAAAAAAACGCATACACCCTTTTGCCCAACTGCATCACTTTATAAATTCTGCTGCTTTTCATATGCTTTAACTGTGAGTAGAATCTACCTTTTGAAATCTGTTGCCTGCAATTCTGCCTCTCATTCAGATCCTCTTCGTTGCCTTACCTGAATATATTTTTGGACGTTGGTTATCGTTTATATCTTTGCAGGTCTTTGAATTGTCTGCTCCTGAGCTGCATTTTGCAACTCGCTTTTTTTTGTGTGCTGTATGCCAAACCATTGGATTGCTTCCGGCCCAATTCTGGTTCTGGGGAGGCAGGCTGAGCCTTTGGTTAATTCTTCTTCTAATAGGAAATTAGAGTGACATGTTCCTGTCAAAACTCCTACAGCTAATCTCTCATTGGTTCCCCCTCTTCCCATTTATCCTCTGCACAAATTGAAAACTGTGTAAAACAGGAGGTTAAAGGTGCTGATTCTCCAAGTGGGGAGATTGTTAGTAATGTGGCTGGAATGGCGAAACCCAGCACCAGGAGATCAAAAATGAGGTGCATTTTAGACACCTTTCCTGAGCACACGGTGTACATTCATCTCAGTTTCCCAGGCATGTTTTCGCTGTCAGAAGATTCCCTTGAACCTGCAGATTTGGGACCCATGGAATGGGTACCAGGCAGTATTACTTTAAAAGGTCTGCATTTTCTCACCAAGCCTCTCTAACATCTCTTAGCGTGCATAGATTCCAGCCTTATATATAATCCTGCTGTGGGTCTACATGTGTTCAATCCATGTTACATCGTAGCCCTTCATCAAAAGTTGTAAGAATTTTTGTCTGTCTCACTGTTTTTATAAATATTTTTAAATTTATTTTTATATTGGTTACAGCTGATTTTCAAAGCTCTGTTTTTTGCTGCTGTACATCCACTTGATTCACGTACTGTGAGACAACAATAAATTCCTTTTCAGATGCTTACCAGTCATATGTATTATTTTCCAGTGACTTGAGTGGGCTGAGTGCAGTTCTTTGAGGTACCGTGTAGGCCTTGTCAGTTATTCAATTTGGTACTTGGAATGGTATCTTTGCTAATTTCAAACTCCTGGATAATACCTCACCATTCCCCACCTTTCCCATTTAGCAGCCTTATGTCTATTTTCTACATATTTGACTATGTTTCTGTATTGTAATTTATTTCATGTGTAGCCATTTTTGATTCCACCTTTAAGTGACATCTTATGATATGTGTCTTTTTCTTTCTGACATATGTCACTTAGAATGATCGTATGTAACTCCTCCAGAGTTGTTCCAACTGGCATTATTTCACTGATTTCTGGATGAGACATATTCCACTCTACATAAGTACCCCATCTCTTTTATCCATTTTATCCTTCCAGGGACATTTAGGTTATATCCAAGTTGAGGCCCTTTTTAACAGAGAGGTGGTAAACGTTGGGGTGCCTGTTTTCTGTCGATTGTTGTTTTTCCCAAGGTATACGCCCATGAGTGCAAGTGCCCTATGCTCTGTAGCTCATTTTTTAGATGTTTTAGCAAACACAATACACTTCTCCAGAGTGGCCGTTGGCAAATTACATTTCCACAATCAGCCTCACAGGGCTCCCTTTTCTCCTCGCCCTGTCTTGCATTTCTGGTGTTTACACTTTATGTGGATGGCCCTTCTGACTGATGTGAAGTGATACATTTTGTAGTATTGATTTCCAGTGTCCACCTGTTTGGTTGGATAAAAAGTGTGTATGGCCTTTACTTGAATATATTCAGAAAAAATGCATACGCCCTGTTTGGCCAACTGTGTCATTGACGATGTTCAGACCCTTTTCTTGAGCTTTAACGGGGAGTCCTTTCTACCTGTTCAAATATGTTTTCTGCCACTCTCCCTTGCTTACAAGTCCTTTTCTGTGACTTACCTCAAGACATTTTTCGACGATAGATATTTTCAACTCTGCAGTTTCATGAATTTTAGTGACCCTGAGTTCCATTATTCAACTTGTGTTTATGGAAACTGGACACAAAACAGCGGGATTTCCTCTAGCCCTATTCTGTTTGTGTGGGCAATTCTAGCCTTTGATGAATTTGTCTTCCGGATTGGAAATTAGAGTGGCATGTGCCTGTCCGAACACCTAAGACTTGTCTCTAAATTTTTCTCATCCGTCCGCTTCATCCTCTGGACAAATTCCAAACTGTGTGCAAGAGGATGTTGACGGTGTTGATATCCCCAAGTGAGGAGGTTGTTAGGAAAGATGTTGGAGGGGTGAACCCAAGCACCAGGCGATGAGGAGATGAGGTGCCTTTTCCAAACTCTTTCCGATCAAATGGTTTACCATCCTCTAGGTGTGACAGGCATGTTTTAGCTGTAGGAAGGGTCCCGTGCATGTAAGGAGGACACCAGGGATTTTTCCACATCAGTGCCTCCCCAAACCACAAACTGGGGAATTTTTAAGCTACGGCTACACGCATGTCTATTAAGGGCATTGGGAAATAGGCAGAGCCCAAACTTTAGATGATTGAAATCTTCAGGGTCAGAAGTGCTCACCATCGGCTTTGCTTAGGTTACATTTTATCTGTCATTGATAGATGATGTCAATAAAAATATCTATTCTTTTTCAGATTATTTCCCCTTATAGGTTATTGCAAAATATTCAGTGTAGTTCCCTGTGCTATACAGTAGTTCCTTGTTGATGATCTATTTTATATATAGCAGTGTGTATGTGTTAAACCCAAACTGTTAATTTATCCCTTCTCCTACCTTTCCCCTTTGGTAATAATAAATTATAAGATTTTATACTTCTCAGAAATGGGGGAGCTGAAGAGAGGTATCATTTTCAATGGAAAGCATTGAAAACACGATTGAAGCTTCAGCCAAGAGTATTCGATGTACATCCATGGAAATAAATCACTTCATTTCTCTAATGTTGACCTGACAAATTAGACAAACGTCTTCACTGAACTTGCTTATAGGAAAGTGATGGAAATATCAAATGTAATCCTAGAATCATCTTATTTTACAAGAGCGTTATACACTGCTCTATGTTAACTACAGTTTGGCTCACACATCTGTTCATTGAAGTTACAATGTTCTCAATTTCTGTTACTGATCCTCCAGAGTGGACCCCAACAGGAGTCCCCGTGCCCAGTGTCATTGGAGACAACAGATCAAGACTGAGTTTGGTTCAGAAGCAAAGAAAACATTATTTTGAAAACAGAAAGGAGAGGTGAGAGCGTGCACTCCCCCATGGGCTGTGGGCTGGGCTGCTGTGTAGGGATCCAGGCAGTGTCAGTGGGAGGGAGGGGATGGAGATCTCGAGGGCTGGTTTGACTGCAGCTCAGGCTCTATGCCGCAGAGTCTGCATGGGACACCGCTAGCTGAGGTGTCGACCCAGCCATTCTGCACTAGGAAATCGGGTCTGAAGTGCCGGGTGTGGGACCTCTGCATGCTGAACCCTAGGAGCACGTGAAATTAGACAAAGCACAAAGGAAAAACAGGTTAGACTTTACTTTATTGCCCAGATTCTCTTTTTATCTCCCAGGAGTTTTTTTTTTTTTTTTTTTTTTTTTTTTTTCTTTTTGTGGTATGCGGGCCTCTCACTGTTGTGGCCTCTCCCGCCGCGGAGCACAGGCTCCGGACGCGCAGGCCCAGAGGCCATGGCTCACGGGCCCAGCCGCTCCGCGGCATATGGGATCCTCCCAGACCAGGGCACGAACCCGTATCCCCTGCATAGGCAGGCGGACTCCCAACCACTGCGCCACCAGGGAGGCCCCTCCCAGGAGTTTTTAATGAACGTTGCCGGAGATGAACACCTCCTCTGCTTTTTGTTCTGTTCCTCATTCTTGGGGTGTTGAGGGTGCAGACCCCTCTTTAGTAACTGCTTCATGCTGTGGTGGGAGCCCTGATACATGGGGGGAGGGGAAAACTTCTCCCCACCAGCCTCCAGGTGAGGTCGATTGTCCCAAGGCCTCCTGCCTCACTTTTCGTCTGCCTGAGCACCAGCATTGGAAGTGTTATAGATTCTAATGACCTTTAAGGGTCCAGGAAACAGATGTGCATAGATGCTGCGGTGGCAGATTTCACCCCACCCCACATTTGTTCGGCGACCTTAGGCTGACGTTTTTTGCCAGCCTAGATGCTCTGACCACTAGTTTGTGCTTTCTTTAATTAGGTCCCTGAATTAATGTACACACAGCACCATGTGTCAGAGCCCTGCCCGCACAACTCCCACACAGTCAAGGGTCAGTGGTGATCCAGGACCATGACGTCCACTGAGTCAACGGCCTTTAGAAGTAGCCAGCAGTCCAGCCGGTCATATTGACCATCATCACCACGGTGTCTGTAGGGCTTTCTATGGTGAAAGCATGATATACGTTTCCCCCGCCAAGCTTATTAGCTCCCCTCTGGGTGCAGTAAGTCCTGCAAGCAGTAGTCTGCTCTTTCGGGGCACAGTCTTGTTGTTTTCTGAGAGAAACTCCAGGTCAAGTGATGGTCACTCGAGTCATTTTGGGGGCCTGTTGCCCCCGTTTGTCTCTCTGGATGTTGGAGTTGGAGGGCCTCCTCACTCAAGGTCAGTGTGTCCACAGAGCGACCCCTGCAACTTCAGGGCATGATGGGTGGTTAGGATCACCACGTGGGGTCCTTTTCCCTTAGGAGGGACCTGGCCTTGGGGGCTGCTGATTTTCAGCTTTTTAGATACCCCAGTATCCTGGCCTGATGAGTCGGTGGGCAAAGCCCTTGGTGACCATAGTTTATCATACCTGAAGGGCATTCTTGTGTTGCTCCATTTCAAGTGGTCCCAGTTTTTGCACTAAGGCTCAAAGGGCGATTAACCTATGACCGGGAATGTAAAGGTCAAAGGGTTTAGCTAAATTAGGGAGTTCCTGGGCAAGGGTCTGAATTGACTGCTCTTTCCATTCTTGAAAGGCTGCTTCTGGATTCTGTTCAAAAGGATCATCATCTTTTCATGTCAGTGTTTCATGTAGAGGCCCAGCTATTAGACTGTAGTTAGGGATCCAGATGCAGAAAACCTTGGCCTCCCCAGGAACCCCTAAGCTGTCTTCTAGTTTTAGAAGAGGTAAGGCTGCAAATGGCTTCTTCCCTATCCTGGGATTCGTTTCTCCGAATATCTGTGAGAATGAAGCCCAGGCATGTCACCTTAGCCTGGGATATTTGAGCCTTTTTCTTGGACACCTTCTATCCTTTCTTGGCTAGGTAGTTCAGAGGCGTCTTTAGTAGGCCTGGCGATCAGAATGTCCTCTGCATATTGAAGGAGGGTTCCCTTTTACAGAGGTAGAACTTTTAGGCCTTTAAAGACATTACCCCAATGATGGAGTGGGGATTTTTGAACCACTGGGGAAGGATGGCCCAGCATTATTGCTTTGGTTGCATGTTGTGTCCTGCCACTCACAAGCCAACAATTCTTGTGATTCTGAGATGAATGGAACACAGAAGAAGGCATCATTGAAGTCTAATACAGAATGCCATGCCCTGGTGGATTGTAGAATGACCTGCAGGGTGTAGGAAATAGGAGCTACTGGATGTATATCCTCGGTGTCTTCACTGACTGTCCTTACATCCTTTACCAGGTCCCCAGCAGCCAATGGGACTCTCGTGGTCAGGCCAATCCCAGGATATGGAGCTCACCTGGGCAGCACGCCCCACTGAACCGCCCACGGGGCTCTTGTGGTCAAGTCCCTCCCAGGGTATGGAGCTCACATGTGCAGTTACCCAGCAACCCATGGGGCTCTCATAGTCAGGCCCTTCCCAGGATACGGAGCTCCCCTGGGCAGGTACCCGAGCACGGCTGGACACACAGGAACTGTGCACATACCCCACATTGCAGAGAACCTCCAGCTCACCTGTCGCTCACAGCTGACACAAAACGCCTCAGAGCAGGACTTGAACTAACAAAGAGCAGCCCTGATAGGTCTGTGACCCTGGCTATCACTCTGTGCAGCCTCTCTCGGCCTGGTCTTCCAGACACTTCCACTGCAGCCAGGGCACCAGGCCTCTGTCTCCAACCACCATCACTCCTCTCCCTGACTCCTGGGTTCCTCTCATTAGTATAGGGTGTTCTTGAAGTTGTTTTCCACTCATGGACCATATAAAATGATGAGAAAAAAGCCGCAGCTGCAGCCCCTTGTCTATCCTGACTCTCAAGAGCCCACACCTGTTCCTTGGCCGCGGCCCGTTTAGCAAGGTTCATTTTCTGCAACTGTGATCCCCTGAGGGGTGAGGATTGGCTGATATGGGCAGCCTGACACTGCCTGCCAGCCCTCCCCAGGTGTGCCTTGGTTGAGGTCAATATAAACACCTCTCCAGTCAGCAAGAGCCCCTGTAGCTGTGCCTGACGCCATATTCTCTGCCCTGTCAGCAGTGTCGGGGCTGGGGTGGTGGGAGGGAGTGAGGGGCCATGGCTTTGTGGGTGGCCCAGTGTGAGTGGGGCTCTGCTGGACTTTCTGCAGGAGTTGCCAGGCTGCCACCTGCTAAAGAAGAGGATGTGTCACCCATACCTGCCGCTGGAATTTCTCCCCAGGCAGAGGTGAGGAAGTAAAAAGCAGTGGGGGCCGTAGCAGGAGGGGTATCTCAGGTAGGGAAATGGAAAGCTTCCAGAAGAGCATCTGGGGCCAGGACCATCCTGTCTGGCCAGCAGGCATCAAGTCGGCCTGCGTGCTGTCGCTGGTGTGGCACCACAGCCCTTCCTCTAGGCTTGCAAGTTCTTGTACATATTCAGCTGTTTTACCTGGAAAGGGTGGGAAGAGTTCAGCTGCAGCAGGACTGGGGCTCAGCTCACATTTACTCACAGACGCCTCGACACAGTCCCCCAGCTTTGCAATGACGATGTTCCTTGTGAGTGGGGAGCGCTGCTCACTGTATGGGAGACGATTTCCCATCTCTGACCAACTTAAGAATTTTTTACAACTGGAGCAAGTGCCCTGATACGATTTTCCTCTCTATAACTGGTGGGTTCTGTTTTTTTTTTTTTTTTTTTTTTTTTCTTTTTGGTTCAAAGTAGATTTTATTTATTCCTGTTTTTTTAATTTTGAGATATAAACTTGGAAATAATGCATTAATATAAAGACGTCTATGTGAAGGGAAAAACGTTTTTTTCGTTTATTTTATTAAATGTAATTTATTTATTTTTATTTTTTTTAAAATTTATTTATTTCTTTTATACAGCAGGTTCTTACTGGATATCTATTTTTTTACATATGTGTGCACATGTGAATCCCAGTCTCCCAATTCATCCCACCACCACCCTCACATGGCATTCCCCCCTTGGTGTCCTTATGTTTGTTCTCTACATCTGTGTCTCTATCTCTGCCCTGGAAACCGGTTCCTCTTTACCATTTTTCTAGGTTCCACATATATGCATTAACATACAATATTTGTTTTTCTCTTTCTGACTTACTTCACTCTGTATGACAGTCTCTAGATCCATCAAGGTCTCTACAAATGACCCAATTTCATTCCTATGTATGGCTGAGTAATATTCCATTGTATATATGTACCACATCTTTATCCATTCATCTGTCTGTGGGCACTTAGGTTGCTTTCATTACCTGGCTATTGTAAATAGTACTGCAATGAACATTGTGGTGAATGTGTCTTTTTGATTTATGGTTTTCTCTGGGTATATGCCCAGTAGTGGGATTGCTGGATTATATGGTAATTCTATTTTTAGTTTTTTAAGGAACCTCCATACTGTTCTCCATAGAGACTATATCGATTTACATTCCCAGCAATAGTGGAAGAAGGTTCCTTTTCTCCACACCCTCTCCAGCATTTGTTGTTTGTAGATTTTCTGATGATGCCCATTCTAACAGGTGTGACGTGATACCTCATTGTAGTTTCGATTTCCATTTCTCTAATAATTAGTGATGTTGAGCAGATTTTCATGTGCGTACTGGCCATCTCTATGTCTTCTTGGAAGAAATGTCTATTTAGATCTTCTTCCATTTTTGTATTGGGTTGTTTGTTTTATTAATATTGAGCTGCATGAGCTGTTTATATATATTGGAGATTAATTATTTGTCCATTGATTCATTGGCAAATATGTTCTGCCATTCTGAGGGTTGTCTTTTCGTCTTGTTTGTAGTTTCCTTTGATTTGCAAAAGCTTTTACATTTCATTAGGTCCCATCTGTTTAGTTTACTTTTTTATTTCATTACTATAGGAGGTGGATCAAAAAAGATCTTGCTGTGATTTACGTGAGAGTATCCTTCGTAAGTTCTCCTCTCAGAGTTTTATACTGTCCGGTCTTACATTAAGGTCTCTAATCCATTTTGAATATATTTTTATGTATGGTGTTGGGGAGTGTTCTAATTTCATTCTTTTACATGTAGCTGTCCATATTTCCCAGCACCAATGATTGAAGAGACTGTCTTATCTCCATTGTATAGTCTTGCCTCCTTTGTCATACATTAGTTGACCATAGGTGTGTAGGATTATCCCTGGGCTTTCTTTTGCTTTTTTTTTCTTTTACACGTTTATTGGAGTATAATTGTTTTACAATGGAGTGTTAGTTTCTGCTGTATAACAAAGTGAATCAGCTATACATATACAAATATCACCAGATCCCCTCCCTCTTGCATCTCCCTCCCACATTCCATATCACACCCCTTTATGTGGTCACAAAGCACCGAGCTGATCTCCCTGTTCTATGTGGCTGATTCTCAGTAGCTATCGGTGTTACATTTGGTAATGTATTTATGCCCATGCCACTCTGTCACTTCGTCTCAGCTTACCCAGCCCCCTTCCGGTGTCCTCAAGACCTTTCTCTATGTCTGTGTCCTTAATCCTGTCCTGCCACTAGGTTCTTCAAAATCTTTTTTTTCTTCTTTAGATTCCGTATATCTCTGTTAACATACAGTATTTGTTTTTCACTTTCTGACTTACTTCACTGTGTAGGACAGATTCTATGTCCATCCACCTCAGTACAAATAACTAAGTTTTGCTTCTTTTTATGGCTGAGTAATATTCCATTGTATATATGTGCCAGATCTTCTTTATCCATTCATCTGTCGATGGACACTTAGGTTGCTTCCATGTCCAAGCTATTGTAAATAGAGCTGCAATGAACTTTTTTGTACATAACTCTTTTTGAATTATGGTTTTCGCAAGGCAAATGTCCAGTAGTTGGATTGTTGTGTCGTATGGTACCTCTATTGTTAGTTATTTAGAGGAACCTCCGTACTGTTCTCCCTAGTGCCCATATCAATTTACGTTCCCACCCACAGTGCAAGTGTGTTCCCTTTTCTCCAATAAAGGCCTCTCCAGCATTTATTGTTTTGTAGATTTTTTTGATGATTGCCACTCTGACTGCTGTGTGGTGATACCTCACGATAGTTATGATTTGCATTTCTCTAATGATTAGTGATGTTCAGCATCCTTTCATGTGTTTCTTGGTAATCTGTATATCTTCTTTGGAGAAATGTCTATTTAGGTCTTCTGGCCGTTTTTGGATTGGGTTCTTTGTTTTTGTGATATTGAGCTACATGAGGTGCTTGTAAAGTTTGGAGATTAATCCTTTGTCAATTGCTCCATTTGAAAATATTTTCTCCCATTCTGAGGGTTGTTTTTGCATCTTGTTTATGTTTTCCTGTACCGTGTAAAAGCTTTTAAGTTTCATTAGGTCCCATTTGTTGATTTCTGTTTTTATATCCATTTCTCTAGAAGGTGAGTCAAAAAGGATCTTGCTGTGATTTATGTCATAGAGTGTTCTGCCTATGGTTTCCTCTAAGTGTTTTATAGTGTCTGGTCTTATATTTAGATCTCTAATCCATTTAGAGTTTATTTTTGTGTATGGTGTTATGGAGTGTTCTAATTTCATTCTTTTATGTGTAGGGGTCCAGTTTTCCCAGCACCAATTACTGAAGAGACTGTCTTTTCTCCATTGTATATCCTTAGCTCCTTTGTCATAGATGAGATAGCCATAGGTATGTAGGTTTAACTCTGGGCTTTCTGTCCTGTTCCATTGATCTGTGTTTATGCCAATCTACATACACTTGATTCCATTATGGAGACATATAAATACATAGGTTTCAAGTTTGTTACCAGTCAGATAAATTCCTCTTCAGTGAATAGGGTGTTTTGTGTCCAGTTCATTGAGAAAGGAGTAGGTCTTGTCTATTACATATTTGGTATAAGGAATGGTATCTGTGCTAATTTCAAACTCTGCTTTTACACATCACCCCATGTCACCTTTCCCCTTAAGGGGGCATAAGTGTGTTTTCTAAATGTGTAACTCTGTTCTCTTTTGAAATTCAGTTCATGTGTAGCCATGTTTACATTCCCTCTATAAGTGATATATTACAATAAGTTTCTGTTTCTTTGTGGCTCATTTCACTTAGCATCATCGTACCTAAAGCCACTCATTATGCTGCTATTGGCCTTATGACATTGATTTTATGTCTGAGTGACATTCCATTGTATATAAGTACCACAACATCTATATCCATTTTTTTCCTTTCCTGGGATATTTAAAGTGTACCGAAGTCGAGGTTCTTGTAAACAGAGCAGCCCTAAACTTTGCGCTGGCTGTGTGTTGCGGATTTTTAGGTTTCCCAAAATACACGCCCATGAGTGGAAGTGTGCTATGCTCTATAGCTCTGTTTTAGAAAACATCATACAGTTCTGCAGAGAGGCTGTTGGCAATTTACATCCTGTCCATCGGTGTAACCAGGCTCCCTTTTCTCCATGGCCTGTCCTGCATTTGTGGTTTTCACACTATTTGTGGATGGCCCTTTTGACTGGAGGTAAGGGACACTTCTATGTAGTGTGGATTTTCAATGCCTGATGGCTTGCTTGGCCAAAAAGGGCGTATGCATTTTTTCCCGAATATATTCAAGAAAATACACATACTCCCTTTTCTGCCAAGGGCAACGTTGTTGGAGTTCTGTCGCTTTTCATGTGCTTTAAAGATGACTCCAATGTACCTCTTGAAATCTGTTTCCTTCAATTCTGCCTTGCATTCAAATCCTCTTCACGGCCTTACCTCAATATATTTCTGGATGATAGTTGTCCTTTATAACTCTGCAAGTTTGTGAATTGCTGTGCCCCTGATATCCATTTTTCAAACTGCCTATTTGTGAGCTGGCTGCAATACCGCTGGATGGCTTTAGGCCCTAGTCTGGTTCCAGGGCTTCAGGCTGAGCCTTTTGTTAATGCTTCTTCCTGATGGGAAAGTAGAGTGATATGTGCCCATCCAAACACCTACAGCTAATCTCTCATTTGTTTCCCCTCTTCCTGTTCATCCTCTGCACAATTTGCAAACTGTGCATAAAAGGAGGGTAAAGGCGCTGACACTCCAAGTGGGGAGATTTTTAGTAATGCAGATGGAATGGTGAAGCCGAGCACGACGAAAGGAAAAATGAGGTACCTTTTAGGAAACTTTCCCAATTACACAGTGTACCATCCACTGGGTTTCCCTTGCATGTTTTAACTGTAGGAATATTCCCTTAAACCTGGAGAGTTGAGACCACTAGAATGCGTAGCACACAGTATTGCTCTAAGTGGCGTATTTTGCTCACGCAACCTCAGCAATCTTGTCAGCCCCAAGTGTCCAGTCTTATGTCTCATCCAGCTGTGGGTGTAAAGGTGGTCAATCAAGGTTGGATCACAGGCCCTGAACGTAATTTTTAAGATTTCTCTCTGTTTCACTGTTTTTGCATTTTGCTTTTGAAACTTATTTTTATAAGGTGGTTTAGCTGAATTTCAGTGCTGTGTTCATGCCATTATACACACATATGCTTTCTTTATGGAGACATGAGAATATATATGTTTTAAAATTCTTAGAGTCAGATATATTCCTCTGCAATGAATAGGGGGTGTTGAGTTCACTTCATTGTGCGGGGAGTAGGTGTTGTCTATTACATACTTGGTTTAGGTATCAGTATCTGTGTTAATTTAAAACTGTAGTTTTATGCATCACCCCACCTCGGCTTTCCTCTTAAGCAGGCAGAAGATTGTTTTCTAAATGTGTGACTCTGTTGGTTTTTAATCCAGTTCATGTGTAGCCATGTGTACATTCACCCTATGAGTGATAACATATGATAAGATTTGTTACTCTCTTATCTTTCCTAACTCAGTTCATGTGTAGCCATGGATACAGGACCTTTGTAAGTGATATCTTATGATAAGTTTCTTTTTCAATGTGACTTATTTCACTTAGAATCATTGTACCTGAATCCACTCATTTTGCTGCTACTGGCCTCTTGACATTGATTTCATGGCTAAGGGATATTCAGTCGTACGTAAGTACCACAATTTCTTGAACCATATTTTCTTTCCTGGGTCATTTAAGGTGTACCCAAGTTGAGGTTCGTGTAAGCAGTGCAACCCTAAATTTTGGGGTGGCTCTGTCTTAATGATTTTCATTTTTCCAAATGTATATTCCCTAGACTGGAACTGCCATTGGCTCTGAAGCTCTGTTTTTTATTTGTTTTAGGGAACACAATGCACTCCCCCAGAGAGGCATTTAGAAATTGACATTCTGCCCATTAGCCTAACAAGACTCCCTGTTCTCCAGGGCCTGTCTTGCCTTTCTGGTTTTTACATATTTTCTGGATGTCCCTTTTTACCAGTGGGAAGTGATACTTCTTTGTAGTGCAGATTTGCATTGCCCGCTTGCTTGCTTGGCCAAAAAGGGCATATGCATTTTCTCCTGAATATATTCAGGAGAAAACACATACGCCCTTTTTGCCCAAGTGCAATATTCAAGAAGTTGTGCCCCTCTTCCTGTGCTTTACAGGTGATTCCAACGTACCTCTTGAAATCTGTTTCCTGCTATTCTGCCTCGCTTTCAAGTCCGCCTCGTTGCCTTCCCTCAACAGATTTTTGGACGATAGTTGTCCTTTATTACTCTGCCAGTTTGTGAATTGCTGTGCCCCTGAGCTCAATTTTTCAACTCGTATTTTGTGAGCTGTACGCAAGTCCAAAATTTTGGTTCAGCACCTATACTGGATCCCGGTGGGTGGCTGAGACTTTGGTTAATTCTTCTTCCTGCCGGGAAATTAGAGTGACATGTGGCCCTCCAAATGCCTAACACCTAGTCTATCATTGGTTCTCCCTCTTCCCTTCCATCCTCTGCCAAATTGGCAACCTGTGCGAACGAGGAGGTTAAACGGGCTGTCTCTCCAAGATAGGAGATTGATAGTAAATCCATTGGAAAGTCAAACTGGAGCACCAGGAGAGGGACAATTCGTTGAGTTTTAGAAACCTTTCGTATTCACAGTGTGTCCATTCTCTAGGTTTCCCGTACATGTTATAGCTGTAGTGATATTCCCTTCAACCTGGAGAGTTCGGACCCATGGAATGGGGGCCATGCATTTTTGCTTTAAAGGGTCTGCATTTGCTCACCCAATCTCAACAATCCTCTCAGTCCCAAGTGTCCAGCCATATGCCACATCCAGCTGTCATTGTAGATAGGGTCATTCCAGGTTTCATCAGAGACTCTGAATGAATTGTAAAGAATTTCCCTGTTTTTTTTGTATAGTTTTTGAAATTCCTTTTTATAGTGGGTTTGAGCTGATTCTCACTGCAATGATTAAGCCAGTCTAGACACACTTGATTCCCTTACAGAGACATATCAATACAGAGGTTTTAAGATTCTTACTAGTCAGAACTATTCCTCTTTGGGAAATATAGAGTTTTGAGTCCCTTTAACTGAGGAAGCTGTAGGTCTAGTCTATTTCATAGTTGGTTTTTGGAACGGTACCTGTGCTTATACCAAACTCTGGTTTTATGCATCACCCCACCTCTCCTTCCCCCTTAAACAGGCATAAGAGTGTTTTCTAAATGTGAGATTCTGTTCTTTTTCCTAACTCAGTTCATGTGTAGCCATGTTTACAGGATCTTCATAAGTGATATCTTATGATGTTTCTTTTTCTCTGTGACTTATTTCCCTTACAATCTTCGTACCTGAAACCACTCACTTTGCTGCTACTGGTCTAATGACATTGATTTCATGGCTGAGTGATATTGCATCGTTCGAAAGTACAACAATTTTTTGAACCATTTTTATATTTCCTGTGATATTTAAGGTGTACCCAAGTTGAGGTTTTTGTAAGCAGTGCAGCCCTTAATTTTGGGGTGGTTCTGTCTTATTGATTTTCAGTTTTCCCAATGTATATTCCCTAGACTTGAAGTGCCCATGGCTCTGTAGCTCTGTTGATTACTCGTTTGAGGGATCACAATGCACTCCTCCAGTGAGACAGTTGGCAATTTACATCCCGCCCATCAGCATAACAAGGCTCCCTGTTCGCCAGGGCCTGTCTTGCCTTTCTGGTTTTTACCCATTTTGTGGATGACCCTTTTGACCGGAGGGAAGTGATACTACTTTGTAGTGCAGATTTGCATTGGCCCCTTGCTTGCTTGGCCAAAAAGGGCGTATGTGTTTTTTTTTCTGAATATATTCAGGAAACAACACATACACCCTTTTTGGCAAAGTGCATCATTGTCGAAGTTGTGCCCATCTTCCTGTGCTTTACAGGCGATTCCAACGTACCTCTTGAAATCTGTTTCCTGCTATTCTGCCTTGCATTTAAGTCCGCGTGGTTGTCTTCCCTCAAGAGATTTTTGGACGATAGCTGTCCTTTATTACTCTGACAGTTTGTGAATTGCTGTCCCGTGAGCTCCATTATTCAACCCGTTTTTTGTGAGCTGAACGCAAGTCAAAAATTTTGGTTCAGGACCTACACTCTTTCCTGGTGGGTTGCTGAGACTTTGGTTACTTTTTCTTCCTGCCGGGAAATTAGAGTGACATGTGCCCGTCCAAATGCCTAGCACCTACTCTCTCATTGGTTCTCCCTATACCCTTCCATCCTCTGCCAAATTGGCCACCTGAGCGAACCAGGAGGTTAAAAGAGCTGTCTCTCCAAGTTGGGAGATTGATAGTAAAGCAGTTGGAAAGTCAAACCGCAGCACCGGTTGAGGGACTATTCGTTGAGTTTTAGAGACCATTCGTATTCACAGTGTGTCCATTCCCCAGGTTTCCCGTACATGTTATAGCTGTAGTAATATTCCCTTCAACCTGGAGAGTTGGGACCACTGGAATGGCTGCCATTCATTATTGATTTAAAGGGTCTGCATTTGCTCACCCAATCTCACCAATCCTCTCAGTGCCAAGTGTCCAGCCTTATGCCACAGCCAGCTGTAATTGTAGATAGGGTCATTCTAGGTTTTGTCAGAGACCGTGAATGAATTGTAAAGAATTTCCCTGTTGTTTTTTGTTTGTTTGTTTTCTTTTTGAAATTCCTTTTTGTAGTGGATTTGAGCTGATTCTCTCTGCCAAGTTTATGCCAGTCTAGACACACTTGATTCCCTTACAGAGACACATCAATACATAAGTTTTAAAATTCTTACTAGTCAGATCTATTCCTCTGCGGGAAATATGGGGTTTTGAGTCCCTTTCACTGAGGAAGT
Organism: Mesoplodon bidens; assembly: GCF_964165515.1. Classification (NCBI taxonomy): domain Eukaryota; kingdom Metazoa; phylum Chordata; class Mammalia; order Artiodactyla; family Ziphiidae; genus Mesoplodon; species Mesoplodon bidens. The sequence continues at coordinate 3,128,386 of NW_027671422.1, forward strand.
TGTAGGTCTTTTCTATTCCACAGTTGGTTTTAGGAACGGTACCTTTGCTTATATCAAACTCTGGTTTTATGCATCACCCCACCTCTCCTTCTCCCTTAAGCAGGCATAAGAGTGTTTTCTAAATGTGAGACTCTGTTCTCTTTCCTAACTCAGTTCATATGTAGCCATGTTTACAGGATCTTCATAAGTGATATCTTATGATAAGTTTCTTTTTCTGTGTGAATTATTTCACTTAGAATCATCGTACCTGAATCCACTCACTTTGCTGCTCCTGGTCTTATGACATTGATTTCATGGCTGAGGGATATTCCATCGTACGTAAATACCACAATTTTTTAAACCATTTTTATATTTCTTGGGATATTTAAGGTGTACCCAAGTTGAGGTTCTTGTAAGCAGTGCAGCCCTAAATTTGGGGGTGGCTCTCTCTTATTGATTTTCAGTTTTCCCCAGGTATATTCCCTACTGGAAGTGCCCTTTGTTCTGTAGCTCTGTTGTTTACTTGTTTTAGGGAACACAATGCACTCCTCCAGTGAGGCAGTTGGCAATTTACATCCCGCCATCAGCATAACTAGGCTCCCTGTTCTCCAGGGCATGTCTTGCCTTTCTGGTTTATACACATTTTGTGGATGACCCTTTTGAATGGTGGGAAGAGATACTTCTTTGTAGTGCAGAATTGCATTGCCCGCTTGTTTGCTTGGCCAAAAAGGGCCTATGCGTTTTCTCCTGAATATATTCAAGAGAAAATGTATACTCCCTTTTTGGCCCAGTGCATCATTGTCGAAGTTGTACCCCTCTTCCTGTGCTTTAAAGGCGATTCCAACGTACCTCTTGAAATCTGTTTCCTGCTATTCTGTCTCGTTTTCAAGTCCGCCTCCTTGCCTTCCCTCAACAGATTTTTGGACGATAGTTGTCCTTTATTACTCTGCCAGTTTTTGAATTGCTGTGCCCATGAGCTCCATTTTTCAACTCGTTTGATGTGAGCTGTACGCAAGTCCAAAATTTTGGGGCAGGACCTATACTGGTTCCTGGTGGGTGGCTGAGACTTTGGTTACTTCTTCTTCCTGCCGGGAAATTAGAGTGACATGTGCTCTTCCAAATGCCTAACAGCTTGTCTCTCATTGGTTCTCCCTCTTCCCTTCCATCCTCTGCAAAATTGGCAACCTGTGCTAACCAGGAGTTTAAAGGAGCTGTCTCTCCAATTGGGGAGATTGATAGTAAAGCATTTGGAAAGTCAAACAGGAGCACCAGGAAAGGGACTATTCGTTGAGTTTTAGAAACCTTTTGTATTCACAGTGTGTCCATTCTCTAGGTTTCACATACATGTTATAGCAGTAGTAATATTCCCTTCAATCTGGAGAGTTGGGACCCATGGAATGGGGGCCATGCATTTTTGCTTTAAAGGGTCTGCATTTGGTCACCCAATCTCACCAATCCTCTCAGTCCCAAGTGTCCAGCCTTATACCACATCCAGCTGTCATTGTTGATAGGGTCATTCCAGGTTTCATCAGAGACCCTGAAGGAAATGTTAAGTATATCCCTGTTTTTTGGTTTTGTTTTTGAAATTCCTTTTTATAGTGGGTTTGAGCTGATTCTCGCTGACATATTTATGCCAGTCTAGACACACTTGATTCCCTTACAGAGACATATCAACACCTAGGTTTTAAGATCCTTACTAGTCAGATCTATTCCTCTGCGGGAAATATGGGGTTTTGAGTCCCTTTCACTGACGAAGGTGTAGGTCTAGTCTATTCCACCGTTGGTTTTAGAAATGGTACCTGTGCTTATATCAAACTCTGGTTTTATGCATCACCCCACCTCTCTTTACCCCTTAAGCAGGCATAAGAGTGTTTTCTAAATGTGAGACTCTGTTCTCTTTCCTAACTCAGTTCATGTGTAGCCATGTTTACAGGATCTTCATATGTGATATCTTATGATAAGTTTCTTTTTCTGTGTGACTTATTTCACTTAGAATCTTTGTACCTGAATCCACTCACTTTGCTTCTCCTGGTCTTATGACATTGATTTCATGGCTGAGGGATATTCCATCGTACACAAATACCACAGTTTTTTGAACCATTTTTATATTTCCTGGGATATTTAAGGTGTACCCAGGTTGAGGATCTTGTAAGCAGTGCAGCCCTAAATTTGGGGGTGGCTCTGTCTTATTGATTTTCTGTTTTCCCAAGGTATATTCCCTAGACTGGAAGTGCATTTGGCTCTGTAGCTCTGTTGTTTACTTGTTTTAGGGAACGCAATGCACTCCTCTAGTGAGGCAGTTGGCAATTTACATTCCGCCCGTCACATAACAATGCTCCCTGTTCTCCAGGGCCTGTCTTGCCTTTCTGGTTTTTACACATTTGTGGATGTCCCTTTTGACCGGTGGGAAGTGATACTTCTTTGTAGTGCAGATTTGCATTGCCCACTTGCTTGCTTGTCCAAGAAGGGCGTATGCGTTTTCTCCTGAATATATTCAGGAGAAAACACATACGCCATTTTGGCCAAGTGCGTCATTGTCGAAGTTGTGCCCCTCTTCCTGTGCTTTAAAGGCGTTTCCAACGTACCTCTTGTAATCTGTTTCCTGCTATTCTGCTTCGTTTTCAAGTCCACCTCGTTGCCTTCCCTCAACAGATTTTTGGACGATAGTTGTCTTTATTACTCTGCCAGTTTGTGAATTGCTGTGCCCCTGAGCTCCATTTTTCAAGTCGTTTTTTGTGAGCTGTACGCAAGTCCAAAATTTTGGTTCAGGAGCTTTACTGATTCCCGGTGGGTGGCTGAGACTCTGGTTAACTCTTATTCCTGCCGGGAAACTAGAGTGACATGTGCCCGTCCAAATGCCTAACAACAAGTCTCTCATTGGTTCTCCCTCTTCCCTTCCATCCTCTGCCCAATTGGCAACATGTGCGAACCAGGAGCTTAAAGGGGCTGTCTCTCCAATTTGGGAGATTGATAGTAAAGCAGTGGGAAACTCAAACCGGAGCACCAGGAGAGGGAGTATTCGTTGAGTTTTAGAAACCTTTTGTATTCACAGTGTGTCCATTCTCTAGGTTTCCCGTACATGTTATAGCTGTAGTAATATTCCCTTCAACCTGGAGAGTTGGGACCCATGGAATGGTGGCCATGTATTTTTGCTTTAAAGGGTCTGCATTTGCTCACCCAATCTCACCAATCCTCTCAGTCCCAAGTGTCCAGCCTTATGCCACATCCAGCTGTCATTGTAGATAGGGTCATTCCAGGTTTCCTTAGAGACCCTGAAGGAATTGTAAAGAATTTCCCTGTTTTTTGGTTTTGTATTTGAAATTCCTTTTTATAGTGGGTTTGAGCTGATTCTCGCTGCCATGTTTATGCCAGTCTAGACACACTTGATTCCCTTATGGAGACATATCAATATTTAGGTTTTAAGATTCTTACTAGTCAGATCTATTCCTCTGCGCGAAATATGGGGTTTAGAGTCCCCTTCACTGAGGAAGCTGTAGGTCTTGTCTATTCCACAGTTGGTTTTAGAAATGGTACCTGTACTTATATCAAACTCTGCTTTTATGCATCACCCCACCTCTCCTTTCCCCTTAAGAAGGCATAAGAGTGTTTTCTAAATGTGAGACTATGTTCTCTTTCCTAACTCAGTTCATGTGTAGCCATGCTTACAGGATCTTCATATGTGATATCTTATGATAAGTTTCTTGTTCTGTGTGACTTATTTCACTTAGAATCATCGTACCTGAATCCACTCACTTTGCTGCTCCTGGTCTTATGACATTGATTTCATGGCTGAGGGATATTTCATCGTACATAAATACCACTGTTTTGGAACCATTTTTGTATTTCCTGGGATATTTAAGGTGTACCCAAGTTGAGGTTCTTGTAAGCTGTGCAGCCCTAAATTTGGGGGTGTCTCTGTCTTATTGATTTTCAGTTTTCCCAAGGTATATTCCCTAGACTGGAAGTGCCCTTCGCTATGTAGCTCTGTTGTTTACTTGTTTTAGGGAACGCAATGCACTCCTCCAGTGAGGCAGTTGGCAATTTACATCCCGCCCATCAGCATAACAAGGCTCCCTGTTCTCCAGGGCCTGTATTGCCTTTCGGGTTTTTACACATTTGTGGATGTCCCTTTTAACCGGTGGGAAGTGATACTTCTTTGTAGTGCAGATTTGCATTGCCCGCTTGCTTGCTTGGCCAAAAAGGGCGTATGCGTTTTCTCCTGAATATATTCAGGAGAAAACGCATACGCCCTTTTTGGCCAAGTGCGTCATTGTCGAAGTTGTGCCCCTCTTCCTGTGCTTTAAAGGCGATTCCAACGTACCTCTTGGAATCTGCTTCCTGCTATTCTGCCACGCTTTCAAGTCCGCCTCGTTGCCTTCCCTCAAAAGATTTTTGGACGATAGTTTTCCTTTATTACTCTGCTAGTTTGTGAATTGCTGTGCCCCTGAGCTCCATTATTCAACTCGTTTTTTGTGAGCTGTACGCAAGTCCTAAATTTTGGTTCATGACCTATACTGGTTCCCGGTGGGTGGCTGAGACTCTGGTTAATTCTTCTTCCTGCCGGGAAATTAGAGTGACATGTACCCGTCCAAATGCCTAACAGCTACTCTCTCGTTGGTTCTCCCTCATCCGTTCCATCCTCTGCCAAATTGGCAACCTGTGCGAACCAGGAGGTTAAAGGGGTTGTCTCTCCAAGTTGGGAGATTGATAGTAAAGCAGTTGGAAAGTCAAACCGGATCACCAGGAGAGGGACTACTCGTTGAGTTTTAGAAACCTTTTGTATTCACAGTGTGTCCATTCTCTAGGTTTCCCGTACATGTTATAGCTGTAGTAATATTCCCTACAACATGGAGAGTTGGGACCCTTGGAATGGGGGCCATGCATTTTTGCTTTAAAGGGTCTGCATTTGCTCAACCAATCTCACCAATCCTCTCAGTCCCAAGTGTCCAGCCTTATGCCACATCCAGCTGTCATTGTAGATAGGGTCTTTCCAGGTTTCATTAGAGAGCCTGAAGGAAATGTAAAGAATTTCCCTGTTTTTTTGTTTTGTATTTGAAATTCATTTTTATAGCGGGTTTGAGCTGATTCTCGCTGCCAAGTTTATGCCAGTCTAGACACACTTGATTCCCTTACAGAGACATATCAATACATAGGTTTTAAGATTCTTACTAGTCAGATCTATTCCTCTGCGGGAAATATGGGGTTTTGAGGCCCTTTCACTGAGGAAGCTGTAGGTCTTGTCTATTCCACAGTTCGTTTTAGAAATTGTACCTGTACTTATATCAAACTCTGGTTTTATGCATCACCCCACCTCTCCTTTCCCCTTAAGCAGGCATAAGAGTGTTTTCTAAATGTGAGACTCTGTTCTCTTTCCTAACTCAGTTCATGTGTAGCCATGCTTACAGGATATTCATAAGTGATATCTTATGATAAGTTTCTTTTTCTGTGTGACTTATTTCACTTAGAATCATCGTTCCTGAATCAACTCACTTTGCTGCTCCTGGTCTTATGACATTGATTTCATGGCTGAGGGATATTCCATCGTACATAAATACCACAGTTTTTTGAAACATTTTTATATTTCCTGTGATATTTAAGGTGGACCCAAGTTGAGGTTCTTGTAAGCAGTGCAGCCTTAAATTTGGGGGTGGCTCTGTCTTATTGATTTTCAGTTTTCCGAAGGTATATTCCCTAGACTGGAAGTGCCCTTGGCTCTGTAGCTCTGTTGTTTACTTGTTTTAGGGAACACAATGCACTCCTCCAGTGAGGCAGTTGGCAATTAACATCCCGCCCATCAGCATAACAAGGCTCCCTCTTCTCCAGGGCCTGTCTTGCCTTTCTGGTTTTTACACATTTGTGGATGTCCCTTTTGACAGGTGGGAAGTGATACTTCTTTGTAGTGCAGATTTGCATTGCCAGCTTGCTTGCTTGGCCAAAAAGGGCGTATGCGTTTTCTCCTAAATATATTCAGGAGAAAATGCATACTCCCTTTTTGGCCTAGTGCGTCATTGTCGAAGTTCTGCCCCTCTTCCTGTACTTTAAAGGCGATTCCAACGTACCTCTTGAAATCTGTTTCCTGCTATTCTGCCTCGCATTCATGTCCGTCTCTTTGCCTTCCCTCAACAGATTATTGGACGATAGTTGTCCTTTATTACTCTGCCAGATTGTGAATTGCTGTGCCCCTGAGCTCAATTTTTCAACTCGTTTTTTGTGAGCTGTACGCAAGTCCTAAATTTTGGTTAAGGACCTATACTGGTTCCCGGTGGGTGGCTGAGCCTTTGGTTAATTCTTCTTCCTGCCGGGAAATTATAGTGACATGTGCCCGTCCAAATGCCTAACAGCTACTCTCTCATTGGTTCTCCCTCTTCCCTTCCATGCTCAGCCAAATTGGCAACCTGTGCGAACCAGGAGCTTAAAGGTTCTGTCTCTCCAAGTTGGGAGATTGATAGTAAAGCAGTTGGAAAGTCAAACCGGAGCACCAGGAGAGGGACTATTCTTTGAGTTTTAGAAACCTTTTGTATTCACAGTGTGTCCATTCTCTAGGTTTCCCATACATATTATAGCTGTAGTAATATTCCCTTCAACCTGGAGAGTTGGGACCCAAGGAATGAGGGCCATGCATTTTTGCTTTAAAGGGTCTGCATTTGGTCACCCAATCTCACCAATCCTCTCAGTCCCAAGTGTCCAGCCTTATACCACATCCAGCTGTCATTGTAGATAGGGTCATTCCAGGTTTCATCAGAGACCCTGAAGGAATTGTAAAGAATTTCCCTGTTTTCTGGTTTTGTTTTGAAATTCCTTTTTATAGTGGGTTTGAGCTGATTCTCGCTGCCATGTTTATGCCAGTCTAGACACACTTGATTCCCTTACAGAGACATATCAATACATAGGTTTTAAGTTTCATACTAGTCAGATCTATTCCTCTGCGGGAAATATGGGGTTTTGAGTCCCTTTCACTGAGGAAGGTGTAGGTCTTGTCTATTCCAAAGTTGGTTATAGAAATGGTACTTGTCCTTATATCAAATTCTGGTTTTATGCACCACCCCACCTCTCCTTCCCCCTTAAGCAGGCATAAGAATGTTTTCTAAATGTGAGACTCTGTTCTCTTTCCTAACTCAGTTCATGTGTAGCCATGTTTACAGGAACTTCATAAGTGATCTTATGATAAGTTTCTTTTTCTGTGTGACTTATTTCACTTAGAATCATCGTACCTGAATCCACTCACTTTGCTGCTCCTGGTCTTATGACATTGATTTCATGGCTGAGGGATATTCCATCGTACATAAATACCACAGTATTTTGAACCATTTTTATATTTCCTGGGATATTTAAGGTGTACCCAAGTTTAGGTTCTTGTAAGCAGTGAAGCCCTAAATATGGGGGTGGCTCTGTCTTATTGATTTTCAGTTTTCCCAAGGTATATTCCCTAGACTGGAAGTGCACTTGGCTCAGTAGCTCTGTTGTTGACTTCTTTTAGGGAACATAATGCACACCTCCAGTGAGGCAGTTGGCAATTTACATCCCGCTCATCAGCATAACAAGGCTCCCTTTTTTCCAGGGCCTGTCTTGCCTTTCTGGTTTTTACACATTTGTGGATGTCCCTTTTGACCGGTGGGAAGTGATACTTCTTTGTAGTGCAGATTTGCATTGCCCGCTTGCTTGCTTGGCCAAAAAGGGTGTATGCGTTTTCTCCTGAATATATTCAGGAGAAAACGCATACGCCCTTTTTGGCCAAGTGCGTCATTGTCGAAGTTGTGCCCCTCTTCCTGTGCTTTAAAGGCGATTCCAACGTACCTCTTGGAATCTGCTTCCTGCTATTCTGCCACGCTTTCAAGTCCGCCTCGTTGCCTTCCCTCAAAAGATTTTTGGACGATAGTTTTCCTTTATTACTCTGCTAGTTTGTGAATTGCTGTGCCCCTGAGCTCCATTATTCAACTCGTTTTTTGTGAGCTGTACGCAAGTCCTAAATTTTGGTTCAGGACCTATACTTGTTCCCGGTGGGTGGCTGAGACTCTGGTTAATTCTTCTTCCTGCCGGGAAATTAGAGTGACATGTACCCGTCCAAATGCCTAACAGCTACTCTCTCGTTGGTTCTCCCTCATCCGTTCCATCCTCTGCCAAATTGGCAACCTGTGCGAACCAGGAGGTTAAAGGGGTTGTCTCTCCAAGTTGGGAGATTGATAGTAAAGCAGTTGGAAAGTCAAACCGGATCACCAGGAGAGGGACTACTCGTTGAGTTTTAGAAACCTTTTGTATTCACAATGTGTCCATTCTCTAGGTTTCCCGTACATGTTATAGCTGTAATAATATTCCCTACAACATGGAGAGTTGGGACCCTTGGAATGGGGGCCATGCATTTTTGCTTTAAAGGGTCTGCATTTGCTCAACCAATCTCACCAATCCTCTCAGTCCCAAGTGTCCAGCCTTATGCCACATCCAGCTGTCATTGTAGATAGGGTCTTTCCAGGTTTCATTAGAGAGCCTGAAGGAAATGTAAAGAATTTCCCTGTTTTTTTGTTTTGTATTTGAAATTCATTTTTATAGCGGGTTTGAGCTGATTCTCGCTGCCAAGTTTATGCCAGTCTAGACACACTTGATTCCCTTACAGAGACATATCAATACATAGGTTTTAAGATTCTTACTAGTCAGATCTATTCCTCTGCGGGAAATATGGGGTTTTGAGGCCCTTTCACTGAGGAAGCTGTAGGTCTTGTCTATTCCACAGTTCGTTTTAAAAATTGTACCTGTACTTATATCAAACTCTGGTTTTATGCATCACCCCACCTCTCCTTTCCCCTTAAGCAGGCATAAGAGTGTTTTCTAAATGTGAGACTCTGTTCTCTTTCCTAACTCAGTTCATGTGTAGCCATGCTTACAGGATATTCATAAGTGATATCTTATGATAAGTTTCTTTTTCTGTGTGACTTATTTCACTTAGAATCATCGTTCCTGAATCAACTCACTTTGCTGCTCCTGGTCTTATGACATTGATTTCATGGCTGAGGGATATTCCATCGTACATAAATACCACAGTTTTTTGAAACATTTTTATATTTCCTGTGATATTTAAGGTGGACCCAAGTTGAGGTTCTTGTAAGCAGTGCAGCCTTAAATTTGGGGGTGGCTCTGTCTTATTGATTTTCAGTTTTCCGAAGGTATATTCCCTAGACTGGAAGTGCCCTTGGCTCTGTAGCTCTGTTGTTTACTTGTTTTAGGGAACACAATGCACTCCTCCAGTGAGGCAGTTGGCAATTAACATCCCGCCCATCAGCATAACAAGGCTCCCTCTTCTCCAGGGCCTGTCTTGCCTTTCTGGTTTTTACACATTTGTGGATGTCCCTTTTGACAGGTGGGAAGTGATACTTCTTTGTAGTGCAGATTTGCATTGCCAGCTTGCTTGCTTGGCCAAAAAGGGCGTATGCGTTTTCTCCTAAATATATTCAGGAGAAAATGCATACTCCCTTTTTGGCCTAGTGCGTCATTGTCGAAGTTCTGCCCCTCTTCCTGTACTTTAAAGGCGATTCCAACGTACCTCTTGAAATCTGTTTCCTGCTATTCTGCCTCGCATTCATGTCCGTCTCTTTGCCTTCCCTCAACAGATTATTGGACGATAGTTGTCCTTTATTACTCTGCCAGATTGTGAATTGCTGTGCCCCTGAGCTCAATTTTTCAACTCGTTTTTTGTGAGCTGTACGCAAGTCCACAATTTTGGTTAAGGACCTATACTGGTTCCCGGTGGGTGGCTGAGCCTTTGGTTAATTCTTCTTCCTGCCGGGAAATTATAGTGACATGTGCCCGTCCAAATGCCTAACAGCTACTCTCTCATTGGTTCTCCCTCTTCCCTTCCATGCTCAGCCAAATTGGCAACCTGTGCGAACCAGGAGCTTAAAGGTTCTGTCTCTCCAAGTTGGGAGATTGATAGTAAAGCAGTTGGAAAGTCAAACCGGAGCACCAGGAGAGGGACTATTCTTTGAGTTTTAGAAACCTTTTGTATTCACAGTGTGTCCATTCTCTAGGTTTCCCATACATATTATAGCTGTAGTAATATTCCCTTCAACCTGGAGAGTTGGGACCCAAGGAATGAGGGCCATGCATTTTTGCTTTAAAGGGTCTGCATTTGGTCACCCAATCTCACCAATCCTCTCAGTCCCAAGTGTCCAGCCTTATACCACATACAGCTGTCATTGTAGATAGGGTCATTCCAGGTTTCATCAGAGACCCTGAAGGAATTGTAAAGAATTTCCCTGTTTTCTGGTTTTGTTTTGAAATTCCTTTTTATAGTGGGTTTGAGCTGATTCTCGCTGCCATGTTTATGCCAGTCTAGACACACTTGATTCCCTTACAGAGACATATCAATACATAGGTTTTAAGTTTCATACTAGTCAGATCTATTCCTCTGCGGGAAATATGGGGTTTTGAGTCCCTTTCACTGAGGAAGGTGTAGGTCTTGTCTATTCCAAAGTTGGTTATAGAAATGGTACTTGTCCTTATATCAAATTCTGGTTTTATGCACCACCCCACCTCTCCTTCCCCCTTAAGCAGGCATAAGAATGTTTTCTAAATGTGAGACTCTGTTCTCTTTCCTAACTCAGTTCATGTGTAGCCATGTTTACAGGAACTTCATAAGTGATCTTATGATAAGTTTCTTTTTCTGTGTGACTTATTTCACTTAGAATCATCGTACCTGAATCCACTCACTTTGCTGCTCCTGGTCTTATGACATTGATTTCATGGCTGAGGGATATTCCATCGTACATAAATACCACAGTATTTTGAACCATTTTTATATTTCCTGGGATATTTAAGGTGTACCCAAGTTTAGGTTCTTGTAAGCAGTGAAGCCCTAAATATGGGGGTGGCTCTGTCTTATTGATTTTCAGTTTTCCCAAGGTATATTCCCTAGACTGGAAGTGCACTTGGCTCAGTAGCTCTGTTGTTGACTTCTTTTAGGGAACATAATGCACACCTCCAGTGAGGCAGTTGGCAATTTACATCCCGCTCATCAGCATAACAAGGCTCCCTTTTTTCCAGGGCCTGTCTTGCCTTTCTGGTTTTTACACATTTGTGGATGTCCCTTTTGACCGGTGGGAAGTGATACTTCTTTGTAGTGCAGATTTGCATTGCCCGCTTGCTTGCTTGGCCAAAAAGGGCGTATGCGTTTTCTCCTGAATATATTCAGGAGAAAACGCATACGCCCTTTTTGGCCAAGTGCGCCATTGTCGATGTTGTACCCTTCTTCCTATGCTTTAAATGCGATTCCAACGTACCTCTTGGAATATGTTTCCTGCTATTCTGCCTCGCTTTCAAGTCCGCCTCGTTGCCTTCCCTCAACAGATTTTTGGACGATAGTTGTCCTTTATTACTCTGCCAGTTTGTGAATTGCTGTGCCTCTGAGCTCCATTTTCAAACTCGTTTTTTGTGTGCTGTACGCAAGTCCAAAATTTTGGTTCAGGACCTATACTGGATCCTGTTGGGTGGCTGAGACTCTGGATAATTCTTCTTCCTGCCGGGAAATTTGAGTGACATGTGCCCGTCCAAATGCCTAACAGCAACCCTCTCATTGGTTCTCCCTTTTCCCTTTCTTCCTCTGCCAAATTGGCAACCTGTGGGAACCGGGAGGTTAAAGGGGTTGTCTCTCCAAGTTGGGAGATTGATAGTAAAGCAGTTGGAAAGTCAAACCGGATCACCAGGAGAGGGACTACTCGTTGAGTTTTAGAAACCTTTTGTATTCACAGTGTGTCAATTCTCTAGGCTTACCGTACATGTTATAGCTGTAGTAATATTCCCTTCAACATGGAGAGTTGGGACACAGGGAAAGGGGCCCATGCATTTTTGCTTTAAATTGTCTGCATTTGCTCACCCAATCTCACCAGTCTTCCCAGTCCCAAGTGTTCAGCCTTATATCACATCCAGCTGTCATTGTAGATAGGGTCATTCCAGGTTTCATCAGAGACCCTGAAGGAAATGTAAAGAATTTCCCTGTTTTTTGGTTTTGTTTATGAAATTCCTTTTTATAGTGGGTTTGAGCTGATTCTCGCTGTCATGTTTATGCCTATCTAGACACACTTGATTCCCTTACAGAGACATATCAATACATAGATTTTAAGATTCTTACTAGTCAGATCAATTCCTCTGCGGGAAATAAGGGGTTTTGAGTCCCTTTCACTGAGGAAGGTGTAGGTCTTGTCTATTCCACTGTGTGTTTTAGAAATGGTACCTGTACTTATATCAAACTCTGGTTTTATGCATCACCCAACCTCTCCTTCCCCCTTAAGCAGGCATAAGAGTGTTTTCTAAATGTGAGACTCTGTTCTCTTTCCAAACTCAGTTCATGTGCAGCCATGTTTACAGGATCTTCATAAGTGATATCTTATGATAAGTTTATTTTTCTGTGTGACTTATTTCACTTAGAATCATCGTACCTGAATCCACTCACTTTGCTGCTCCAGGTCTTATGACATTGATTTCATGGCTGAGGGATATTCCATCGTACGTAAGTACTGCAATTTTTTGAACCATTTTTATATTTCCTGGGATATATAAGGTGTACACAAGTTGAGGTTCTTATAAGCAGTGCAGCCCTAAATTTGGGGGTGGCTCTGTCTTATTGATTATCAGTTTTCCCAAGGTATATTTCCTAGACTGGAAGTGCCCTTGGCTCTGTAGCTCTGTTGTTTACTTGTTTTATGGAACGCAATGCACTTCTCCAGTGAGGCAGTTGGCAAATTACATCCCGCCCATCTGCATAACAAGGCTCCCTGTTCTCCAGGGCCTGTCTTGCCTTTCTGGTTTTTACACATTTGTGGATGTCCCCTTTGAACGGTGGGAAGTGATACTTCTTTGTAGTGCAGATTTGCATTGCCCGCTTGCTTGCTTGGCCAAAAAGGGCGTATGCGTTTTCTCCTGAATATATTCAGTAGAAAATGCATACGCGCTTTTGGCCAAGTGCGTCATTGTAAAAGTTGTGCCCCTCTTCCTGTGCTTTAAAGGCGATTCCAACGTGCCTCTTGAAATATGTTTCCTGCTATTCTGCCTCACATTCAAATCCGCCTCGTTGCCTTCCCTCAACAGATTTTTGGACAATAGTTGTCCTTTATTATTCTGCCGGTTTGTGAACTGCTGTGCCCCTGAGCTCCATTTTTCAACTCTTTTTTTGTGAGCTGTACGCAAGTCCAAAATTTTGGTTCAGGAACTTTACTGGTTCCCGGTGGGAGGCTGAGAGTCTGGTTAATTCTTCTTCCTGCCGGGAAATTAGAGTGACATGTGCCCGTCCAAATGCCTAACAGCTACTCTCTCATTGGTTCTCCCTATTCCCTTCCATCCTCTGCAAAATTGGCAACCTGTGCGAACCAGGAGGTTAAAGGAGATGTCTCTCCAATTTGGGAGATTGATAGTAAAGCAGTTGGAAATTCAAACCGGAGCACCAGGACAGGGACTATTCGTTGAGTTTTAGAAACCTTTTGTATTCACAGTGTGTCCATTCTCTAGGTTTCCCATACATGTTATAGCTGTAGTAATATTCCCTTCAACATGGAGAGTTGGGACCCATGGAATGGGGGCCATGCATTTTTGCTTCAAAGGGTCTGTATTTGCTCACCCAATCTCACCATTCCTCCCAGTCCCAAGTGTCCAGCCTTATACCACATCCAGCTGTCATTGTAGATAGGGTCATTCCAGGTTTCATCAGAGACCCTGAAGGAAATGTAAAGAATTTCCCTGTTTTTTGGTTTTGTTTTCGAAATTCCTTTTTATAGTGGCTTTGAGCTGATTCTCGCTGTCATGTTTATGCCTGTCTAGACACACTTGATTCCCTTACAGAGACATATCAATACATAGGTTTGAAGATTCTTACTAGTCAGATCTATTCCTCTGCGGGAAATATGGGGTTTTGAGTCCCTTTCACTGAGGAAGGTGTAGGTGTTGTCTATTTCAAAGTTGGTTTTAGAAATGGTACCTGTGCTTATGTCAAACTCTGGTTTTATGCATCACCCCACCTCTCATTCCCCCTTAAGCAGGCATAAGAGTGTTTTCTAAATATGAGACTGAATTCTCTTTCCTAACTCAGTTCATGTGCAGCCATGTTTACAGGATCTTCATAAGTGATATCTTATGATAAGTTTCTTTTTCTGTGTGACTTATTTCACTTAGAATCATCGTACCTGAATTCACTCACTTTGCTTCTCCTGGTCTTATGACATTGATTTCATGGCTGAGGGATATTCCTTCGTACATAAGTACCACAATTTTTTGAACCATTTTTATATTTCCTGGGATATTTAAGGTGTACCCAAGTTGAGGTTCTTGTAAGCAGTGCAGTCCTAAATTTGGGGTTGCTCTGTCTTATTGATTTTCAGTTTTCCCAAGGTGTATTCCCTAACTGGAAGTGCCCTTGGCTCTGTTGCTCTGTTGTTTTCTTGTTTTTGGGAACGCAATGCACTCCTCCAGTGAGCCAGTTGGCAATTTACATCCCACCCATCAGCATAACAAGGCTCCATGTTCTCCAGGGCCTGTCTTGCCTTTCTGGTTTTTACACATTTGTGGATGTCCCTTTTGACCGGTGGGAAGTGATACTTCTTTGTAGTGCAGATTTGCATTGCCCGCTTGCTTGCTTGGCCAAAAAGGGCGTATGCGTTTTCTCCTGAATATATTCAGGAGAAAACGCATATGACCTTTTTGGCCCAGTGCGTCATTGTCGAAGTTGTGCCCCTCTTCCTGTGCTTTAAAGGTGAATCCAACGTACCTCTTGAAATCTGTTTCCTACTATTCTGCCTCGCTTTCAAGTCCGCCTCTTTACCTTCCCTCAACAGATTTTTGGACGATAGTTGTCCTTTATTACTCTGCCAGTTTGTGAATTGCTGTGCCCCTGAGCTCAATTATTCAACTCGTTATTTGTGAGCTGTACGCAAGTCCAAAATTTTGGTTCAGGACCTATACTGGTTCCTGGATGGTGGCTGAGACTCTGGTTAATTCTTCTTCCTGCCGGGAAATTAGAGTGACATGTGCCCGTCCAAATGCCTAACAGCTACTCTCTCATTGGTTCTCCCTCTTCCCTTCCATCCTCTTGCAAATTGGCAACCTGTGCGAACCAGGAGGTTAAAGTGGTTGTCTCTCCAAGTTGGGAGATTGATAGTAAAGCATTTGGAAAGTCAAACCAGAGCACCAGGAGAGGGACTACTCGTTGAGTTTTAGAAACCTTTTGTATTAGCAGTGTGTCCATTCTGTAAGTTTCCCGTACATGTTATAGCTGTAGTAATATTCCCTTCAACATGGAGAGTTGGGACCCATGGAATGGGGGCCATGCATTTTTGCTTTAAAGGGTCTGCATTTGCTCACCCAATCTCACCAATCCTATCAGTCCCAAGTGTCCAGCCTTATGCCACATCCAGCTGTCATTGTAGATAGGGTCATTCCAGGTTTCATCAGAGACCCTGAAGGAATTGAAAAGATTTTCCCTGTTTTTTGGTTTTGTTTTTGAAATTCCTTTTTATAGTGGGTTTGAGCTGATTCTTGCTGCCATGTTTATGCCAGTCTACACACTTGATTCCCTTACGGAGCAATATCAATACATAAGTTTTAGTATTGTTACTAGTCAGATGTATTCCTCTGCGGGAAATATGGCGTTTTGAGTCCGTTTCACTGAGGAACGTGTAGGTCTTGTTTATTCCACAGTTGGTTTTACAAACGGTACCTGTGCTTATATCAAACTCTGGTTTTATGCATCACCCCACCTCTCCTCCCCCCTTAAGCAGGCATAACAGTGTTTTCTAAATGTGAGACTCTGTTCTCTTTTTTAACTCATTTCATGTGTAGCCATGATACAGGATCTTCATAAGTGATATCTTATGATGAGTTTCTTTTTCTGTGTGACTTCACTTAGAATCATCGTACCTGAATCCACTCACTTTGCTGCTCCTGGACTTATGACATTGATTTCATGGCTGAGGGATATTCCAACGTACATAAGTACCACAATTTTCTGAACCATTTTTATATTTCCTGGGATATTTAAGGTGTACCCAAGTTGAGGTTCTTGTAAGCAGTGCAGCCCTAAATTTGGGGGTGGCTCTGTCTTATTGATTTTCAGTTTTCCCAAGGTATATTCCCTAGACTGGAAGTGCCCTTGGCTCTGTAGCTCTGTTGTTTATTTGTTTTAGGGAACACAATACACTCCTCCAGTGAGGCAGTTGGCAATTTACATCCCGCCCATCAGCATAAGAAGGCTCCCTGTTCTCCAGGGCATGTCTTGCCTTTCTGGTTTTTACACATTTTGTGGATGTCCCTTTTGACCGGTGGGAAGTGATATTTTTGTAGTGCAGATTTGCATTCCCCGCTTGCTTGCTTTGCCAAAAAGGGCGTATGCGTTTTCTCCTGAATATATTCAGGAGAAAACGCTAATGCCCTTTTTGGCAAAGTGCGTCATTGTTGAAGTTGTGCCCCTCTTCCTATGCTTTAAAGGCGATTCCAACGTACCTCTTGAAATCTGTTTCCTGGTATTCTGCCTCACTTTCAAGTCTGCCTCGTTGCCTTCCCTCAACAGATTTTTGGACGATAGTTGTCCTTTATTACTCTGCCAGTTTGTGAATTGCTGTGCCCCTGAGCTCAATTATTCAACTCGTATTTTGTGAGCTGTACGCAAGTCCAAACTTTTGGTTCAGGATCCATACTGGTTCCCGGTGGGTTTCTGAGACTTTGGTTAATTCTTCTTCCTGCCGGGAAATTAGAGTGACATGTGCCCGTCCAAATGCCTAACAGCTACTCTCTCATTGGTTCTCCCTCTTCCCTTCCATCCTCTGCCAAATTGGCAACCTGTGCGAACCAGGAGGTTAAATGTGTTGTCTCTCAAAGTTGGGAGATTGATAGTAAAGCAGTTGGAAAGTCAAACCTGAGCACCAGGAGAGGGACTACTCGTTGAGTTTTAGAAACTTTTTGTATTCACAGTGTGTCCATTCTCTAGGTTTCCCGTATATGTTATAGCTGTAGTAATATTCCCTTCAACATGGAGAGTTGGGACCCATGGAATGGGTGCCATGCATTTTTGCTTTAAAGTGTCTGCAATTGCTCAACCAATCTCAAAAATCCTCTCAGTCCCAAGTGTCCAGCCTTATGCCTTATCCAGCTGTCATTGTAGATAGGGTCATTCCAGGGTTCATCAGAGACCCTGAAGGAATTGTAAAGATTTTCCCTGTTTATTGGTTTTGTTTTTGAAATTCCTTTTTATACTGGGTTTGAGCTGATTCTTGCTGCCATGTTTATGCCAGTCTAGACACACCTGATTCCCTTACGGAGATATATCAATACATAGGTTTTAAGATTCTTACTAGTCAGATCTATTCCTCTGCGGGAAATATGGTGTTTTGAGTCCCTTTCACTGAGGAAGGTGTAGGCCTTGTCTATTCCACAGTTGGTTTTAGAAATGGTACCTGTGCTTATATCATTCTCTGGTTTTATGCATCACCCCACCTCTCCTTTTCCCTTAAGCAGGCATAAGAGTGTTTTCTAAATGTGAGACTCTGTTCTCTTTCCTAACTCAGTTCATGTGTAGCCATGTTTACAGGATCTTCATATGTGATATCTTATGATAAGTTTGTTTTTCTGTCTGACTTATTTCACTTAGAATCATCGTACCTGAATCCACTCACTTTGGTGCTCCTTGTCTTATGACATTGATTTCAAAGCTGAGGGATATTCCATCGTACATAAATACCAATATTTTTTGAACCATTTTTATATTTCCTTGGATATTAAAGGGGTATCCAAGTTGAGGTTCTTGTAAGCAGTGCAGCCCTAAATTTGGGTGTTGCTCTGTCTTATTGATTTTCAGTTTTCCCAAGGTACATTCCCTAGACTGGAAGTGTCCTTGGCTCTGTAGCTCTGTTGTTTACTTGTTTTAGGGAACGCAATGCACTACTCCAGTGAGGCAGTTTGCAATTTACATCCCGCCCATCAGCCTAACAAGGCTCCCTGTTCTCCAGGGCCTGTCTTGCGTTTCTGGATTTTACACATTTGTGGATGTCCCTTTTGACCGGTGGGAAGTGATACTTCTTTGTAGTGCAGATTTGCATTGCCCGCTTGCTTGCTTGGCCAAAAAGGGCGTATGCGTTTTCTCCTGAATATATTCAGGAGAAAACGCATACGCCCTTTTTGGCCCAGTGCGTCATTGTCGAAGTTGTGCCCCTCTTCCTGTGCTTTAAAGGTGAATCCAACGTACCTCTTGAAATCTGTTTCCTACTATTCTGCCTCGCTTTCAAGTCCGCCTCTTTGCCTTCCCTAAACAGATTTTTGGACGATAGTTGTCCTTTATTATTCTGCCAGTTTGTGAATTGCTGTGCCCCTGAGTTCAATTATTCAACTCGTTTTTTGTGAGCTGTACGCAAGTCCAAAATTTTGGTTCAGGACCTATACTGGTTCCTGGATGGTGGCTGAGACTCTGGTTAATTATTCTTCCTGCCGGGAAATTAGAGTGACATGTGCCCGTCCAAATGCCTAACAGCTACTCTTTCACTGGTTCTCCCTCTTCCCTTCCATCCTCTGCCAAATTGGCAACCTTTGCGAACCAGGAGGTTAAATGGGTTGTCTCTCCAAGTTGGGAGATTGATAGTAAAGCATTTGGAAAGTCAAACCAGAGCACCAGGAGAGGGACTACTCGTTGAGGTTTAGAAACCTTTTGTATTAACATTGTGTCCATTCTCTCGGTTTCCCGTACTTGTTATAGCTGTACCAATATTCCCTTCAACAAGGAGAGTTGGGACCCATGGAATGGGGGCCATGCATTTTTCCTTTAAAGGGTCTGCATTTCCTCACCCAATCTCACCAATCCTGTCATTCCCAAGTGTCCAGCCTTATGCCACAGCCAGCTGTCATTGTAGATAGGGTCATTCCAGGTTTCATCAGAGACCCTGAAGGAATTGTAAACAATTTCCCTGTTTTTTGGTTTTGTTTTTGAAATTCCTTTTTATAGTGGGTTTGAGCTGATTCTCGCTGCCATGTTTATGCCAGTATACACACATGATTCTCTTACGGAGACATATCAATACATAAGTTTTAGGATTGTTACTAGTCAGATCTATTCCTCTGCGGGAAATATGGGGTTTTGAGTCCCTTTCACTGAGGAAGGTGTAGGTCTTGTCTATTCCAAAGTTGGTTTTACAAACGGTACCTGTGCTTATATCAAACTCTGGTTTTATGCATCTCCCCACCTCTCCTCCCCCCTTAAGCAGGCATAACAGTGTTTTCTAAATGTGAGACTCTGTTCTCTTTCTTAACTCATTTCATGTGTAGCCATGTTTACAGGATCTTCATAAGTGATATCTTATGATAAGTTTCTTTTCCTGTGTGACTTCACTTAAAATCATCGTACCTGAATCCACTCACTTTGCTGCTCCTGGTCTTATGACATTGATTTCATGGCTGAGGGATATTCCATCGTACATAAGTACAACAATTTTATGAACCATTTTTATATTGCCTGGGATATTTAAGGTGTACCCAAGTTGAGGTTCTTGTATGCAGTGCAGCCCTAAATTTGGGGGTGGATCTGTCTTATTGATTTTCAGTTTTCCCAAGGTATATTCCCTAGACTGGAAGTGCCCTTGGCTCTGTAGCTCTGTTGTTTTCTTGTTTTTGGGAACACAGTACACTCCTCCAGTGAGGCAGTTGGCAATTTACATCCCGCCCATCAGCATAAAAAGGCTCCCTGTTCTCCAGGGCCTGTCTTGCCTTTCTGGTTTTTACATATTTTGTGCATGTCCCTTTTGACCGGTGGGAAGTGATATTTCTTTGAGTGCAGATTAGCATTTCCCGCTTGCTTGCTTGGCCAAAAAGGGCGTATGCGTTTCCTCCTGAATATATTCAGGATTATATTCAGGAGAAAACGCATACGCCCTTTTTGGCCCAGTGCGGCATTCTCGATGTTGTCGTCCTCTTCATGTGCTTTAAAGGCGATTCCAACGTACCTCTTGAAATCTGTTTCCTGCTATTCTGCCTCGCTTTCAAGTCCGCCTCGTTGCCTTCCCTCAACAGATTTTTGGACGATAGTTGTCCTTTATTACTCTGCCAGTTTGTGAATTGCTGTGCCTCTGAGCTCAATTATTCAACTCCTTTTTTGTGAGCTGTACGCAAGTCCAAAATTTTGGTTGAGAACCTATACTGGTTCCCGGTGGTTGGCTGAGACTCTGGTTAATTCATCTTCCTGCCGGGAAATTAGAGTGACATGTGCCCGTCCAAATGCCTAACAGCTACTCTCTCATTGGTTCTCCCTCTTCCCTTCCATCCTCTGCCAAATTGACAACCTTTGTGAACCAGAAGTTTAAATGGGCTGTCTCTCCAATTTGGGAGATTGATAGTAAAATAGTTGGAAAGTCAAAACAGAGCACCAGGAGAGGGACTATTCGCTGAGTTTTAGAAACCTTTTGTATTCACAGTGTGTCCATTCTCTAGGTTTCCCGTACATTTTATAGCTGTAGTAATATTCCCTTCAACATGGAGAGTTGGGACCCATGGAATGGGAGCCATGCATTTTTGCTTTAAAGGGTCTGCATTTGCTCACCCAATCTCACCAATCCTCTCAGTCCCAAGTGTCCAGCCTTATGCCACATCGAGCTGTCATTGTAGATAGGGTCATTCCAGGTTTCATCAGAGACCCTGAAGGAATTGTTAAGAATTTCCCTGTTTATTGGTTTTGTTTTTGAAATTCCTTTTTATAGTGGGTTTGAGCTGATTCTCGCTGAAATGTTTATGCCAGTCTAGACACACCTGATTCCCTTACGGAGATATATCAATACATAGGTTTTAAGATTCTTACTAGTCAGATCTATTCCTCTGCGGGAAATATGGTGTTTTGAGTCCCTTTCACTGAGGAAGGAGTAGGACTTGTCTATTCCACAGTTGGTTTTAGAAATAGTACCTGTGCTTATATCAAACTCTGGTTTTATGCATCACCCCACCTCTCCTTTCCCCTTAAGCAGGCATAAGAGTGTTTTCTAAATGTGAGACTCTGTTCTCTTTCCTAACTCAGTTCATGTGTAGCCATGTTTACAGGATCTTCATATGTGATATCTTATGATAAGTTTGTTTTTCTGTCTGACTTATTTCACTTAGAATCATCGTACCTGAATCCACTCACTTTGGTGCTCCTTGTCTTATGACATTGATTTCATAGCTGAGGGATATTCCATCGTACATAAATACCAATATTTTTTGAACCATTTTTATATTTCCTTGGATATTAAAGGGGTATTCAAGTTGAGGTTTTTGTAAGCAGTGCAGCCCTAAATTTGGGTGTTGCTCTGTCTTATTGATTTTCAGTTTTCCCAAGGTACATTCCCTAGACTGGAAGTGTCCTTGGCTCTGTAGCTCTGTTGTTTACTTGTTTTAGGGAACGCAATGCACTACTACAGTGAGGGAGTTTGCAATTTACATCCCGCCCATCAGCATAACAAGGCTCCCTGTTCTCCAGGGCCTGTCTTGCCTTTCTGGATTTTACACATTTGTGGATGTCCCTTTTGACCGGTGGGAAGTGATACTTCTTTGTAGTGCAGATTTGCATTGCCCGCTTGCTTGCTTGGCCAAAAAGGGCGTATGCGTTTTCTCCTGAATATATTCAGGAGAAAACTCATACGCCCTTTTTGGCCAAGTGCGTCATTGTCGAAGTTGTGCCCCTCTTCCTGTGCTTTAAAGGTGATTCCAACGTACCTCTTGAAATCTGTTTCCTGATATTCTGTCTCTCTTTCAAGTCCGCCTCGCTGACTTCCCTCAACAGATTTTTGGACGATAGTTGTCCTTTATTACTCTGCCAGTTTGTGAAATGCTGTGCCCCTGAGCTCCATTTTTCAACTCGTTTTTTGTGAGCTGTACGCAAGTCCAAAATTTTGGTTCAGGACCTATACTGGTTCCCGGTGGGTGGCTGAGACTCTGGTTAATTCTTCTTCCTGCCGCGAAATTAGAGTGACATGTGCCCGTCCAAATGTCTAACAGCTAGTGTATCATTGGTTCTCCCTCGTCCCTTCCATCCTCTGCATAATTGGGAACCTGTGCAAACCAGGAGGTTAAAGGGGTTGTCTCTCCATGTTGGGAGATTGATAGAAAAGCAGTTGGAAAGTCAAACCAGAGCACCAGGAGAGGGACTATTCATTGAGATTTAGAAATCTTTTGTATTCACAGTGTGTCCATTCTCGAGGTTTCCCATACATGTTATAGCTGTAGTAATATTCCCTTCAACATGGAGAGTTGAGACCCATGGAATGGGGGCCATGCATTTTTGCTTTAAAGGGTCTGAATTTGCACACACAATCTCACCAATCCTCTCAGTCCCAAGTGTCCAGCATTATACCACATCCAGCTGTCATTGTAGATAGGGTCATTCCAGGTTTCATCAGAGACCCTGAAGGAATTGTAAAGAATTTCCCTGTTTTTTGGTTTTGTTTTTGTAATTCCTTTTTATAGTGGGTTTGAGCTGATTCTCGCTACCATGTTTATGCCAGTCTAGACACACTTGATTCCCTTACAGAGACATATCAATACATAGGTTTTCAGATTCTTACTAGTAAGATCTATTCCTCTGTGGGAAATATGGTGTTTTGAGTCCCTTTCACTGAGGAAGGTGTAGGTCTTGTCTAATCCACAGTTGGTTATAGAAATGGTACCTGTGCTTATATCAAACTCTGGTTTTATGCATCACCCCACCTCTCCTTTCCCCTTAAGCAGGCATAAGAGTGTTTTCTAAATGTGAGACTCTGTTCCCTTTCCTAACTCAGTTCATGTGTAGCCATGTTTACAGGATCTTCATAAGTGATATCTTATGATAAGTTTCTTTTTCTGTGTGACTTATTTCACTTAGAATCATCGTACCTGAATCCACTCACTTTGCTGCTCCTGGTCTTATGACATTGATTTCATGACTGAGGGATATTCCATCGTACATAAATACCAAAGTTTTTGTAACCATTTTTATATTTCCTGGGATATTTAAGGTGTACCCAAGTTGTGGTTCTTGTAAGCAGTGCAGCCCTAAATTTGGGGGTGGCTCTGTCTTATTGATTTTCAGATTTCCCAAGGGATATTCCCTAGACTGGAAGTGCCCTTGGCTCTGTAGCTCTGTTGTTTACTTGTTTTAGGGAACGCAGTGCACTCCTCCAGTGAGGCAGTTGGCAATATACATCCCGCCCATCAGCATAACAAGGCTCCCTGTTCTCCAGGGCCTGTCTTGCCTTTCTGGTTTTTACACATTTTGTGGATGACCCTTTTGACCGGTGGGAAGTGATACTTCTTTGTAGTGCAGATTTGCATTGCCCGCTTGCTTGCTTGGCCAAAAAGGGCGTATGCGTTTTCTCCTGAATATATTCAGGAGAAAACACATACGCCCTTTTTGGCCAAGTGCGTCATTGTCGAACTTGTGCCCCTCTTCCTGTGCTTTAAAGGCGATTCCAACGTACCTCTTGAAATCTGTTTCCTGCTATTCTGCCTCGCTTTCAAGTCCGCCTCGTTGCCTTCCATCAACAGATTTTTGGACGATAGTTGTCCTTTATTACTCTGCCAGTTTGTGAATTGCTGTGCCCGTGAGCTCAATTATTCAACTCGTTTTTTGTGAGCTGTACGCAAGTCCAAAATTTTGGTTCAGAACCTATACTGGTTCCCGGTGTGTGGCTGAGACTCTGGTTAATTGTTCTTCCTGCCGGGAAATTAGAGTGACATGTGCCCGTCCAAATGTCTAACAGCTACTGTCTCATTGGTTCTCCCTCTTCCCTTCCATCCTCTGCCAATTTGGCAACCTGTGTGAACCAGAAGTATAAAGGGGCTGTCTGTCCAATTTGGGAGATTGATAGTAAAGAAGTTGGAAAGTCAAACCGGAGCACCAGGAGAGGGACTACTCGTTGAGTTTTAGAAAACTTTTGTATTCACAGTGTGTCAATTATCTAGATTTCCCGTACATGTTAGAGCTGTAGTACTATTACCTTCAACATGGAGAGTTGGGACCCATGGAATGGTGGCCATGCATTTTTGCTTTAAACGGTCTGCATTTGCTCACCCAATCTCACCAAACCTCTCAGTCCCAAGTGTCCAGCCTTATGCCACATCCAGCTGTCATTGTAGATAGGGTCATTCCAGGTTTCATCAGAGACCCTGAAGGAAATGTAAAGAATTTCCCTGTTTTTTAGTTTTGTTTTAGAAATTCCTTTTTATAGTGGGTTTGAGCTGATTCTCGCTGCCATGTTTATGCCAGTCTAGACACACTTGATTGCCTTACACAGTAATATCAATACATAGGTTTTAAGATTCTTACTAGTCAGATCTATTCCTCTGCGGGAAATATGGGGTTTTGAGTCCCTTTCACTGAGGAAGGTGTAGGTCTTGTCTAATCCACAGTTGGTTATAGAAATGGTACCTGTGCTTATATCAAACTCTGGTTTTATGCATCACCCCACCTCTCCTTTCCCCTTAAGCAGGCATAAGAGTGTTTTCTAAATGTGAGACTCTGTTCTCTTTCCTAACTCAGTTCATGTGTAGACATGTTTACAGGATCTTCATAAGTGATATCTTATGATAAGTTTCTTTTTCTGTGTGACTTATTTCACTTAGAATCATCGTACCTGAGTCCACTCACTTTGCTGCTCCTGGTCTTATGACATTGATTTCATGGCTGAGGGATATTCCATCGTACATAACTACCACAATTTTTTGAACCAATTTTATATTTCCTGGGATATTTAAGGTGTACCCAAGTTGAGGTTCTTGTGAGCAGTGCAGCCCTAAATTTGGGGGTGGCTCTGTCTTATTGATTTTCAGTTTTCCCAAGGTATATTCCCTAGACTGGAAGTGCCCTTGGCTCTGTAGCTCTGTTGTTTACTTGTTTTAGGGAATGCAATGCACTCCTCCAGTGAGGAAGTTGTCAATTTACATACCGACCATCAGCATAACAAGGCTCCCTGTTCTCCAGGGCCTGTCTTGCCTTTCTGGGTTTTACAAATTTTGTGGCTGACCCCTTTGACCGGTGGGAAGTGATACTTCTTTGTAGTGCAGATTTGCATTGCCCGCTTGCTTTCTTGGCCAAAAAGGGTTTATGCGTTTTCTCCTGTATATATTCAGGAGAAAACGCATACACCCTTTTTGGCCAAGTGCGTCATTTTCGAAGTTGTGCCCCTCTTCCTGTGATTTAAAGGCGATTCCAACGTACCTCTTGAAATCTGTTTCCTGCTATTCTGCCTCGCTTTCAAGTCAGCCTCATTGTCTTCCCCCAACAGATTTTCGGACGATATTGGTCCTTTATTACTCTGCCAGTTTGTGAATTGCTATGCCCTTGAGCACCATTGTTCAACTCGTTTTTTGTGAGCTGTATGCAAGTCCAAAATTTTGGTTCAGGTCCTATACTGGTTCCCGGTGGGTGGCTGAGACACTTGTTAATTCTTCTTCCTGCCAGGAAATTAGAGTGACATGTGCCCGTCCAAATGCCTAACAGCTAGTCTCTCATTGGTTTTCCCTCTTCCCTTCCATCTTCTGCCAAATTGGCAACCTGTGCGATCCAGGAGGTTAAAGGGGTTGTCTCTCCAAGTTGGGAGATTGATAGTAAAGCAGTTGGAAAGTCACACCGAAGCACCAGGATAGGGACTACTCGTTGAGTTTTAGAAACCTTTTGTATTCACAGTGTGTCCATCCTCTAGGTTTCCCGTACATGTTATACCTGTAGTAATATTCCCTTCAACATGGAGAGTTGGGACCCATGGAATGGGGGCCATGCATTTTTGCTTTAAAGTGTTTGCATTTGCTCACCCAATCTCACCAATCGTCTCAGTCCCAAGTGTCCAGCCTTATGCCATATCCAGCTGTCATTGTAGATAGGGTCATTCCAGGTTTCATTAGAGACCCTGAAGGAAATGTAAAGAATTTCCCTGTTTTTTGGTTTTGTTTTTGAAATTCCTTTTTATAGTGGGTTTGAGCTGATTCTCGCTGCAATGTTTATGCCAGTCTAGACACACTTGATTCCCTTACAGAGACATATCAATACATAGGTTTTAAGATTCTTACTAGTCAGATCTATTACTCGGCGCAAAACATGGGGTTTTGAGTCCCTTTCACTGAGGAAGGTGTAGGCCTTGTCTATTCCAGAGTTGGTTTTAGAAACGGTAACTGTGCTTATTACAAACTCTGGTTTTATGCATCACCCCACCTCTCCTTCCCCCTTAAACAGGCATAAGAGTGTTTTCTAAATGTGAGACTCTGTTCTCTTTCCTAACTCAGTTCATGTGTAGGCATGTTTACAGGATCTTCATAAGTGATATCTTATGATAAGTTTCTTTTTCTGTGTGACTTATTTCATTTAGAATCATCGTACCTGAATCCACTCACTTTGCTGCTCCTGGTCTTATGACATTGATTTCATGGCTGAGGGATATTCCATCGAACGTAAGTACCACAATTTTTTGAACCATTTTTATATTTCCTGGGATATTTAAGGTGTACCCAAGTTGAGGTTCTTGTAAGCAGTGCAGCCCTAAATTTGGGGGTGGCTCTGTCTTATTTATTTTCAGTTTTCCCAAAGTATATTCCCTATACTGGAAGTGCCCTAGGCTCTGTAGCTCTGTTGTTTACTTATTTTAGGGAACGCAATGCACTCCTCTTGTGAGGCAGTTGGCAGTTTACATCCCCCCCATCAGCATAACAAGTCTCCCTGTTCTCCAGGGCCTGTCTTGCCTTTCTGGTTTTTACACATTTTGTGCATGTCCCTCTTGACCGGTGGGAACTGATACTTCTTTGTAGTGCAGATTTGCATTTCCCGCTTGCTTTCTTGGCCAAAAAGTGCGTATGCGTTTTCTCCTGAATATATTCAGGAGAAAAAGCATACAAACTTTTTGGCCAAGTGCGTCATTGTCGAAGTTGTGCCCCTCTTCCTGTGCTTTAAAGGTGGATCCAACGTACCTCTTGAAATCTGTTTCCTACTATTCTGCCTCGCATTCAAGTCCGCCTCGTTGCCTTCCCTCAACAGATTTTTGGACGATGGTTGTCCATTATTACTCTGAAAGTTTGTGAATTGCTGTGCCCCTTAGCTCAATTATTCAACTCGTTTTTTGTGAGCTGTACGCAAGTCCAATATTTTGGTTCGGAACCTATACTGGTTCCTGGTGGGTGGCTGAGCCTCTGGTTAATTCTTCTTCCTGCCGGGAAATTAGAGTGACATGTGCCCGTCCAAATGTCTAACAGCTAGTGTATCATTGGTTCTCCCTCGTCCCTTCCATCCTCTGCATAATTGGGAACCTGTGCAAACCAGGAGGTTAAAGGGGTTGTCTCTCCATGTTGGGAGATTGATAGTAAAGCAGTTGGAGAGTCAAACCAGAGCACCAGGAGAGGGACTATTCATTGAGATTTAGAAATCTTTTGTATTCACAGTGTGTCCATTCTCGAGGTTTCCCATACATGTTATAGCTGTAGTAATATTCCCTTCAACATGGAGAGTTGAGACCCATGGAATGGGGGCCATGCATTTTTGCTTTAAAGGGTCTGAATTTGCTCACACAATCTCACCAATCCTCTCAGTCCCAAGTGTCCAGCATTATACCACATCCAGCTGTCATTGTAGATAGGGTCATTCCAGGTTTCATCAGAGACCCTGAAGGAATTGTAAAGAATTTCCCTGTTTTTTGGTTTTGTTTTTGTAATTCCTTTTTATAGTGGGTTTGAGCTGATTCTCGCTACCATGTTTATGCCAGTCTAGACACACTTGATTCCCTTACAGAGACATATCAATACATAGGTTTTCAGATTCTTACTAGTAAGATCTATTCCTCTGTGGGAAATATGGTGTTTTGAGTCCCTTTCACTGAGGAAGGTGTAGGTCTTGTCTAATCCACAGTTGGTTATAGAAATGGTACCTGTGCTTATATCAAACTCTGGTTTTATGCATCACCCCACCTCTCCTTTCCCCTTAAGCAGGCATAAGAGTGTTTTCTAAATCTGAGACTCTGTTCCCTTTCCTAACTCAGTTCATGTGTAGCCATGTTTACAGGAACTTCATAAGTGATATCTTATGATAAGTTTCTTTTTCTGTGTGACTTCTTTCACTTAGAATCATCGTACCTGAATCCACTCACTTTGCTGCTCCTGGTCTTATGACATTGATTTCATGACTGAGGGATATTCCATCGTACATAAATACCACAGTTTTTGTAACCATTTTTATATTTCCTGGGATATTTAAGGTGTACCCAAGTTGTGGTTCTTGTAAGCAGTGCAGCCCTAAATTTGGGGGTGGCTCTGTCTTATTGATTTTCAGATTTCCCAAGGGATATTCCCTAGACTGGAAGTGCCCTTGGCTCTGTAGCTCTGTTGTTTACTTGTTTTAGGGAACGCAGTGCACTCCTCCAGTGAGGCAGTTGGCAATTTACATCCCGCCCATCAGCATAACAAGGCTCGCTGTTCTCCAGGGCCTGTCTTGCCTTTCAGGTTTTTACACATTTTGTGGTTGTCCCTTTTGACCGGTGGGAAGTGATACTTCTTTGTAGTGCAGATTTGCATTGCCCGCTTGCTTGCTTGGCCAAAAAGGGCGTATGCGTTTTCTCCTGAATATATTCAGGAGAAAAGACATACGCCCTTTTTGGCCAAGTGCATCATTGTCGAACTTGTGCCCCTCTTCCTGTGCTTTAAAGGCGATTCCAACGTACCTCTTGAAATCTGTTTCCTGCTATTCTGCCTCGCTTTCAAGTCCGCCTCATTGCCTTCCGTCAACAGATTTTTGGACGATAGTTGTCCTTTATTACTCTGCCAGTTTGTGAATTGCTGTGCCCGTGAGCTCAATTATTCAACTCGTTTTTTGTGAGCTGTACGCAAGTCCAAAATTTTGGTTCAGAACCTATACTGGTTCCCGGTGTGTGGCTGAGACTCTGGTTAATTGTTCTTCCTGCCGGGAAATTAGAGTGACATGTACCCGTCCAAATGTCTAACAGCTACTGTCTCATTGGTTCTCCCTCTTCCCTTCCATCCTCTGCCAAATTGGCAACCTGTGTGAACCAGAAGTATAAAGGGGCTGTCTCTCCAATTTGGGAGATTGATAGTAAAGAAGTTGGAAAGTCAAACCGGAGCACCAGGAGAGGGACTATTCGTTGAGTTTTAGAAACCTTTTGTATTAACAGTGTGTCCATTCTCTAGGTTTCCCTTACATGTTATAGCTGTAGTAATATTCCCTTCAACATGGAGATTTGGGACACATGGAATGGGGGCCATGCATTTTTGCTTTAAAGGGTCTGCATTTGCTCACCCAATCTCACCAATCCTCTCAGTCCCAAGTGTCCAGCCTTATGCCACATCTAGCTGTCATTGTAGATAGGGTCATTCCAGGTTTCATCAGAGACACTGAAGGAATTGTAAAGAATTTCCCTGTTTATTGGTTTTGTTTATGAATTTCCTTTTCATAGTGGGTTTGACCTGATTCTCGCTGCCATGTTTATGCCAGTCTAGACACACTTGATTCCCTTACATAGACATATCAATACATAGGTTTTAAGTTTCTTATTAGTCAGATCTATTCCTCTGAGGGAAATATGGGGTATTGAGTCCCTTTCACTGAGGAAGGTGTAGGTCTTGTCTATTCCAAAGTTGGTTTTAGAAATGGTACCTGTGCTTATGTCAAACTCTGGTTTTATGCATCACCCCACCTCTCTTTCCCCCTTAAGCAGGCAAAAGAGTGTTTTCTAAATGTGAGAATCTGTTCTCTTTCCTAACTCAGTTCATGTGTAGCCATGTTTACAGTATCTTCATAAGTGATATCTCATGATAAGTTTCTTTTTCTGTGTGACTTATTTCACTTAGAATCATCGTACCTGAATCCACTCACTTTGCTGCTCCTTGTCTTATGACATTGATTTCATGACTGAGGGATATTCCATTGTACATAAATACCACAGTTTTTGGAACCATTATTATATTTCCTGGGATATTTAAGGTGTACCCAAGTTCAGGTTCTTGTAAGCAGTGCAGCCCTAAATTTGGGGGTGGCTCTGTCTTATTGATTTTCAGATTTCCCAAGGTATATTCCCTAGACTGGAAGTGCCCTTGGCTCCGTAGCTCTGTTGTTTACTTGATTTAGGGAAGGCAGTGCACTCCTCCAGTGAGGCAGTTGGCAATTTACATCCCGCCCATCAGCATAACAAGGCTCCCTGTTCTCCAGGGCCTGTCTTGCCTTTCTGGTTTTACACATTTTGTGGATGTCCCTTTTGACCGGTGGGAAGTGATACTTCTTTGTAGTGCAGATTTGCATTGTCCGCTTGCTTGCTTGGGCAAAAAGGGCGTATGCGTTTTCTCCTGAATATATTCAGGAGAAAACGCATACACCCTTTTTGGCCAAGTGCATCATTGTCGAAGTTGTGCCCCTCTTCCTGTGCTTTAAAGGCGATTCCAACGTACCTCTTGAAATCTGCTTCCTGCTATTCTGCCTCGCTTTCAAGTCCGCCTCGTTGCCTTCCGTCAACAGATTTTTGGACGATAGTTGTCCTTTATTACTCTGCCAGTTTGTGAATTGCTGTGCCCCTGAGCTCCATTTTTCAACTCGTTTTTTGTGAGCTGTACGCAAGTCCAAAATTTTGGTTCAGGACCTATACTGGTGCCCGGTGGGTGGCTGAGTCTCTGGTTAATTCTTCTTCCTGCCGGGAAATTAGAGTGACATGTACCCGTCCAAATGCCTAACAGCTACTCTCTCATTGGTTCTCCCTCTTCCCTTCCAACCTCTGCCAAATTGGCAACCTGTGCGAACCAGGAGGTTAAACGGGTTGTCTCGCCAAGTTGGGAGATTGATAGTAAAGCAGTTGGAAATTCAAAGCGGAGCACCAGGAGAGGGACTACTTGTTGAGTTTTAGAAACCTTTTGTATTCACAGTGTGTCCATTCTCTAGGTTTCCCGTACATGTTACAGCTGTAGTAATATTCCCTTCAACATGGAGAGTTGGGACCCATGGAAAGGGGGCCATGCATTTTTTCTTTAAAGGGTCTGCATTTGCTCACCCAATCTCACCAATCCTCTCTGTCCCAAGTGTCCAGCCTTATGCCACATCCAGCTGTCATTGTAGATAGGGTCATTCCAGGATTCATCAGAGACCCTGAAGGAAATGTAAAGAATTTCCCTGTTTTTTGGTTTTGTTTTTGAAATTACTTTTTATAGTGCGTTTGAGCTGTTTGTCGCTACCATGTTTATGCCAGTCTAGACACACTTGATTCCCTTACAGAGACATATCAATACATAGGTTTTAAGATTCTTACTAGTCAGATCTATTCCTCTGTGCGAAATATGGGGTTTTGAGTCCCTTTCACTGAGGAAGGTGTAGGTCTGGTCTATTCCACAGTTGGTTATAGAAATGGTACCTGTGCTTATATCAAACTCTGGTTTTATGCATCACCCCCCTCTCCTTTCCCCTTAAGCAGGCATAAGAGTGTTTTCTAAATGTGAGACTCTGTTCTCTTTCCTAACTCAGTTCATGTGTAGCCATGTTTACAGGATCTTCGTAAGTGATATTTTATGATAAGTTTCTTTTTCTGTGTGACTTATTTCACTTAGAATCATCGTACCTGAATCCACTCACATTGCTGCTCCTGGTCTTATGACATTGATTTCATGACTTAGGGATATTCCATCGTACATAAATACCACAATTTTTGGAACCATTTTTATATTTCCTGGGATAATTAAGTTGTACCCAAGTTCAGGTTCTTGTAAGCAGTGCAGCCCTAAATTTGGGGGTGGCTCTGTCTTATTGATTTTCAGATTTCCCAAGGTATATTCCCTAGACTGGAAGTGCCCTTGGCTCTGTAGCTCTGTTGTTTACTAGTTTTATGGAACGCAATGCACTCTTCCTGTGAGGCAGTTTGCAATTTACATCCCGTCCATCAGCATAACAAGGCTACCTGTTCTCCAGGACCTGTCTTGCCTTTCTGGTTTTTACACATTTGTGGATGTCCATTTTGACCGGTGGGAAGTGATACTTCTTTGTAGTGCAGATTTGCATTGCCCGCTTGCTTGCTTGGCCAAAAAGTGCGTATGCGTTTTCCCCTGAATATATTCAGGAGAAAACGCATACGCCCATTTTGGCCCAGTGCGTCATTGTCGAAGTTGTGCCCCTCTTCCTGTGCTTTAAAGGCGATTCCAACGTACCTCTTGAAATCTGTTTCCTTATATTCTGCCTTGCTTTCAAGTCCGCCTCGTTGCCTTCCGTCAACAGATTTTTGGACCATAGTTGTCCTTTATTACTCTGCCAGTTTGTGAATTGCTGTGCCCCTGAGCTCCATTTTTCAACTCGTTTTTTGTGAGCTCTACGCAAGTCCAAAATTTTGGTTCAGGACCTATACTGGTTCCCGGTGGGTGGCTGAGACTCTGGTTAATTCTTCTTCCTGCTGGGAAATTAGAGTGACATGTGCCCGTCCAAATGCCTAACATCTGGCTGTCATTGGTTCTCCCTCTTCCCTTCCATGCTCTGCCAAATTGGCAACCTGTGCGAACCAGGAGCTTAAAGGGGCTGTCTCTCCAATTTGGGAGATTGATAGTAAAGCAGTTGGAAAGTCAAACCGGAGCACCAGGAGAGGGACTATTCTTTGAGTTTTAGAAACCCTTTGTATTCACAGTGTGTCCATTCTCTAGGTTTCCCGTACATGTTATAGCTATAGTAATATTCCCTACATCCTTGAGAGTTGGGACCCATGGAATGGGGGCCATGCATTATTGCTTTAAAGGGTCTGCGTTTGCTCACCCAATCTCACCAATCCTCTCAGTCCCAAGTGTCCAGCCTTATGCCACATCTAGCTGTCATTGTAGATAGGGTCAATCCAGGTTTCATCAGAGACCCTGAAGGAATTGTAAAGAATTTCCCTGTTTTTTGGTTTTGTTTTTGAAATTCCTTTTTATAGTGGGTTTGAGCTGATTCTCGCTGCCATATTTATGCCAATCTAGACACACTTGTTTCCCTTACAGAGACATATCAATACATGGGTTTTAAGATTCTTACAAGTCAGATCAATTCCTCTGCGGGAAATATGGGGTTTTGAGTCCCTTTCACTGAGGAAGGTGTAGGTATTGTCTATTCCAAAGTTGGTTTTAGAAACGGTACCCGGGCTTATATCAAACTCTGGTTTTAGGCATCACCCCACCTCTGCTTCCTCCTTAAGCAGGCATAACAGTGTTTTCTAAATGTGAGACTCTGTTCTCTTTCTTAACACAGTTCATGTGTAGCCATGTTTACAGGATCTTCATAAGTGATATCTTATGATAAGTTTCTTTTTCTGTGTGACTTATTTCACTTAGAATCATCGTACCTGAATCCACTCACTTTGCTGCTCCTGGTCTTATGACATTGATTTCATGACTGAGGGATATTCCATCGTACATAAATACCACAGTTTATGGAACCATTTTTATATTTCCTGGGATATTTAAGGTGTACCCAAGTTGAGGTTCTTGTAAGCAGTGCAGCCCTAAATTTGGGGGTGGTTCTGTCTTATTGATTTTCAGATTTCCCAAGGTATATTCCCTAGACTGGAAGTGCCCTTGGCTCTGTAGCTCTGTTGTTTACTTGTTTAGGGAACGCAATGCACTCCTCCAGTGAGGCAGTTGGCAATTTACATCCCACCCATCAGCATAACAAGGCTCCCTGTTCTCCAGGGCCTGTCTTGTCTTTCTGGTTTTTACACATTTTGTGGATGTCCCTTTTGACCGGTGGGAAGTGATACTTCTTTGTAGTGCAGATTTGCATTGCCCGCTTGCTTGCTTGGCCAAAAAGGGCGTATGCGTTTTCTCCTGAATATATTCAGGAGAAAACGCATACGCCCTTTTTGGCCAAGTGCATCATTTTCGAAGTTGTGCCCCTGTTCCTGTGCTTAAAAGGCGATTCCAACGTACCTCTTGAAATCTGTTTCCTGCTATTCTGCCTCGCTTTCAAGTCCGCCTCGTTGCCTTCCCTCAACAGATTTTTGGACGATAGTTGTCCTTTATTACTCTGCAAGTTTGTGAATAGCTGTGCCCATGAGCTCCATTTTTCAACTCGTTTTTTGTGAGCTGTACGGAAGCCCAAAATTTTGGTTCAGGACCTATACTGGTTCCCGGTGGGTGGCTGAGTCTCTGGTTAATTCTTCTTCCTGCCGGGAATTTAGAGTGACATGTGCCCGTCCATATGCCTAACAGCTACTCTCTCATTGGTTCTCCCTCTTCCCTTCCATCCTCTGCGAAATTGGCAACCTGTGCGAACCAGGAGGTTAAACGGGTTGTCTCACAAGTTGGGAGATTGATAGTAAAGCAGTTGGAAAGTCAAACCGGAGCACCAGGAGAGGGACAACACGTTGAGTTTTAGAAACCTTTTGTATTCACAGTGTGTCCATTCTCTAGGTTTCCCGTACATGTTATAGCTGTAGTAATATTCCCTTCAACATGGAGAGTTGGGACCCATGGAATGGGGGCCATGCATTTTTGCTTTAAACGGTCTGCATTTGCTCACCCAATCTCACCAAACCTCTCAGTCCCAAGTGTCTAGCCTTATGCCACATCCAGCTGTCATTGTAGATATGGTCATTCCAGGTTTCATCAGAGACCCTGAAGGAAATGTAAAGAATTTCCCTGTTTTTTGGTTTTGTTTTTGAAATTCCTTTTTATAGTGGGTTTGATCTGATTTTCGCTGCCATGTTTATGCCAGTCTAGACACACTTGATTCCCTTCCAGAGACATATCAATACATAGGTGTTAAGATTCTTACTAGTCAGATCTATTCCTCTGTGCGAAATATGGGGTTTTGAGTCCCTTTCACTGAGGAAGGTGTAGGTCTTGTCTATTCCAAAGTTGGTTTTAGAAATGGTACCTGTGCTTATGTCAAACTCAGGTTTTATGCATCACCCCACCACTTCCTCCCCCTTAAGCAGGCATAAGAGTGTTTTCTAAATGTGAGACTCTGTTCTCTTTCCTAACTCACTTAATGTGTAGCCATATTTACAGGATCTTCATAAGTGATATCTTATGATAAGTTTCTTTATCTGTGTGACTTATTTCACTTAGAATCATCGTACATGAATCCAATCACTTTGCTGCTCCTGGTCTTATGACATTGATTTCATGGCTGAGGGATATTCCATCGTTCATAAGTACCAAAATTTTTCGAACCATTTTTATATTTCCTGGGATATTTAAGGTGTACCCAAGTTGAGGTTCTTGTAAGCAGTGCAGCCGTAAATTTGGGGGTTGCTCTGTCTTATTGATTTTCAGTTTCCCCAAGGTATATTCCCTAGACTGGAAGTGCCATTGGCTCTGTAGCTCTGTTGTTTACTTGTTTTAGGGAACGCAATGCACTCTTCCTGTGAGGCAGTTTGCAATTTACATCACACCCATCAGCATAACAAGGCTCCCTGTTCTCAAGGACCTGTCTTGCCTTTCTGGTTTTTACACATTTGTGGATGTCCCTTTTGACTGGTGGGAAGTGATACTTCTTTGTAGTGCAGATTTGCATTGCCCGCTTGCTTGCTTGGCGAAAAAGGGCGTATGCGTTTTCTCCTGAATATATTTAGGAGAAAACGCATACGCCGTTTTTGGCCCAGTGCGTCACTCTCGAAGTCGTGCCCCTCTTCCTGTGCTTTAAAGGCGATTACAAAGTACCTCTTGAAATCTGTTTCCTGCTATTCTGTGTCGCTTTCAAGTTCGCCTCGTTGACTTCCCTCAACAGATTTTTGGACGATAGTTGTCCTTTATTACTCTGCCAGTTTGTGAATTGCTGTGCCCCTGAGCTCCATTTTTCATCTCGTTTTTTGTGAGCTGTACGCAAGTCGTAAATTTTGGTTCAGGACCTATACTGGTTCCCGGTGGGTGGCTGAGACTCTGGTTAATTCTTCTTCCTGCCGGGAAACTAGAGTGACATGTGCCCATCCAAATGCCTAACAGCTACTCTCTAATTGGTTCTCCCTCTTCCCTTCCATCCTCTTGCAAATTGGCAACCTGTGCGAACCAGGAGGTTAAAGGGGTTGTCTCTCCAAGTTGGGAGATTGATAGTAAAGCAGTTGGAAAGTCAAACCAGAGCACCAGGAGAGGGACTACTCACTGAGTTTTAGAAACCTTTTGTATTAAGTGTTTGTCCATTCTGTACGTTTCCCGTACATGTTATAGCTGTAGTAATATTCCCTTCAACATGGAGAGTTGGGACCCATGGAATGGGGGCCATGCATTTTTGCTTTAAAGGGTCTGCATTTGCTCACCCACTCTCACCAATCCTATCAGTCCCAAGTGTCCAGCCTTATGCCACATCCAGCTGTCATTGTAGATAGGGTCATTCCAGGTTTCATCAGAGACCCTGAAGGAATTGTAAAGAATTTCCCTGTTTTTTGGTTTTGTTTTTGAAATTACTTTTTGTAGTGGGTTTGAGCTGATTCTTGCTGCCATGTTTATGCCAGTCTACACACTTGATTCCCTTACGGAGCCATATGAATACATAAGTTTTAGTATTGTTACTAGTCAGATCTATTCCTCTGCGGGAAATATGGCGTTTTGAGTCCCTTTCACTGAGGAACGTGTAGGTCTTGTTTATTCCACAGTTCGTTTTACAAACGGTACCCGTGCTTATATCAAACTCTGGTTTTATGCATCACCCCACCTCTCCTCCCCCCTTAAGCAGGCATAACAGTGTTTTCTAAATGTGAGACACTGTTCTCTTTTTTAAATCATTTCATGTGTAGCCATGTTTACAGGATCTTCATAAGTGATATCTTATGATAAGTTTCTTTTTCTGTGTGACTTCACTTAGAATCATCGTACCTGAATCCACTCACTTTGCTGCTCCTGGACTTATGACATTGATTTCATGGCTGAGGGATATTCCAACGTACATAAGTACCACAATTTTTTGAACCATTTTTATATTTCCTGGGATATTTAAGGTGTACCAAAGTTGAGGTTCTTGTAAGCAGTGCAGCCCTAAATTAGGGGGTGGCTCTGTCTTATTGATTTTCAGTTTTCCCAAGGTATATTCCCTAGATTGGAAGTGCCCTTGGCTCTGTAGCTCTTTTCTTTATTTGTTTTACGGAACACAATACACTCCTCCAGTGAGGCAGTTAGCAATTTACATCCCGCCCATCAGCATAACAAAGCTCCCTCTTCTCCAGGCCCTGTCTTGCCTTTCTGGTTTTTACACATTTTGTGGATGTCCCTTTTGACCGGTGGGAAGTGATATTTTTGTAATGCAAATTTGCATTGCCCGCTTGCTTGCTTGGCCAAAAAGGGCGTATGCGTTTTCACCTGAATATATTCAGGAGAAAACGCTAATGCCCTTTTTGGCCAAGTGCGTCATTGTCGAAGTTGTGCCCCTCTTCCTAAGCTTTAAAGGCGATCCCAACGTACCTCTTGAAATCTGTTTCCTGCTATTCTGCCTCGCTTTCAAGTCTGCCTCGTTGCCTTCCCTCAACAGATTTTTGGACGATAGTTGTCCATTATTATTCTGCCAGTTTGTGAATTGCTGTGCCGGTGAGCACCATTTTTCAACTCGTTTTTTGTGAGCTGTACGCAAGTCCATAATTTTGGTTCAGGATCAATACTGGTTCCCGGTGGGTTTCTGAGACTTTGGTTAATTCTTCTTCCTGCCGGGAAATTAGAGTGACATGTGTCCGTCCAAATGCCTAACAGCTACTGTCTTATTGGTTCTCCTTCTTCCCTTCCATCCTCTGCCAAATTGGCAACCTGTGCGAACCAGGAGGTTAAAGGTGTTGTCTCTCAAAGTTGGGAGATTGATAGTAAAGCAGTTGGAAAGTCAAACCTGAGCACCAGGAGAGGGACTACTCGTTGAGTTTTAGAAACCTTTTGTATTCACAGTGTGTCCATTCTCTAGGTTTCCCGTACATGTTATAGCTGTAGTAATATTCCCTTCAACATGGAGAGTTGGGACCCATGGAATGGGAGCCATGCATTTTTGCTTTAAAGGGTCTGCAATTGCTCAACCAATCTCAAAAATCCTCTCAGTCCAAAGTGTCCAGCCTTATGCCTTATCCAGCTGTCATTGTAGATAGGGTCATTCCAGGGTTCATCAGAGACCCTGAAGGAATTGTAAAGAATTTCCCAGTTTATTGGTTTTGTTTTTGAAATTCCTTTTTATACTGGGTTTGAGCTGATTCTTGCTGCCATGTTTATGCCAGTCTAGACACACATGATTCACTTACGGAGACATATCAATACATAGGTTTTAAGATAATTCCTAGTGAGATCTATTCCTCTGCGGGAAATATGGGGTTTTGACTCCCATTCACTGAGGAAGGTGTAGGTCTTGTCTATTCCACAGTTGGTTTTAGAAATGGTACCTGTGCTTATATCAATCTCTGGTTTTATACATCACCCCACCTCTCCTTTCCCCTTAAGCAGGCATAAGAGTGTTTTCTAAATGTGAGACTCTGTTCTCTTTCCTAATTCAGTTCATGTGTAGCCATGTTTACAGGATCTTCATAAGTGATATCTTATGATAAGTTTCTTTTTCTGTGTGACATATTTCACTTAGAATCATCGTACCTGAATCCACTCACTTTGGTGCTCCTGGTCTTATGACATTGATTTCATAGCTGAGGGATATTCCATCGTACATAAATACCACAGTTTTTTGAACCATATTTATATTTCCTGGGATATTTAAGGTGTCCCAAGTTGAGGTTCTTGTAAGCAGTGCAGCCCTAAATTTGGGGGTGGCTCTGTCTTATTGATTTTCAGTTTTCCCAAGGTGTATTCCCTAGACTGGAAGTGCCCTTGGCTCTGTTGCTCTGTTGTTTTCTTGTTTTTGGGAACGCAATGCACTCCTCCAGTGAGGCAGTTGGCAATTTACATCCCGCCCATCAGCATAACAAGGCTCCGTGTTCTCCAGGGCCTGTCTGGCCTTTCTGGTTTTTACACATTTGTGGATGTCCCTTTTGACCAGTGGGAAGTGATACTTCTTTGTAGTGCAGTTTTGCATTGCCCGCTTGCTTGCTTGCTTGGCCAAAAAGGGCGTATGCGTTTTCTCCTGAATATATTCAGGAGAAAACGCATACGCCCTTTTTGGCCAAGTGCGTCATTGTCGAAGTTGTGCCCCTCTTCCTGTGCTTTAAAGGCGAATCCAACGTACCTCTTGAAATCTGTTTCCTACTATTCTCCCTCGCTTTCAAGTCCGCCTAGTTGCCTTCCCTCAACAGATTTTTGGACGATAGTTGTCCTTTATTACTCTGCCAGTTTGTGAATTGCTGTGCCCCTGAGCTCAATAATTCAACTCGTTTTTTGTGAGCTGTACGCAAGTCCTATATTTTGGTTCAGGACCTATACTGGTTCCCGCTGGGTGGCTGAGACTTTGGTTAATTCTTCCCCCTGCCGGGAAATTAGAGTGTCATGTGCCCATCCAAATGCCTAAGAGCTACTCTCTCATTGATTCTCCCTCTTCCCTTCAATCCTCTGCCAAATTGGCAACTTGTGCAAACCAGGAGATTAAAGGGGCTGTCTCTCCAATTTGGGAGATTGATAGTAAAGCAGTTGGAAAGTCAAACCGGAGCACCAGGAGAGGGACTATTCGTTGAGTTTTAGAAACCTTTTGTATTCACAATGTGTCCATTCTCTAGGTTTCCCGTACATGTTATAGCTGTAGTAATATTCCCTTCAACATGGAGAGTTGGGACCCATGGAATGGGGGCCATGCATTTTTGCTTTAAAGGGTCTGCATTTGCTCACCCAATCTCAACAATCCTCTCAGTTCCAAGTGTCCAGCCTTATGCCACATCCAGCTGTCATTGTAGATAGGGTCATTCCAGGTTTCATCAGAGACCCTGAAGGAATTGAAAAGAATTTCCCTGTTTTTTGGTTTTGTTTTTGAAATTCCCTTTTATGGTGGGTTTGAGCTGATTCTCGCTGCCATGTTTATGCCAGTCTAGACACACTTGATTCCCTTACAGAGACACATCGATACATAAGTTTTAAAATTCTTACTAGTCAAATCTATTCCTCTGCGGGAAATATGGGGTTTTGAGTCCCTTTCACTGAGGAAGGTGTAGGTGTTGTCTATTCCACAGTTGGTTTTAGAAATGGTACCTGTACTTATATCATACTCGGGTTTTATGCATCACCCCACCTCTCCTTTCTCCTTAAGCAGGCATAAGAGTGTTTTCTAAATGTGAGACTCTGTTCTCTTTCTTAACTCAGTTCATGTGTAGCCATGTTTACAGTAACTTCATAAGTGATATCTTATGATAAGTTTCTTTTTCTGTGTGACTTAACTTAGACTCATCGTACCTGAGTCCACTCACTTTGCTGCTCCTGGTCTTATGACATTGATTTCATGGCTGAGGGATATTCCATCGTACATAACTACCACAAATTTTTTGAACCATTTTTATATTTCCTGGGATATTTAAGGTGTACTCAAGTTGAGGTTCTTGTAAGCAGGGCAGCCCTACATTTGGGTCTGGCCCTGTCTTATTGATTTTCAGTTTTCCCAAAGTATATTCCCTAGACTCTAAGTGCCCTTGGCTATGTAGCTCTGTTGTTTACTTGTTTTAGGGAACGCAATGCACTCCTCCAGTGCGGCAGTTGGCAATTTACATCCCGCCCAACAGCATAAAAAGGCTCCCTGTTCTCCAGGGCCTGTCTTGCCTTTCTGGTTTTAAAACATTTAGTGGATGTCCCTCTTGACCGGTAGAAAGTGATACTACTTTGTATTGCAGATTTCCATTGCCCGCTTGCTTGCTTGGCCAAAAAGGGCGTATGCGTTTTCTCCTGAATATATACAGGAGAAAACGCATACGCCCTTTTTGGCCAAGTGCGTCATTGTCCAAGTTGTGGCCCTCTTCCTGTGCTTTACAGGCGATTCCAACGTACCTCTTGAAATCTGTTTCCTTCTATTCTGCCTCACATTCAAGTCCGCCTCGTTGCCTTCCCTCAACAGATTTTTGGACGATAGTTGTCCTTTATTACTCTGCCAGTTTGTGAATTGCTTTGCTCCTGAGCTCCATTTTTCAACTCGTTTTTTGTGAGCTCTACGCAAGTCCAAAATTTTGTTTCAGAATCTATACTGGTTCCCGGTGGGTTTCTGAGACTTTGGTTAATTCTTCTTCCTGCCGGGAAATTAGAGTGACATGTGCCCGTCCAAATGCCTAACAGCTACTCTCTCATTTGTTCTCCCTCTTCCCTTCCATCCTCTGCCAAATTGGCAACCTGTGCGAACCAGGAGTTTAAAGGGGCTGTCTCTCCAAGTAGGGAGATTGATACTAAAGCAGTTGGAAAGTCAAACCAGAGCACCAGGAGAGGGACTACTCGTTGAGTTTTAGAAACCTTTTGTATT
The DNA here is from genome assembly GCF_964165515.1 of Mesoplodon bidens. Lineage (NCBI taxonomy): Eukaryota > Metazoa > Chordata > Mammalia > Artiodactyla > Ziphiidae > Mesoplodon > Mesoplodon bidens. The sequence goes on from NW_027671422.1 coordinate 3,169,631, forward strand.
CACAGTGTGTCCATTCTCTAGGTTTCCCGTACATGTTATAGCTGTAGTAATATTCCCTTCAACATTGAGAGTTGGGACCCATGGAATGGGGTCCATGCATTTTTGCTTTAATGGGTCTGCATTTGCTCACCCAATCTCACCAATCCTCTCAGTCCCAAGTGTCCAGCCTTATGCCACATCCAGCTGTCATTGTAGATAGGGTCATTCCAGGTTTCATCAGAGACCCTGTAGGAATTGAAAAGAATTTCCGTGTTTTTTGGTTTTGTTTTTGAAATTCCCTTTTATAGTGGGTTTGAGCTGATTCTCGCTGCCATGTTTATTCCAGTCTACACAATTGATTCCATTACAGGGACATATCAATACATAAGATTTAGGATTGTTACTAGTCAGATCTATTCCTCTGCGGGAAATATGGCGTTTTGAGTCCCTTTCACTGAGGAAGGTGTAGGTCTTGTCTATTCCACAGTTGGTTTTACAAACGGTACCTGTGCTTATATCAAACTCTGGTTTTATGCATCACCCCACCTCTCCTCCCCCGTTAAGCAGGCATAACAGTGTTTTCTAAATGTGAGACTCTGTTCTCTTTCTTAACTCATTTCATGTGTAGCCATGTTTACAGGATCTTCATAAGTTATATCTTATGATAAGTTTCTTTTTCTGTGTGACTTCACTTAGAATCATCGTACCTGAATCAACTCACTTTGCTGCTCCTGGTCTTTTGACATTGATTTCATGGCTGAGGGATATTCCATCGTACATAAGTACCACAATTTTTTGAACCATTTTTATATTTCCTGGGATATTTAAGTTGTACCCAAGTTGAGGTTCTTGTAAGCAGTGTAGCCCTAAATTTGGGGGTGGCTCTGTCTTATTGATTTTCAGTTTTCCCAAGGTATATTCCCTAGACTGGAAGTGCCCTTGGCTCTGTAGCTCTGTTGTTTACTTGTTTTAGGCAACGCAATACACTCCTCCAGGGGGCAGTTGGCAATTTACATCCCGCCCATCAGCATAACAAGGCTCCCTGTTCTCCAGGGCCTGTCTTGCCTTTCTGGATTTCACACATTTTGTGGATGTCCCTTTTGACCGGTGGGAAGAGATACTTCTTTGTAGTGCAGATTTGCATTGCCCGCTTGTTGCTTGGCCAAAAAGGGCATATGCGTTTTCTCCTGAATATATTCAGGAGAAAACTCTAATGCCCTTTTTGGCCAAGTGCGTCATTGTCGAAGTTGTGCCCCTCTTCCTATGCTTTAAAGGCGATTCCAACGTACCTCTGGAAATCTGTTTCCTGCTATTCTGCCTCGCTTTCAAGTCCGCCTCGTTGCCTTCCCTCAACAGATTTTTGGACGATAGTTCTCCTTTATTACTCTGCCAGTTTGTGAATTTCTGTGCCGGTGAGCTACATTATTCAACTCGTTTTTTGTGAGCTCTACGCAAGTCCAAAATTTTGGTTCAGGGTCTATACTGGTTCCCGGTGGGTTTCTGAGACTTTGGTTCATTCCTCTTCCTGCCGTGAAATTAGAGTGACATGTGCCCGTCCAAATGCCTAACAGCTACTCTCTCATTGGTTTTCCCTCTTCCCTTCCATCCTCTGCCAAATTGGCAACCTGTGCGAACCAGGAGGTTAAAGGTGTTGTCTCTCAAAGTTTGGAGATTGATAGTAAAGCAGTTGGAAAGTCAAACCGGAGCACCAGGAGAGGGACTACTCGTTGAGTTTTAGAAACCTTTTGTATTCACAGTGTGTCCATTCTCTAGGTTTCCCGTACATGTTATAGATGTAGTAATATTCCCTTCAACATGGAGAGTTGGGACCCATGGAATGGGGGCCATGCATTTTGCTTTAAAGGGTCTGCATTTGCTCACCCAATCTCACCAATCCTCTCAGTCCCAAGGGTCCAGCCTTATGCCACCTCCAGCTGTCATTGTAGATAGGGTCATTCCAGGTTTCATCAGAGACCCTGAAGGAATTATAAAGAATATACTGTTTTTTTTGTTTTGTTTTTGAAATTCCTTTTTATAGTGGGTTTGAGCTGATTCTCGCTGCCATGTTTATGCCAGTCTACACACTTAATTCCCTTACGGAGTCATAACAATACATAGGTTTTAGGATTGTTTCTAGTCAGATCTATTCCTCTGCGGGAAATATGTGGTTTTGAGTCCCTTTCACTGAGGAAGGTATAGGTCTTGTCTATTCCACAGTTGGTTATGGAAATTGTACCTGTGCTTATATCAAACTCTAGTTTTATGCATCACCCCACCTCTCCTCCCCCCTTAAGAAGGCATAGCAGTGTTTTCTAAATGTGAGACTCTGTTCTCTTTCTTAACTCATTTCATGTGTAGCCATGTTTACAGGATCTTCATAAGTGATATCTTATGATAAGTTTCTTTCTCTGTGTGACTTCACTTAGAATCATCGTACCAGAATCCACTCACTTTGCTGCTCCTGGTCTTATGACATTGATTTCATGGCTGAGGGATATTCCATCGTACATAAGTACCACAATTTTTTTAACCATATTTATATTTCCTGGTATATTTAAGGTGTACCCAAGTTGAGGTTCTTGTCAGCAGTGCAGCCCGAAATTTGGGGGTGGCTCTGTCTTATTGATTTTCAGTTTTCCCAAGGTATATTCCCTGGACTGGAAGTGCCCTTGGCTCTGTAGCTCTGTTGTTTACTTGTTTTAGGGAACACAATACACTCCTCCTGTGAGGAAGTTGACAATTTATATCCCACCCATCAGCATAACAAGGCTCCCTGTTCTCCAGGGCCTGTCTTGCCTTTCTGGTTTTTACATATTTTGTGCATGTCCCTTGCGACCTGTGGGAAGTTATATTTCTTTGTAGTGCAGATTTGCATTGCCCACATGCTTGCTTGGCCAAAAAGTGCGTATGTGGTTTCTCCTGAATATATTCAGGGATTTATTCTGGAGAAAACGCATACGCCCATTTTGGCCCAGTGCATCATTGTAGAAGTTGTGCCCCTCTTCCTGTGCTTTAAAGGCGATTCCAACGTACCTCTTGAAATCTGTTTCCTGCTATTCTGCCTCGCTTTCAAGTCTGCCTCGTTGCCTTCCCTCAACAGATTTTTGGACGATAGTTGTCCTTTATTACTCTGCCAGTTTGTGAATTGCTGTGCCCCTGAGCTCCATTTTTCAACTCGTTGTTTGTGAGCTGTACGCAAGTCCAAAATTTTGGTTCAGGACCTATACTCGTTCCGGGGGCTGGCTGAGACTCTGGTTCATTCTTCTTCCTGCCGGGAAATTAGAGTGACATGTGCCCGTCCAAATGCCTAACAGCTACTGTCTCATTGGTTCTCCCTCTTCTCTTCCGTCCTCTGCCAAATTGGCAACCTCTGCGAACCAGAAGTTTAAAGGGGCTGTCTCTCCAATTTGGGAGATTGATAGTAAAGCAGTTGGAAAGTCAAACTGGAGCACCAGGAGAGGGACTACTCGTAGAGTTTTAGAAACCATTTGTATTCACAGTGTGTCCATTCTCTATGTTTCCCGTACATGTTATAGCTATAGTAATATTCCCTTCAACATGGAGAGTTGGGACCCATGGAATGGGGCCATGCATTTTTACTTTAAAGGGTCTGAATTTGCTCACCCGATCTCACCAATCCTCTCAGTCCCAAGTGTCCAGCCTTATGCCACATCTAGCTGTCATTGTAGATAGGTTCATTCCAGGTTTCATCAGAGACCCTGAAGGAATTATAAAGAATTTCCCTGTTTATTGGTTTTGTTTTTGAAATTCCTTTTTATAGTGGGTTTGAGCTGATTCTCGCTGCCTTGTTTATGCCTGTCTAGACACACTTGATTCCCTTACAGAGACATATCAATACATAGGTTTTAAGATTCTTACTAGTCAGATTTTTTCCTCTTCGGGAAATATGGGGTTTTGAGTCCCTTTCACTGAGGAAGGTGTAGGTCTTGTCTATTCCACAGTTGGTTTTAGAAATGGTACCTGTTCTTATATCAAACTCTGGTTTTATGCATCACCCCACCTCTACTTTCCCCTTAAGCAGGCATAAGAGTGTTTTCTAAATGTGAGACTCTGTTCTGTTTCCTAACTCAGTTCATGTGTAGCCATGTTTATAGGATCTTCATAAGTGATATCTTATGATAAGTTTCTTTTTCTGTGTGACTTCACTTAGAATCATCGTACCTGAATCCACTCACTTTGCTGCTCCTGGTCTTATGACATTGATTTCATGGCTGAGGGATATTCCATCGTACATAAGTACCACAATTTTTTGAACCATTTTTATATTTCCTGGGATATTTAAGGTGTACCCAAGTTGAGGTTCTTGTAAGCAGTGCAGCCCTAAATTTGGGGGTGGCTCTGTCTTATTGATTTTCAGTTTTCCCAAGGTATATTCCCTAGACTGGAAGTGCCCTTGGCTCTGTAGCTCTGTTGTTTACTTGTTTTAGGGAACACAATGCACTCCTCCAGTGAGACAGTTGGCAATTTACATCCCACCCATCAGCATAAAAAGGCTCCCTGTTCTCCAGGGCCTGTCTTGCCTTTCTGGTTTTTACACATTTTGTGGATATCCCTTTTGACCGGTGGGAAGTGATACTTCTTTGTAGTGCAGATTTGCATTGCCCGCTTGCTTGCTTGGCCAAAAAGGGCGTATGCGTTTTCTCCTGAATATATTCAGGAGAAAACGCTAATGCTCTTTTTGGCCAAGTGCGTCATTGTCGAAGTTGTGCCCCTCTTCCTATGCTTTAAAGGCGATTCCAACGTACCTCTTGAAATCTGTTTCCTGCTATTCTGCCTCGCTTTCAAGTCCCCCTCGATGCCTTCCCTCAACAGATTTTTGGACGATAGTTGTCCTTTATTATTCTGCCCGTTTTTGAATTGCTGTGCCCGTGAGCTCCATTTTTCAATTCGTATTTTGTGAGCTGTACGCAAGTCCAAAATTTTGGTTCAGGATCTATACTGTTTCCCGGTGGGTCTCTGAGACTTTGGTTAATTCTTCTTCCTGCCGGGAAATTAGAGTAACATATGCCCGTCCAAATGCCTAACAGCTACTCTTTCACTGGTTCTCCCTCTTCCCTTCCATCCTCTGCCAAATTGGCAACCTGTGTGAACCAGGAGGTTAAAGGTGTTTTCTCTCCAAGTTGGGAGATTGATAGTAAAGCTGTGGGAAAGTCAAACCGGAGCACCAGGAGAGGGACTACTCTTTGAGTTTTAGAAACCTTTTGCATTCACACTGTTTCCATTCTCTAGGTTTCCCGTACATATTATAGCTGTAGTAATATTCCCTTCAAAATGGAGAGTTGGGACCCATGGAATGGGGGCCATGCATTTTTGCTTTAAAGGGTCTACATCTGCTCACCCAATCTCACCAATCCTCTCAGTCCCAAGTGTCCAGACTTATACCACATCCAGCTGTCATTGTAGATAGGGTTATTCCAGGTTTCATCAGAGACCCTGAAGGAATTGTAAAGAATTTCCCTGTTTTTCGGTTTTGTTTTTGAAATTCCATTTTATAGTGGGTTTGAGCTGATTCTCGATGCCATTGTTATGCCAGTCTAGACACACCTGATTCCCTTACGGAGCCATATCAATACATAGGTTTTAAGTTTCTTACTAATCAGATCTATTCCTCTGCGGGAAATATGGGGTTTTGAGTCCCTTTCACTGAGGAAGGTGTAGGTCTTGTCTATTCCACAGTTGGTTTAAGAAATGGTAACTGTGCTTATATCAAACTCTGGTTTTATGCATCACCCCACCTCTCCTTTCCCCTTAAGCAGGCATAAGAGTGTTTTCTAAATGTGAGACTCTTTTCTCTATCCTAACTCAGTTCATGTGTAGCCATGTTTACAGGATCTTCATAAGTGATATCTTATGATAAGTTTCTTTTCCTGTGTGACTTATTTCACTTAGAATCATCGTACCTGAATCTACTCACTTTGCTGCTCCTGGTCTTATGACATTGATTTCATGGCTGAGGGATATTCCATCGTACATAAATACCACAGTTCTTTGAACCATTTTTATATTTACTGGGATATTTAAGGTGTACCCAAGTTGAGGTTCTTGTAAGCAGTGCAGCCCTAAATTTGGGGGTGGCTCTGTCTTATTGATTTTCAGTTTTCCCAAGGTATATTCTCTAGACTGGAAGTGCCCTTGGCTCTGTAGCTCTGTTGTTTACTTGTTTTAGGGAACGCAATGCACTCCTCCAGTGAGGCAGTTGGCAATTTACATCCCGCCCATCAGCATAACAGGGTCCCTGTTCTCCAGGGCCTGTCTTGCCTTTCTGGTTTTTACACATTTTGTGCATGTCCCTTTTGACTGGTGGGAAGTGATACTTCTTTGTAGTGCAGATTTGCATTGCCCGCTTGCTTGCTTGGCCAAAAAGGGTGTATGCGTTTTCTCCTGATTATATTCAGGAGAAAACGCATACACCCTTGTTGGCCCAGTGCGTCATTGTCGAAGTTGTGACATTCTTCCTGTGGTTTAAAGGCGATTCCAACATACCTCTTGAAATCTGTTTCCTGCTATTCTGCCTCGCTTTCAAGTCCGCCTCGTTGCCTTCCCTCAACAGATTTTTGGACGATAGTTGTCCTTTATTACTCTGCCAGTTTGTGAAATGCTGTGCCCTGAGCTCCATTTTTCAACTCGTTTTTTGTGAGCTGGACGCAAGTCCAAAATTTTGGTTCAGGACCTATACTGGTTCCCGGCTTGTGGCTGAGACTCTGGTTAATTCTTCTTCCAGCCGGGAAATTAGAGTGACATGTACCCGTCCAAATGCTTAACAGCTACTTTCTCATTCGTTCTCCCTCTTCCCTTCCATCCTCTGCCAAATTGGCAACCTGTGCGAACCAGGAGGTTAAAGGGGTTGTCTCTCCAAGTTGGGAGATTGATAGTAACGCAGTTGGAAAGAAAAACCGGAGCACCAGGAGAGGGACAACTCGTTGAGTTTTAGAAACCTTTTGTATTCACAGTGTGTCCATTCTCTTGGTTTCCCATACATGTTATAGCTGTAGTAATATTCCCTTCCACATGGATAGTTGGGACCCATGGAATGGGGGCCATGCATTTTTGCTTTAAAGGGTCTGCATTTGCGGACCCAATCTCACCAAAACTCTCAGTCCCAAGTGTCCAGCCTTATGCCACATCCAGCTGTCATTGTAAATAAGGTCATTCCAGGTTTCATCGGAGACCCTGAAGGAAATGTATAGAATTTCCATGTTTTTTTGTTTTGTTTTTGCAATTCCTTTTTATAGTGGGTTTGTGCTGATTTCTCGCTGCCATGTTTATGCCAGTCTAGACACACTTGATTCCCTTACAGAGACATATCAATACATAGGTTTTAAGACTCTTACTACTCAGATCTATTCCTCTGCGGGAAATATGGGGTTTTGAGTCCCTTTCACTGAGGAAGGTGTAGCTCTTCTCTATTCCACAGTTGGTTTTAGAAATGGTACCTGTTCTTATATCAAACTCTGGTTTTATGCATCACCACACCTCTCCTTTCCCCTTAAGCAGGAATAAGAGTGTTTTCTAAATGTGAGACTCTGTTCTCTTTCCTAACTCAGTTCATGTGTAGCCATGTTTACAGGATCTTCATAAGTGATATCTTATTATAAGTTTCTATTTCTGTGTGACTTATTTCACTTAGAATCATCGTACCTGAATCCATTCACTTTGCTGCTCCTGGTCTTATGACATTGATTTCATGGCTGAGGGATATTCCATCGTACATAAATACCACAGTTTTTTGAACCATTTTTATATTTCCTGGGATATTTAATGTGTACCCAAGTTGAGGTTCTTGTAAGCAGTGCAGCCGTAAATTTGGGGGTGGCTCTGACTTATTGATTTTCAGTTTTCCCAAGGTATATTCCCTAGACTGGAAGTACCCTTGGCTCTGTAGCTCTGTTGTTTACTTGTTTTAGGGAACGCAATGCACTCCTCCAGTGAGGCAGTTGGCAATTTACATCCCGCCCATCAGCATAAAAAGGCTCCCTGTTCTCCAGGGCCTGTCTTGCCTTTCTGGTTTTTACTCATTTTGTGGATGTCCGTTTTGACTGGTGGGAAGTGATACTTCTTTGTAGTGCAGATTTGCGTTGCCCGCTTGCTTCCTTGGCCAAAAAGGACGTATGCGTTTTTTCCTGAATATATTCAGGAGAATCTGCATACGCCCTTTTTGGCCATGTGCTTCATTGTCGAAGTTGTGCCCATCTTCCTGTGCTTTAAAGGCGATTCCAACGTACCTCTTGAAATCTGTTTCCTGCTATTCTGTCTCGCTTTCAAGTCCACCTCGTTGCCTTCCCTCAACAGATTTTTGGACGATAGTTGTCCTTTATTACTCTGCCAGTTTGTGAATTGCTGTGCCCCTGAGCTCCATTTTTCAACTCGTTTTTTGTGAGCTGTACGCAAGTCCAAAATTTTGGTTCAGGACCTCTACTGGTTCCCTGTGGGTGGCTGAGACAGTGGTTAATTCTTCTTCCTGCCGGGAAATTAGAGTGACATGTGCCCGTCCAAATGCCTAACAGCTACTCTCTCATTGGTTCTCCCTCTTCCCTTCCATCCTCTGCCAAATTTGCAACCTGTGCGTACCAGGAGGTTAAAGGGGTTGCATCTCCATGTTGGGAGATTGATAGTAAAGCAGTTGGAAAGTCAAACCGGAGCACCAGGAGAGGGACAACTCGTTGAGTTTTAGAAACCTTTTGTATTCACAGTGTGTCCATTCTCTAGGTTTCCCGTATATGTTATAGCTGTAGTAATATTCCCTTCAACATGGAGAGTTGGGACCCATGGAATGGGGGCCATGCATTTTTGCTTTAAAGGGTCTGCATTTGCTCACCCAATCTCACCATTCCTCTTAGTCCCAAGTGTCCAGCCTTATGCCACATCCAGCTGTCATTGTAGATAGGGTCATTCCCGGTTTCATCAGAGACACTGAAGGAAATGTAAAGAATTTCCCTGTTTTTTGGATTTGTTTTTGAAATTCCCTTTTATAGTGGGTTTGAGGTGATTCTCGCTGCCTTGTTTATGCCAGTCTAGACACACTTGATTCCCTTACAGGGACATATCAATACATAGGTTTTAAGATTCTTACTAGTCAGATCTATTCCTCTGCGGGAAATATGTGGTTTTGAGTCCCTTTCATTGAGGAAGTTGTAGGACTTGTCTATTCCACAGTTGGTTTTAGAAACGGTACCTGTGCTTATATCAAACTCTGGTTTTATGCATCACCCCACCTCTCCTTTCCCATTAAGCAGGCATAAGAGTGTTTTCTAAATGTGAGACTCTGTTCTCTTTCCTAAATCAGTTCATGTGTAGCCATGTTTACAGGAACTTCATAAGTGATATCTTATGATAAGTTTCTTTTTCTGTGTGACTTATTTCACTTAGAATCATCGTATCTGAATGCACTCACTTTTCTGCTACTGGTCTTATGACATTGATTTCATGGCTGAGGGATATTCCATCGTACATAAATACCACAGTTTTTTGAACCATTTTTATATTTCCTGGGATATTTAAGATGTACCCAAGTTGAGGTTGTTGTAAGCAGTGCAGCCCAAAATTTGGGGGTGGCTCTGTCTTATTGATTTTCAGTTTTCCCAAGGTATATTCCCTAGACTGGAAGTGCCCTTGGCTGTGTAGCTCTGTTGTTTACTTTTTTTAGGGAACGCAATGCACTCCTCCAATGAGGCAGTTGGCAATTTACATCCCGCCCATCAGCATAATATGGCTCCCTGTTCTCCAGGGCCTGTCTTGCCTTTCTATTTTTTACACATATGTGGATGTCCCTTTTGACCGGTGGGAAGTGATACTTCTTTGTAGTGCAGATTTGCATTGCCCGCTTGCTTGCTTGGCCAAAATGGGCGTATCCATTTTCTCCTGAATATATTTAGGAGAAAACGCATACACCCTTGTTGGCCCAGTGAGTCATTGTCGAAGTTGTGCCATTCTTCCTGTGGTTTAAAGGCGATTCCAACATACCTCTTGAAATTTGTTCCCTGCTATTCTTCCTCGCTTTCAAGTCCGCCTCGTTGCCTTCCCTCAACAGATTTTTGGACGATAGTTGTCCTTTATTACTCTGCCAGTTTGTGAATTGCTGTGCCCCTGAACTCCATTTTTCAACTCGTTTTTAGTGAGCTCTACGCAAGTCCAAAATTTTGGTTCAGGACCTATACTGATTCCCGGTGGTTGGCTGAGACACTGGTTAATTTTTCTTCCTGCCGGGAAATTAGAGTGACATGTTCCTGTCCAAATGCCTAACAGCTACTCTCTCATTGGTTCTCCCTCTTCCCTTCCATCCTCTGCCAAATTGGCAACCTGTGCGAACCAGGAAGTTAAAGGGGTTGTCTCTCTAAGTTGGGAGATTGATAGTATAGCAGTTGGAAAGTCAAACGGGAGCACCAGGAGAGGGACAACTCGTTGAGTTTTAGAAACCTTTTGTATTCACAGTGTGTCCATTCTCTAAGTTTCCCATACATGTTATAGCTGTAGTAATATTCCCTTCAACATGGAGAGTTGGGACCCATGGAATGGGGGCCATGCATTTTTGCTTTAAAGGGTCTGCATTTGCTGACCCAATCTCACCAAATCTCTCAGTCCCAAGTGTCCCGCCTTATGCCACATCCAGCTGTCATTGTAAATAAGGTCATTCCAGGTTTCATCGGAGACCCTGAAGGAAAAGTAAAGAATTTCCCTGTTTTTTGGTTTTGTTTTTGAAATTCCTTTTTATAGTGGGTTTGTGCTGATTTCTCGCTGCCATGTTTATGCCAGTCTAGACACAGTTGATTCCCTTACAGAGACATATCAATACATATGTTTTAAGATTCTTACTAGTCAGATCTATTCCTCTGCGGGAAATAGGGGGTTTTGAGTCCCTTTCACTGAGGAAGGTGTAGGTCTTCTCTATTCCAGAGTTGGTTTTAGAAATGGTACCTGTTCTTATATCAAACTCTGGTTTTATGCATCACCCCACCTCTCCATTCCCCTTAAGCAGGCATAAGAGTGTTTTCTAAATATGAGACACTGTTCTCTTTCCTAACTCAGTTCATGTGTAGCCATGTTTACAGGATCATCATAACTGATATCTTATTATAAGTTTCTTTTTCTGTGTGACTTATTTCACTTAGAATCATCATACCTGAATCCACTCACTTTGCTGCTCCTGGTCTTATGACATTGATTTCATGGCTGAGGGATATTCCATCGTACATAAATACCACAGTTTTTTGAACCATTTTTATATTTCCTGGGATATTTAATGTGTACCCAAGTTGAGGTTCTTGTAAGCAGTGCAGCCCTAAATTTGGGGGTGGCTCTGACTTATTGATTTTCAGTTTTCCCTAGGTATATTCCCTAGACTGGAAGTGCCCTTGGCTCTGTAGCTCTGTTGTTTACTTGTTTTAGGGAACGCAATGCACTCCTCCAGTGAGGCAGTTGGCAATTTACATCCCGCCCATCAGCATAAAAAGGCTCCCTGTTCTCCAGGGCCTGTCTTGCCTTTCTGGTTTTTACTCATTTTGTGGATGTCCCTTTTGACTGGTGGGTAGTGATACTTCTTTGTAGTGCAGATTTGCATTGCCCGCTTGCTTGCTTGGCCAAAAAGGGCGTATGCGTTTTCTCCTGAATATATTCAGGAGAAAACGTATACACCCTTTTTGGCCAAGTGCGTCATTGTCGAAGTTTTGCCCCTCTTCTTGTGCTTTAAAGGCGATTCCAACGTACCTCTTGAAATCTGTTTCCTGCTATTCTGCCTCGCTTTCAAGTCCGCCTCGTTGCCTTCCCTCAAAAGATTTTTGGACGATAGTTGTCCTTTATTACTCTGCCAGTTTGTGAATTGCTGTGCCCCTGAGCTCCATTTTTCAACTCGTTATTTGTGAGCTGTACGCAAGCCCAAAATTTTGGTTCAGGACCTATACTGGTTCCGGGTGGGTGACTGAGACTCTGGTTAATTCTTCTTCCTGCCGGGAAATTAGAGTGACATATGCCCGTCCAAATGCCTAACAGCTACTCTCTCATTGGTTCTCCCTCTTCCCTTCCATCCTCTGCCAAATTGGCAACCTGTGCGAACCAGGAGGTTAAAGGGGTTGTCTCTCCAAGTTGGGAGATTGATTGTAAAGCAGTTGGAAAGTCAAAGCGGAGCACCAGGAAAGGGACTACTCGTTGAGTTTTAGAAACCTTTTGTATTCACAGTGTGTCCATTCTCTAGGTTTCCCGTACATGTTATAGCTGTAGTAATATTCCCTTCAACATGGAGAGTTGGGGCCCATGGAATGGGGGCCATGCATTTTTGCTTTAAAGGGTCTGCATTTGCTCACCCAATCTCACCAATCCTCTCAGTCCAAAGTGTCCAGCCTTATGCCACATCCAGCTGTCATTGTAGATATGGTCATTCCAGGTTTCATCAGAGACCCTGAAGAAAATGTAAAGAATTTCCCTGTTTTTTGGTTTTGTTTTTGAAATTCATTTTTATAGTGGGTTTGAGCTGATTCTCGCTGCCATGTTTATGCCAGTCTAGACACACTGGATTCCCTTACAGAGACATATCAATACATAGGTTTTAAGATTCTTACTAGTCAGATCTATTCCTCTGCGGGAAATATGGGGTTTTGAGTCCCTTTCACTGAGGAAGGTGTAGGTCTTGTCTATTCCACAGTTGGTTTTAGAAAGGGTACCTGTGCTTATATCAAACTCTGGTTTTATGCATCACCCCACCTCTCCTTTCCCCTTAATCAGGCATAAGAGTGTTTTCTAAATGTGAGACTCTGTTCTCTTTCCTAACTCAGTTCATGTGTAGCCATGTTTACAGGATCTTCATAAGTGATATCTTATGATAAGTTTCTTTTTCTGTGTGACATATTTCACTTAGAATCATCGTACCTGAATCCACTCACTTTGCTGCTCCTGGTCTTATGACATTGATTTCATGGCTGAGGGATATTCCATCGTACATAAGTACCACAGTTTTTTGAACCATTTTTATATTTCCTGGGATATTTAAGGTGTACCCAAGTTGAGGTTCTTGTAAGCAGTGCAGCCCTAAATTTGGGTGTGGCTCTGTCTTATTGATTTTCATTTTTCCCAAGGTATATTCCCTAGACTGGAAGTGCCCTTGGCTGTGTAGCTCTGTTGTTTACTTGTTTTAGGGAACGCAATGCACTCCTCCAGTGAGGCAGTTGGCAATTTACATCCGGCCCATCAGCATAACAAGGCTCCCTGTTCTCCAGGGCCTGTCTTGCCTTTCTGTTTTTTACATATTTTGTGGATGTCCCTTTTGACCGGTGGGAAGTGATACTTCTTTGTAGTGCAGATTTGCATTGCCCGCTTGCTTGCTTGGCCAAAAAGGGCGTATGTGTTTTCTCCTGAATATATTCAGGAGAAAACGCATACGCCCTTTTTGGCCAAGTGCGTCATTGACAAAGTTGTGCCCCTCTTCCTGTGATTTAAAGGCGATTCCAACGTACCTCTTGAAATCTGTTTCCTGCTATTCTGCCTTGCTTTCAAGTCTGCCTCGTTGCCTTCCCTCAACAGATTTTTGGACGACAGTTGTCCTTTATTACTCTGCCAGTTTGTGAATTGCTGTGCCCCTGAGCTCCATTTTTCAACCCGTTTTTTGTGAGCTGTACGCAAGTCCAAAATTTTGGTTCAGGACCTATACTGGTTCCCGGTGGGTGGCTGAGACTGTGGTTAATTCTTCTTCCTGCCGGGAAATTAGAGTGACATGTGCCCGTCCAAATGCCTAACAGCTACTCTCTCATTGGTTCTCCCTCTTCCCTTCCATCCTCTGCCAAATTTGCAACCTGTGCGAACCAGGAGGTTAAAGGGGTTGTCTCTCCAAGTTGGGACATTGTTTGTAAATCAGTTGGAAAGTCAAAGCGGAGCACCAGGAGAGGGAATACTCGTTGAGTTTTAGAAACCTTTTGTATTCACAGTGTATCCATTCTCTAGGATTCCCGTACATGTTATAGCTGTAGTAATATTCCCTTCAACATGGAGATTTGGGACCCATGGAATGGAGGCCATGCATTTTTGCTTTAAAGGGTCTGCATTTGCTCACCCAATCTCACCAATCCTCTCACTCCCAAGTGTTCAGCCTTATGCCACATCCAGCTGTCATTGTAGATAGGGTCATTCCAGGTTTCATCAGAGACCCTGAAGGAAATGTAAAGAATTTCCCTGTTTTTTGGTTTTGTTTTTGAAATTCCTTTTTATAGTGGGTTTGAGCTGATTCTCGCTGCCATGTTTATGCCCGTCTAGACACACTTGATTCCCTTACAGAGACATATCAATACATAGGTGTGAAGATTCTTACTAGTCAGATCTATTCCTCTGCGGGAAATATGGGGTTTTGAGTCCCTTTCACTGAGGAAGGTGTAGGTCTTGTCTATTCCACAGTTGTTTATAGAAATGGTACCTGTGCTTATATCAAACTCTGGATTTATGCATCACCCCACCTCTCCTTTCCCCTTAAGCAGGCATAAGAGTGTTTTCTAAATGTGAGACTCTGTTCTCTTTCCTAACTCAGTTCATGTGTAGCCATGTTTACAGGATATTCATAAGTGATATCTTATGATAAGTTTCTTTTTCTGTGTGACTTATTTCACTTAGAATCATCGTACCTGAATCCACTCACTTTGCTGCTCCTGGTCTTATGACATTGATTTCATGGCTGAGGGATATTCCATCGTACATAAATACCACAGTTTTTTGAACCATTTTTATATTTCCTGGGATATTTAAGGTGTACCCAAGTTGAGGTTCTTGTAAGCAGTGCATCCCTAAATTTGGGGGTGGCTCTGTCTTATTGATTTTCAGTTTTCCATAGGTATATTCCCTAGACTGGAAGGGTCCTTGGCTCTGTAGCTCTGTTGTTTACTTGTTTTAGGGAATGCAATGCACTCCTCCAGTGAGGCAGTTGGCAATTTACATCCCGCCGATCAGCATAACAAGGCTCCCTGTTCTCCAGGGCCTGTCTTGCCTTTCTGGTTTTTACACATTCTGTGGATGTCCCTTTTGAACGGTGGGAAGTGTTACTTCTTTGTAGTGCAGATTTGCATTGCCCGCTTGCTTGCTTGGCCAAAAAGGGCGTAAGTGTTTTCTCCTGAATATATTCAGGAGAAAACGCATACGCCCTTTTTCGCCAAGTGCGTCATTGTCGAAGTTGTGCCCCTCTTCCTGTGCTTTAAAGGCGATTCCAATGTACCTCTTGAAATCTGTTTCCTGCTATTCTGTCTCTCTTTCAAGTCCGACTCACTGCCTTCCCTGAACAGATTTTTTGGACGATAGTTGTCCTTTATTACTCTGCCAGTTTGTGAATTGCTGTGCCCCTGAGCTCCATTTTTCAACACGTTTTTTGTGAGCTGTATGCAAGTCCAAAATTTTGGTTCAGGACCTATACTGGTTCCCGGTGGGTGGCTGAGACTGTGGTTAATTCTTCTTCCTGCCGGGAAATTAGAGTGACATGTGCCCTTCAAAATGCCTAACAGCTACTCTCTCACTGGTTCTCCCTCTTCCCTTCAATCCTCTGCGAAATTGGCAACCTGTGCGAACCAGGTGGTTAAAGGGGTTGTCTCTCCAAGTTGGGAGATTTATAGTAAAGCAGTTGCAAAGTCAAACCGGAGCACCAGGAGAGGGACTACTCGTTGAGTTTTAGAAATCTTTTGTATTCACCGTGTGTCGATTCTCTAGGTTTCCCGTACATGTTATAGCTGTAGTAATATTCCCCTCAACATGGAGAGTTGGGACCCAAGGAATGGGGGCCATGCATTTATGCTTTAAAGGGTCTGCATTTGCTCACCCAATCTCACCAATCCTCTCAGTCCCAGGTGTCCAGCCTTATGCCACATCCAGCTGTCATTGTAGATAGGGTCATCCCAGGTTTCATCAGAGACCCTGAAGGAAAAGTAAAGATTTTCCATGTTTTTTGGTTTTGTTTTTGAAATTCCTTTTTATAGTGGGTTTGCGCTGATTCTCGCTGCCATGTTTATGCCAGTCTAGACACACTTGATTCCCTTACAGAGACATATCAATACATAGGTTTTAAGATTCTTACTAGTCAGATCTCTTCCTCTGCGGGAAATATGGGGTTTTGAGTCCCTTTCACTGAGGAAGGTGTAGGTCTTGTCTATTCCACAGTTGGTTTTAGAAATGGTACCTGTGCTTATATCAAACTCTGGTTTTATGCATCACCCCACCTCTCCTTTCCCCTTAAGCAGGCATAAGAGTGTTTTCTAAATGTGAGACTCTGTTCTCTTTCCTAACTCAGTTCATGTGTAGCCATGTTTACAGGATCTTCATAAGTGATATCTTATGATAAGTTTCTTTTTCTGTGTGACTTATTTCACTTAGAATCATCGTACCTGAATCCACTCACTTTGCTGCTCCTGGTCCTATGACATTGATTTCATGTCTGAGGGATATTCCATCGTACATAAATACCACAGTTTTTTGAACCATTTTTATATTTCCTGGGATATTTAAGGTGTACCCAAGTTGAGGTTCTTGTAAGCAGTGCAGCCCTAAATTTGGGGGTGGCTCTGTCTTATTGATTTTCAGTTTACCCAAGGTATATTCCATAGACTGGAAGTGCCCTTGGCTCTGTAGCTCTGTTGTTTACTTGTCTTAGGGAACGCAATGCACTCCTCCAGTGAGGCAGTTGTCAATTTACATCCCGACCATCAGCATAACAAGGCTCCTTCTTCTCCAGGGCCTGTCTTGCCTTTCTGGTTTTTACACATTTGTGGATGTCCCTTTTGACCGGTTGGAAGTGATACTTCTTTGTAGTGCAGATTTGCATTGCCCGCTTGCTTGCTTGGCCTAAAAGGGCGTATGCGTTTTCTCCTGTATATATTCAGGAGAAAACGCATACGCCCTTTTTGGCCAAGTGCGTCATTGACAAATTTGTGCCCCTCTTCCTGTGATTTAAAGGTGATTCCAATGTACCTCTTGAAATCTGTTTCCTGCTATTCTGCCTCGCTTTCAAGTCCGCCTCGTTGCCTTCCCTCAACAGATTTTTGGACGATAGTTGTCCTTTATTACTCTGCCAGTTTGTGAATTGCTGTGCCCCTGAGCTCCATTTTTCAACTCGTTTTTTGTGAACTGTTCGCAAGTCCAAAATTTTGGTTCAGGACCTATATTGGTTCCCGGTGGGTGGCTGAGACTGTGGTTAATTCTTCATCCTTCCGGGAAATTAGTGTGACATGTGCCCGTCCAAATGCCTAACAGCTACTCTCTCATTGGTTCTCCCTCTTCCCTTCCATCCTCTGCCAAATTTGCAACCTGTGCGAACCAGGAGGTTAAAGGGGTTGTCTCTCCAAGTTGGGAGATTGATAGTAAAGCAGTTGGAAAGTCAAACCGGAGCACCAGGTGAGGGACTACTCGTTGAGTTTTAGAAACCTTTTGTATTCACAGAGTGTCCATTCTCTAGGTTTCCCGTACATGTTATAGCTGTAGTAATATTCCCTTCAACATGGAGAGTTGGGACCCATGGAATGGGGGCCATGCATTTTTGCTTTAAAGGGTCTGCATTTGCTCACCCAATCTCACCAATCCTCTCAGTCCCAGGTGTCCAGCCTTATGCCACATCCAGCTGTCATTGTAGATAGTGTCATTCCAGGTTTCATCAGAGACCCTGAAGGAAATGTAAAGAATTTCCCTGTTTTTTGGTTTTGTTTTTGAAATTCCTTTTTATAGTGGTTTTGAGCTGATTCTTGCTGCCATGTTTATGCCAGTCTAGACACATTTGATTCCCTTACAGAGACATATCAATACATAGGTTTTAAGATTCTTACTAGTCAGATCTATTCCTCTACGGGAAATATGGGGTTTTGAGTCCCTTTCACTGAGGAAGTTGTAGGTCTTGTCTATTCCACAGTTGGTTATAGAAATGGTACCTGTGCTCATATCAAACTCTGGTTTTATGCATCACCCCACCGCTTCCTTTCCCCTTAAGCTGGCATAAGAGTGTTTCCTAAATGTGAGACTCTGTTCTCTTTCCTAACTCCGTTCATGTGTAGCCATGTTTACAAGATCTTCATAAGTGATATCTTATGATAAGTTTCTTTTTCTGTGTGACATATTTCACTTAGAATCATCGTACCTGAATCCACTCACTTTGCTGCTCCTGGTCTTATGACATTGATTTCATGGCTGAGGGATATTCCATCGTACATAAATACCACAGTTTTTTGAACCATTTTTATATTTCCTGGGATATTTAAGGTGTACCCAAGTTGAGGTGCTTGTAAGCAGTGCAGCCCTAAATTTGGGGGTGGCTCTGTCTTATTGATTTTCAATTTTCCCAAGGTATATTCCCTAGACTGCAAGTGCCCTTGGCTCTGTAGCTCTGTTGTTTACTTGT
Source organism: Mesoplodon bidens (assembly GCF_964165515.1). Classification (NCBI taxonomy): domain Eukaryota; kingdom Metazoa; phylum Chordata; class Mammalia; order Artiodactyla; family Ziphiidae; genus Mesoplodon; species Mesoplodon bidens. Next base: position 3,187,965 of record NW_027671422.1, read on the forward strand.
TTTAGGGAACGCAATGCACTCCTCCAGTTAGAGAGTTGGCAATTTACATCCCGCCCATCAGCATAACAAGGCTCCCTGTTCTCCAGGGCCTGTCTTGCCTTTCTGGTTTTATATATTTTGTGGATGTCCCTTTTGACCGATGGGAAGTGATACTTCTTTGTAGTGCAGATTTGCATTGCCCGCTTGCTTGCTTGGCCAAAAAGGGCGTATGTGTTTTCTCCTGAATATATTCAGGAGAAAACGCATACGCCCTTTTTGGCCAAGTGCGTCATTGTCGAAGTTGTGCCCCTCTTCCTGTGCTTTAAAGGCGATTCCAATGTACCTCTTGAAATCTGTTTCCTGCTATTCTGTCTCTCTTTCAAGTCCGCCTCGCTGCCTTCCCTCAACAGAGTTTTTGGACGATAGTTGTCCTTTATTACTCTGCCAGTTTGTGAATTGCTGTGCCCCTGAGCTCCATTTTTCAACTCGTTTTTTGTGAGCTGTACGCAAGTCCAAAATTTTGGTTCAGGACCTATACTTGTTCCCGGTGGGTGGCTGAGACTGTGGTTAATTCTTCTTCCTGCCGGGAAATTAGAGTGACATTTGCCCGTCCAAATGCCTAACACCTACTCTCTCATTGGTCCACCCTCTTCCCTTCCATCCTCTGCCAAATTGGCAACCTGTGCAAACCAGGAGGTTAAAAGGGTTGTCTCTCCAAGTTGGGAGTTTGATAGTAAAGCAGTTGGAAAGTCAAACCAGAGTACCAGGAGAGGGACTACTCGTTGAGTTTTAGAAACCTTTTGTATTCGCAGTGTGTCCATTCTCTAGGTTTGCCGTACATGTTATAGCTGTAGTAATATTCCCTTTAACCTGGAGAGTTGGGACCCATGGAATGGGGGCCATGCATTTTTGCTTTATAGGTTCTGCATTTCCTCATCCAATCTCACCAATCCTCTCAGTCCCAAGTGTCCAGCCTTATGCCACATCCAGCTGTCATTGTAGATAGGGTCATTCCAGGTTTCATCAGAGACCCTGAAGGAATTGTAAAGAATTTCCCTGTTTTGTGTTTTGTTTTTGAAATTCCTTTTTATAGTGGGTTTGAGCTAATTCTCGCTGCCATGTTTATGCCAGTCTAGACACACTTGATTCCCTTATGGAGACAAATCAATACATAGGTTTTAAGATTTTTACTAGTCAGATCTATTCCTCTGCGGGAAATATGGGGTTTTGAGTCCCTTTCACTGAGGAAGGTGTAGGTCTTGTCTATTCCAAAGTTGGTTTTAGAAACGGTACATGTGCTTATATCAAACTCTGGTTTTATGCATCACCCCACTTCTCCTCCACCTTAAGCAGACATAAGAGTGTTTTCTAAATGTGAGACTCTGTTCTCTTGCCTAACTCAGTTTATGTGTAGCCGTGTTTAGAGGATCATCATAAGTGATATCTTATGATAAGTTTCTTCTTCTGTGTGACTTATTTCACTTAGAATCATCGTTGCTAAATCCACTCACTTTGCTGCTCCTGGTCTTATGACATTGATTTCTTGGCTGAGGGATATTCCATCGTACATAAGTACCACAATTTTTTGAACCATTTTTATATTTCCTGGGATATTTAATGTGTACCCAAGTTGAGGTTCTTGTAAGCAGTGCAGCCCTAAAGTTGGGGGTGGCTCTGTCTTATTGATTTTCAGTTTACCCAAGGTATATTCCCTAGACGGGAAGTGCCCTTGGCTCTGTAGCTCTGTTGTTTACTTGTTTTAGGGAACACAATGCACTCCTCCAGTGAGGCAGTTGGCAATTTACATCCCGCCCATCAGCATATCAAGGCTCCCTCTTCTCCAGGGCCTGTCTTGCCTTTCTGGTTTTTACACATTTTGGGGATGTCCCTTTTGAACGGTGGGAAGTGATACTTCTTTGTAGTGCAGATTTGCATTGCCCGCTTGCTTGCTTGGCCAAAAAGGGCGTATGCGTTTTCTCCTGAATATATTCAGGAGAAAACGCATACGCCCTTTTTGGCCAAGTGCATCATTGTCGAAGTTGTGCCCCTCTTCCTGTGCTTTAAAGGCGATTCCAACGTACCTCTTGAAATCTGTTTCCTGCTATTCTGCCTCGCTTTCAAGTCCGCCTCGTTGCCTTCCCTCAACAGATTTTTGGACGATAGTTGTCCTTTATTACTCTGCCAGTTTGTGAATTGCTGAGCCCCTGAGCTCCATTTTTCAACTCGTTTTATGTTAGCTGAACGCAAGTCCAAAATTTTGGTTCAGGACCTATACTGGTTCCCGGTGGGTGGCTGAGAGTTTGGTTAATTCTTCTTCCTGCCGGGAAATTAGTGTGACATGTGCCCGTCACAATGCCTAACAGCTACTCTCTCATTGGTTCTCCCTCTTCCCTTCCATCCTCTGCCAAATTGGCAACCTGTGCGAACCAGGAGGTTAAAGGGGCTTTCTCTCCAACTTGGGAGACTGATAGTAAGGCAGTTGGAAAGTCAAACCGGAGCAACAGGAGAGGGACTATTCGTAGAATTTTAGAAACCTTTTGTATTAACAGTCTGTCCATTCTCTAGGTTTCCCGTACATGTTATAGCTGTAGTAATATTCCCTTCAACCTGGAGAGTTGGGACCCATGGAATGGGGGCCATGCATTTTTGCTTTATAGTGTCTGCATTTGCTCACCGAATCTCACCAATCCTCTCAGTCCCAAGTGTCCAGCCTTATGCCACATCCAGCTGTCATTTTAGATAGGTTCATTCCAGGTTTCATCAGAGACCCTGAAGGAATTGTAAAGAGTTTCCGTGTTTTTTGCTATTGTTTTTGAAATTCCTTTTTATAGTGGGTTTGAGCTGATTCTCGCTGCCATGTTTATGCCAGTCTAGACACACTTGATTACCTTACGGAGACATATCAGTACATAGGTTTTAAGATTCTTACTAGTCAGATCTATTCCTCTGCGGGAAATATGGGGTTTTGAGTCTCTTTCACTGAGGAAGGTGTAGGTCTTTTCTATTCCAAAGTTGGTTTTAGAAACGGTACCTGTGCTTATATCAGACTCTGATTTTATGCATCACCCCACCTCTCCTTCCCCCTTAAGCAGGCATAAGAGTGTTTTCTAAATGTGAGACTCTGTTCTCTTTCCTAACTCAGTTCATGTGTAGCCATGTTTACAGGATCATCCTAAGTGATATCTTATGATAAGTTTCTTTTTCTGTGTGACTTATTTCACTTAGAATCATCATACCTGAATCCACTCACTTTGCTGCTCCTGGTCTTATGACATTGATTTCATGGCTGAGGGATATTCCATCATACATAAGTACCACAATTTTTTGAACCATTTTTATATTTCCTGGGATATTTAAGGTGTACCCAAGTTGAGGCTCTTGTAAGCAGTGCAGCCCTAAATTTAGGGGTAGCTCTGTCTTATTGATTTTCAGTTTTCCCATGGTATATTCCCTAGACGGTAAGTGCCGTTGGCTCACAAGCTCTGTTGTTTACTTGTTTTAGGGAGCACAATGCACTCCTCCAGTGAGGCAGTTGGCAATTTACAACCCACCAATCAGCATAACAAGGCTCCCTGTTCTCCAGGGCTTGTCTTGCCTTTCTGGTTTTTACACATTTTGTGGATATCCCTTTTGACTGGTGGGAAGTGATACTTCTTTGTAGTGCAGATTTGCATTGCCCGCTTGCTTGCTTGGGCAAAAAGGACGTATGCGTTTTCTCCTGAATATATTCAGGAGAAATAGCATACGCCCTTTTTGGCCAAGTGCATCATTGTCGAAGTTGTGCCCCTCTTCCTGTGCTTTAAAGGCGATTCCAACGTACCTCTTGAAATCTGTTTCCTGCTATTCTGCCTCCCTTTCAAGTCCGCCTCGTTGCCTTCCCTCAACAGATTTTTGGACGATAGTTGTCCTTTATTACTCTGCCAGTTTGTGAATTGCTGAGCCCCTGAGCTCCATTTTTCAACTCGTTTTTTGTGAGCTGAACGCAATCCAAAATTTTGGTTCAGGACCTATACTGGTTCCCGGTGGGTGGCTGAGATTTTGGTTGATTATTCTTCCTGCTGGGAAATTAGAGTGACATATGCCTGTCCAAATGCCTAACAGCTACTCTCTCATTGGTTCTCCCTCTTGCCTTCCATCCTCTGCCAAATTGGCAACCTGTGTGAACCAGGAGCTTAAAGGGGCTGTCTCTCCAAGTTGGAAGATTGATAGTAAAACAGTTGGAAAGTCAAACCGGAACAGCAGGGGAGGGAGTATTCGTTGAGATTGAGAAACCTTTTGTATTCGCAATGTGTCCATCCTCTAGGTTTCCCGTATATGTTATAGCTGTAGTAATATTCCCTTCAACCTGGAGAGTTGGGACCCATGGAATGGGGGCCATGCATTTTTGCTTTAAAGGGTCTGCAATTGCTCACCCAATCTCACCAATCCTCTCAGTCCCAAGTGTCCAGCCTTATGCCACTTCCAGCTGTCATTGTAGATAGGGTCATTCCAGGTTTCATCAGAGACCCTGAAGGAATTGCAAAGAATTTCCCTGTTTTTTTCTTTTGTTTTTGAAATTCCTTTTTATAGTGGGTTTGAGATGATTCTCGCTGCCATGTTTATGCCAGTCTAGACAGACTTGATTCCCTTACGGAGACATATCAATACATAGGTTTTAAGATTTTTACTAGGCAGATCTATTCCTCTGCGGGAAATATGGGGTTTTGAGTCCCTTTCACTGCGGAAGGTGTAGGTCTTGACTATTCCAAAGTTGATTTTATAAATGGTACATGTGCTTATGTCAAACTCTGGTTTTATGCATCACCCCACCTCTCCTTCCCCCTTAATCAGGCATAAGAGTGTTTTCTAAATGTGAGAATCTGTTCTCTTTCCTAACTCACTTCATGTGTAGCCATGTTTACAGGATCTTCATAAGTGATATCTTATGATAAGTTTCTTTTTCTGTGTGAATATTTCACTTAGAATCATTGTACCTGAATCCACTCACTTTGCTGCTCCTGGTCTTATGACTTTGATTTCATGGCTGTGGAATATTCCATCGTACATAAGTACCACAATTTTTGGAACCATTTTTATAATTCCTGGGATATTTAAGGTGTATCCTAGTTGAGGTTCTTGTAAGCAGTGCAGCCCTTAATTTGGGGGTGGCACTCTCATATTGATCTTCAGTTTGGCCAAGGTATATTCCCTAGACTGGAAGTGCCCTTGGCTCTGTAGCTCTGTTGTTTACTTGTTTTAGGGAATGCAATGCACACCTCCAGTGAGGCAGTTGGCAAATTACATCCTGACCATCAGCATAACAAGGCTCCCTGTTCTCCAGGGCCTGTCTGGCCTTTCTGGTTTTTACACATTTTGTGCATGTCCATTTTGACCTGTGGGAAGTGATACTTCGTTGTAGTGCAGATTTGCATTGCCCGCTTGCTTGCTTGGCCAAAAAGGGCGTATGCGTTTTCTCCTGAATATATTCAGGAGAAAACGCATACACCGTTTTTGGCCCAGTGTGTCATTGTCGAAGTTGTGCCATTCTTCCTGTGCTTTAAAGGCGATTCCAACGTAACTCTTGAAATCTGTTTCCTGCCATTCTGCCTCGCTTTCAAGTCCGAGTCGTTGCCTACACTCAACAGATTTTTGGACGATAGTTGTCCTTTATTACTCTGCCAGTTTGTGAATTGCTGTGCCCCTGAGCTCCATTTTTCAACTCATTTTTTGTGAGCTGTACGCAAGTCCAAAATTTTGGTTCAGGACCTATACTGGATCCCGGTGGGTGGCTGAGACTTTGGTTAATTCTTCTTCCTGCTGGGAAATTAGAGTGACATGTGCCCGTCCAAATGCCTAACAGCTATTCTCTCATTGGTTCTCCCTCTTGACTTCCATCCTCTGCCAAATTGGCAACCTGTGCGAACAAGGAGGTTAAACGGGTTGTCACTCCAAGTTGGGAGATTGATAGTAAAGCAGTTGGAAAGTCAAATCGGAGCACCAGGAGAGGGACTACTCTTTGAGTTTTAGAAACGTTTTGTATTCACAGTGTGTCCATTCTCTAGGTTTCCAGTACATGTTATAGTTGTAGTAATATTCACTTCAACATGGAGAGTTGGGAACCATCGAATTGGGGCCTCGCATTTTTTTTTTTTTTTTTTTTTTTTTTTTTTTTTTTTTTTTTTTTTTTTTTTTGCGGTACGCGGGCCTCTCACTGTTGTGGCCTCTCCCGTTGCGGGGCACAGGCTCCGGATGCGCAGGCTCAACGGCCATGGCTCACGGGCCCAGCCGCTCCGCGGCATATGGGATCCTCCCAGACCGGGGCACGAACCCATATCCCCTGCATCGGCAGGCGGACTCTCAACCACTGCGCCACCAGGGAGGCCCAAGGGGCCTCGCATTTTTGCATTAAAGGATCTGCATTTGCTCACCCAATCTCACCAATCCTCTCAGTCCCAAGAGTCCAGCCTTATGTCACATCCAGCTGTCATTGTAGATAGGGTCATTCCAGGTTTCATCAGAGACCCTGAAGGAAATGTAAAGAATTTCCGTTCTTTTTGGTTTTGTTTTTGAAATTCCTTTTTATAGTGGGTTTGAGCTGATTCTCGCTGCCATGTGTATGCCAGTCTAGACACACTTGATTCCCTTACAGAGACGTATCAATACATAGGTTTTAAGATTCTTACTAGTCAGATCTATTCCTCTGCGGAAAATATGGTGTTTTGAGTCCCTTTCATTGAGAAAGGTGTAGGTCTTGTCTATTCCACAGTTGGTTTTAGAAATGGTACATGTACTTATATCAAACTCTGGTTTTATGCATCACCCCACCTCTCCTTTCTTCTTAAGCAGGCATAAGAGTGTTTTCTAAATGTGAGACTCTGTTCCCTTTCCTAACTCAGTTCATGTGTAGCCATGTTTACAGGATTTCATAAGTGATATCTTATGATAAGTTTGTTTTTCTGTGTGACTTATTTCACTTAGAATCATCGTACCTGAATCCACTCACTTTGCTGCTCCTGGTCTTATGACTTTGATTTCATGGCTGTGGGATATTCCATCGTACATAAGTACCACAATTTTTGGAACCATTTTTATATTTCCTGGGATATTTAAGGTGTATCCTAGTTGAGGTTCTTGTAAGCAGTGCAGCCCTAAATTTGTGGGTGGCTCTGTCTTATTGATTTTCAGTTTTCCCAAGGTATATTCCCTAGACTGGAAGTGCCCTTGGCTCTGTAGCTCTGTTGTTCACTTGTTTTAGGGAACGCAATGCACTCCTCCAGTGAGGCAGTTGTCAATTTTCATCCCACCCATCATCATAACAAGGCTCCCACTTTTCCAGGGCCTGTCTTTCCTTTCTGGTTTTTACACATTTGTGGATGTCCCTTTTGACCGGTGGGAAGTGATACTTCTTTGTAGTGCAGATTTGCATTGCCCGCTTGCTTGCTTGGCCAAAAAGGGCCTATGCGTTTTCTCCTGAATATATTCAGGAGAAAACGCATACGCCCTTTTTGGCCAAGTGCGTCATTGTCGAAGTTGTGCCCCTCTTCCTGTGCTTTAAAGGCGATTCCAACGTACCTCTTGAAATCTGTTTCCTGCTCTTCTGCCTCGCATTCAAGTCCGCCTCGTTGCCTTCCCTCAACAGCTTTGTGGACGATAGTTGTCCTTTATTACTCTGCCAGTTTGTGAATTGCTGTGCCCCTGAGCTCCATTTTTCAACTCGTTTTTTGTGAGCTGTACGCAAGTCCAAAATTTTGGTTCAGGACCTATACTGGTTCCCAGTGGGTGGCTGAGACTGTGGTTAATTCTTCTTCCTGCCTGGAAATAGAGTGACATGTGCCCGTCCAAATGCCTAACAGCTACTCTCTCATTGGTTCTCCCTCTTCCCTTCCATCCTCTGCCAAATTGGCGTCGTGTGCGAACCAGGAGGTTAAAGGGGTTGTCTCTCCAAGTTGGGAGATTGATAGTAAAGCAGTTGGAAAGTCAAACTGGAGCACCAGGAGAGGGACAACTCGATCAGTTTTAGAAACCTTTTGTATTCACAGTGTGTCCATTCTCTAGGTTTCCCGTACATGTTATAGCTGTAGTAATATTCCCTTCAACATGGAGAGTTGGGACCCATGGAATGGGGGCCATGCATTTTTGCTTTAAAGGGTCTGCATTTTCTCACCCAATCTCAAAATACCTCTCAGTCCCAAGTGTCAAGCCTTATGCCACATCCAGCTGTCATTGTAGATAGGGTCATTCCAGGTTTCATCGGAGACCCTGAAGGAATTGTAAAGAATTTCCCTGTTTTTTGGTTTTGTTTTTGAAATTACTTTTTATAGTGGGTTTGAGCTGATTCTCACTGCCATGTTTATGCCAGTCTAGACACACTTGATTCCCTTACACAGACATATCAATACATAGGTTTTAAGATTCTTACTAGTCAGATCTATTCCTCTGCGGGAAATACGGGGTTTTGAGTCCCTTTCACTGAGGAAGGTGTAGGTCTTGTCTACTCCACAGTTTGTTTTAGAAATGGTACATGTACTTATATCAAACTCTGGTTTTATGCATCACCCCACCTCTCCTTTCCCCTTAAGCAGGCATAAGAGTGTTTTCTAAATGTGAGACTCGGTTCTCTTTCCTAACTCAGTTCATGTGTAGCCATGTTTACCGTATCTTCATAAGTGATATCTTATGATAAGTTGCTTTTTCTGTGTGACTTATTTCACTTAGAATCATCGTACCTGAATCCACTCACTTTGCTGCTCCTGGTATTATGACATTGATTTCATGGCTGAGGGATATTCCATCGTACATAAATACCACAGTTTTTGGAACCATTTTTATATTTCCTGGGATATTTAAGGTGTACCCACTTTGAGGTTCTTGTAAGCAGTGCAGCCCTAAATTTGGGTGTGGCTCTTTCTTATTGATTTTCAGTTATCACAAGGTATATTCCCTTGACTTGAAGTTCCCTTGACTCTGTAGCTCTGTTGTTTTCTTGTTTTAGGGAACACAATGCACTCCTCCAGTGAGGCAGTTGGCAATTTACATCACGCCCATCACCATAACAAGGCTCCCTGTACTCCAGGGCCTGTCTTGCCATTCTGGTTTTTACACATTTGTTGATGTCCCTTTTGACCGGTGCGAAGTGATACTTCTTTGTAGTGCAGATTTGCATTGCCCGCTTGCTTGCTTGGCCAAAAAGGTCGTATGCGTTTTCTCCTGAATATATTCAGGAAAAACCACATACGCACTATTTGGCCAAGTGCGTCATTGTCGAAGTTGTGCCCCTCTTCCTGTGCTTTAAAGGCTCTTCCAACGTACCCCTTGAAATCTGTTTCCTGCTATTCTGCTTCGCTTTCACATCCGCCCCGTTGCCTTCCCTCAACAGATTTTTGGACGATAGTTGTCCTTTATTACTCTGCCAGTTTGTGAATTGCTGTGCCACTGAGATCAATTTTTCAACTCGTTTTTTGTGAGCTGTACGCAAGTCCAAAATTTTGGTTCAGGAACTTTACTGGTTCCCGGTGGGTGGCTGAGACTCTGATTAATTCTTCTTCCTTCCGGGAAATTAGAGTGACATGTGGCCGTCCAAATGCCTATCAGCTACTCTCTCATTGGTTCTCCCTCTTCCCTTCCATCCTCTGCAAAATTGGCAACCTCTGCGAACCAGGAGCTTAAAGGGGCTGTCTCTCCAATTTGGGAGATGGATAGTAAAGCAGTTGGAAAGTCAAACTGGAGCACGAGGAGAGGGACTATTCGTTGAGTTTTAGAAACCTTTTGTATTCACAGTGTGTCCATTCTCTAGGTTTCCCATACATGTTATAGCTGTAGTAATATTCCCTTCAACCTGGAGAGTTGGGACCCATGGAATGGGGGACGTGCATTTTTGCTTTAAAGGGTCTGCATTTGCTCACCCAATCTCAGCAATCCTCCCAGTCCCAAGTGTCCAGCCTTATGCCATATCCAGCTGTCATTGTAGATAGGGTCATTCCCGGTTTCATCAGAGACCCTGAGGGAATTGTAAAGAATTTCGCTGTTTTTTGGTTTTGTTTTTGAAATTCCTTTTTATAGTGGGTTTCAGCTGATTCTCGCTGCCATGTTTATGCCAGTCTAGACACAGTTAATTCCCTTACAGAGACATATCAATACATAGGTTTTAAGATTCTTACTAGTCAAATCTATTCCTGTGAGGGAAATACGGGGTTTTGAGTCCCTTTCACTGAAGAAGGTGTAGGTCTTTTCTATTCCACAGTTGGTTTTAGAAATGGTACCTGTACTTATATCAAATTCTGGTTTTATGCATCACCCCACCTCTCCTTTCCCCTTAAGCAGGCATAAGAGTGTTTTCTAAATGTGAGACTCTGTTCTCTTTCCTAACTCAGTTCATGTGTAGCCATGTTTACAGGATCTTCATAAGTGATATCTTATGATAAGTTTCTTTTTCTGTGTGACTTATTTCACTTAGAATCATCGTACCTGAATCCACTCACTTTGCTGCTCGTTGTCTTATGACATTGATTTCATGGCTGGGGGATATTCCATCGTACATAAATACAACAGTTTTTGGAACCATTTTTATATTTCCTGGGATATTTAAGGTGTACCCACGTTGAGGTTCTTGTAAGCCGTGCAGCCCTAAATTTGGGTGTGGCTCTTTCTTATTGATTTTCAGTTATCCCGAGGTATATTCCCTAGACTGGACCTGCCCTTGGCTCTGTAGCTCTGTTGTTTTCTTGTTTTAGGGAAGACAATGCACTCCTCCAGTGAGGCAGTGGGCAATTTACATCCCGCCCATCACCATTACAAGGCTCCCTGTACTCCGGGGCCTGTCTTGCCTATCTGGTTTTTACATATTTGTGGATGTCCCTTTTAACCGGTGGGAAGTGATAATTCTTTGTAGTGCAGATTTGCATTGCCCGCTTGCTTGCTTGGCCAAAAATGTCTTATGCGTTTTCTCCTACATATATTCAGGAGAAAACACATACACCCTTTTTGGCCAAGTGTGTCATTGTCGAAGTTGTGCCCCCCTTCCTGTGCTTTACAGGCGATTCCAACTTACCTCTTGAAATCTGTTTCCTGCTATTCTGCTTCGCTTTCACATCCGCCCCGTTGCCTTCCCTCAACAGATTTTTGGACGATAGTTGTCCTTTATTACTCTGCCAGTTTGTGAATTGCTGTGCCCCTGAGCTCAATTTTTCAACTTGTTTTTTGTGAGCTGTACGCAAGTCCAAAATTTTGTTTCAGGACCTATACTGGTTCCCGGTGGGTGGCTGAGCCTTTGGTTAATTATTCTTCCTGCCGGGAAATTAGAGTGACATATGCCCGTCCAAATGCCTAAAAGCTACTCTCACATTGGTTCTCCCTCTTCCATTCCATCCTCTGCAAAATTGGCAACCTGTGCGAACCAGGAGCTTAAAGGGGCTGTCTCTCCAATTTGGGAGATTGATAGTAAAGCAGTTGGAAAGTCAAACCGGAGCACCAGGAGAGGGACTATTCGTTGAGTTTTAGAAACCTTTTGTATTCACAGTGTGTCCATTCTCTAGGTTTCCCATACATGTTATAGCTGTAGTAATATTCCCTTCAACCTGGAGTGTTCGGACCCATGGAATGGGGGCCATGCATTTTTGCTTTAAAGGGTCTGCATTTGCTCACCCAATCTCACCAATCCTCTCAGTCCCAAGTGTCCAGCCTTATGCCACATCCAGCTGTCATTGTAGATAGGATCATTCCAGGTTTCATCAGAGACCCTGAAGGAAATGTAAAGAATTTCCCTGTTTTTTGTTTTTGTTTTTGAAATTCCTTTTTATAGTGGGTTTGAGCTGATTCTCGCTGCCTTGTTTATGCCAGTCTAGACACACTTGATTCCCTTTCAGAGACATATCAATACATAGGTCTTAAAATTCTTACTAGTCACATCTATTCCTCTGCGGGAAATATGGGGTTTTGAGTCCCTTTCACTGAGGAAAGTGTAGGTCTTGTCTATTCCACAGTTGGTTTTAGAAATGGTACCTGTGCTTATATCAAACTCTGGTTTTATGCATCACCCCACCTCTCCTTTCCACTTAAGCAGGCATAAGAGTGTTTTCTAAATGTGAGACTCTGTTCTCTTTCCTAACTCAGTTCATGTGTAGCCATGTTTACAAATCTTCATAAGTGATATCTTATGATAAATTTCTTTTTCTGTGTGACTTATTTCATATAGAATCATCGTACCTGAATCCACTCACTTTGCTGCTCCTGGTCTTATGACATTGATTTCATGGCTGAGGGATATTCCTTCGTACATAAATACCGCAGTTTTTTGAACCATTTTTATATTTCCTGGGATATTTAAGGTGTACCCACGTTGAGGTTCTTGTAAGCAGTGCAGACCTAAATTTGGGTGTGGCTCTGTCTTATTGATTTTCAGTTTTCCCAAGGTATATTCCGTAGACTGGAAGTTCCCTTGGCCCTGTAGCTCTGTTTTTTACTTGTTTTAGGGAACGCAATGCACTCCTCCAGTAAGGCAGTTGGCAATTTACATCCCGCCCATCAGCATAACAAGGCTCCATGTTCTCCAGGGCCTGTCTTGCCTTTCTGGTTTTTACACATTTGTGGATGTCCCTTTTGAACGGTGGGAAGTGATACTTCTTTGTAGTGCTGATTTGCATTGCCCGCTTGCTTGCTTGGCCAAAAAGGGCGTATGCGTTTTCTCCTGAATATATTCAGGAGAAAAGGCATACGCCCTTTTTGGCCAAGTGCGTCATTGTCTAAGTTGAGCCCCTCTTCCTGTGCTTTAAAGGCGATTCCAACGTACCTCTTGAAATCTGTTTCCTGCTATTTTGCCTCGCTTTCTAGTCCGGCTCGTTGCCTTCCCTCAACAGATTTTTGGACGATAGTTGTCCTTTATTACTCTGCCAGTTTGTGAATTGCTGTGCCCCTGAGCTCAATTTTTCAACTCGTTTTTTTTGAGCTGTACTCAAGTCCAAAATTTTAGTTCAGGACCTATACTGGTTCCCGGTGTGTGGCTGAGCCTTTCATTAATTCTTCTTCCTGCCGGGAAATTAGAGTGACATGTTCCCGTCCAGATGCCTAACAGCTACTCTGTCATTGGTTCTCCCTCTTCCCTTCCATCCTCTGCAAAACTGGCATCCTGTGCGAACCAGGAGGTTAAAGGGGTTGTCTCTCCAAGTTGGGAGATTGATAGTAAAGCAGTTGGAAAGTCAAACCGGATCACCAGAAGAGGGACAACCCGTTGAGTTTTAGAAACCTATTGTATTCACAGTGTGTCCATTCTCTAGGTTCCCCGTACATGTTATAGCTGTAGTAATATTCCCTTCAACATGAAGAGTTGAGACCCAAGGAATGGGGGCCATGCATTTTTGCTTTAAAGGGTCTGCATTTGCTCACCCAATCTCACCAATCCTCTCAGTCCCAAGTGTCCAGCCTTATACCACATCCAGCTGTCATTGTAGATAGGGTCATTCCAGGTTTCATCAGAGACACTGCAGGAAATGTAAAGAATTTCCCTGTTTTTTGGTTTTGTTTTTGAAATTCCTTTTTATAGTGGGTTTGAGCTGATTCTCGCTGTCATGTTTATGCTAGACTAGACACACTTGATTCCCTTACAGAGACATATCAATACATATGTTTTAAGATTCTTACTAGTCAGATCTATTCCTCTGCGGGAAATATTGGGTTTTGAGTTCCTTTCATTGAGGAAGGTGTAGGTCCTGTCTATTCAACAGTTGATTTTAGAAATGGTACCTGTACTTATATCAAACTCTGGTTTTATGCATCACCCCACCTCTCCTTCCCCCTTAAGCAGGCATAAGAGTGTTTTCTAAATGTGAGATTCTGTTCTCTTTCCTAACTCAGTTCATGTGCAGCCATGTTTACAGGATCTTCATAAGTGATATCTTATGATAAGTTCCTTTTTCTGTGTGACTTATTTCACTTAGAATCATCATACCTGAATCCACTCACTTTACTGCTCCTCGTCTTATGATATTGATTTCATGGCTGAGGGATATTCAAAAGTACCTAAGTACTACAAATTTTTGAAGCATTTTTATATTTCCTGGGATATTTAATGTGTACACAAGTTGAGGTTCTTATAAGCAGTGCAGCCCTAAATATGCGGGTGGCTCTGTCTTATTGATTTTCAGTTTTCCCAGTGTATATTCCCTAGACTGCAAGTGCCCTTGGCTCTGTAGCTCTGTTGTTTACTTGTTTTAGGGAACGCAATGCACTCCTCCAGTGATGCAGTTGGCAATTTACATCCCGCCCATCAGCATAACAAGGCTCCCTGTTCTCCAGGGCCTGTCTTGCTTTTCTGGTTTTTACACATTTTTGGATGTCCCTTTTGACCGGTGGGAAGTGATACTCCTTTGTAGTGCAGATTTTCATTGCCCGCTTGCTTGCTTGGCAAAAAAAGGGCGTATGCGTTTTCTCCTGAATATATTCAGGAGAAAACGCATTTGCCATTTTTGGCCAAGTGCGTCATTGTCGAAGTTCTGCCCCTCTTCCTGTGCTTTACAGGCGATTCCAACTTACCTCTTGAAATCTGTTTCCTGCTATTCTGCTTCGCTTTCACATCCGCCCCGTTGCCTTCCCTCAACAGATTTTTGGACGATAGTTGTCCTTTATTACTCTGCCAGTTTGTGAATTGCTGTGCCCCTGAGCTCAATTTTTCAACTCGTTTTTTGTGAGCTGTACGCAAGTCCAAAATTTTGGTTCAGGACCTATACTGGTTCCCGGTGGGTGGCTGAGCCTTTGGGGAATTATTCTTCCTGCCGGGAAATTAGAGTGACATATGCCCGTCCAAATGCCTAAAAGCTACTCTCACCTTGGTTCTCCATCTTCCATTCCATCCTCTGCAAAATTGGCAACCTGTGCGAACCAGGAGCTTAAAGGGGCTGTCTCTCCAATTTGGGAGATTGATAGTAAAGCAGTTGGAAAGTCAAACCGGAGCACCAGGAAAGGGACTATTCGTTGAGTTTTAGAAACCTTTTGTATTCACAGTGTGTCCATTCTCTAGGTTTCCCATACATGTTATAGCTGTAGTAATATTCCCTTCAACCTGGAGTGTTCGGACCCATGGAATGGGGGCCATGCATTTTTGCTTTAAAGGGTCTGCATTTGCTCACCCAATCTCACCAATCCTCTCAGTCCCAAGTGTCCAGCCTTATGCCACATCCAGCTGTCATTGTAGATAGGATCATTCCAGGTTTCATCAGAGACCCTGAAGGAAATGTAAAGAATTTCCCTGTTTTTTGTTTTTGTTTTTGAAATTCCTTTTTATAGTGGGTTTGAGCTGATTCTCGCTGCCTTGTTTATGCCAGTCTAGACACACTTGATTCCCTTACAGAGACATATCAATACATAGGTCTTAAAATTCTTACTAGTCAGATCTATTCCTCTGCGGGAAATATGGGGTTTTGAGTCCCTTTCACTGAGGAAAGTGTAGATCTTGTCTATTCCACAGTTGGTTTTAGAAATGGTACCTGTGCTTATATCAAACTCTGGTTTTATGCATCACCCCACCTCTCCTTTCCACTTAAGCAGGCATAAGAGTGTTTTCTAAATGTGAGACTCTGTTCTCTTTCCTAACTCAGTTCATGTGTAGCCATGTTTACAAATCTTCATAAGTGATATCTTATGATAAATTTCTTTTTCTGTGTGACTTATTTCATATAGAATCATCGTACCTGAATCCACTCACTTTGCTGCTCCTGGTCTTATGACATTGATTTCATGGCTGAGGGATATTCCTTCGTACATAAATACCGCAGTTTTTTGAACCATTTTTATATTTCCTGGGATATTTAAGGTGTACCCACGTTGAGGTTCTTGTAAGCAGTGCAGCCCTAAATTTGGGTGTGGATCTGTCTTATTGATTTTCAGTTTTCCCAAGGTATATTCCGTAGACTGGAAGTTCCCTTGGCCCTGTAGCTCTGTTTTTTACTTGTTTTAGGGAACGCAATGTACTCCTCCAGTGAGGCAGTTGGCAATTTACATCCCGCCCATCAGCATAACAAGGCTCCATGTTCTCCAGGGCCTGTCTTGCCTTTCTGGTTTTTACACATTTTGTGGATGTCCCTTTTGACCGGTGGGAAGTGATACTTCTTTGTAGTGCAGATTTGCATTGCCCGCTTGCTTGCTTGGCCATAAAGGCTGTATGCGTTTTCTCCTGAATATATTCAGGAGAAAACGCATACTCCCTTTATTGCCAAGTGCTTCATTGTCGAAATTGTGCCCCTTTTCCTGTGCTTTAAAGGCAATTCCAACGTACCTCTTGAAATCTGTTTCCTGCTATTCTGCCTCGCTTTAAAGTCCGCCTCCTTGCCTTCCCTCAACAGATTTTTGGACGAGAGTTGTCCTTTATTACTCTTCTCGTTTGTGAATTGCTGTGCCCCAGAGCTCCGTTTTTCAACTCGTATTTTGTGAGCTGTACGCAAGTTCAAAATTTTGGTTCAGCACATATACTGGTTCCCGGTGGGTGGCTGAGACTCTGGTTAATTCTTCTTCCTGCCGCGAAATTAGAGTGACATGTGCCCGTCCAAATGCCTAACCGCTACTCTCTCATTGGTTCTCCCTCTTCCCTTCCAACCTCTGCGAATTTGGCAACTTGTGCGTACCAGGAGGTTAAAGGGGTTGTCTCTCCAAGTTGGGAGATTGATAGTAAAGCAGTTGTAAAGTCAAAGCGGAGCACCAGGAGAGGGACTACTCGTTGAGTTTTAGAAACCTTTTGTATTCTCAGTGTGTCCATTCTCTAGGTTTCCCGTACATGTTATAGCTGTAGTAATATTCCCTTCAACATGGAGAGTTGGGACCCATGGAATGGGGGCCTTGCATTTTTGCTTTAACGGTTCTGCATTTACTCACCCAATCTCACCAATCCTCTCAGTCCCAAGTGTCCAGCCTTATGCCACATCCAGCTGTCATTGTAGATAGGGTCATTCCAGGTTTCATCAGAGACCCTGAAGGAAATGTAAAGAATTTCCCTGTTTTTTGGTTTTGTTTTTGAAATTCCTTTTTATAGTGGGTTTGAGCTGATTCTCGCTGCCATGTTTATGCCAGTCTAGACACACTTGATTCCCTTACGGAGACATATCAATACATAGGTTTTAAAATTCTTACTAGTCAGATCTATTCCTCTGCGGGAAATATGGGGTTTTGAGTCCCTTTCATTGAGGAAGGTGTAGGTCTTGTCTATTCCAAAGTTGGTTTTAGAAATGGTACCTGTGCTTATGTCAAACTTTGGTTTTATGCATCACCCCGCCTCTCCTTCCCCCTTAAGGAGGCATAAGGGTGTTTTCTAAATGTGAGACTCTGTTCTCTTTCCTAACTCAGTTTATGTGTAGCCATGTTTACAGGATCATCATAAGTGATATCTTATGATAAGTTTCTTTTTCTGTGTGACTTATTTCACTTAGAATCATCGTACCTGAATCCACTCACTTTGCTGCTCCTTGTCTTATGACATTGATTTCATGGCTGAGGGATATTCCATCGTACATAAATACCACAGATTGTGGTAACATTTTTATATTTCCTGGGATATTTAAGGTGTACCCAAGTTGAGGTTCTTGTAAGCAGTGCAGCCCTAAGTTTGGGGGTGGCTCTGTCTTATTGATTTTCAGTTTTCCCAAGGTATATTGCCTAGACTGGAAGTGCCCTTGGCTCTGTAGCTCTGTTGTTTACTTGTTTTAGGGAACACAATGCACTCCTCCAGTGAGGCAGTTGGCAATTTACATCCCGCCCATCATCATAACAAGGCTCCCTCTTCTCCAGGGCCTGTCTTGCCTTTCTGGTTTTTACACATTTGTGGATGTCCCTTTTGACCGGTGGGAAGTGATACTTCTTTGTAGTGCAGATTTGCATTGCCCGCTTGCTTTCTTGGCCAAAAAGGGCGTATGCGTTTTCTCCTGAATATATTCAGGAGAAAACGCATACGCCGTTTTTGGCCAAGTGCGTCATTGTTGAAGTTGTGCCCCTCTTCCTGTGCTTTAAAGGCGATTCCAACGTACCTCTTGAAATCTGTTTCCTGCTACTCTTCCCCGCATTCAAGTCCGCCTCGGTGCCTTCGCTCAACAGATTTTTGGACGATAGTTGTCCTTTATTAATCTGCCAGTTTGTGAATTGCTGTGCCCCTGAGCTCCATTTTTCAACTCGTTTTTTGTGAGCTCTACGCAAGTCCAAAATTTTGGTTCAGGACCTATACTGGTTCCCGGTGGGTGGCTGAGACTCTGGTTGATTCATCTTCCTGCCGTGAAATTAGAGAGACATGTGCCCATCCAAATGCCTAACAGCTGCTCTCTCATTGTTTCTCCCTCTTCCCTTCCGTCCTCTGCCAAATTGGCAACGTGTGCGAACCAGGAGGTTAAAGGCTTGTCTCTCCAAGTTGAGAGAATGATAGTAAAGCAGTTGGAAAGTCAAACAGGAGCACCAGAATAGGGACTACTCGTTGAGTTTTGGAAACCTTTTGTATTCAGAGTGTGTCCATTCTCTAGGTTTCCCGTACATGTTATAGCTGTAGTAATATTCCCTTCAACATGGAGAGTTGGGACCCATGGAATGGGGGCCATGCATTTTTGCTTTAAAGGGTCTGCATTTGCTCACCCAATCTCACCAATCCTGTCAGTTCCAAGTGTCCAGCCTTATGCCACATCCAGCTGTCATTGTAGATAGGGTCATTCCAGGTTTCATCAGAGACCCTGAAGGAAATGTAAAGAATTTCCCTGTTTTTTGGTTTTGTTTTTGAAATTCCTTTTTATAGTGGGTTTGAGCTGATTCTCACTGCCATGTTTATGCCAGTCTAGACACACTTGATTCCCTTACAGAGACATATCAATACATAGGTTTTAAAATCTTACTAGTCAGATCTATTCCTCTGCGGGAAATATGGGGTTTTGAGTCCCTTTTCTGAGGAAGGTGTAGGTCTTGTCTATTCCAAAGTTGGTTTTAGAAATGGTACCTGTGCTTATGTCAAACTTTGGTTTTATGCATCACCCCGCCTCTCCTTCCCCCTTAAGGAGGCATAAGGGGGTTTTCTAAATGTGAGACTCTGTTCTCTTTCCTAACTCAGTTCATGTGTAGCCATGTTTACAGGATATTCATAAGTGATATCTTATGATAAGTTTCTTTTTCTGTGTGACTTATTTCACTTAGAATCATCGTACCTGAATCCACTCACTTTGCTGCTCCTGGACTTATGACATTGATTTCATGGCTGAGGGATATTCCATCGTACATAAATACCACAGTTTTTGGAAACATTTTTATATTTCCTGGGATATTTAAGGTGTACCCAAGTTGAGGTTCTTGTAAGCAGTGCAGCCCTAAGTTTGGGGGTGGCTCTGTCTTATTGATTTTCAGTTTTCCCAAGGTATATTGCCTAGACTGGAAGTGCCCTTGGCTCTGTAGCTCTGTTGTTTACTTGTTTTAGGGAACACAATGCACTCCTCCAGTGAGGCAGTTGGCAATTTACATCCCGCCCATCAGCATAATATGGTTCCATGTTTCCAGGGCCGGTCTTGCCTTTCTATTTTTTACACATTGTGTGGATGTCCCTTTTGACCGGTGGGAAGTGATACTTCTTTGTAGTGCAGATTTGCATTGCCCGCTTGCTTTCTTGGCCAAAAAGGGCGTATGCGTTTTCTCCTGAATATATTCAGGAGAAAACGCATACGCGCTTTTTGGCCAAGTGCGTCATTGTCGAAGTCGTGCCCCTCTTCCTGTGCTTTAAAGGCGATTCCAACGTACCTCTTGAAATCTGTTTCCTGCTATTCTGCCTCGCATTCAAGTCCGCCTCGGGGCCTTCGCTCAACAGATTTTTGGACGATAGTTGTCCTTTATTACTCTGCCAGTTTGTGAATTGCTGTGCCCCTGAGCTCCATTTTTCAACTCGTTTTTTGTGAGCTCTACGCTAGTCCAAAATTTTGGTTCAGGACCTATACTGTTTCCCGGTGGGTGGCTGATACTCTGGTTAATTCTTCTTCCTGCCGTGAAATTAGAGAGACATGTGCGCGTCGAAATGCCTAACAGCTGCTCTCTTATTGTTTCTCCCTCTTACCTTCCGTCCTCTGCCAAATTGGCAACCTGTGCGAACCAGGAGGTTAAAGGCTTGTCTCTCCAAGTTGGGAGAATGATAGTAAAGCAGTTGGAAAGTCAAACAGGAGCACCAGAATAGGGACTACTCGTTGAGTTTTTGAAACATTTTGTATTCAGAGTGTGTCCATTCTCTAGGTTTCCCGTACATGTTATAGCTGTAGTAATATTCCCTTCAAAATGGAGAGTTGGGACCGATGGAATGGGGGCCATGCATTTTTGCTTTAAAGGGTCTGCATTTGCTCACCCAATCTCACCAATCCTCTCAGTCCCAAGTGTCCAGCCTTATGCCACATCCAGCTGTCATTGTAGATAGGGTCATTCCAGGTTTCATCAGAGACCCTGAAGGAAATGTAAAGAATTTCCCTGTTTTTTGGTTTTGTTTTTGAAATTCCTTTTTATAGTGGGTTTGAGCTGATTCTCGCTGCCGTGTTTATGCCAGTCTAGACACACTTGATTCCCTTACAGAGACATATCAATACATAGGTTTTAAAATTCGTACTAGTCAGATCTATTCCTCTGCGGGAAATATGGGGTTTTGAGTCCTTTTCACTGAGGAAGGTGTAGGTCTTGTCTATTCCAAAGTTGGTTTTAGAAATGGTACCTGTGCTTATGTCAATCTTTGGTTTTATGCATCACCCCGCCTCTCCTTCCCCCTTAAGGAGGCATAAGGGTGTTTTCTAAATGTGAGACTCTGTTCTCTTTCCTAACTCAGTTCATGTGTAGCCATGTTTACAGGATCTTCATAAGTGATATCTTATGATAAGTTTCTTTTTCTGTGTGACTTATTTCACTTAGAATCATCGTACCAGAATCCACTCACTTTGCTGCTCCTGGTCCTATGACATTGATTTCATGGCTGAGGGATATTCCATCGTACATAAATACCACAGTTTTTTGAACAATTTTTATATTTCCTGGGATATTTAAGGTGTACCCAAGTTGAGGTTCTTGTAAGCAGTGCAGCCCTAAATTTGGGGGTGGCACTGCCTTATTGATTTTCAGTTTTCCCAATGTATATTGCCTAGACTGGAAGTGCCCTTGGCTCTGTAGCTCTATTGTTTACTTGTTTTAGGGAACGCAATGCACTCCTCCAGTGAAGCAGTTGGCAATTTACATTCCGCCCATCACCATAACAAGGCTCCCTCTTCTCCAGGGCCTGTCTTGCCTTTCTGGTTTTTACACATTTGTGGATGTCCCTTTTGACCGGTGGGAAGTGATACTTCTTTGTAGTGCAGATTTCCATTGCCCGCTTGCTTTCTTGGCCAAAAAGGGCGTATGCGTTTTCTCCTGAAAATATTCAGGAGAAAACGCATACGCCCTTTTCGGCCAAGTGCGTCATTGTCGAAGTTGTGCCCCTCTTCCTGTGCTTTAAAGGCGATTCAAACGTACCTCTTGAAATCTGTTTCCTGCTATTCTGTCTCGCATTCAAGTCCGCCTCGCAGCTTTCCCTCAACAGATTTTTGGACGATAGTTGTCCTTTATTACTCTGCCAGTTTGTGAATTGCTGTGCCCCTGAGCTCCATTTTTTAACTCGTTTTTTGTGAGCTGTACGCAAGTCCAAAATTTTGGTTCAGGACCTATACTGGTTCCCGGTGGGTGGCTGAGACTCTGGTTAATTCTTCTTCCTGCCGGGAAATTAGATTGACATGTGCCCGTCCAAATGCCTAACAGCTGCTCTCTCATTGTTTCTCCCTCTTCCCTTCCGTCCTCTGCCAAATTGGCAACGTGTGCGAACCAGGAGGTTAAAGGGGTTGTCTCTCCAAGTTGGGAGAATGATAGTAAAGCAGTTGGAAAGTCAAACAGGAGCACCAGAAGTGGGACTACTCGTTGAGTTTCAGAAACCTTTTGTATTCACAGTGTGTCCATTCTCTAGGTTTCCCGTACATGTTATAGCTGTAGTAATATTCCCTTCAACATGGAGAGTTGGGACCCATGGAACGGGTACCATGCATTTTTGCTTTAAAGGGTCTGCATTTGCTCACCCAATCTCACCAATCCTCTCAGTCCCAAGTGTCCAGCCTTATGCCACATCCAGCTGTCATTGTAGATTGGGTCATTCCAGGTTTCATCAGAGACCCTGAAGGAAATGTAAAGAATTTCCCTGTTTTTTGGTTTTGTTTTTGAAATTCCTTTTTATAGTGGGTTTGAGCTGATTCTCGCTGCCATGTTTATGCCAGTCTAGACACACTTGATTCCCTTACAGAGACATATCAATACATAGGTTTTAAGATTCTTACTAGTCAGATCTATTCCTCTGCGGGAAATATGAGGTTTTGAATCCCTTTCACTGAGGAAGGTGTAGGTCTTGTCTATTCCAAAGTTGGTTATAGAAATGGTACCTGTGCTTATATCAAACTCTGGTTTTATGCATCACCCCACCTCTCCTTTCCCCTTAAGCAGGCATAAAAGTGTTTTCTAAATGTGAGACTCTGTTCTCTTTCCTAACTCAGTTCATGTGTAGCCATGTTTACAGGATCTTCATAAGTGATATCTTATGATAAGTTTCTTTTTCTGTGTGACTTATTTCACTTAGAATCATCGTACCTGAATCCACACACTTTGCTGCTCCTGGTCTTATGACATTGATTTCATGGCTCACGGATATTCCGTCGTACATAAATACCACAGTTTTTTGAACCATTTTTATATTTCCTGGGATATTTAAGGTGTATCCAAGTTGAGGTTCTTGTAAGCAGTGCAGCCCTAAATATGGGGTTGTCTCTGTCTTATTGATTTTCAGTTTTCCCAAGGTATATTCCCTAGACTGGAAGTGCCCTTGGCTCTGTAGCTCTGTTGTTTACTTGTTTTAGGGAACGCAATGCACTCCTCCAGTGAGGCAGTTGGCAATTTACATCCCGCCCATCAGCATAACAAGGCTCCCTCTTCTGCAGGGCCTGTCTTGCCTTTCTGGTTTTTACACATTTGTGGATGTCCCTTTTGACCAGTGGGAAGTGATACTTCTTTGTAGTGCAGATTTGAATTGCCCGGTTGCTTGCTTGGCCAAAAAGGGCGTATGCGTTTTCTCCTGAATATATTCAGGAGAAAATGCAAACGCCCTTTTTGGCCAATTGCGTCATTGTCGAAGTTGTGCCCCTCTTCCTGTGCTTCAAAGGCGATTCCAACGTACCTCTTGAAATCTGTTTCCTGATATTCTGTCTCGCTTTCAAGTCCGCCTCGCTTCCTTCCCTCAACAGATTTTTGGACGATAGTTGTCCTTTATTACTCTGCCAGTTTGTGAATTGCTGTGCCCCTGAGCTCCATTTTTCAACTCGTTTTTTGTGAGCTCTACGCAAGTCCAAAATTTTGGTTCAGGACCTATAATGGTTCCCGGTGGGTGGCTGAGACTCTGGTTGATTCTTATTCCTGCCGGGAAATTAGAGTGACATGTGCCGGTCCAAATGCCTAACAGCTACTCTCTCATTGGTTCTCCCTCTTCCCTTCCATCCTCTGCCAATTTGGCAACCTGTGCGAACCAGGAGGTTAAAGGGGCTGTCTCGCCAATTTGGGAGATGGATAGTAAAGCAGTTGGAAAGTCAAAGCGGAGCACCAGGAGAGGGACTACTCGTTGAGTTTTAGAAACCTTTTGTATTCACAGTGTGTCCATTCTCTAGGTTTCCCGTACATGTTATAGCTGTAGTAATATTCCCTTCAAAATGGAGAGTTGGGTCCCATGGAATGGGGGCCATGCATTTTTGCTTTAACGGGTCTGCATTTGCTCACCCAATCTCACGAATCCTGTCAGTTCCAAGTGTCCAGCCTTATGCCACATCCAGCTGTCATTGTAGATAGGGTCATTCCAGTTTGCATCAGAGACCATGAAGGAAATGTAAAGAATTTCCCTGTTTTTTGGTTTTGTTTTTGAAATTCCTTTTTATAGTGGGTTTGAGCTGATTCTCGCTTCCATGTTTATGCCAGTCTAGACACACTTGATTCCCTTACAGAGACATATCAATACATAGGTTTTAAGATTCTTACTATTCAGATCAATTCCTCTGCGGGAAATATGCGGTTTTGAGTCCCTTTCACTGAGGAAGGTGTAGGTCTTGTCTATTCCACAGTTGGTTTTAGAAATGGTACCTGTGCTTATACCAAACTCTGGTTTTATGCATCACACCACCTCTCCTTTCCCCTTAAGCAGGCATAAAAGTGTTTTCTAAATGTGAGACTCTGTTCTCTTTCCTAACTCAGTTCATGTGTAGCCATGTTTACAGGATGTTCATAAGTCATATCTTATGATAAGTTTATTTTTCTGTGTGACTTATTTCACTTAGAATCATCGTACCTGAATCCACTCACTTTGCTTGCCTGGTCTTATGACATTGATTTCATGGCTGAGGGATATTCCGTCGTACATAAATACCACAGTTTTTTGAACCATTTTTATATATCCTGGGATATTTAAGGTGTACCCAAGTTGAGGTTCTTGTAAGCAGTGCAGCCCTAAATTTGGGGGTGGCTCTGTCTTATTTATTTTCAGTTTTCCCAAGGTATATTCCCTAGACTGAAGTGCCCTTGGCTCTGTAGCTCTGTTGTTTACTTGTTTTAGGGAAAGCAATGCACTCCTCCAGTGAGGCAGTTGGCAATTTACATCCCGCCCATCATCATAACAAGGCTCCCTGTTCTCCAGGGCCTGTCTTTCCTTTCTGGTTTTTACACATTTTGTGGATGTCCCATTTGACCGGTGGGAAGTGATACTTCTTTGTAGGGCAGATTTGCATTGCCCGCTTGCTAGCTTGGCAAAAAAGGGTGTATGCATTTTCTCCTGAATATATTCAGGAATATATTCAGGAGAAAATGCATACGCCCTTTTTGGCCAAGTGCGTCATTGTCGAAGTTGTGCCCCTCTTCCTGTGCTTTAAAGGCGATTCCAACATACCTCTTGAAATCTGTTTCCTGCTATTCTGCCTCGCTTTCAAGTCCGCCTCGATGCCTTCCCTCAACAGATTTTGGACGATAGTTGTCCTTTATTACTCTGCAAGTTTGTGAATTGCTGTGCCACTGAGATCCATTTTTCAACTCGTATTTGTGAGCTGTACGCAAGTCCAAAATTTTGGTTCAGGAACTATACTGTTTCCCGGTGCGTGGCTGAGACTTTGGTTAATTCTTCTTCCTGCCGGGAAATTAGAGTGACATGTGGCCGTTCAAATGCCTAATAGCTACTCTCTCATTGGTTCTCCCTCTTCCCTTCCATCCTCTGCCAAATTGGCAACATGTGCGAACAAGGAGTTTAAAGGGGCTGTCTCTCCATGTTGGGAGATTGATAGTAAAGCAGTTGGAAAGTCAAACCGGAGCACCAGGAGAGGGACTATTCGTTGAGTTTTAGAAACCTTTTGTATTCACAGTGTGTCCATTCTCTAGGTTTCCCGTACATGTTATAGCTGTAGTAATATTCCCTTCAACATGGAGAGTTGAGACCCAGAGAATGGGGGCCATGCATTTTTGCTTTAAAGGGTCTGCATTTGCTTACCCAATCTCACCAATCCTCTCAATCCCAAGTGTCCAGCCTTATACCACATCCAGCTGTCATTGTAGATAGGGTCATTCCAGGTTTCATCAGAGACCCTGAAGGAATTGTAAAGAATTTCCCTGTTTTTGGTTTTGTTTATGAAATTCCGTTTTATAGTGGGTTTGACCTGATTCTCGCTGCCATGTTTATGCCAGTCTAGACAAACGAGATTCCCTTACATAGACATATCAATACATAGGTTTTAAGTTTCTTACTAGTCAGATCTATTCCTCTGAGGGAAATATGGGGTTTTGAGTCCCTTTCACTGAGGAAGGTGTAGGTCTTGTCTATTCAAAACTTTGTTTTAGAAATGGAACCTGTGCTTATGTCAAACTCTGGTATTATGCATCACCCCACCTCTCCTTCCCCCTTAAGCAGGCATAAGAGTGTTTTCTAAATGTGAGACTCTGTTCTCTTTCCTAACTCACTTAATGTGTAGCCATGTTTACAGGATCTTCATAAGTGATATCTTATGATAAGTTTCTTTTTCTGTGTGACTTATTTCACTTAGAATCATCGTACCTGAATCCACTCACTTTGCTGCTCCTGGTCTTATGACATTGATTTCATGGCTGAGGGATATTCCATCGTACATAAATACCACAGTTTTTGGAACCATTTTTATATTTCCTGGGATATTTAAGGTGTACCCAAGTTGAGGTTCTTGTAAGCAGTGCATCCCTAAATTTGGGGGTGGCTCTGTGTTATTGATTTTCAGTTTTCCCAAGGTATATTCCCTAAACTGGAAGTGCCCTTGGCTCTGTAGCTCTGTTGTTTACTTGTTTTAGGGAACACAATGCACTCCTCCTGTGTGGCAGTTGGCAATTTACATCCCGCCCATCAGCATAAAAAGGCTCCCTGTTCTCCAGGGCCTGTCTTGCCTTTCTGGTTTTTACACATTTGTGGATGTCCGTCTGAACGGGTGGGAGGTGATACTTCTTTGTAGTGCAGATTTGCATTGCCCGCTTTCTTGCTTGGCCAAAAAGGGCGTATGTGTTTTCTCCTGGATATATTCAGGAGAAAAAGCATACAACCTTTTTGGCCAAGTGTGTCAATGTCGAAGTTGTGCCCCTCTTCCTGTGCTTTAAATGTGAATCCAACATACCTCTTGAAATCTGTTTCCTACTATTCTGCCTCGCATTCAAGTCCTCCTCGTTGCCTTCCCTCAACAGATTTTTGGACGATAGTTGCCCTTTATTACTCTGCCAGTTTGTGAATTGCAGTGCCCCTGAGCTCAATTATTCAACTCGTTTTATGTGAGCTGTACGCAAGTCCAAAATTTTGGTTCAGGACCTATACTGGTTCCCGGTGGGTGGCTGAGACTCTGGTTAATTCTTCTTCCTGCCGTGAAATTAGAGTGACATGTGCCCGTCCAAATGTCTAACAGCTACTGTCTCATTGGTTCTCCCTCTTCACTTCCATCCTCTGCCAAATTGGCAACCTGTGCGAACCAGGAGGTTAAAGGGGTTGTCTCTCCAAGTTGGGAGATTGATAGTAAAGCAGTTGGAAAGTCAAAGCGGAGCACCAGGAGAGGGACTACTCGTTGAGTTTTAGAAACCTTTTGTATTCACAGTGTGTCCATTCTCTAGGTTTCCCGTACATGTTATAGCTGTAGTAATATACCCTTCAACATGGAGAGTTGGGACCCATGGAATGGGGGCAATGCATTTTTCTTTAAAGGGTCTGCATTTGCTCACCCAATCTCATCAATCCTCTGAGTCCCAAGTGTCCAGCCTTATGCCACATCCAGCTGTCATTGTAGATAGGGTCATTCCAGGTTTCATCAGAGACCCTGAAGGAAATGTAAAGAATTTCCCTGTTTTTTGGTTTTGTTTTTGAAATTCCTTTTTATAGTGCGTTTGAGCTGATTCTCGCTGCCATGTTTATGCCAGTCTACACACTTGATTCCCTTACGGAGACATATCAATACATAAGTTTTAGGATTGTTACTAGTCAGATCTATTCCTCTGCAGGAAATATGGCGTTTTGAGTCCCTTTCACTGAGGAAGGTGTAAGTCTTGTCTATTCCATAGTTGGTTTTACAAACGGTACCTGTGCTTATATCAAACTCTGGTTTTATGCATCACCCCACCTCTCCTTTCCCCTTAAGCAGGCATAAGAGTGTTTTCTAAATGTGAACTCTGTTCTCTTTCCTAACTCAGTTCATGTGTAGCCATGTTTACAGGATCTTCATAAGTGATATCTTATGATAAGTTTCTTTTTCTGTGTGACTTATTTCACTTAGAATCATCGTACCTGAATCCACTCACTTTGCTGTTCCTGGTCTTATGACATTGATTTCATGGCTGAGGGATATTCCATCGTACATAAATACCACAGTTTTTGGAACCATTTTTTATATTTCCTGGGATATTTAAGGTGTACCCAAGTTGAGGTTCTTGTAAGCAGTGCAGCCCTCAATTTGGGGGTGGCTCTGTCTTATTTGTTTTCAGTTTTCCCAAGGTATATTCCCTAAACTGGAAGTGTCCTTGGCTCTGTAGCTCTGTTGTTTAGTTGTTTTAGGGAACGCAATGCACTCCTCCAGTGAGGCAGTTGGCAATTTACATCCCGCCCATCAGCATAACAAGGTTCCCTATTCTCCAGGGCCTGTCTTGCCTTTCTGGTTTTTACACATTTTGTGGATGTCCCTTTTGACCGGTGGGAAGTGATACTTCTTTGTAGTGCAGATTTGCATTGCCGGCTTGCTTGCTTGGCGAAAAAGGGCGTATGCGTTTTCTCCTCAGGAGAAAACGCATACGCCCTTTTTGGCCAAGTGCGTCATTGTCGAAGTTGTGCCACTCTTCCTGTGCTTTAAAGGCGATTCCAACGTACCTCTTGAAATCTGTCTCCTGCTATTCTGCCTCACTTTCAAGTCCTCCTCGTTGCCTTCCGTCAACAGATTTTTGGATGATAGTTGTCCTTTATTACTCTGCCTTTGTGAATTGCTGTGCCCCTGAGCTCCATTTTTCAGCTCTTTTTTTGTGAGCTTTACGCAATTCCAAAATTTTGGTTCAGGACCTATACTGGTTCCCGGTGGGTGGCTGAGACTGTGGTTAATTCTTCTTCCTGCCGGGAAATTAGAGAGACATGTTCCCGTCCAAATGCCTAACAGCTACTCTCTCATTGGTTCTCCCTCTTCCCTTCCATCCTCTTCGAAGTTGGCAACCTGTGCAAACCAGGAGGTTAAAGGGGTTCTCTCTCCAAGTTGGGAGATTGATAGTAAAGCAGTTGGAAAGTCAAACCGGAGCTCCAGGAGAGGGACTACTCGTTGAGTTTTAGAAACCTTTTGTATTCACAGAGTTTCCATTCTCTAGGTTTCCCGTACATGTTATAGCTGTAGTAATATTCCCTTCAACATGGAGAGATGGGACCCATGGAATGGGGGCCATGCATTTTTGCTTTAAAGGGTCTGCATTTGCTCACCTAATCTCACCAATCCTCTCAGTCCCAGGTGTCTTGTCTTATGCCCCATCCAGCTGTCCTTGTAGATAGGGTCATTCCAGATTTCATCAGAGACCCTGAAGGAAATATAAAGAATTTCCCTGTTTTTTGGTATTGATTTAGAAATTTCTTTTTATAGTGGGTTTGAGCTGATTCTCGCTGCCATGTTTATGCCAGTCTAGACACACTGGATTCCCTTACAGAGACATATCAATACATAGGTTTTAAGATTCTTACTAGTCAGATCTATTCCTCTGCGGGACATATGGGGCTTTGAGTCCCTTTCACTGAGGAAGGTGTAGGTCTTGTCTATTCCACAGTTGGTTTTAGAAATGGTACCTGTGCTTATATCAAACTCTGGTTTTCTGCATCACCCCACCTCTCCTTTCCGCTTAAGCAGGCATAAGAGTGTTTTCTAACTGTGAGACTCTGTTCTCTTTCCTAACTCACTTCATGTGTAGCCATGTTTACAGGATCTTCATAAGTGATATCTTATGATAAGTTTCTTTTTCTGTGTGACTTATTTCACTTAGAATCATCGTACCTGAATCCACTCACTTTGCTGCTCCTGGTCTTATGACATTGATTTCATGGGTGAGGGATATTCCATCGTACATAAATACCACAGTTTTTTGAACCATTTTTACATTTCCTGGGATATAAAATGTGTACCCAAGTTGAGGTTCTGGTAAGCAGTGCAGCCCTAAGTATGGGGTTGGCTCTGTCATATTGATTTTCAGTTTTCCCAAGGTATATTGCCTAGACTGGAAGTGCCCTTGGCTCTGTAGCTCTGTTGTTTACTTGTTTTAGGGAACGCAATGCACTCCTCCAGTGAGGCTGTTGGCAATTTACATCCCGCCCATCAGCATAACAAGGCTCCCTCTTCTGCAGGGCCTGTCTTGCCTTTCTGGTTTTTACACATTTGTGGATGTCCCTTTTGACCGGTGCGAAGTGATACTTCTTTGTAGTGCAGATTTGCATTGCCCGCTTGCTTGCTTGGCCAAAAAGGGCGTATGCGTTTGCTCCTGAATATATTCAGGAGAAAACGCATACGCACTTTTTGGCCAATAGCGTCATTGTCGAAGTTGTGCCCCTCTTCCTGTGCTTCAAAGGCGATTCCAACGTACCTCTTGAAATCTGTTTCCTGATATTCTGTCTCGCTTTCAAGTCCGCCTCGCTTCCTTCCCTCAACAGATTTTTGGACGATAGTTGTCCTTTGTTACTCTGCCAGTTTGTGAATTGCTGTGCCCCTGAGCTCCATTTTTCAACTCGTTTTTTGTGAGCTCTACGCAAGTCCAAAATTTTGGTTCAGGACCTATAATGGTTCCCGGTGGGTGGCTGAGACTCTGGTTGATTCTTCTTCCTGCCGGGAAATTAGAGTGACATGTGCCCGTCCAAATGCCTAACAGCTACTCTCTCATTGGTTCTCCCTCTTCCCTTCCATCCTCTGCCAATTTGGCAACCTGTGCGAACCAGGAGGTTAAAGGGGCTGTCTCGCCAATTTGGGAGATGGATAGTAAAGCAGTTGGAAAGTCAAAGCGGAGCACCAGGAGAGGGACTACTCGTTGAGTTTTAGAAACCTTTTGTATTCACAGTGTGTCCATTCTCTAGGTTTCCCGTACATGTTATAGCTGTAGTAATATTCCCTTCAAAATGGAGAGTTGGGACCCATGGAATGGGGGCCATGCATTTTTGCTTTAACGGGTCTGCATTTGCTCACCCAATCTCACCAATCCTGTCAGTTCCAAGTGTCCAGCCTTATGCCACATCCAGCTGTCATTGTAGATAGGGTCATTCCAGTTTGCATCAGAGACCATGAAGGAAATGTAAAGAATTTCCCTGTTTTTTGGTTTCGTTTTTGAAATTCCTTTTTATAGTGGGTTTGAGCTGATTCTCGCTTCCATGTTTATGCCAGTCTAGACACACTTGATTCCCTTACAGAGACATATCAATACATAGGTTTTAAGATTCTTACTATTCAGATCAATTCCTCTGCGGGAAATATGCGGTTTTGAGTCCCTTTCACTGAGGAAGGTGTAGGTCTTGTCTATTCCACAGTTGGTTTTAGAAATGGTACCTGTGCTTATACCAAACTCTGGTTTTATGCATCACCCCACCTCTCCTTTCCCCTTAAGCAGGCATAAAAGTGTTTTCTAAATGTGAGACTCTGTTCTCTTTCCTAACTCAGTTCATGTGTAGCCATGTTTACAGGATGTTCATAAGTCATATCTTATGATAAGTTTATTTTTCTGTGTGACTTATTTCACTTAGAATCATCGTACCTGAATCCACTCACTTTGCTTGCCTGGTCTTATGACATTGATTTCATGGCTGAGGGATATTCCGTCGTACATAAATACCACAGTTTTTTGAACCATTTTTATATATCCTGGGATATTTAAGGTGTACCCAAGTTGAGGTTCTTGTAAGCAGTGCAGCCCTAAATTTGGGGGTGGCTCTGTCTTATTTATTTTCAGTTTTCCCAAGGTATATTCCCTAGACTGAAGTGCCCTTGGCTCTGTAGCTCTGTTGTTTACTTGATTTAGGGAAAGCAATGCACTCCTCCAGTGAGGCAGTTGGCAATTTACATCCCGCCCATCATCATAACAAGGCTCCCTGTTCTCCAGGGCCTGTCTTTCCTTTCTGGTTTTTACACATTTTGTGGATGTCCCATTTGACCGGTGGGAAGTGATACTTCTTTGTAGGGCAGATTTGCATTGCCCGCTTGCTAGCTTGGCAAAAAAGGGCGTATGCATTTTCTCCTGAATATATTCAGGAATATATTCAGGAGAAAATGCATACGCCCTTTTTGGCCAAGTGCATCATTGTCGAAGTTGTGCCCCTCTTCCTGTGCTTTAAAGGCGATTCCAACATACCTCTTGAAATCTGTTTCCTGCTATTCTGCCTCGCTTTCAAGTCCGCCTCGATGCCTTCCCTCAACAGATTTTGGACGATAGTTGTCCTTTATTACTCTGTCAGTTTGTGAATTGCTGTGCCACTGAGATCCATTTTTCAACTCGTATTTGTGAGCTGTACGCAAGTCCAAAATTTTGGTTCAGGAACTATACTGTTTCCCGGTGCGTGGCTGAGACTTTGGTTAATTCTTCTTCCTGCCGGGAAATTAGAGTGACATGTGGCCGTTCAAATGCCTAATAGCTACTCTCTCATTGGTTCTCCCTCTTCCCTTCCATCCTCTGCCAAATTGGCAACATGTGCGAACAAGGAGTTTAAAGGGGCTGTCTCTCCATCTTGGGAGATTGATAGTAAAGCAGTTGGAAAGTCAAACCGGAGCACCAGGAGAGGGACTATTCGTTGAGTTTTAGAAAGCTTTTGTATTCACAGTGTGTCCATTCTCTAGGTTTCCCGTACATGTTATAGCTGTAGTAATATTCCCTTCAACATGGAGAGTTGAGACCCAGAGAATGGGGGCCATGCATTTTTGCTTTAAAGGGTCTGCATTTGCTTACCCAATCTCACCAATCCTCTCAATCCCAAGTGTCCAGCCTTATACCACATCCAGCTGTCATAGTAGATAGGGTCATTCCAGGTTTCATCAGAGACCCTGAAGGAATTGTAAAGAATTTCCCTGTTTTTGGTTTTGTTTATGTAATTCCTTTTTATAGTGGGTTTGACCTGATTCTCGCTGCCATGTTTATGCCAGTCTAGACAAACGTGATTCCCTTACATAGACATATCAATACATAGGTTTTAAGTTTCTTACTAGTCAGATCTATTCCTCTGAGGGAAATATGGGGTTTTGAGTCCCTTTCACTGAGGAAGGTGTAGGTCTTGTCTATTCAAAACTTTGTTTTAGAAATGGTACCTGTGCTTATGTCAAACTCTGGTATTATGCATCACCCCACCTCTCCTTCCCCCTTAAGCAGGCATAAGAGTGTTTTCTAAATGTGAGACTCTGTTCTCTTTCCTAACTCACTTAATGTGTAGCCATGTTTACAGGATCTTCATAAGTGATATCTTATGATAAGTTTCTTTTTCTGTGTGACTTATTTCACTTAGAATCATCGTACCTGAATCCACTCACTTTGCTGCTCCTGGTCTTATGACATTGATTTCATGGCTGAGGGATATTCCATCGTACATAAATACCACAGTTTTTGGAACCATTTTTATATTTCCTGGGATATTTAAGGTGTACCCAAGTTGAGGTTCTTGTAAGCAGTGCATCCCTAAATTTGGGGGTGGCTCTGTGTTATTGATTTTCAGTTTTCCCAAGGTATATTCCCTAGACTGGAAGTGCCCTTGGCTCTGTAGCTCTGTTGTTTACTTGTTTTAGGGAACACAATGCACTCCTCCTGTGTGGCAGTTGGCAATTTACATCCCGCCCATCAGCATAAAAAGGCTCCCTGTTCTCCAGGGCCTGTCTTGCCTTTCTGGTTTTTACACATTTGTGGATGTCCGTCTGAACGGGTGGGAGATGATACTTCTTTGTAGTGCAGATTTGCATTGCCCGCTTTCTTGCTTGGCCAAAAAGGGCGTATGTGTTTTCTCCTGGATATATTCAGGAGAAAAAGCATACAACCTTTTTGGCCAAGTGTGTCAATGTCGAAGTTGTGCCCCTCTTCCTGTGCTTTAAATGTGAATCCAACATACCTCTTGAAATCTGTTTCCTAGTATTCTGCCTCGCATTCAAGTCCTCCTCGTTGCCTTCCCTCAACAGATTTTTGGACGATAGTTGCCCTTTATTACTCTGCCAGTTTGTGAATTGCAGTGCCCCTGAGCTCAATTATTCAACTCGTTTTATGTGAGCTGTACGCAAGTCCAAAATTTTGGTTCAGGACCTATACTGGTTCCCGGTGGGTGGCTGAGACTCTGGTTAATTCTTCTTCCTGCCGTGAAATTAGAGTGACATGTGCCCGTCCAAATGTCTAACAGCTACTGTCTCATTGGTTCTCCCTCTTCCCTTCCATCCTCTGCCAAATTGGCAACCTGTGCGAACCAGGAGGTTAAAGGGGTTGTCTCTCCAAGTTGGGAGATTGATAGTAAAGCAGTTGGAAAGTCAAAGCGGAGCACCAGGAGAGGGACTACTCGTTGAGTTTTAGAAACCTTTTGTATTCACAGTGTGTCCATTCTCTAGGTTTCCCGTACATGTTATAGCTGTAGTAATTTACCCTTCAACATGGAGAGTTGGGACCCATGGAATGGGGGCAATGCATTTTTGCTTTAAAGGGTCTGCATTTGCTCACCCAATCTCATCAATCCTCTGAGTCCCAAGTGTCCAGCCTTATGCCACATCCAGCTGTCATTGTAGATAGGGTCATTCCAGGTTTCATCAGAGACCCTGAAGGAAATGTAAAGAATTTCCCTGTTTTTTGGTTTTGTTTTTGAAATTCCTTTTTATAGTGCGTTTGAGCTGATTCTCGCTGCCATGTTTATGCCAGTCTACACACTTGATTCCCTTACGGAGACATATCAATACATAAGTTTTAGGATTGTTACTAGTCAGATCTATTGCTCTGCAGGAAATATGGCGTTTTGAGTCCCTTTCACTGAGGAAGGTGTAAGTGTTGTCTATTCCATAGTTGGTTTTACAAACGGTACCTGTGCTTATATCAAACTCTGGTTTTATGCATCACCCCACCTCTCCTTTCCCCTTAAGCAGGCATAAGAGTGTTTTCTAAATGTGAACTCTGTTCTCTTTCCTAACTCAGTTCATGTGTAGCCATGTTTACAGGATCTTCATAAGTGATATCTTATGATAAGTTTCTTTTTCTGTGTGACTTATTTCACTTAGAATCATCGTACCTGAATCCACTCACTTTGCTGTTCCTGGTCTTATGACTTTGATTTCATGGCTGAGGGATATTCCATCGTACATAAATACCACAGTTTTTGGAACCATTTTTTATATTTCCTGGGATATTTAAGGTGTACCCAAGTTGAGGTTCTTGTAAGCAGTGCAGCCCTAAATTTGGGGGTGGCTCTGTCTTATTTGTTTTCAGTTTTCCCAAGGTATATTCCCTAAACTGGAAGTGTCCTTGGCTCTGTAGCTCTGTTGTTTAGTTGTTTTAGGGAACGCAATGCACTCCTCCATTGAGGCAGTTGGCAATTTACATCCCGCCCATCAGCATAACAAGGTTCCCTGTTCTCCAGGGCCTGTCTTGCCTTTCTGGTTTTTACACATTTTGTGGATGTCACTTTTGACCGGTGGGAAGTGATACTTCTTTGTAGTGCAGATTTGCATTGCCGGCTTGCTTGCTTGGCGAAAAAGGGCGTATGCGTTTTCTCCTCAGGAGAAAACGCATACGCCCTTTTTGGCCAAGTGCGTCATTGTCGAAGTTGTGCCCCTCTTCCTGTGCTTTAAAGGCGATTCCAACGTACCTCTTGAAATCTGTCTCCTGCTATGCTGCCTCGCTTTCAAGTCCTCCTCGTTGCCTTCCGTCAACAGATTTTTGGATGATAGTTGTCCTTTATTACTCTGCCTTTGTGAATTGCTGTGCCCCTGAGCACCATTTTTCAGCTCGTTTTTTGTGAGCTGTACGCAAGTCCAAAATTTTGGTTCAGGACCTATACTGGTTCCCGGTGGGCGGCTGAGACTGTGGTTAATTCTTCTTCCTGCCGCGAAATTAGAGTGACATGTTCCCGTCCAAATGCCTAACAGCTACTCTCTCATTGGTTCTCCCTCTTCCCTTCCATCCTCTGCGAAGTTGGCAACCTGTGCAAACCAGGAGGTTAAAGGGGTTCTCTCTCCAAGTTGGGAGATTGATAGTAAAGCAGTTGGAAAGTCAAACCGGAGCTCCAGGTGAGGGACTACTCGTTGAGTTTTAGATACCTTTTGTATTCACAGTGTTTCCATTCTGTAGGTTTCCCGTACATGTTATAGCTGTAGTAATATTCCCTTCAACATGGAGAGATGGGACCCATGGAATGGGGGCCATGCATTTTTGCTTTAAAGCGTCTGCATTTGCTCACCCAATCTCACCAATCCTCTCAGTCCCAGGTGTCTAGTCTTATGCCCCATCCAGCTGTCCTTGTAGATAGGGTCATTCCAGATTTCATCAGAGACCCTGAAGGAAATATAAAGAATTTCCCTGTTTTTTGGTATTGATTTAGAAATTTCTTTTTATAGTGGGTTTGAGCTGATTCTCGCTGCCATGTTTATGCCAGTCTAGACACACTGGATTCCCTTACAGAGACATATCAATACATAGGTTTTAAGATTCTTACTAGTCAGATCTATTCCTCTGCGGGACATATGGGGCTTTGAGTCCCTTTCACTGAGGAAGGTGTAGGTCTTGTCTATTCCACAGTTGGTTTTAGAAATGGTACCTGTGCTTATATCAAACTCTGGTTTTCTGCATCACCCCACCTCTCCTTTCCGCTTAAGCAGGCATAAGAGTGTTTTCTAACTGTGAGACTCTGTTCTCTTTCCTAACTCAGTTCATGTGTAGCCATGTTTACAGGATCTTCATAAGTGATATCTTATGATAAGTTTCTTTTTCTGTGTGACTTATTTCACTTAGAATCATCGTACCTGAATCCACTCACTTTGCTGCTCCTTGTCTTATGACATTGATTTCATGGGTGAGGGATATTCCATCGTACATAAATACCACAGTTTCTTGAACCATTTTTACATTTCCTGGGATATATAATGTGTACCCAAGTTGAGGTTCTGGTAAGCAGTGCAGCCCTAAGTATGGGGTTGGCTCTGTCATATTGATTTTCAGTTTTCCCAAGGTATATTGCCTAGACTGGAAGTGCCCTTGGCTCTGTAGCTCTGTTGTTTACTTGTTTTAGGGAACGCAATGCACTCCTCCAGTGAGGCAGTTGGCAATTTACATCCCGCCCATCAGCATAACAAGGCTCCCTCTTCTGCAGGGCCTGTCTTGCCTTTCTGGTTTTTACACATTTGTGGATGTCCCTTTTGACCGGTGGGAAGTGATACTTCTTTGTAGTGCAGATTTGCATTGCCCGCTTGCTTGCTTGGCCAAAAAGGGCGTATGCGTTTTCTCCTGAATATATTCAGGAGAAAACGCATACGCACTTTTTGGCCAATAGCGTCATTGTCGAAGTTGTGCCCCTCTTCCTGTGCTTCAAAGGCGATTCCAACGTACCTCTTGAAATCTGTTTCCTGCTATTCTGTCTCGCTTTCAAGTCCTCCTCGTTGCCTTCCCTCAACAGATTTTTGGACGATAGTTGTCCTTTATTACTCTGCCAGTTTGTGAATTGCTGTACCCTGAGCTCCATTTTTCAACTCGTTTTTTGTGAGCTCTACGCAAGTCCAAAATTTTGGTTCAGGACCTATACTGGTTCCCGGTGGGTGGCTGAGACTCTGGTTAATTCTTCTTCCTGCCGGGAAATTAGTGACATGTGCCCGTCCAAATGCCTAACAGCTACTCTCTCATTGGTTCTCCCTCTTCCCTTCCATCCTCTGCCAAATTGGCAACCTGTGCGAACCAGGAGGTTAAAGGGGCTGTCTCTCCAATTTGGGAGATTGATAGTAAAGCAGTTGGAATGTCAAAGCGGAGCACCAGTAGAGGGACTACGCGTTGAGTTTTAGAAACCTTTTGTATTCACAGTGGGTCCATTCTCTAGGTTTCCCGTACATGTTATAGCTGTAGTAATATTCCCTTCAACATGGAGAGTTGGGAACCATGGAATCAGGCCATGCATTTTTGCTTTAAAGGGTCTGCATTTGCTCACCCAATCTCACCAATTCTCTCAGTCCCAAGTGTCCAGCCTTATGCCACATCCAGCTGTCATTGTAGATAGGGTCATTCCAGGTTTCATCAGAGACCCTGAAGGAAATGTAAAGAATTTCCCTGTTTTTTGGTTTTGTTTTTGAAATTCCTTTTTATAGTGGGTTTGAGCTGATTCTGGTGGCCTTGTTTATGCCAGTCTAGACACACTTGATTCCCTTACAGAGACATATCAATACATAGGTTTTAAGATTCTTACTAGTCAGATCTATTCCTCTGCGGGAAATATGGGGTTTTGAGTCCCTTTCACTGAGGAAGGTGTAGGTCTTGTCTATTCCACAGTTGGTTTTAGAAATGGTACCTGTGCTTATACCAAACTCTGGTTTTATGCAACACCCCACGTCTCCATTCCCCTTAAGCAGGCATAAAATTGTTTTCTAAATGTGAGACTCTGTTCTCTTTCCTAACTCAGTTCATGTGTAGCCATGTTTACAGGATCATCATAAGTCATATCTTATGATAAGTTTATTTTTCTGTGTGACTTATTTCACTTAGAATCATCGTACCTGAATCCACTCACTTTGCTTGCCTGGTCTTATGACATTGATTTCATGGCTGAGGGATATTCCGTCGTACATAAATACCACAGTTTTTTGAACCATTTTTATATTTCCTGGGATATTTAAGGTGTACCCAAGTTGAGGTTCTTGTAAGCAGTGCAGACCTAAATTTGGGGGTGGCTCTGTCTTATTGATTTTCAGTTTTCCCAAGGTATATTCCCTAGACTGGAAGTGCCCTTGGCTCTGTAGCTCTGTTCTTTACTTGTTTTAGGGAACGCAATGCACTCCTCCAGTGAGGCAGTTGGCAGTTTATATCCCGCCCATCAGCATAACAAAGCTCCCTGTTCTCCAGGGCCTGTCTCGCCTTTCTGGTTTTTACACATTTGTGGATGTCCCATTTGACCGGTGGGAAGTGATACTTCTTTGTAGTGCAGATTTTCATTGCCCGCTTGCTTGCTTGGCCAAAAAGGGCATATGCGTTTTCTCCTGAATATATTCAGGAGAAAACGCATACGCACTTTTTGGCCAAGTGCGTCATTGTCGAAGTTGTGCCCCTCTTCCTGTGCTTTAAAGGCGATTCCAACGTACCTCTTGAAATCTGTTTCCTGCTATTCTGTCTCTCTTTCAAGTCCACCTCGCTGCCTTCCCTCAACAGATTTTTTGGACGATAGTTGTCCTTTATTACTCTGCCAGTTTGTGAATTGCTGTGCCCCTGAGCTCCATTTTTCACCTCGTTTTTTGTGAGCTGTACGCAAGTCCAAAATTTTGGTTCAGGACATATACTGGTTCCCGGTGGGTGGCTGAGACTCTGGTTAATTCTTCTTCGTGCCGGGAAATTAGAGAGACATGTGCCCGTCCAAATGCCTACCAGCTGCTCTCTCATTGTTTCTCCCTCTTCCCTTCCGTCCTCTGCCAAATTGGCAACCTGTGCGAACCAGGAGGTTAAAGGGGTTGTCTCTCCAAGTTGGGAGAATGATAGTAAAGCAGTTGGAATGTCAAACAGGAGCACCAGAATAGGGACTACTCGTTGAGTTTTAGAAACCTTTTGTATTCAGAGTGTGTCCATTCTCTAGGTTTCCCGTACATGTTATATCTGTAGTAATATTCCCTTCAACATGGAGAGTTGGGACCCATGGAATGGGGGCCATGCATTTTTGCTTTAAAGGGTCTGCATTTGCTCACCAAATCTCACCAATCCTGTCAGGTCAAAGTGTCCAGCCTTATGCCACATCGAGCTGTCATTGTAGATAGGGTCATTCCAGGTTTCATCAGAGACCCTGAAGGAAATGTAAAGAATTTACCTGTTTTTCGGTTTTGTTTTTGAAATTCCTTTTTATAGTGTGTTTGAGCTGATTCTCGCTGCCATGTTTATGCCAGTCTAGACACACTTGATTCCCTTACAGAGACATATCAATACATAGGTTTTAAAATTCTTACTAGTCAGATCTATTCCTCTGCGGGAAATATGGGGTTTTGAATCCCTTTCACTGAGGAAGGTGTAGGTCTTGTCTATTCCAAAGTTGGTTTTAGAAATGGTACCTGTGCTTATGTTAAACTTTGGTTTTATGCATCCCCCGGCCTCTCCTTCCCCCTTAAGGAGGCATAAGGGTGTTTTCTAAATGTGAGACTCTGTTCTCTTTCCTAACTCAGTTCATGTGTAGCCATGTTTACAGGATCTTCATAAGTGATATCTTATGATAAGTTTCTTTTTCTGTGTGACTTATTTCACTTAGAATCATCGTTCCTGAATCCACTCACTTTGCTGCTCCTTGTCTTATGATATTGATTTCATGGCTGAGGGATATTCCATCGTACATAAATACCACACTTTTTGGAAAAATTTTTATATTTCCTGGGATATTTAAGGTGTACCCAAGTTGAGGTTCTTGTAAGCAGTGCAGCCCTAAATTTGGGGGTGGCTCTGTCTTATTGATTTTCAGTATTCCCAAGGTATATTGCCTAGACTGGAAGTGCCCTTGGCTCTGTAGCTCTGTTGTTTACTTGTTTTAGGGAACGCAATGCACTCCTCCAGTGAGGCAGTTGGCAATTTACATCCCGCCCATCAGCATAACAAGGCTCCCTCTTCTGCAGGGCCTGTCTTGCCTTTCTGGTTTTTACACATTTGTGGATGTCCCTTTTGACCGGTGGGAAGTGATACTTCATTGTAGTGCAGATTTGCATTGCCCGCTTGCTTGCTTGGCCAAAAAGGGCGTATGTGTTTTCTCCTGAATATATTCAGGAGAAAAAGCATACAAACTTTTTGGCCAAGTGTGTCAATGTCGAAGTTGTGCCCCTCTTCCTGTGCCTTAAATGTGAATCCAACGTACCGCTTGAAATCTGTTTCCTACTATTCTGCCTCGCATTCAAGTCCTCCTCGTTGCCTTCCCTCAACAGATTTTTGGACGATAGTTGCCCTTTATTACTCTGCCAGTTTGTGAATTGCTGTGCCCCTGAGCTCAATTATTCAACTCGTTTTATGTGAGCTGTAAGCAAGTCCAAAATTGTGGTTCAGGACCTATACTGGTTCCCGGTGGGTGGCTGAGACTCTGGTTAATTCTTCTTCCTGCCGTGAAATTAGAGTGACATGTGCCCGTCCAAATGTCTAACAGCTACTGTCTCATTGGTTCTCCCTCTTCCCTTCCATCCTCTGCCAAATTGGCAACCTGTGCGAACCAGGAGGTTAAAGGGGTTGTCTCTCCAAGTTGGGAGATTGATAGTAAAGCAGTTGGAAAGTCAAAGCGGAGCACCAGGAGAGGGACTACTCGTTGAGTTTTAGAAACCTTTTGTATTCACAGTGTGCCCATTCTCTAAGTTCCCGTACATGTTATAGCTGTAGTAATACTCCCTTCAACATGGAGAGTTGGGACCCATGGAATGGGGGCAATGCATTTTTGCTTTAAAGGGTCTGCATTTGCTCACCCAATCTCACCAATCCTCTGAGTCCCAAGTGTCCAGCCTTATGCCACATCCAGCTGTCATTGTAGATAGGGTCATTCCAGGTTTCATCAGAGACCCTGAAGGAAATGTAAAGAATTTCCCTGTTTTTTGGTTTTGTTTTTGAAATTCCTTTTTATAGTGGGTTTGAGCTGATTCTCGCTGCCATGTTTATGCCAGTCTAGACACACTTGATTCCCTTACAGAGACATATCCATACATAGGTTTTAAGATTCTTACTAGTCAGATCTATTCCTCTGTGGGAAATATGGGGTTTTGAGTCCCTTTCACTGAGGAAGGTGTAGGTCTTGTCTATTCCACAGTTGGTTATAGAAATGGTACCTGTGCTTATATCAAACTCTGGTTTTATGCATCACCCCACCTTTCCTTTCCCCTTAAGCACGCATAAGAGTGTTTTCTAAATGTGAGACTCTGTTCTCTTTCCTAACTCAGTTCATGTGTAGCCATGTTTACAGGATCTTCATAAGTGATATCTTATGATAAGTTTCTTTTTCTGTGTGACTTATTTCACTTAGAATCATCGTACCTGAATCCACTCACTTTGCTGCTCCTGTTCTTATGACATTGATTTCATGGCTGAGGGATATTCCATCGTACATAAATACCACAGTTTTTGGAACCATTTTTATATTTCCTGGGATATTTAAGGTGTACCCAAGTTGAGGTTCTTGTAAGCAGTGCAGCCCTAAGTTTGGGGGTGGCTCTGTCTTATTGATTTTCAGTTTTCCCAAGGTATATTGCCTAGACTGGAAGTGCCCTTGGCTGTGTAGCTCTGTTGTTTACTTGTTTTAGGGAACGCAATGCACTCCTCCAGTGAGGCAGTGGGTAATTTACATCCGGCCCTTCAGCATAAAAA
The DNA here is from genome assembly GCF_964165515.1 of Mesoplodon bidens. Classification (NCBI taxonomy): domain Eukaryota; kingdom Metazoa; phylum Chordata; class Mammalia; order Artiodactyla; family Ziphiidae; genus Mesoplodon; species Mesoplodon bidens. The sequence goes on from NW_027671422.1 coordinate 3,229,983, forward strand.
GGCTCCCTGTTCTCCAGGGCCTTTCTTGCCTTTCTGTTTTTTACACATTTTGTGGATGTCCCTTTTGACCGGTGGGAAGTGATACTTCTTTGTAGTGAAGATTTGCATTGCCCGCTTGCTTGCTTGGCCAAAAAGGGTGCATGCGTTTTCTCCTGAATGTATTCAGGAGAAAACGCATGCGCCCTTTTTGGCCAGGTGCGTCATTGTCAAAGTTGTGCCCCTCTTCCTGTGCTTTAATGGCGATTCCAAGGTACCTCTTGAAATCTCTTTCCCGCTATTCTGCCTCGCATTCAACTCCACCTCGTTGCCTTCCCTCAACAGATTTTTTGGACGATAGTTGTCCTTTATTCCTCTGCCAGTTTGTGAATTGCTGTGCCACTGAGCTCCATTTTTCAACTCATTTTTTGTGTGCTGTACGCAAGTCCAAAATTTTGGTTCAGGACCTATACTGGTTCGCGGAGGGTGGCTGAGACTCTGGTTAATTGTTCTTCCTGCCGGGAAATTAGAGTGACATGTGCCCGTCCTAATGCCTAGCAGCCACTCTCTCACTTGTTCTGCGTCTTCCCTTCCATCCTCTGCCAAATTGGCAACCTGTGCGAACCAGGAGGTTAAAGGGGCTGTCTCTCCAAGTTGGGAGATTGATAGTAAAGCAGTTGGAAAGTCAAACCGGAGCACCAGTAGAGGGACTACTCGTTGAGTTTTAGAAACCTTTTGTATTCACAGTGTTTCCGTTCTCTAGGTTTCCCGTACATGTTATAGCTGTAGTAATATTCCCTTCAACATGGAGAGTTGGGAAACATGGAATCGGGGCCATGCATTTTTGCTTTAAAGGGTCTGCATTTGCTCACCCAATCTCACCAATCCTCTCAGTCCCAAGTGTCCAGCCTTATGCCACATCCAGCTGTCATTGTAGATAGGGTCATTCCAGGTTTCATCAGAGACCCTGAAGGAATTGTAAAGAATTTCCCTGTTTTTTGGTTTTGTTTTTGAAATTCCTTTTTATAGTGGGTTTGAGCTGATTCTCCCTCCGATGTTTATGCCAGTCTAGACACACATGATTCCCTTACAGAGACATATCCATACATAGGTTTTAAGATTCTTACTAGTCAGATCTATTCCTCTGTGGGAAATATGGGGTTTTGAGTCCCTTTCACTGAGGAAGGTGTAGGTCTTGCTATTCCACAGTTGGTTATAGAAATGGTACCTGTGCTTATATCAAACTCTGGTTTTATGCATCACCCCACCTTTCCTTTCCCCTTAAGCACGCATAAGAGTGTTTTCTAAATGTGAGACTCTGTTCTCTTTCCTAACTCAGTTCATGTGTAGCCATGTTTACAGGAACTTCATAAGTGATATCTTATGATAAGTTTCTTTTTCTGTGTGACTTATTTCACTTAGAATCATCGTACCTGAATCCACTCACTTTGCTGCTCCTGGTCTTATGACATTGATTTCATGGATGAGGGATATTCCATCGTACATAAATACCACAGTTTTTGGAACCATTTTTATATTTCCTGGGATATTTAAGGTGTACCCAATTTGAGGTTCTTGTAAGCAGTGCAGCCCTAAATTTTGGGGTGGCTCTGTCTTATTGATTTTCAGTTTTCCCAAGGTATATTCCCTAGACTGGAAGTGCCCTTGGCTGTGTAGCTCTGTTGTTTACTTGTTTTAGGGAACGCAATGCACTCCTCCAGTGAGGCAGTTGGTAATTTACATCCGGCCCTTCAGCATAAAAAGGCTCCCTGTTCTCCACGGCCTTTCTTGCCTTTCTGTTTTTTACACATTTTGTGGATGTCCCTTTTGACCGGTGGGAAGTGATACTTCTTTGTAGTGAAGATTTCCATTGCCCGCTTGCTTGCTTGGCCAAAAAGGGCGCATGCGTTTTCTCCTGAATGTATTCAGGAGAAAACGCATACGCCCTTTTTGGCCAGGTGCGTCATTGTCAAAGTTGTGCCCCTCTTCCTGTGCTTTAATGGCGATTCCAATGTACCTCTTGAAATCTCTTTCCTGCTATTCTGCCTCGCATTCAACTCCACCTCGTTGCCTTCCCTCAACAGATTTTTGGACGATAGTTTTCCTTTATTCCTCTGCCAGTTTGTGAATTGCTGTGCCACTGAGCTCCATTTTTCAACTCATTTTTTGTGTGCTGTACGCAAGTCCAAAATTTTGGTTCAGGACCTATACTGGTTCGCGGAGGGTGGCTGAGACTCTGGTTAATTGTTCTTCCTGCCGGGAAATTAGAGTGACATGTGCCCGTCCTAATGCCTAGCAGCCACTCTCTCACTGGTTCTCCGTCTTCCCTTCCATCCTCTGCCAAATTGGCAACCTGTGCGAACCAGGAGGTTGAAGGGGCTGTCTCTCCAAGTTGGGAGATTGATAGTAAAGCAGTTGGAAAGTCAAACCAGAGCACCAGTAGAGGGACTACTCGTTGAGTTTTAGAAACCTTTTGTATTCACAGTGTTTCCGTTCTCTAGGTTTCCCGTACATGTTATAGCTGTAGTAATATTCCCTTCAACATGGAGAGTTGGGAAACATGGAATCGGGGCCATGCATTTTTGCTTTAAAGGGTCTGCATTTGCTCACCCAATCTCACCAATCCTCTCAGTCCCAAGTGTCCAGCCTTATGCCACATCCAGCTGTCATTGTAGATAGGGTCATTCCAGGTTTCATCAGAGACCCTGAAGGAATTGTAAAGAATTTCCCTGTTTTTTGGTTTTGTTTTTGAAATTCCTTTTTATAGTGGGTTTGAGCTGATTCTCCCTCCGATGTTTATGCCAGTCTAGACACACATGATTCCCTTACAGAAACATATCCATACATAGGTTTTAAGATTCTTACTAGTCAGATCTATTCCTCTGTGGGAAATATGGGGTTTTGAGTCCCTTTCACTGAGGAAGGTGTAGGTCTTGTCTATTCCACAGTTGGTTATAGAAATGGTACCTGTGCTTATATCAAACTCTGGTTTTATGCATCACCCCACCTCTCCTTTCCCCTTAAGCACGCATAAGAGTTTTTTCTAAATGTGAGACTCTGTTCTCTTTCCTAACTCAGTTCATGTGTAGCCATGTTTACAGGATCTTCATAAGTGATATCTTATGATAAGTTTCAATTTCTGTGTGACTTATTTCACTTAGAATCATCGTACCTGAATCCACTCACTTTGCTTCTCCTCGTCTTATGACATTGATTTCATGGCTGAGGGATATTCCATCGTACATAAATACCACAGTTTTTGGAACCATTTTTATATTTCCTGGGATATTTAAGGTGTACCCAATTTGAGGTTCTTGTAAGCAGTGCTGCCCTAAATTTTGGGGTGGCTCTGTCTTATTGATTTTCAGTTTTCCCAATGTATATTCCCTAGACTGGAAGTGCCCTTGGCTGTGTAGCTCTGCTGTTTACTTGTTTTAGGGAACGCAATGCACTCCTCCAGTGAGGAAGTTGGTAATTTACATCCGGCCCTTCAGCATAAAAAGGCTCCCTGTTCTCCATGGCCTTTCTTGCCATTCTGTTTTTTACACATTTTGTGGATGTCCCTTTTGACTGGTGGGAAGTGATACTTCTTTGTAGTGCAGATTTGCTTTGCCCGCTTGCTTGCTTGCCCAAAAAGGGCGTATGCGTTTTCTCCTGAATGTATTCAGGAGAAAACACATACGCCCTTTTTGGCCAAGTGCGTCATTGTCAAAGTTGTGCCCCTCTTCCTGTTCTTTAATGGCGATTCCAATGTACCTCTTGAAATCTCTTTCCTGCTATTCTGCCTCGCATTCAATTCCGCCTCACTGCCTTCCCTCAACAGATTTTTGGACGATAGTTGTCCTTTATTACTCTGCCAGTTTGTGAATTGCTGTGCCCCTGAGCTCCATTTTTCACCTCGTTTTTTGTGAGCTCTACGCAATTCCAAAATTTTGTTTCAGGACCTATACTGGTTCCCGGTGGGTGGCTGAGACTCTGGTTAATTCTTCTTCCTGCCGGGAAATTAGAGTGACATGTGTCCGTCCAAATGCCTAACAGCTACTCTCTCATTGGTTCTCCCTCTTCCCTTCCATCCTCTGCCAAATTGGCAACCTGTGCGAACCAGGAGGTTAAAGGGGCTGTCTCTCCAATTTGGGAGATTGATAGTAAAGCAGTTGGAAAGTCAAAGCGGAGCACCAGGAGAGGGACTACTCATTGAGTTTTAGAAACCTTTTGTATTCACAGTGTGTCCATTCTCTAGGTTTCCCGTACATGTTATAGCTGTAGTAATATTCCCTTCAACATGGAGAGTTGGGAAACATGGAATCGGGGCCATGCATTTTTGCTTTAAAGGGTCTGCATTTGCTCACCCAATCTCAACAATCCTCTCAGTCCCAAGTGTCCCGCCTTATGCCACATCCAGCTGTCATTGTAGATAGGGTCATTCCAGGTTTCATCAGAGAACCTGAAGGAATTGTAAAGCATTTCCCGGTTTTTTGGTTTTGTTTTTGAAATTCCTTTTTATAGTTGGTTTGAGCTGATTCTCACTGCCATGTTTATGCCAGTCTAGACACACTTGATTCCCTTACGGAGACATATCAATACATAGGTTTTAAGATTCTTACTAGTCAGATCTATTCCTCTAAGGGAAATATGGGGTTTTGAGTCCCTTTCACTGAGGAAGGTGTAGGTCTTGTCTATTCCAAAGTTGGTTTTACAAACGGTACCAAGGCTTATATCAAACTCTGGTTTTATGCATCACCCCACCTCTCCTTCCCCCTTAAGCAGGCATAACAGTGTTTTCTCTATGTGAGACTCTGTACTCTTTCTTAACTCAGTTCATGTGTAGCCATGTTTACAGGATATTCATAAGTGATATCTTATGATAAGTTTCTTTTTTCTGTGTGACATATTTTAATTAGAATCAGCGTACCTGAATCCACTCACTTTGCTGCTCCTGGTCTTATGACATTGATTTCATGGCTGAGGGATATTCCATCGTACATAAGTCCCACAATTTTTTGAACCATTTTTATATTTCCTGCGATATTTAAGGTGTACCAAAGTTGAGGTTCTTGTAAGCAGTGCAGCACTAAATTTGGGGATGGCTCTGTCTTATTGATTTTCAGTTTTCCCAAGGTATATTCCCTAGACTGGAAGTGTCCTTGGCTCTGTAGCTCTGTTGTTTACTTCTTTTAGGAAACACAATGCACTCCTCCAGTGAGGCAGGTGGCAATTTACATCCCGCTCATCAGCATAACACTGCTCCCTGTTCTCCAGGGCCTCTCTTGCCTTTCTGGTTTTTACACATTTTGTGGATGACCCGTTTGACAGGTGGGAAATGATACTTCTTTGTAGTGCAGATTTGCATTGCCCGCTTGCTTGCTGGGCCAAAAAGGGCGTAGGCATTTTCTCCTGAATATATTCAGTAGAAAACGCATACGCCCTTTTTGGCCAGGTGCGTCATTGTCGAAGTTGTGCCCCTCTTCCTGTGCTTTAAAGGCGATTCCAACGTACCTCTTGAAATTTATTTCCTGCTATTCTGCCTCGCTTTCAAGTCCGCCTCGTTGCCTTCCCTCAACAGATTTTTGGACGATAGTTGTCCTTTATTACTGTGCCAGTTTGTGAATTGCTGTGTCCCTGAGCTCAATTTTAAAACTCGTTTTTTGTGAGCTGTACGCAAGTCAAAAATTTTGGTTCGGGACGTATACTGGTTCCCGGTGGGTGGCTGAGACTTTGGTTAATACTTCTCCTGCCGGGAAATTAGAGTGACATGTGCCTGTCCAAATGCCTAACAGCTACTCTCTCATTGGTTCTCCCTCTTCCCTTCCATCCTCTGCAAATTTGGCAACCTCTGCGAACCAGGAGCTTAAAGGGGCTGTCTCTCCAATTTGGGAGATTGATAGTAAAGCAGTTGGAATGTCAAACCGGAGCACCAGGAGAGGGACTATTCGTTGAGTTTTAGAAAACTTTTGTATTCACAGTGTGTACATTCTCTAGGTTTCCCCTACATGTTATAGCTGTAGAAATATTCCCTTCAACCTGGAGTGATGGGACCCATGGAATGGGGGCCATGCATTTTGGCTTTAAAGGGTCTGCATTTGCTCACCCAATCTCACCAATCCCCTCAGTCCCAAGTGTCCAGCCTTATGCCACATCCAGCTGTCATTGTAGATAGGGTCATTTCAGGTTTCATCAGAGACCCTGAAGGAAATGTAAAGAATTTCCCTGTTTTTTGGTTTTGTTTTTGAAATTCCTTTTTATAGTGGGTATGAGCTGATTCTCGCTGTCATGTTTATGCCAGTCTACACACACTTGATTCCCTTAGAGAGAAATATCAATACATAGGTTTTAAGATTCTTACTAGTCAGACCTATTCCTCTGCGGGAAATAGGGGGTTTTGAGTCCATTTCACTGAGGAAGGTGTAGGTCTTGTCTATTCCACAGTTGGTTTTAGAAATGGTACCTGGACTTATATCAAACTCTGGTTTTATGCATCACCCCACCTCTCCTTCCCCCTTAAGCAGGCATAAGAGTGTTTTCTAAATGTGAGACTCTGTTCTCTTTCCTTACTCAGTTCATGTGTAGCCATGTTTACAGGATCTTCATAAGTGATATCGTATGATAAGTTTCTTTTTCTGTGTGACTTATTTCACTTAGAATCATCGTACCAGAATCCACTCACTTTGCTGCTCCTGGTCTTATGACATTGATTTCATGGTGAGGTCTTTTCCATCGTACATATGTAGTACAATATTTTGAACCATTTTTATATTTCCTGGGATATTTAAGGTGTACACAATTTGAGGTTCTTATAAGCAGTGCACCCCTAAATTTGTGGGTGGCTCTGTCTTATTGATTTTCAGTTTTCCCAAGGTATATTCTGTAGACTGGAAGTGCCCTTGGCTCTATAGCTCTGTTGTTTACTTGTTTTAGGGAATGCAAGGCACTCCTCCAGTGACGCAGCTGGCAATTTACATCCCGCCCATCAGCATAACAAGGCTCCCTATTCTCCAGGGCCTGTCTTGCCTTTCTGGTTTTTACACATTTGTGGATGTCCCTTTTGACCTGTGGGAAGTGATACTTCTTTGTAGTGCAGATTTGCATTGCCCGCTTGCTTGCTTGGCCAAAAAGGGGGTATGCGTTTTCTCTGAATATATTCAGGAGAAAACACATATGCCCTTTTGGCCAAGTGCGTCATTGTCGAAGTTGTACCCCTCTTCCTGTGCTTTAAAGGCGATTCCAACGTACCTCTTGAAATCTGTTTCCTGCTATTCTGCCTCGCTTTCAATTCCGCCTCGTTGCCTTCCCTCAACAGATTTTTGGACTATAGTTGTCCTTTATTACTGTGCCAGTTTGTGAATTGCTGTGTCCCTGAGCTCTATTTTAAAACTCGTCTTTTGTGAGCTGTACGCAAGTCCAAAATTTTGGTTCAGGACGTATAATGGTTCCCGGTGGGTGGCTGAGACTTTGGTTAATTCTTCTTCCTGCCGGGAAATTAGAGTGACATGTGCCCGTCCAAATGCCTAACAGCTACTCTCTCATTGGTTCTCCCTCTTCCCTTCCATTCTCTGCAAAATTGGCAACCTGTCGAACCAGGAGCTTAAAGGGGCTGTCTCTCCAATTTGGGAGATTGATAGTAAAGCAGTTGGAAAGTCAAACCGGAGCACAAGGAGAGGGACTATTCGTTGAGTTTTAGAAACCTTTTGTATTCACTGTGTGTCCATTCTCTAGGTTTCTCATACATGTTATAGCTGTAGAAATATTCCCTTCAACCTGGAGAGTTGGGACCCATGGAATGGGGGCCATGCATTTTTGCTTTAAAGGGTCTGCATTTGCTCACCCAATCTCACCAATCCTCTCAGTCCCAAGTGTCCAGCCTTATACCACATCCAGCTGTCATTGTAGATAGGGTCATTCCAGGTTTCATCAGAGACCCTGAAGGAAATGTCAAGAATTTCCCTGTTTTTTGGTTTTGTTTTTGAAATTCCTTTTTATAGTGGGTATGAGCTGATTCTCACTGCCATGTTTATGCCAGTCTAGACATACTTGATTCCCTTACAGAATCATATCAATACATAGGTTTTAAGTTTCTTACTTGTCACATGTATTCCTCTGCGGGAAATATGGGGTTTTGAGTCCCTTTCACTGAGGAAGGTGTAGGCCTTGTGTATTCCAAAGTTGGTTTTAGAAATGGTACCTGTGCTTATGTCAAACTCTGGTTTTATGCATCACCCCACCTCTCCTTCCCCCTTAAGCAGGCATAACAGTTTTTTCTAAGTGTGAGACTCTGTTCTCTTTCCTAACTCAGTTCATGTGTAGCCATGTTTACAGGATCTTCATTAGTGATATCTTATGATAAGTTTCTTTTTCTGTGTGACTTATTTCACTTAGAATCATCATACCTGAATCCACTCACTTTGCTGCTCCTGGTCTTATGACATTGATTTCATGGCTGAGTGATGTTTCATCGTACATAATTACCACAATTTTTTGAACCATTTTTTTATTTCCTGGGATATTTAAGGTGTACCCAAGTTGAGGTTCTTGTAAGCAGTGCAGCCCTAAATTTGGTGTGTCTTTGTCTTATTGATTTTCAGTTTTCCCAAGGTATATTCCCTAGACAGGAAGTGCCCTTGGCTCTGTAGCTCTGTTGTTTACTTGTTTTAGGGCACGCAATGCAGTCCTCCAGTGAGGCAGTTGGCAATTTACATCCCACCCATCAGCATAACAAGGCTCCCTCTTCTCCAGGGCCTGCCTTGCCTTTCTGGTTTTAACACATTTTGTGGATATCCCATTTGACCGGTGGGAAGTGATACTTCTTTGTAGTGCAGATTTGCATTGCCCGCTTGCTTGCTTGGCCAAAAAGGGCATATGCGTTTTCTCCTGAATATATTCAGGAGAAAACGCATACGCCCTTTTTGGCCAAGTGCGTCATTGTTGAAGTTGTGCCCCTCTTCCTGTGCTTTAAAGGCGATTCCAACGTTCCTCTTGAAATCTGTTTCCTGCTATTCTGCCTCGCTTTCAAGTCCGCCTCGTTGCCTTACCTCAACAGATTTTTGGACGATAGTTGTCCTTTATTACTCTGCCAGTTTGTGAATTGCTGTGCCGCTGAGCACCATTATTCAACTCGTTTTTTGTGAGCTGTACGCAAGTCCAAAATTTTTGTTCAGGACCTATACTGGATCCCGTTGGGTGGCTGAGACTTTGTTTAATACTTCTTCCTGCCGGGAAATTAGAGTGACATGTTCCCGTCCTAATGCCTAACAGCTACTCTCTCATTGGTTCTCCCTCTTCCCTTCCATCCTCTGCAAAATTGGCAACCTGTGCGAACCAGGAGCTTAAAGGGTATGTGTCTCCAATTTGGGAGATTGATAGTAAATCAGTTGGAAAGTCAAAACGGAGCACCAGGACAGGGACTATTCGTTGAGTTTTAGAAACCTTTTGTATTCACAGTGTGTCCATTCTCTAGGTTTCCAATACATGTTATAGCTGTAGAAATATTCCCTTCAACCTGGAGAGTTGGGCCCCATGGAATGGGGGCCATGCATTTTTGCTTTAAAGCGTCTGCATTTGCTCACCCAATCTCACCAATCCTCTCAGTCCCAAGTGTCCAGCCTTATACCACATCCAGCTGTCATTGTAGATAGGGTCATTCCAGGTTTCACCAGAGACCCTGAAGGAAATGTAAAGAATTTCCCTGTTTTTTGGTTTTGTTTTTGAAATTCCTTTTTATAGTGGGTTTGAGCTGATTCTCGCTGTCATGTTTATGCCAGTCTAGACACACTTGATTCCCTTACAGAGACATATCAATATATAGGTTTTAAGATTCTTACTAGTCAGATCTATTCCTCTGAGGGAAATATGGGGTTTTGAGTCCCTTTCACTGAGGAAGGTGTAGGTCTTGTCTATTCCAAAGTTGGTTATAGAAATGGTACCTGTGCTTATGTCGAACTCTGGTTTTATGCATCACCCCACCTCTCCTTCCCCCTTAAGCAGGCATAAGAGTGTTTTCTAAATGTGAGACTCTGTTCTCTTTCCTAACTCAGTTCATGTGTAGCCATGTTTACAGGAACTTCATAAGTGATATCTTATGATAAGTTTCTTTTTCTGTGTGACTTATTTCACTTAGAATCATCATACCTGAATCCACTCACTTTGGTGCTCCTGGTCTTATGACATTGATTTCATGGCTGAGGGATATTCTATCGTACATAAATACCACAGTATTTTGAACCATTTTTATATTTCCTGATATATTTAAGGTGTACCCAAGTTGAGGTCCTTGTAAGCAGTGCAGCCCTAAATATGGGGGTGGCTCTGTCTTATTGATTTTCATTTTTCCCAAGGTATATTCCCTAGACTGGTAGTGCACTTGGCTCAGTAGCTCTGTTGTTGAATTCTTTTAGGGAAAACAATGCACTCCTCCAGTGAGGCAGTTGGCAATTTACATCCTGCCCATCAGCGTAACAAGGCTCCCTGTTCTCCAGGGACTGTCTTTCCTTTCTGGTTTTTACATATTTGTGTATGTCCCTTTTGACCGGTGGGAAGTGATACATCTTTGTAGTGCAGATTTGAATTGCCCGCTTGCTTGCTTGGCCAAAAACGGCGTATGCGTTTTCTCCTGAATATATTCAGGAGAAAACGCATACGCCGTTTTTGGACAAGTGCGTCATTGTCGATGTTGTACCCCCCTTCCTGTGCTTTAAAGGCAATTCCAACGTACCTCTTGGAATCTGTTTCCTGCTATTCTGCCTCGCATTCAAGTCTGCCTCGTTGCCTTCCCTCAACAGATTTTTGGACGATAGTTGTCCTTTATTACTCTGCCAGTTTGTGAATTGCTGTGCCCCTGAGCTCCATTTTTCAACTCGTATTTTGTGAGCTGTACGCAAGACCAAAATTTTGGTTCAGGACATAGAGTGGTTCCTGGTGGGTGGCTGAGACTTTGGTTAATTCTCCTTCCAGCCGGGAAATTAGAGTGACATGTGCCCGTCCAAATGCCTAACAGCTACTATCTCATTGGTTCTCCCTCTTCCCTTCCATCCTCTGCAAAATTGGCAACCTGTGCGAACCAGGAGATTAAAGGGGCTGTCTCGCCAATTTGGGAGATGGATAGTAAAGCAGTTGGAAAGTCAAACCGGAGCACCAGGAGAGGGACTATTCGTTGAGTTTTAGAAACCTTTTGTATTCACAGTGTGTCCATTCTCTAGGTTTCCCATAATTGTTATAGCTGTAGTAATATTCCCTTCAACCTGGAGAGTTGGGACCCTTGGAATGGGGTCCATGCATTTTTGCTTTAAAGGGTCTGCATTTGCTCACCCAATCTCACCAATCCTCTCATTCCCAAGTGTCCAGCCTTATACCACATCCATCTCTCATTGTAGATAGGGTCATTCCAGGTTTCATTAGAGACCCTGAAGGAATTGTAAAGAATATCCCTGTTTTCTGGTTTTGTTTTTGAAATTCCTTTTTATAGTGGGTTTGAGCTGATTCTCGCTGCCATGTTTATGCCAGTCTAGAAACACTTGGTTCCCTTACAGAGACATATCAATACATAGGTTTTAAGATTCTTACTAGTCAGATCTATTCCTCTGAGTGAAATATGGGGTTTTGTGTCCCTTTCACTGAGGAAGGTGTAGGTCTTGTCTATTCCAAAGTTGGTTTTAGAAATGGTACCTGTGCTTATGTCAAACTTTGGTTTTATGCATCACCCTGCCTCTCCTTCCCCCTTAAGGAGGCATAAGAGTGTTTTCTAAATGTGAGACTCTGTTCTCTTTCCTAACTCAGTTCATGTGTAGCCATGTTTACAGAATCTTCATAAGTGATATCTTATGATAAGTTTGTTTTTCTGTGTGACTTATTTCACTTAGAATCATCGTACCTGAATCCACTCACTTTGCTGCTCCTGGTCTTATGACATTGATTTCATGGCTGACGGTTATTCCATGGTACATATGTACCAAAATTTTTTGAACCACTTTTATATTTCCTGGGATATTTATGGTGTACCCAAGTTGAGGTTCTTGTAAGCAGTGCAGCCCTCAATTTGGGGGTGGCTCTGTCTTATGGATTTCCAGTTTTCCCAAGGTATATTCCCTAGACTGGAAGTGCCCTTGGCTCTGTAGCTATGTTGTTTACTTGTTTTAGGGAATGCAATGCACTCCTCTAGTGAGGCAGTTTGCAATTTACATCCCGCCCATCAGCATAACAATGCTCCCTGTTCTCCAGGGCCTGTCTTGCCTTTCTGGTTTTTACACATTTTGTGGATGTCCCTTTTGACCGGTGGGAAGAGATACTTCTTTTTAGTGCAGATTTGCATTGCCCGCTTTCTTGCTTGGTCAAAAAGGGCGTTTGCGTTTTCTCCTGAATATATTCAGGAGAAAACGCATATGCCCTTTTTGGCAAAGTGCGTCATTGTTGAAGTTGTGCCCCTCTTCCTGTGCTTTAAAGGCGATTCCAACGTACCTCTTGAAATCTGTTTCCTGCTATTCTGCGTCACTTTCAAGTCCGCCTCGTTGCCTTACCTCAACAGATTTTTGGACGATAGTTGTCCTTTATTACTCTGCCAGTTTGTGAATTGCTGTGCCCCTGAGCTCAGCTTTTTCAACTCGTTTTTTGTGAGCTGTACGCAAGTCCAAAATTTTGGTTCAGGACCTATACTGGGTTCTGGTGGGTGGCTGAGACTCTGGTTAATTCTTGTTCCTGCCGGGAAATTATAGTGACATGTGCCCGTCCAAATGCCTAACAGCTACTCTCTCATTGGTTCTCTCTCTTCCCTTCCATCCTCTCCCAAATTGGCAACCTGTGCGAACCAGGAGGTTAAAGGTGTTGTCTCTCCAAGTTGGGAGATTGATAGTAAAGCAGTTGGAAAGTCAAACCGGAGCACCAGGAGAGGGACTACTCGCTCAGTTTTAGAAACCTTTTGTATTCACACTGTGTCCATTCTCTAGGTTTCCCGTACATGTTATAGCTGTAGTAATATTCCCTACAACATGGAGATTTGGGACCCATGGAATGGTGGCCATGCATTTTTGCTATAAAGGGTCTGCATTTGCTCACCCTTTCTCACCAAAACTCTCAGTCCCAAGTGTCCAGCCTTATGCCACATCCAGCTGTCATTGTAGATAGGGTCATTTCAGGTTTCATCAGAGACCATGAAGGATATGTAAAGAATTTCCCTGTTTTTTGGTTTTGTTTTTGAAATTCCTTTTTATAGTGGGTTTGTGCTGATTCTCGCTGCCATGTTTATGCCAGTCTAGACACACTTGATTCCCTTACAGAGACATATCAGTACATAGGTTTTAAGATTCTTACTAGTCAGATCTATTCCTCTGCGGGAAATATGGAGTTTTGAGTCCTTTTCACTGAGGAAGGTGTAGGTTTTGTCCATTCAAAAGTTGGTTATAGAAATGGTACCTGTGGTTATGTCAAACTCTGGTTTTATGCATCACCAAACCTCTCCATCCCCCTTAAGCAGGCATAAGAGTTTTTTCCATATGTGAGACTCTGTTCTCTTTCCTAACTCAGTTCATGTGTAGCCATGTTTACAGGAACTTCATAAGTGATATCTTATGATAAGTTTCTTTTTCTGTGTGACTTATTTCACTTAGAATCATCGTACCTGAATCCACTCACTTTGTTGCTCCTGGTCTTATGACATTGATTTCATTACTTTGGGATATTCCATCGTACATATGTACCACAATTTTTGGAACGATATTTATATTTCCTGGGATATTTAAGGTGTACCCAAGTTGAGGTTCTTGTAAGCAGTGCAGCCCTAAATTTGGGGGTAGCTCTGTCTTATTGATTTTCAGTTTTCCCAAGGTATATTCCCTAGACAGGAAGTGCCCTTGGCTCTGTAGCTCTGTTGTTTACTTGTTTTATGGAACGCAATGCACTCCTCCAGTGAGGCAGTTGGCAATTTACATCCCGCCCATCAGCATAACAAGGCTCCCTGTTCTCCAGGGCCTGTCTTGCCTTTTTGGTTTTTACATATTTTGTGTATGTCCCTTGTGACCGGTGGGAAGTGATGTTTCTTTGTAGTGCAGATTTGCATTGCCCGCTTGCTTGCTTGGCCAAAAAGGGCGTATGCGTATTCAGGAGAAAACGCATACTCCCTTTTTGGCCAAGGGCGTCATTGTCGAAGTTGTGCCCCTCTTCCTATGCTTTAAAGGCGGTTCCAACGTACCTCTTGAAATCTGTTTCCTGCTATTCTGCCTCGCTTTCAAGTCCGCCTCGTTGCCTTCCCTCAAAAGATTTTTGGACGATAGTTGTCCTTTATTACTCTGCCAGTTTGTGAATTGCTGTGCCCCTGAGCTCCATTTTTCAACTCGTATTTTGTGAGCTGCACGCAAGTCCAAAATTTTGGTTCAGGACCAATACTGGTTCACGGTGGGTGGCTGAGACTCTGGTTAATTCTTCTTCCTGCCGGGAAATTAGAGTGACATGTGCCCGTCCAAATGCCTAACAGCTACTCTCTCATTGGTTCTCCCTCTTCCCTTCCATCCTCTGCCAAATTGGCAATCTGTGCGAACCAGGAGGTTAAAGGGGTTGTCTCCTCAAGTTGGGAGATTGATAGTAAAGCAGTTGGAAAGTCAAAGCACAGCACGAGGAGAGGGACTACTCGTTGAGTTTTAGAAACCATTTGTATTCACAGTGTGTCCATTCTCTAGGTTTCCCGTACATGTTATAGCTTTAGTAATATTCCCTTCAACATGGAGAGTTGGGACCCATGGAATGGGGGCCATGCCTTTTTGCTTTAAAGGGTCTCCTTTTGCTCACCCAATCTCACCAATCTACTCAGTCCCAAGTGTCCAGCCTTATGCCACCTCCAGCTGTCATTGTAGATAGGGTCATTCCAGGTTTCATCAGAGACTGTGGAGGATATGTAAAGAATTTCCCTGTTTTTTGGTTTTGTTTTTGAAATTCCCTTTTATAGTGGGTTTGAGCTGATTCTCGCTGCCATGTTTATGCCAGTCTAGACACACTTGATTCCCTTACAGAGACATATAAATACATAGGTTTTAAGATTCTTACTAGTCAGATCAATTCCTCTGCGGGAAATATGGGGTTTTGAGTCCCTTTCACTGAGGAAGGTGTAGGTCTTGTCTTTCCACAGTTGGTTTTATAAACGGTACCTTTGCTTATATAAAAATCTGGTTTTATGCATCACCCCACCTCTCCTTCCCCCTTAAACAGGCATAAGAGTGTTTTCTAAATGTGAGACTCTGTTCTCTTTCCTAATTCAGTTCATGTATAGCCATGTTTACAGGATCTACATAAGTGATCTCTTATGATAAGTTTCTTTTTCTGTTTGACTTATTTCACTTAGAATCATCGTACCTGAATCCACTCACTTTGCTTCTCCTGTTCTTATGACATTGATTTCATGGCTGAGGGATATTCCATCGTACGTAAATACCACAATTTTTTGAACCATTTTTATATTTCCTGGGATATTTAAGGTGTACCCAAGTTGAAGTTCTTGTAAGCATTGCAGCCCTAAATTTGGGGGTGGCTCTGTCTTATTGATTTTCAGTTTTCCCAAGGTATATTCCCTAGACTGGAAGTGCCCTTGGCTCTGTAGCTCTGTTGTTTACTTCTTTTAGGGAATGCAATGCACCCCTCCAGTGAGGCAGTTGGCAATTTACATCCCGCCCATCAAAATAACAAGGCTCCCTGTTCTCCAGGGCCTGTCTTGCCTTTCTGGTTTTTACACATTTTGTGGATGTCCCTTTTGACCGGTGGGAAGTGATACTTCTTTTTAGTGCAGATTTGCATTGCCCGCTTGCTTGCTTGGTCAAAAAGGCCGTATGCGTTTTCTCCTCAGGAGAAAACGCATACGCCCTTTTTGACCAAGTGCGTCATTGTCGAAGTTGTGCCCCTCTTCGTATGCTTTAAAAGCGATTCCAACGTACCTCTTGAAATCTGTTTCCTTCTATTCTGCCTCACTTTCAAGTCCGCCTCGTTGCCTTCCCTCAACAGATTTTTGGACGATAGTTGTCCTTTATTACTCTGCCTGTTTGTGAATTGCTGTGCCCCTGAGCTCCATTTTTCAACTCGTTTTTTGTGAGCTGTACGCAAATACAAAATTTTGGTTCAGGATCTACACTCGTTCCCGGTGGGTTTCTGAGACTTTGGTTCATTCTTCTTCCTGCCGGGAAATTAGAGTGACATGTGCCCGTCCAAATGCCTAACAGCTACTCTCTCATTGTTTCTCCCTCTTCCCTTCCATCCTCTGCCAAATTGGCAACCTGTGCGAACCAGGAATTTAAAGGGGCTCTCTCTCCAAGTTGGGAGATTGATAGTAAAGCAGTTGGAAAGTCAAACCGGAGCACCAGGAGAGGGACAACTCGTTGAGTTTTAGAAACCTTTTGTATTCACAGTGTGTCCATTCTCTAGGTTTCCCGTACATGTTATAGCAGTTGTAATATTCCCTTCAACATGGAGAGTTGGGACCCATGGAATGGGGGCCATGCATTTTTGCTTTAAAGGGTCTGCATTTGCTCACCCAATCTCACCAATCCTCTCAGTCCCAAGAGTCCAGCCTTATGCCACATCCAGCTGTCATTGTAGATAGGGTCATTCCAGGTTTCATCAGAGACCCTGAAGGAATTGTAAAGAATTTCCCTGTTTTTTGGTTTTTTTTTGAAATTCCCTTTTATAGTGGGTTTGAGCTGATGCTCGCTGCCATGTTTATGCCAGTCTAGACACACTTGATTCCCTTACAGAGACTTATCAATACATAGGTTTTAAGATTCTAACTAGTGAGATCTATTCCTCTGCAGGAAATATGGGGTTTTGAGTCCCTTTCACTGAGGAAGGTGTAGGTCTTGTCTATTCCACAGTTGGTTTTAGTAATGGTACTTTTACTTATATCAAATTCGGGTTTTATGCATCACCCCACCACTCCTTTCTCCTTAAGCAGACATAAGAGTGTTTTCTAAATGTGAGACTCTGTTCTCTTTCTTAACTCAGTTCATTTGTAGCCATGTTTACAGTAACTTCATAAGTGATATCTTATGATAAGTTTCTTTTTCTGTGTGACTTCACTTAGAATCATCGTACCTGAGTCCACTCACTTTGCTTCTCCTGGTCTTACGACATTGATTTCATGGCTGAGGGATATTCCATCGTACATAACTACCACAATTTTTTGAACCATTTTTATATTTCCTGGGATATTTAAGGTGTACACAAGTTGAGGTTCTTGTAAGCAGGGCAGCCCTAAATTTGGGGGTGGCTTTGTCTTGTTGATTTTCAGTTTTCCCAAGGTATATTCCCTAGACTGGAAGTGCCCTTGCCTATGTAGCTCTCTTGTTTACTTGTTTTAGGGAATGCAATGCACTCCTCCCGTGAGGCATTTGGCAATTTACATCCCGCCGAACTGCATAAAAACGCTTCCTGTTCTCCAGGGCCTGTCTTGCCTTTCTGGTTTTAAAACATATTGTGGATGTCCCTTTTGACCGGTAGAAAGTGATACTTCTTTGTAGTGCAGATTTGCATTGCATTCTTGCTTGCTTGGCCAAAAAGGGCGTATGCGTTTTCTCCTGAATATATTCAGGAGAAAACGCATACGCCCTTTTTGGCCAAGTGCGTCATTGTCGAAGTTGTGCCCCTCTTCCTATGCTTTAAAGGCGATTCCAACGTACCTCTTGAAATCTGTTTCCTGCAATTGTGCCTCACTTTCAAGTCCACCTCATTGCCTTCCCTCAACAGATTTTTGGACGATAGTTGTCCTTTATTACTCTGCCAGTTTGTGAATTGCTGTGACCCTGAGCTCCATTTTTCAACTCATTTTTTGTGAGCTGTACGCAAGTCCAAAATTTTGGTTCAGAACCTAAACTGGTTCCCGGTGGGTTTCTGAGACTTTCGTTATTTCTTCTTCCTGCCGGGAAATTAGAGTGACATGTGCCCGTCCAAATTCCTAACAGCTACTCTCTCATTGGTTCTCCCTCTTCCCTTCCATCCTCTGCCAAATTGGCAACCTGTGCGAACCAGGAGGTTAAAGGTGTTGTCTCTCAAAGGTGGGAGATTGATAGTAAAGAAGTTTGAAAGTCAAACCGGAGCACCAGGAGAGGGACAATTCGGTGAGTTTTAGAAACCTTTCGTATTCACAGTGTGTCCATTCTCTAAGTTTCCCGTACATGTTATAGCTGTAGTAATATTCCCTTCAACATGGAGAGTTGGGACCCATGGTATGGGGGCCATGCATTTTTGCTTTAAAGGGTCTGCATCTGCTCACCCAATCTCACCAATCCACTCAGTCCCAAGTGTCCAGCATTATGCCACATCCAGCTGTCATTGTAGATAGGGTCATTCCAGGTTTCATCAGAGTACCTGAAGGAAATGTAAACAATTTCCCTGTTTTTTGGTTTTGTTTTTGAAACTCCTTTTTATAGTGGGTTTGAGCTGATTCTCGCTGCCATGTTTATGCCAGTCTAGACACACTTGATTCCCTTACAGTGACATATCAATATATAGGTTTTAAGACTCTTACTAGTCAGATCAATTCCTCTGCGGGAAATATGGGGTTTTGAGTCCCTTTCACTGAGGAAGGTGTAGGTCTTGTCTATTCCACAGTTGGTTTTAGAAATGGTACCTGTGCTTATATCAAACTCTGGTATTATGCATCACCCCACCTCTCCTTTCCCCTTAAGCAGGCATAAGAGTGTTTTCTAAATGTGAGACTCTGTTCTCTTTCCTAACTCAGTTCATGTGTAGACATGTTTACAGGATCTTCATAAGTGATATCTTATGATAAGTTTCCTTTTCTGTGTGACTTATTTCACTTAGAATCATCGTACCTGAATCCACTCACTTTGCTGCTCCTGGTCTTATGACATTGATTTCATGGATGAGGGATATTCCATCGTACATAAATACCACAGTTTTTGGAACCATTTTTATATTTCCTGGGATATTTAAGGTGTACCCAAGTTGAGGTTCTTGTAAGCAGTGCAGCCCTAAATTTGGGGGTGGCTCTCTCTTATTGATTTTCAGTTTTCCCAGTGTATATTCCCTAGACTGGAAGTGCCCTTGGCTCTATAGCTCTGTTGTTTACTTGTTTTAGGGAATGCAATGCACTCAACCAGTGAGGCAGTGGGCAATTTACATCCTGCCCATCAGCATAACAAGGCTCCCTGTTCTCCAGGGCCTGTCTTGCCTTTCTGTATTTTACACATTTTGTGGATGACCCTTTTGACCGGTGGGAAGTGATACTTCTTTGTAGTGCAGATTTGCATTGCCCGCTTGCTTGCTTGGCCAAAAAGGGCGTATGCGTTTTCTCCTGTATATATTCAGGAGAAAACGCATACGCCCTTTTTGGCCCAGTGCGTCATTGTCGAAGTTGTGCCCCTCTTCCTGTGCTTTAAAGGCGATTCCAACGTACCACTTGAAATCTGTTTCCTGCTATTCTGCCTCGCTTTCAATTCCGCCTCGATGCCTTTCCTCAACAGATTTTTGGACGATAGTTGTCCTTTATTACTCTGCCAGTTTGTGAATTGCTGTGTCCCTGAGCTCCATTTTTCAACTCGTATTTGTGAGCTGTACGCAAGTCCAAAATTTTGCTTCAGGACCTATACTGGTTCTCGGTTGGTGGCTGAGACTTTGGTTAATTCTTCTTCCTGCCGGGAAATTAGAGTGACATGTGCCCGTCCAAATGCCTAACAGCTACTCTCTCATTGTTTCTCCCTCTTCCCTTCCTTCCTCGGCCAACTTGGCAACCTGTGCAAACCAGGAGCTTAAAGGGGCTGTCTCTCCATGTTGGGAGATTGATAGTAAAGTAGTTGGAAAATCAAACCGGAGCACAAGGAGAGGGACTATTCGTTGAGTTTTAGAAACCTATTTTATTCACAGTGTGTCCATTCTCTAGGTTTCCCATACATGTTATATCTGTAGTAATATTCCCTTCAAAATGGAGAGTTGGGACACATGGAATGGGGGCCATGCATTTCTGCTTTAAAGGGTCTGAATTTGCTCACCCAATCTCACCAGTCCTCTCCGTCCCAAGTGTCCAGCCTTATACCACATCCAGCTGTCATTGTAGATAGGGTCATTCCAGGTGTCATCAGAGACCCTGAAGGAATTGTAAAGAATTTCCCTGTTTTTTGGTTTTGTTTTTGAAATTCCTTTTTATAGTGGGTTTGAGCTGATTCTTGCTGCCATGTTTATGCCACTCTAGACACACTTGATTCCCTTACGGAGACATATCAATACATAGGTTTTAAGTTTCTTACTAGTCAGATCTATTCCTCTGCGGGAAATATGGGGTTTTGAGTCCCTTTCACTGAGGAAGGTGTAGGTCTTCTCTATTCGAATGTTTGTTTTAGAAATGGTACATGTGCTTATATCAATCTATGGTTTTATGCATCACCCCACTTCTCCTTCCCCCTTAAGCAGGCATAAGAGTGTTTTCTAACTGTGAGACTCTATTCTCTTTCCTAACTCAGTTCATTTGTAGCCATGTTTACAGGATCTTCATAAGTGATATCTTATGATAAGTTTCTTTTTCTATGTGACTTATTTCACATAAAATCATCGTACCTGAATCCACTCACTTTGCTGCTCCTGGTCTTATGTCATTGATTTCATGGCTGAGGGATATTACATCCTACATAATTACCACAATATTTTGAACCATTTTTATATTTCCTGGGATATTTAAGGTGTACCCAAGTTGAGGTTCTTGTAAGCAGTGCCGCCTTAATTTGGGGGTGGCTCCGTCATTGATTTTCAGTTTTCCCAAGGTATATTCCCTAGACTGGAAGTGCCCTTGTCTCTGTAGCTCTGTTGTTTACTTGTTTTAGGGAACGCAATGCACTCCTCCAGTGAGGCAGTTGGCAATTTACTTCCCGCCCATCAGCATAACAAGGCTCCCGGTTCTCCAGGGCCTGCCTTGCCTTTATGGTTTTTACACATTTTGTGGATAGACATTTTGACCGGTGGAATGTGATACGTCTTTGTAGTGAAGATTTGCATTGCCCGCTTGCTTGCTTGGCCAAAAAGGGCGTATGCGTTTTCTCCTGTATATATTCAGGAGAAAACGCATACACCCTTTTTGGTCAAGTGTGTCATTGTCGAAGTTGTGCCCCACTTTCTATGCTTTAAAGGCGATTCCATCGTACCTCTTGAAATCTGTTTCCTGCTATTCTGCCTCGCTTTCAAGTCCGCCTCGATGCCTTTCCTCAACAGATTTTTGGACGATAGTTGTCCTTTATTACTCTGCCAGTTTGTGAATTGCTGTGTCCCTGAGCTCCATTTTTCAACTCGTATTTGTGAGCTGTACGCAAGTCCAAAATTTTGCTTCAGGACCTATACTGGTTCTCGGTTGGTGGCTGAGACTTTGGTTAATTCTTCTTCCTGCCGGGAAATTAGAGTGACATGTGCCCGTCCAAATGCCTAACAGCTACTCTCTCATTGTTTCTCCCTCTTCCCTTCCTTCCTCGGCCAACTTGGCAACCTGTGCAAACCAGGAGCTTAAAGGGGCTGTCTCTCCATGTTGGGAGATTGATAGTAAAGTAGTTGGAAAATCAAACCGGAGCACAAGGAGAGGGACTATTCGTTGAGTTTTAGAAACCTATTTTATTCACAGTGTGTCCATTCTCTAGGTTTCCCATACATGTTATATCTGTAGTAATATTCCCTTCAAAATGGAGAGTTGGGACACATGGAATGGGGGCCATGCATTTCTGCTTTAAAGGGTCTGAATTTGCTCACCCAATCTCACCAGTCCTCTCCGTCCCAAGTGTCCAGCCTTATACCACATCCAGCTGTCATTGTAGATAGGGTCATTCCAGGTGTCATCAGAGACCCTGAAGGAATTGTAAAGAATTTCCCTGTTTTTTGGTTTTGTTTTTGAAATTCCTTTTTATAGTGGGTTTGAGCTGATTCTTGCTGCCATGTTTATGCCACTCTAGACACACTTGATTCCCTTACGGAGACATATCAATACATAGGTTTTAAGTTTCTTACTAGTCAGATCTATTCCTCTGCGGGAAATATGGGGTTTTGAGTCCCTTTCACTGAGGAAGGTGTAGGTCTTCTCTATTCGAATGTTTGTTTTAGAAATGGTACATGTGCTTATATCAATCTATGGTTTTATGCATCACCCCACTTCTCCTTCCCCCTTAAGCAGGCATAAGAGTGTTTTCTAACTGTGAGACTCTATTCTCTTTCCTAACTCAGTTCATTTGTAGCCATGTTTACAGGATCTTCATAAGTGATATCTTATGATAAGTTTCTTTTTCTATGTGACTTATTTCACATAAAATCATCGTACCTGAATCCACTCACTTTGCTGCTCCTGGTCTTATGTCATTGATTTCATGGCTGAGGGATATTACATCCTACATAATTACCACAATATTTTGAACCATTTTTATATTTCCTGGGATATTTAAGGTGTACCCAAGTTGAGGTTCTTGTAAGCAGTGCCGCCTTAATTTGGGGGTGGCTCCGTCATTGATTTTCAGTTTTCCCAAGGTATATTCCCTAGACTGGAAGTGCCCTTGTCTCTGTAGCTCTGTTGTTTACTTGTTTTAGGGAACGCAATGCACTCCTCCAGTGAGGCAGTTGGCAATTTACTTCCCGCCCATCAGCATAACAAGGCTCCCGGTTCTCCAGGGCCTGCCTTGCCTTTATGGTTTTTACACATTTTGTGGATAGACATTTTGACCGGTGGAATGTGATACTTCTTTGTAGTGAAGATTTGCATTGCCCGCTTGCTTGCTTGGCTAAAAAGGGCGTATGCGTTTTCTCCTGAATATATTCAGGAGAAAACGCATACACCCTTTTTGGTCAAGTGTGTCATTGTCGAAGTTGTGCCCCACTTTCTATGCTTTAAAGGCGATTCCATCGTACCTCTTGAAATCTGTTTCCTGCTATTGTGCCTCGCTTTCAAGTCCGCCTCGTTGCCTTCCCTCAACAGATTTTTGGACGATAGTTGTCCATTATTACTCTGCCAGTTTGTGAATTGCAATGCCCCTGAGCTCCATTATTCAACTTGTTTTTTGTGAGCTCTATGCAAGTCCAAAATTTTGGTTCAGGACCTATACTGGTTCCCGGTGGGTGGCTGAGACTCTGTTTAATTCTTCTTCCTTCCGGGGAATTAGAGTGACATGTGCCCGTCCAAATGCCTAACAGCTACTCTCTCATTGGTTCTCCCTCTTCCCTTCCAACCTCTGCCAAATTGGCAACCTCTGCGAACCAGGAGGTTAAACGGGTTGTCTCGCCAAGTTGGGAGATTGATAGTAAAGCAGTTGGAAAGTCAAAGCAGAGCACCAGGAGAGGGACTACTCGTTGAGTTTTAGAAACCTTTTGTATTCACAGTGTGTCCATTCTCTACGTTTCACGTACATGTTATAGCTGTAGTAATATTCCCTTCAACATGGAGAGTTGGGACCCATGGAAAGGGGGCCATGCATTTTTGCTTTAAAGGGTCTGCATTTGCTCACCCAATCTCACCAATCCTCTCTGTCCCAAGTGTCCAGCCTTATGCCACATCCAGCTGTCATTGAAGATAGGGTCATTACAGGTTTCATCAGAGAACCTGAAGGAAATGTAAAGAATTTCCCTGTTTTTTGGTTTTGTTTTTGAAATTCCTTTTTATAGTGCGTTTGAGCTGTTTTCGCTACCATGTTTATGCCAGTCTAGACACACTTGATTCCCTTACAGAGACATATCAATACATAGGTTTTAAGATTCTTACCAGTCAGATCTATTCCTCTGTGCGAAATATGGGGTTTTGAGTCCCTTTCACTGAGGAAGGTGTAGGTCTGGTCTATTCCACAGTTGGTTATAGAAATGGTACCTGTGCTTATATCAAACTCTGGTTTTATGCATCACCCCACCTCTCCTTTCCCCTTAAGCAGGCATAAGAGTGTTTTCTAAATGTGAGACTCTGTTCTCTTTCCTAACTCAGTTCATGTGTAGCCATGTTTACAAGATCTTCATAAGTGATATTTTATGATAAGTTTCTTTTTCTGCGTGACTTATTTCACTTAGTATCATCGTACCTGAATACACTCACATTGCTGCTCCTGGTCTTATGACATTGATTTCATGACTGAGGGATATTCCATCGTACATAAATACCACAGTTTTTGGAACCATTTTTATATTTCCTGGGATATTTAAGGTGTACCCAAGTTCAGGTTCTTGTAAGCAGTGCAGCCCTAAATTTGTGGGTGGCTCTGTCTTATTGATTTTCAGATTTCCCAAGGTATATTCCCTAGACTGGAAGTGCCCTTGGCTCTGTAGCTCTGTTGTTTACTTGTTTTATGGAACGCAATGCACTCTTCCTGTGAGGCAGTTTGCAATTTACATCCCGCCCATCAGCATAACAAGGCTACCTGTTCTCCAGGACCTGTCTTGCCTTTCTGGTTTTTACACATTTGTGGATATCCCTGTTGACCAGTGGGAAGTGATACTTCTTTGTAGTGCAGATTTGCATTGCCCGCTTGCTTGCTTGGCCAAAAAGTGCGTATGCGTTTTCTCCTGAATATATTCAGAGGAAACGCATACGCCAATTTTGGCCCAGTGCGTCATTGTCGAAGTTGTGCCCCTCTTCCTGTGCTTCAAAGGCGATTCCATCGTACCTCTTGAAATTTATTTCCTGCTATTCTGCCTCGCTTTCAAGTCCGCCTCGTTGCCTTCCCTCAACAGATTTTTGAACAATAGTTGTCCTTTATTACTCTGCCAGTTTGTGAATTGCTGTGCCCCTGAGCTCCATTTTTCAACTCGTTTTTTGTGAGCTGTACTCAAGTCCAATATTTTGTTTCAGGACCTATACTGGTTCCCCGTGGGTGGCTGAGACTGTGGTTAATTCTTCTTCCTGCCGGGAAATTAGAGTGACATGTGCCCGTCCAAATGCCTAACATCTGGCTGTCATTGGTTCTCCCTCTTCCCTTCCATGCTCTGCCAAATTGGCAACCTGTGCGAACCAGGAGCTTAAAGGGGCTGTCTCTCCAATTTGGGAGATTGATAGTAAAGCAGTTAGAAAGTCAAACCGGGGCACTAGGAGAGGGACTATTCATTGAGTTTTAGAAACCTATTGTATTCACAGTGTGTCCATTCTCTAGGTTTCCCGTACATGTTATAGCTGTAGTAGTATTCCCTATAACCTGGAGAGTCGGGACCAATGGAATGGGGGCCATGCATTATTGCTTTACAGGGTCTGCGTTTGCTCACCCAATCTCACCAATCCTCTCAGTCCCAAGTGTCCAGCCTTATGCCACATCCAGCTGTCATTCTAGATAGGGTCATTACAGGTTTCATCAGAGACCCTGAAGGAATTGTAAAGAATTTCCCTGTTTTTTGGTTTTCTTTTTAAAATTCCTTTTTATAGTGGGTTTGAGCTGATTCTCGCTGCCATGTTTATGCCAGTCTAGACAAACTTGTTTCCCTTACGGAGACATATCAATACATGGGTTTTAAGATTCTTACTAGTCAGATCGATTCCTCTGCGGGAAATATGGGGTTTTGAGTCCCTTTCACTGAGGAAGGTGTAGGACTTGTCTATTCCAAAGTTGGTTTTAGAAACGGTATCCGTGCTTACATCAAACTCTGGTTTTACGCATCACCCCACCTCTCCTTCCCCCTAAAGCAGGCATAACAGTGTTTTCTAAATGTGAGACTCTGTTCTCTTTCTTAACTCAGTTCATGTGTAGCCATGTTTACAGGATCTTCATAAGTGATATCTTATGATAAGTTTCTTTTTTCTGTGTGACTTATTTCACTTAGAATCATCGTACATGAATCCACTCACTTTGCTGCTCCTGGTCTTATGACATTGATTTCATGGCTGAGGGATATTCCATCGTACATAAGTACCACAATTTTTTGAACCATTTTTATATTTCCTGGGATATTTAAGGTGTACCCAAGTTGAGGTTCTTGTAAGCAGTGCAGCCCTAAATTTGGGTGTGGCTCTGTCTTATTGATTTTCAGTTTTCCCAAGGTATATTCCCTAGACAGGAAGTGCCCTTGGCTCTGTAGCTCTGTTGTTTACTTGTTTTAGGAAACACAATGCACTCCTCCAGTGAGGCAGTTGGCAATTTACATCCCGCATATCAGCATAACAATGCTCCCTGTTCTCCAGGGCCTGTCTTGCCTTTCTGGTTTTTACACATTTTGTGGAGGTCCCTTTTGACCGGTGGGAAGTGATACTTCTTTGTAGTGCAGATTTGCATTGCCCGCTTGCTTGCTTGGCCAAAAAGGGCGTATGCGTTTTTTCCTGAATATATTCAGGAGAAAACGCAAACGCCCTTTTTGGCCAAGTGCATGATTGTCGAAGTTGTGCCCCACTTCCTGTGCTTTAAAGGCGATTCCAACTTTCCTCTTGAAATCTGTTTCCTGCTATTCTGCCTCGCTTTCAAGTCCACCTCGTTGCCTTCCCTCAACAGATTGTTGGACGATAGTTGTCCTTTATTATTCTGCCAGTTTGTGAATTGCTGTGCCCCAGAGCTCCATTTTTCAACTCGTTTTTTTGTGAGCTGTACGCAAGTCCAAAATTTTGGTTCAGGACCATTACTGGTTCCCGGTGGGTGGCTGAGACTTTGGTTAATTCTTCTTACTGACGGGAAATTAGAGTGACATGTGCCCGTCCAAAGGCCAAACAGCTACTCTCTCACTGGTTCTCCCTCTTCCCTTCCATCCTCTGCCAAATTGGCAACCTGTGCAAACCAGGAGGTTAAAGGGGCTGTCTCTGCAAGTTGGGAGATTGATAGTAAAGCAGTTGGAAAGTCAAACCGGAGCACCAGGAGAGGGACTACTCGTTGAGTTTTAGAAACCTTTTGTATTCACAGTGTGTCCATTCTCTAGGTTTCCCGTATATGTTATAGCTGTAGTAATATTCCCTTCAACATGGAGAGTTGGGACCCATGGAAGGGGGGCCATGCATTTTTGCTTTAAACGGTCTGCATTTTCTCACCCAATCTCACCAATCCTCTCAGTCTCAAGTGTCCAGCCTTATGCCACATCCAGCTGTCATTGTAGATAGGGTCATTCCAGGTTTCATCAGAGACCCTGAAGGAAATGTAAAGAATTTCCCTGTATTTTGGTTTTCTTCTTGAAATTCCTTTTTATAGTGTGTTTGAGCTGATTCTCGCTACCATGTTTATGCCAGTCTAGACACACTTGATTCCCTTACAGAGACATATCAATACATAGGTTTTAAGATTCTTACTAGTCAGATCTATTCCTCTGTGGGAAATATGGGGTTTTGAGTCCCTTTCACTGAGGAAGGTGTAGGTCTTGTCTATTCCACAGTTGGTTATAGAAATGGTACCTGTGCTTATATCAAACTCTGGTTTTATGCATCACCCCACCTCTCCTTTCCCCTTAAGCAGGCATAAGAGGGTTTTCTAAATGTGAGACTCTGTTCTCTTTCCTAACTCAGTTCATGTGTAGCCATGTTTACATGATCTTCATAAGTGATATCTTATGATAAGTTTCTTTTTCTGTATGACTTATTTCATTTAGAATCATCGTACCTGAATCCACTCACTTTGCTGCTCCTGGTCTTATGACATTGATTTCATGACTGAGGGATATTCCATCGTACATAAATACCACAGTTTATGGAACCATTTTTATATTTCCTGGGATATTTAAGGTGTACCCAAGTTGAGGTTCTTATAAGCAGTTCAGCCCTAAATTTGGGGGTGGCTCTGTCTTATTGATTTTCAGTTTTCCCAAGGTATATTCCCTAGACTGGAAGTGCCCTTGGCTCTGTAGCTCTGTTGTTTACTTGTTTAGGGAACGCAATGCACTCCTCCAGTGAGGCTGTTGGCAATTTACATCCCACCCATCAGCATAACATGGCTCCCTGTTCTCCAGGGCCTGTCTTGCCTTTCTGGTTTTTACACATTTTGTGGATGTCCCTTTTGATCGGTGGGAAGTGATACTTCTTTGTAGTGCAGATTTGCATTGCCCGCTTGCTTGCTTGGCCAAAAAGGGCGTATGCGTTTTCTCCTGAATATATTCAGGAGAAAACGCAAACGCCCTTTTTGGCCAAGTGCATCATTTTTGAAGTTGTGCCTCTCTTCCTGTGCTTTAAAGGCGATTCCAACGTACCTCTTGAAATCTGTTTCCTGCTATTCTGCCTCGCTTTCAAGTCCGCCTCGTTGCCTTCCCTCAGCAGATTTTTGGACGATAGTTGTCCTTTATTACTCTGCCAGTTTGTGAATAGCTGTGCCCATGAGCTCCATTTTTCAACTCGTTTTTTGTGAGCTGTACGCAAGTCCAAAATTTTGGTTCAGGACCTATACTGGTTCCCGGTGGGTGGCTGAGACTCTGGTTAATTCTTCTTCCTGCCGGGAATTTAGAGTGACATGTGCCCGTCCATATGCCTTACAGCTACTCTCTCATTGGTTCTCCCTCTTCCCTTCCATCCTCTTGCAAATTGGCAACCTGTGCGAACCAGGAGCTTAAACGGGTTGTCTCACAAGTTGGGAGATTTATAGTAAAGCAGTTGGAAAGTCAAACCGGAGCACCAGGAGAGGGACTACACGTTGAGTTTTAGGAACCTTTTGTATTCACAGTGTGTCCATTCTCTAGGTTTCCCGTACATGTTATAGCTGTAGTAATATTCCCTTCAACATGGAGAGTTGGGAACCATGGAATGGGGGCCATGCATTTTTGCTTTAAACGGTCTGCATTTGCTCACCCAATCTCACCAAACCTCTCAGTCCCAAGTGTCTAGCCTTATGCCACATCCAGCTGTCATTGTAGATATGGTCATTCCAGGTTTCATCAGAGACACTGAAGGAAATGTAAAGAATTTCCCTGTTTTTTGGTTTTGTTTTTGAAATTCCTTTTTATAGTGGGTTTGAGCTGATTCTCGCTGCCATGTTTATGCCAGTCTATACACACTTGATTCCCTTTCAGAGACATATCAATACATAGGTTTTAAGATTCTTACTAGTCAGATCTATTCCTCTGTGGGAAATATGGGGTTTTGAGTCCCTTTCACTGAGGAAGGTGTAGGTCTTGTCTATTGCAAAGTTGGTTTTAGAAATGGTACCTGTGCTTATGTCAAACTCAGGTTTTATGCATCACCCCACCACTCCTTCCCCCTTAAGCAGGCATAAGAGTGTTTTCTAAATGTGAGACTCTGTTCTCTTTCCTAACTCACTTAATGTGTAGCCATATTTACAGGATCTTCATAAGTGATATCTTATGATAAGTTTCTTTTTCTGTGTGACTTATTTCACTTAGAATCATTGTACATGAATCAAATCACTTTGCTGCTCCTGGTCTTATGACATTGATTTCAAGGCTGAGGGATATTCCATCGTTCATAAGTACCAAAATTTTTCGAACCATTTTTATATTTCCTGGGATATTTAAGGTGTACCCAATTTGAGGTTCTTGTAAGCAGTGCAGCCCTAAATTTGGGGGTTGCTCTGTCTTATTGATTTTCAGTTTTCCCAAGGTATATTCCCTAGACTGGAAGTGCCCTTGGCTCTGTAGCTCTGTTGTTTACTTGTTTTATGGAACGCAATGCACTCTTCCTGTGAGGCAGTTTGCAATTTACATCACACCCATCAGCATAACAAGGCTCCCTGTTCTCCAGGACCTGTCTTGCCTTTCTGGTTTTTACACATTTGTGGATGTCCCTTTTGACTGGTGGGAAGTGATACTTCGTTGTAGTGCAGATTTGAATTTCCCGCTTACTTGCTTGGCCAAAAAGGGCGTATGCGTTTTCTCCTGAATATATTCAGGAGAAAACGCATACGCCCTTTTTGGCCCAGTGTGTCATTGTCGAAGTTGTGCCCCTCTTCCTGTGCTTTAAAGGCGATTACAACGTACCTCTTGAAATCTATTTCCTGCTATTCTGCCTCGCTTTCAAGTCTGCCTCGTTGCCTTCCCTCAACAGATTTTTGGACGATAGTTGTCCTTTATTACTCTGCCAGTTTGTGAATTGCTGTGCCCCTGAGCTCCATTTTTCATCTCGTTTTTTGTGAGCTGTACGCAAGTCCAAAATTTTGGTTCAGGACCTATACTGGTTCCCGGTGGGTGGCTGAGACTCTAGTTAATTCTTCTTCCTGCCGGGAAATTAGAGTGACATGTGCCCGTCCAAATGCCTAACATCTGGCTGTCATTGGTTCTCCCTCTTCCCTTCCATGCTCTGCCAAATTGCCAACCTGTGCGAACCAGGAGGTTAAACGGGTTGTCTCACAAGTTGGGAGATTGATAGTAAAGCAGTTGGAAATTCAAACCGGAGCACCAGGAGAGGGACTATTCGTTGAGTTTTAGAAACCTTTTGTATTCACCGTGTGTCCATTCTCTAGGATTCTCGTATATGTTATAGCTGTAGTAATATTCCCTTCAACATGGAGAGTTGGGACCCATGGAATGGGGGCCATGCATTTTTGCTTTAAAGGGTCAGCATTTGCTCACCCAATCTCACCAATCCTCTCAGTCCCAAGCGTCCATCCATATACCACAACCAGCTGTCATTGTAGATAGGGTCATTCCAGGTTTCATCAGAGACCCTGAAGGAAATGTAAAGAATTTCCCTGTTTTTTGGTTTTGTTTTTGAAATTCCTTTTTATAGTGGGTTTGAGCTGATTCTCGCTGTCATGTTTATGCCAGTCTAGACACACTTGATTCCCTTACAGAGACATATCAATACATAGGTTTTAAGATTCTTACTAGTCAGATCTATTCCTCTGCGGGAAATATGGTGTTTTGAGTCCTTTTCACTGAGGAAGGTGTAGGTCTTGTCTATTCCACAGTTGGTTTTAGAAATGGTACCTGTACTTATATCAAACTCTGGTTTTATGCATCACCCCACCGTTCCTTTCCCATTAAGCAGGCATAAGAGTGCTTTCTAAATGTGAGACTCTGTTCTCTTTCCTAACTCAGTTCATGTGTAGCCATGTTTACAGGATCTTCATAAGTGATATCTTATGATAAGTTTCTTTTTCTGTGTGACTTATTTCACTTAGAATCATCGTACCAGAATCCACTCACTTTGCTGCTCCTGGTCTTATGACATTGATTTCATGGCTGAGGTCTATTCCATCGTACATAAGTACTACAAATTTTTGAACCATTTTTATATTTCCTGGGATATTTAAGGTGTACACAATTTGAGGTTCTTATAAGCAGTGCACCACTAAATTTGGGGGGTGGCTCTGTCTTATTGATTTTCAGTTTTCCCAAGGTATATTCCGTAGACTGGAAGTGCCCTTCGCTCTGTAGCTCTATTGTTTACTTGTTTTAGGGAATGCAATGCATTCCTCCTGTGAAGCAGTTGGCAGTTTACATCCCGCCCATCAGCATAACAAGGCTCCCTGTTCTCCAGGGCCTGACTTGCCTTTCTGGTTTTTACACATTTGTGGATGTCCCTTTTTACCTGTGGGAAGTGATACTTCTTTGTAGTGCAGATTTGCATTGCCCGCTTGCTTGCTTGGCCAAAAAGGGCGTATGCGTTTTTTCCTGAATATATTCAGGAGAAAACGCATACGCCCATTTTGGCCAAGTGCGTCATTGTCGAAGTTGTGCCCCTCTTCCTGTGCTTTAAAGGCGATTCCAACGTACCTCTTGAAATCTGTATCCTGCTATTCTGCCTCGCTTTCAAGTCCACCTCGTTGCCTTTCCTCAACATATTTTCGGACGATAGTTGTCCTTTATTACTCTGCCAGTTTGTGAATTGCTGTGCCCCTGAGCTCCGTTTTTCAACTCGATTTTTGTGAGCTGTACGCAAGTCCAAAATTTTGGTTCAGGACCTATACTGGTTCCCGGTGAGTGGCTGAGACTGTGGTTAATTCTTCTTCCTGCCGGGAAATTAGAGTGACATGTGCCCGTCCAAATGCCTAACAGCTACTCTCTCATTGGTTCTCGCTCTTCCTTTCCATCCTCTGCAAATTTGGCAACATGTGCGAACCAGGAGCTTAAAGGGTCTGTCTCTCCAATTTGGGAGATTGATAGTAAAGCAGTTGGAAAGTCAAACCGGAGCACCAGTAGAGGGACTATTCGTTGAGTTTTAGAAACCTTTTGTATTCACAGTGTGTCCATTCTCTAGGTTTCCCATACTTGTTATAGCTGTAGTAATATTCCCTTCATACTTGAGATTTGGGACCCTTGGAATGGAGGCCATGAATTTTTGCTTTAAAGGGTCTGCATTTGCTCACCCAATCTCACCAATCCTCTCATTCCCAAGTGTCCAGCCTTATACCACATCTAGCTGTCATTGTAGATAGGGTCATTCCAGGTTTCATCAGAGACCCTGAAGGAATTGTAAAGAATTTCCTTGTTTTTTTGTTTTGTTTTTGAAATTCCTTTTTATAGTGGGTTTGAGCTGATTCTCGCTGCCATGTTTATGCCAGTCTAGACACACTTGATTCCCTTACAGAGTCATATCAATACATAGGTTTTAAGTTTCTTACTAGTCAGATCTATTCCTCTGCGGGAAATATGGGGTTTTGAGTCCCTTTCACTGAAGAAGGTGTAGGTCTTGTCTATTCCAAAGTTGGTTTTAGAAATGGTACCTGTGCTTATGTCAAACTTTGGTTTTATGCATCATCCCGCCTCTCCTTCCCCCTTAAGGAGGCATAAGAGTGTTTTCTAAATGTGAGACTCTGTTGTCTTTCCTAACTCAGTTCATGTGTAGCCATGTTTACAGGATCTTCATAAGTGATATCTTATGATAAATTTGTTTTTCTGTGTGACTTATTTCACTTAGAATCATCGTACCTGAATCCACTCACGTTGCTGCTCCTTGTCTTATGACATTGATTTCATGGCTGAGGGATATTCCATCGTACATAAATACCACAATTTTTTGAACCATTTTTATATTTCCTGGGATATTTATGGTGTACCCAAGTTGAGATTCTTGTAAGCAGTTCAGCCCTAAATTTGGGGGTGGCTCTGTCTTATTGATTTTCCGTTTTCCCAAGGTATATTTCCTAGACTGGAAGTTTCATTGGCTCTGCAGCTCTGTTGTTTACTTGTTTTAGGTAACACAATGCACTCCTCCAGTGAGGCAGTTGGCAATTTACATCCCGCCCCTCAGCATAACAAGGCTCCCTTTTCTCCACGGCCTCTCTTGCCTTTCTGGTTTTACACATTTTGTGGATGTCCCTTTTGACCGGTGGGAATTGATACTTCTTTGTAGTGCAGATTTCCATTGCCTGCTTGCTTGCTTGGCCAAAAAGGGCGTATGCGTTTCTCCTGAATATATTCAGGAGAAAACGCATACGCCCTTTTTGGCCAAATGTGTCATTCTCGAAGTTGTGCCCCTCTTCCTGTGCTTTAAAGGCGATTCCAACGTCCTCTTGAAATCTGTTTCCTGCTATTCTGCCTCGCTTTCAAGTCTGCCTTGTTGCCTTCCCTCAACAGATTTTTGGACGATAGTTGTCCTTTATTACTCTGCCAGTTTGTGAATTGCTGTGCAGGTGAGCTCCATTTTTCAACTCGTTTTTTGTGAGCTGTATGCCATTCCAAAATTTTGGTTCAGGATCTATACTGGTTCCCGGTGGGTTTCTGAGACTTTGGTTAATTCTTCTTCCTGCCGTGAAATTAGAGTGACATGTGCCCGTCCAAATGCCTAACAGCTACTCTCTCATTGGTTCTCCCTCTTCCCTTCCATCCTCTTGCAAATTGGCAACCTGTGCCAACCAGGAGGTTAAAGGGTTTGTTTCTCCAAGTTTTGAGATTGATAGTAAAGCAGTTGGAAAGCCAAACCAGAGCACCAGGAGAGGGAATTCTCGTTGAGTTTTAGAAACCTTTTGTATTCACAGTGTGTCCATTCTGTAGGTTTCCCGAACATGTTATTCCTGTAGAAATATTCCCTTCAACATGGAGAGTTGGGACCCATGGAATGGGGGCCATGCATTTTGCTTTAAAGGGTCTGCATTTGCTCACCCAATCTCACCAATCCTCTCTGTCCCAAGTGTCCAGACTTATGCCACATCCAGCTGTCATTGTAGATAGGGCCATTCCAGGTTTCATCAGAGTCCCTGAAGGAATTGTAAAGAATTTCCCTGTTTTTTAGTTTTGTTTTTGAAATTCCTTTTTATAGTGGATTTGAGCTGATTCTCGCTGCCATGTTTATGCTAGTCTACACACTTAATTCCCTTACGGAGACATAGCAATACACAGGTTTTAGGATTGTTTCTAGTCAGATCTATTCCTCTGCGGGAAATATGTGGTTTTGAGTCCCTTTCACTGAGGAATGTGTAGGTCTTGTCTATTCCACAGTTGGTTATAGAAATTGTACCAGTGCTTATATCAAGCTCTGGTTTTATGCATCACCCCACCTCTCCTCCCCCCTTAAGCAGGCATAACAGTGTTTTCTAAATGTGATACTCTGTTCTCTTTCTTAACTCAGTTCATGTGTAGCCATGTTTACAGGATCTTCATAAGTGATATCTTATGATAAGTTTCTTTTTCTGTGTGACATATTTCACTTAGAATCATCGTACCTGAATCCACTCACTTTGCTGCTCCTGGTCTTATGACATTGAATTCATGGCTGAGGGATATTCTATCGTACATAAATAACACAGTTTTTGAACCATTTTTATTTTTCCTGGGATATTTAAGGTGTACCCAAGTTGAGGTTCTTGTAAGCAGTGCAGTCCTAAATTTGGGGGTGGCTCTGTCTTAGTGATTTTCAGTTTTCCCAAGGTATATTCCCTAGACTGGAAGTGTCCTTGTCTCTGTAGCTCTGTTGTTTATTGTTTTAGGGAACGCAATGCACTCCTCCAGTGAGGCAGTTAGCAATTTACATCCCACCCATCAGCATAACAAGGCTCCCTGTTCTCCAAGGCCTGTCTTGCCTTTCTGGTTTTTACACATTTTGTGGATGTCCCTTTTGACCGGTGGGAAGTGATATTTCTTTGTAGTGCAGATTTGCATTGCCCGCTTGCTTGCTTGGCCAAAAAGGGCGTATGCGTTTTCTCCTGAAAATATTCAGGAATATATTCAGGAGAAAACGCATACGCCCTTTTTGGCCCAGTGTGTCATTGTCGAAGTTGTGCCCCTCTTCCTGGGCTTTAAAGGCGATTCCAACGTACCTCTTGAAATCTGTTTCCTGCTATTCTGCCTCGCTTTCAAGTCCGCCTCGATGACTTTCCTCAACAGATTTTTGGACGATAGTTGTCCTTTATTACTCTGCCAGTTTGTGAATTGCTGTGTCCCTGAGCTCCATTTTTCAACTCGTATTTGTGAGCTGTACGCAAGTCCAAAATTCTGGTTCAGGACCTATACTGGTTCTGGGTTGGTGGCTGAGACTTTGGTTAATTCTTCTTCCTGCCGGGAAATTAGAGTGACATGTGCCCGTCCAAATGCCTAACAGCTACTCTCTCATTGGTTCTCCCTCTTCCCTTCCATCCTCGGCCAACTTGGCAAACTGTGCAAACCAGGAGCTTAAAGGGGCTGTCTCTCCATGTTGGGAGATTGATAGTAAGGTAGTTGGAAAGTCAAACCGGAGCACAAGGAGAGGGACTATTCGTTGAATTTTAGAAACCTCTTTTATTCACAGTGTGTCCATTCTCTAGGTTTCCCATACATGTTATATCTGTAGTAATATTCCCTTCAACATGGAGAGTTGGGACCAATGAAATGGGGGCCATGCATTTCTGCTTTAAAGGGTCTGCATTTGCTCACCCAATCTCACCAGTCCTCTCAGTCCCAAGTGTCCAGCCTTATACCACATCCAACTGTCATTGTAGATAGGGTCATTCCAGGTGTCATCAGAGACCCTGAAGGAATTGTATAGAATTTCCCTGTTTTTTGGTTTTGTTTTTGAAATTCCTTTTTATGGTGGGTTTGAGCTGATTCTTGCTGCCATGTTTATGCCACTCTAGACACACTTGATTCCCTTACGGAGACATATCAATACATAGGTTTTAAGTTTCTTACTAGTCAGATATATTCCTCTGCGGGAAATATGGGGTTTTGAGTCCCTTTCACTGAGGAAGGTGTAGGTCTTGTCTATTCGAATGTTGGTTTTAGAAATGGTACATGTGCTTATATCAATCTCTGGTTTTATGCATCACCCCACTTCTCCTTCCCCCTTAATCAGGCATAAGAGGGTTTTCTAACTGTGAGACTCTATTCTCTTTCCTAACTCAGTTCATTTGTAGCCATGTTTACAGGATCTGCATAAGTGATATCTTATGATAAGTTTCTTTTTCTGTGTGACTTATTTCACTTAGAATCATCGTACCTGAATCCACTCACTTTGCTTGACTCGTCTTATGACATTGATTTCATGGCTGAGGGATATTCCGTCGTACATAAATACCACAGTTTTTTGAACCATTTTTATATATCCTGGGATATTTAAGGTGTACCCAAGTTGAGGTTCTTGTAAGCAGTGCAGACCTAAATTTGGGGGTGGCTCTGTCTTATTGATTTTCAGTTTTCCCAAGGTGTATTCCCTAGACTGGAAGTGCCCTTGGCTCTTTTGCTCTGTTGTTTTCTTGTTTTTGGGAACGCAATGCACTCCTCCAGTGAGCCAGTTGGCAATTTACATCCCGCCCATCAGCATAACAAGGCTCCATATTCTCCTGGGCCTGTCTTGCCTTTCTGGTTTTTACACATTTGTGGATGTCCCTTTTGACCGGTGGGAAGTGATACTTCTTTGTAGTGCAGATTTGCATTGCCCGCTTGCTTGCTTGGCCAAAAACGGCGTATGCGTTTTCTCCTGAATATATTCAGGAGAAAACGCATACGCCCTTTTTGGCCCAGTGCGTCATTGTCGAAGTTGTGCCCCTCTTCCTGTGCTTTAAAGGCAAATCCAACGTACCTCTTGAAATCTGTTTCCTGCTATTCTGCCTCGCTTTCAAGTCCGCCTCTTTGCCTTCCCTCAACAGATTTTTGGACGATAGTTGTCCTTTATTACTCTGCCAGTTTGTGAATAGCTGTGCCCCTGAGCTCAATTATTCAACTCGTTTTTTGTGAGCTGTACGCAAGTCCAAAATTTTGGTTCAGGACCTATACTGGTTCCTGGATGGTGGCTGAGACTCTGATTAATTCTTCTTCCTGCCGGGAAATTAGAGTGACATGTGCCCGTCCAAATGCCTAACAGCTACTCTCTAATTGGTTCTCCCTCTTCCCTTCCATCATCTTGCAAATTGGCAACCTGTGCGCACCAGGAGGTTAAAGGGGTTGTCTCTCCAAGTTGGGAGGTTGATAGTAAAGCAGTTGGAAAGTCAAACCAGAGCACCAGGAGAGGGACTACTCGTTGAGTTTTAGAAACCTTTTGTATTTACAGTGTGTCCATTCTGTACGTTTCCCGTACATGGTATAGCTGTTGTAATATTCCCTTCAACATGGAGAGTTGGGACCCATGGAATGGGGGCCATGCATTTTTGCTTTAAAGGATCTGCATTTGCTCACCCAATCTCTCCAATCCTATCAGTCCCAAGTGTCCAGCCTTATGCCACATCCAGCTGTCATTGTAGATAGGGTCATTCCAGGTTTCATCAGAGACCCTGAAGGAATTGTAAAGAATTTCCCTGTTTTTTGGTTTTGTTTTTGAAATTACTTTTTATAGTGGGATTGAGCTGATTCTTGCTGCCATGTTTATGCCAGTCTACACACTTGATTCCCTTACGGAGCCATATCAATACATAAGATTTAGTATTGTTACTAGTCAGATCTATTCCTCTGCGGGAAATATGGCGTTTTGAGTCCCTTTCACTGAGGAACGTGTAGGTCTTGTTTATCACACATTTGGTTTTACAAACGGTTCCTGTGCTTATATCAAACTCTGGTTTTATGCATCACCCCACCTCTCCTCCCCCCTTAAGCAGGCATAACAGTGTTTTCTAAATGTGAGACACTGTTCTCTTTTTTAAATCATTTCATGTGTAGCCATGTTTACAGGATCTTCATAAGTGATATCTTATGATAAGTTTCTTTTTCTGTGTGACTTCACTTAGAATCATCGTACCTGAATCCACTCACTTTGCTGCTCCTGGACTTATGACATTGATTTCATGGCTGAGGGATATTCCAACGTACATAAGTACCACAATTTTTTGAACCATTTTTATATTTCCTTGGATATTTAAGGTTTACCCAAGTTGAGGTTCTTGTAAGCAGTGCAGCCCTAAATTTGGGGGTGGCTCTGTCTTATTGATTTTCAGTTTTCCCAAGGTATATTCCCTAGACTGGAAGTGCCCTTGGCTCTGTAGCTCTGTTCTTTATTTGTTTTAGGGAACACAATTCACTCCTCCAGTGAGGCAGTTAGCAATTTACATCCCGCCCATCAGCATAACAAAGCTCCCTGTTCTCCAGGGCATGTCTTGCCTTTCTGGTTTTTACGCATTTTTTGGATGTCCCTTTTGACCGGTGGGAAGTGATATTTTTGTAGTGCAGATTTGCATTGCCCGCTTGCTTGCTTGGCCAAAAAGGGCGTATGCGTTTTCTCCTGAATATATTCAGGAGAAAACGCTAATGCCCTTTTTGGCCAAGTGCGTCATTGTCGAATTTGTGCCCCTCTTCCTATGCTTTAAAGGCGATTCCAACGTACCTCTTAAAATCTGTTTCCTGCTATTCTGCCTCGCTTTCAAGTCTGCCTCATTGCCTTCCCTCAACAGATTTTTGGACGATAGTTGTCCATTATTATTCTGCCAGTTTGTGAATTGCTGTGCCGGTGAGCTCCATTTTTCAACTCGTTTTTTGTGAGCTGTACGCAAGTCCATAATTTTGGTTCAGGATCAATACTGGTTCCCGGTGGGTTTCTGAGACTTTGGTTAATTCTTCTTCCTGCCGGGAAATTAGAGTGACATGTGTCCGTCCAAATGCCTAACAGCTACTCTCTCATTGGTTCTCCCTCTTCTCTTCCATCCTCTGCCAAATTGGCAACCTGTGCGAACCAGGAGGTTAAAGGTGTTGTCTCTCAAAGTTGGGAGATTGATAGTAAAGCAGTTGGAAAGTCAAACCTGAGCACCAGGAGAGGGACTATTCGTTGAGTTTTAGAAACCTTTTGTATTCACAGTGTGTCCATTCT
Source organism: Mesoplodon bidens (assembly GCF_964165515.1). Classification (NCBI taxonomy): domain Eukaryota; kingdom Metazoa; phylum Chordata; class Mammalia; order Artiodactyla; family Ziphiidae; genus Mesoplodon; species Mesoplodon bidens. Next base: position 3,268,918 of record NW_027671422.1, read on the forward strand.
CTAGGTTTCCCGTACATGTTATAGCTGTAGTAATATTCCCTTCAACATGGAGAGTTGGGACCCATGGAATGGGAGGCATGCATTTTTGCTTTAAAGGGTCTGCAATTGCTCAACCAATCTCAAAAATCCTCTCAGTCCAAAGTGTCCATCCTTATGCCTTATCCAGCTGTCATTGTAGATAGGGTCATTCCAGGGTTCATCAGAGACCCTGAAGGAATTGTAAAGAATTTCCCTGTTTATTGGTTTTGTTTTTGAAATTCCTTTTTATACTGGGTTTGAGATGATTCTTGCTGCCATGTTTATGCCAGTCTAGACACACCTGATTCACTTATGGAGACATATCAATACATAGGTTTTAAGATTCTTCCTAGTGAGATCTATTCCTCTGCGGGAAATATGGGGTTTTGAGTCCCATTCACTGAGGAAGGTGTAGGTCTTGTCTATTCCACAGTTGGTTTTAGAAATGGTACCTGTGCTTATATCAAACTCTGGTTTTATGCATCACCCCACCTCTCCTTTCCCCTTAAGCAGGCATAACAGTGTTTTCTAAATGTGAGACTCTGTTCTCTTTCCTAACTCAGTTCATGTGTAGCCATGTTTACAGGATCTTCATAAGTGATATCTTATGATAAGTTTCTTTTTCTGTGTGACATATTTCACTTCGAATCATCGTACCTGAATCCACTCACTTTGGTGCTCCTGGTCTTATGACATTGATTTCATAGCTGAGGGATATTCCATCGTACATAAATACCACAGTTTTTTGAACCATATTTATATTTCCTGGGATATTTAAGGTGTACCCAAGTTGAGGTTCTTGTAAGCAGTGCAGCCCTAAATTTGGGGGTGGCTCTGTCTTATTGATTTTCAGTTTTCCCAAGGTGTATTCCCTAGACTGGAAGTGCCCTTGGATCTGTTGCTCTGTTGTTTTCTTGTTTTTGGGAACGCAATGCACTCCTCCAGTGATGCAGTTGGCAATTTACCTCCCGCCCATCAGCATAACAAGGCTCCATGTTCTCCAGGGCCTGTCTTGCCTTTCTGGTTTTTACACATTTGTGGATGTCCCTTTTGACTGGTGGGAAGTGATACTTCTTTGTAGTGCAGTTTTGCATTGCCCGCTTGCTTGCTTGCTTGGCCAAAAAGGGCGTATGCGTTTTCTCCTGAATATATTCAGGAGAAAACGCAAACGCCCTTTTTGGCCAAGTGCGTCATTGTCGAAGTTCTGCCCCTCTTCCTGTGCTTTAAAGGCGAATCCAACGTACCTCTTGAAATCTGTTTCCTACTATTCTGCCTCACTTTCAAGTCCGCCTCGTTGCCTTCCCTCAACAGATTTTTGGACGATAGTTGTCCTTTATTACTCTGCCAGTTTGTGAATTGCTGTGCCCCTGAGCTCAATAATTCAACTCGTTTTTTGAGAGCTGTACGCAAGTCCAATATTTTGGTTCAGGACCTACACTGGTTCCTGGTGGGTGGCTGAGACTCTGGTTAATTCATCTTCCTGCCGGGAAATTAGAGTGACTTGTGCCCGTCCAAATGCCTAACAGCTACTATCTCATTTGTTCTCCCTCTCCCTTCCATCCTCTGCCAAATTGGCAACCTGTGCGAACCAGGGGCTTAAAGGGGCTGTCTCTCTAAGTTGGGAGATTGATAGTAAAGCAGTTGGAAAGTCAAACCATAGCACCAGGAGAGGGACTATTCGTTGAGTTTTAGAAACCTTTTGTATTCACAGTGTGACCATTCTCTAGGTTTCCCGTACATGTTATAGCTTTAGTAATATTCCCTTCAACCAGGAGAGTTGGGACCCATGGAATGGGTGCCATGCATTTTTGCTTTAAAGGGTCTGCATTTGCTCACCCAATCTCACCAATCCTCTCAGTCCCAAGTGTCCAGCCTTATGCCACATCCAGCTGTCATTGTAGATAGGGTCATTCCAGCTTTCATCAGAGACCCTGAAGGAATTGTAAAGAATTACACGGTTTTTTGGTTTTGTTTTTGAAATTCCCTTTTATAGTGGGTTTGAGCTGATGCTCGCTGCCATGTTTATGCCGGTCTAGACACACTTGATTCCCTTACGGAGACATATCAATACATAGGTTTCAAGATTCTTACTAGTCAGATCTATTCCTCTGCGGGAAATATGGGGTTTTGAGTCCCTTTCACTGAGGAAGGTGTAGGTCTTGTCTATTCCACAGTTGGTTTTAGAAATGGTACCTGTACTTATATCAAACTCTGGTTTTATGCATCACCCCACCTCTCCTTTCCCCTTAAGCAGGCATAAGAGTGTTTTCTAAATGTGAGACTCTGTTCTCTTTCCTAACTCAGTTCATGTGTGGCCATGTTTACAGGATCTTCATAAGTGATATCTTATGATAAGTTTCTTTTTCTGTGTGACTTATTTCACTTAGAATCATCGTACCTGAATCCACTCACTTTGCTGCTCCTGGTCTTATGACATTGATTACATGGCTGAGGGATATTCCTTCGTACATAAGTACCACAATTTTTTGAACCATTTTTATATATCCTGGGATATTCAAGGTGTACCCAAGTTCAGGTTCTTGTAAGCAGTGCAGCCCTAAATTTGTGGGTGGCTCTGTCTTATTGATTTTCAGTTTTCCCAAGGTATATTCCCTAGACTGGAAGTGCCCTTGGCTCTGTAGCTCTGCTGTTTATTTGTCTTAGGGAACACAATACACTCCTCCAGTGAGGCAGTTGGCAATTTACATCACGCCCATCAGCATAACAAGGCTCCCTGTTCTCCAGGGCATGTCTTGCCTTTTTGGTTTTTACACATTTTGTGGATGTCCCTTTTGACCGGTGGCAAGTGATATTCTTTGTAGTGCAGACTTGCATTGCCCGCTTGCTTGCTTGGCCAAAAAGGGCGTATGCGTTTTCTCCTGAATATATTCAGGAGAAAACGCATACGCCCTTTTCGGCCAAGTGCGTCATTGTCGAAGTTGTACCCCTCTTCCTGTGCTTTAAAGGTGATTCCAACCTACCTCTTGAAATCTGTTTCCTGCTATTCTGCCTCGCTTTCAATTCCGCCTCGTTGCCTTCCCTCAACTGATTTTTGGACGATAGTTGTCCTTTATTACTCTGCCAGTTTGTGAATTGCTGTGTCCCTGAGCTCAATTTTAAAACTTGTTTTTTGTGAGCTGTACGCAAGTCCAAAATTTTGGTTCAGGACGTATACTGCTTCCCGGTGGCGGCTGAGACTCTGGTTAATTCTTCTTCCTGCCGGGAAATTAGAGTGACATGTGCCCGTCCAAATGCCTAACAGCTACTCACTCATTGGTTCTCCCTCTTCCCTTCCATCCTCTGCAAAATTGGCAACCTGTGCGAACCAGGAGGATAAAGGGGATGTCTCTCCAATATGGGAGATTGATAGTAAAGCAGTTGGAAAGTCAAACTGGAGCACCAGGAGAGGGACTATTCGTTGAGTTTTAGAAACCTGTTGTATTCACAGTGTGTCCATTCTCTAGGTTTCCCATACATGTTATAGCTCTAGTAATATTCCCTTCAACCTGGAGAGTTGGGACCCATGGAATGGGGTCCATGCATTTTTGCTTTAAAGGATCTGCATTTGCTCACCCAATCTCACCAATTCTCTCAGTTCCAAGTGTCCAGCCTTATACCACATCCAGCTGTCATTGTAGATAGGGTCATTCCATGTTTCATCAGAGACACTGAAGGAATTGTAAAGAATTTCCCTGTTTTTTGGTTTTGTTTTTGAAATTCCTTTTTATAGTGGGTTTGATCTGATTCTCGCTGCCATGTTTATGCCAGTCTAGACACACTTGATTCCCTTACAGATACATATCAATACAGAGGTTTTAATTTTCTTACTAGTCAGATCTATTCCTCTGCAGGAAATATGGGGTTTTGAGTCCCTTTCACTGAGGAAGGTGTAGGTCTTGTCTATTCCAAAGTTGGTTTTAGAAACGGTACCCGTGCTTATATCAAACTCTGGTTTTATGCATCACCACACCTCTCCTTCCCCCTTAAGCAGGCATAAGAGTGTTTTCTAAATGTGAGACTCTGTTCTCTTTCCTAAATCAGTTCATGTGTAGCCATGTTTACAGGATATTCATAAGTGATATCTTATGATAAGTTTCTTTTTCTGTGTGATTTCCATTAGAATCATCGTTCCTGAATCCACTCACTTTGCTGCTCCTGGTCTTATGACATTGATTTCATGGCTGAGGGATATTCCATCGTACATAAATACCACAGTTTTTTGAACCATTTTTATATTTCCTGGAATATTTAAGGTGTACCAAAGTTGAGGTTCTTGAAAGCAGTGCAGCCCTAAATTTGGGGGTGGCTCTGTCTTATTGATTTTCAGTTTTCCCAAGGCATATTCCCTACACTGGACGTGCCATTGGCTCTGTAGCTCTGTTGTTTACTTGTTTTAGGGAACACAATGCACTCCTCCAGTGAGGCAGTTGGCAATTTACATCCCGCTCTTCAGCATAACAATTCTCCCTGTTCTCCAGGGCCTGTCTTGCCTTTCTGGTTTTTACACATTTTGTGGATGTCCATTTTAACCGGTGGGAAGTGATACTTCTTTGTAGTGCAGATTTGCATTGCCCGCATGCTTGCTTGGCCAAAAAGGGCGTATGTGTTTTCTCCTGAATATATTCAGGAGAAACTGTATACGCCCTTTTTGGCCAAGTGCGTCATTGTCGAAGATGTGCCACTCTTCCTGTGCTTTAAAGGCGATGCCAACATACCTCTGGAAATCTGTTTCCTGCTATTCTGCCTCGCTTTCAAGTCCGCCTCGTTGCCTTCCCTCAACAGATTTTTGGACGATAGTTGTCCTTAATTACTCTGCCAGTTTGTGAATTGCTGTGCCCCTGAGCTCCATTATTCAACTCGTTTTTTGTGAGCTGTACACAAGTCAAAAATTTTGGTTCAAGACCTATACTGGTTCCCTGTGGGTGGCTGAGACACTGGTTAATTCTTCTTCCTGCCGGGAAATTAGAGTGACATGTGCCCGTCCAAATGCCTAACAGCTACTATCTCATTTGTTCTCCCTCTCCCTTCCATCCTCTGCCAAATTGGCAACCTGTGCGAACCAGGGGCTTAAAGGGGCTGTCTCTCTAAGTTGGGAGATTGATAGTAAAGCAGTTGGAAAGTCAAACCGTAGCACCAGGAGAGGGACTATTCGTTGAGTTTTAGAAACCTTTTGTATTCACAGTGTGACCATTCTCTAGGTTTCCCGTACATGTTATAGCTGTAGTAATATTCCCTTCAACATGGAGAGTTGGGACCCATGGAATGGGGGCCATGCATTTTTGCTTTAAAGGGTCTGCATTTGCTCACCCAATCTCACCAATCCTCTCAGTCCCAGGTGTCCAGCCTTATGCCACATCCAGCTGTCATTGTAGATAGGGTCATTCCAGGTTTCATCAGAGACCCTGAAGGAATTGTAAAGAATTACACGGTTTTTTGGTTTTGTTTTTGAAATTCCCTTTTATAGTGGGTTTGAACTGATGCTCGCTGCCATGTTTATGCCGGTCTAGACACACTTGATTCCCTTACGGAGACATATCAATACATAGGTTTTAAGATTCTTACTAGTCAGATCTATTCCTCTGCGGGAAATATGGGGTTTTGAGTCCCTTTCACTGAGGAAGGAGTAGGTCTTGTCTATTCCACAGTTGGTTTTAGAAATGGTACCTGTACTTATATCAAACTCTGGTTTTATGCATCACCCCACCTCTCCTTTCCCCTTAAGCAGACATAAGAGTGTTTTCTAAATGTGAGACTCTGTTCTCTTTCCTAACTCAGTTCATGTGTAGCCATGTTTACAGGATCTTCATAAGTGATATCTTATGATAAGTTTCTTTTTCTGTGTGACTTATTTCACTTAGAATCATCGTACCTGAATCCACTCACTTTGCTGCTCCTGGTCTTATGACATTGATTTCATGGCTGAGGGATATTCCTTCGTACATAAGTACCACAATATTTGAACCATTTTTATATATCCTGGGATATTCAAGGTGTACCCAAGTTGAGGTTCTTGTAAGCAGTGCAGCCCTAAATTTGGGGGTGGCTCTGTCTTATTGATTTTCAGTTTTCCCAAGGTATATTCCCTAGACTGGAAGTGCCCTTGGCTCTGTAGCTCTGCTGTTTATTTGTCTTAGGGAACACAATACACTCCTCCAGTGAGGCAGTTGGCAATTTACATCACGCCCATCAGCATAACAAGGCTCCCTGTTCTCCAGGGCTTGTCTTGCCTTTCTGGTTTTTACACATTTTGTGGATGTCCCTTTTGACCGGTGGCAAGTGATATTCTTTGTAGTGCAGATTTGCATTGCCCGCTTGCTTGCTTGGCCAAAAAGGGCGTATGCGTTTTCTCCTGAATATATTCAGGAGAAAACGCATACGCCCTTTTTGGCCAAGTGCATCATTGTCGAAGTTTTACCCCTCTTCCTGTGCTTTAAAGGCGATTCCAACGTACCTCTTGAAATCTGTTTCCTGCTATTCTGCCTCGCTTTCAATTCCGCCTCGTTGCCTTCCCTCAACTGATTTTTGGACGATAGTTGTCCTTTATTACTCTGCCCGTTTGTGAATTGCTGTGTCCCTGAGCTCAATATTAAAACTCGTTTTTTGTGAGCTGTACGCAAGTCCAAAATTTTGGTTCAGGACGTATACTGGTTCCCGGTGGGTGGCTGAGACTCTGGTTAATTCTTCTTCCTGCCGGGAAATTAGAGTGACATGTGCCCGTCCAAATGCCTAACAGCTACTCACTCATTGGTTCTCCCTCTTCCCTTCCATCCTCTGCAAAATTGGCAACCTGTGCGAACCAGGAGGTTAAAGGGGATGTCTCTCCAATTTGGGAGATTGATAGTAAAGCAGTTAGAAAGTTAAACCGGAGCACCAGGAGAGGGACTATTCGTTGAGTTTTAGAAACCTGTTGTATTCACAGTGTGTCCATTCTCTAGGTTTCCCATACATGTTATAGCTCTAGTAATATTCCCTTCAACCTGGAGAGTTGGGACGCATGGAATGGGGGCCATGCATTTTTGCTTTAAAGGGTCTGCATTTGCTCACCCAATCTCACCAATTCTCTCAGTTCCAAGTGTCCAGCCTTATACCATATCCAGCTGTCATTGTAGATAGGGTCATTCCAGGTTTCATCAGAGACCCTGAAGGAATTGTAAAGAATTTCCCTGTTTTTTGGTTTTGTTTTTGAAATTCCTTTTTATACTGGGTTTGATCTGATTCTCGCTGCCATGTTTATGCCCGTCTAGACACACTTGATTCCCTTACAGATACATATCAATACAGAGGTTTTAAGTTTCTTACTAGTCAGATCTATTCCTCTGCAGGAAATATGGGGTTTTGAGTCCCTTTCACTGAGGAAGGTGTAGGTCTTGTCTATTCCACAGTTGGTTTTAGAAATGGTACCTGTGCTTATGTCAAACTCTGGTTTTATGCATCACCCCACCTCTCCTTCCCCCTTAAGCAGGCATAAGAGTGTTTTCTAAATGTGAGACTCTGTTCTCTTTCCTAACTCAGTTCATGTGTAGCCATGTTTACAGGATCTTCATAAGTGATATCTTATGATAAGTTTCTTTTTCTGTGTGACTTATTTCACTTAGAATCATCGTACCTGAATACACTCACTTTGCTGCTCCTAGACTTATGACATTGATTTCATCGCTGAGGGATATTCCATCGTACATAAATACCACAGTTTTTTGAACCATTTTTATATTTCCTTGGATATTTAACGTGTACCCAAGATGAGGTTCTTGTACGCAGGGCAGCCCTAAATTTGGGGGTGGCTCTGTATTATTGATTTTCAGTTTTCCCAAGGTATATTCCCTAGACAGGAAGTGCCCTTGGCTATGTAGCTCTGTTGTTTACTTGTTTTAGGGAACGCAATGCACTCCTCCAGTGAGGCAGTTGGCAATTTACATCCCGCCCAACAGCATAAAAAGGCTCCCTGTTCTCCAGGGCCTGTCTTGCCTTTCTGGTTTTAAAACATTTTGTGGATGTCCCTTTTGACCGGTAGAAAGTGATACTTCTTTGTAGTGCAGATTTGCATTGCCCGCTTGCTTGCTTGGCCAAAAAGGGCGTATGCGTTTTCTCCTGAATATATTCAGGAGAAAACGCATACACCCTTTTTGGCCAAGTGCCTCATTGTCGAAGTTGTGCCCCTCTTCCTATGCTTTAAAGGCGATTCCAACGTACCTCTTGCAATCTGTTTCCTTCTATTTTGCCTCACTTTCAAGTCCGCCTCGTTGCCTACACTCAACAGATTTTTGGACGATAGTTGTCCTTTATTACTCTGCCAGTTTGTTAATTGCTGTGCCCCTGAGCTCCATTTTTCAACTCGTTTTTTGTGAGCTGTACGCAAGTCCAAAATTTTGTTTCAGGATCTATACTGGTTCCCGGTGGGTTTCTGAGATTTTGGTTAATTCTTCTTCCTGCCGGGATATTAGAGTGACATGTGCCCGTCCAAATGCCTAACAGCTACTCTCTCATTGGTTCTCCCTCTTCCCTTCCATCCTCTGCCAAATTGGCAACCTGTGTGAACCAGGAGTTTAAAGGGGATGTCTCTCCAAGTTCGGAGATTGATAGTAAAGCAGTTGGAAAGTCAAAGCAGAGAACCAGGAGAGGGACTGCTCGTTGAGTTTTAGAAACCTTTTGTATTCAGAGTGTTTCCATTCTCTAGGTTTCCCGTACCTGTTATAGCTGTAGTAATATTCCCTTCAACATGGGGAGTTGGGACCCATGGAATGGGGGCCATGCATTTTTGCTTTAAAAGGTCTATATTTGCTAACCCAATCTCACCAATCCTCTTAGTTCCAAGTGTCCAGCCTTATGCCCCATCCAGCTGTCATTGTAGATAGGGTCATTCCAGGTTTCATCAGAGACCCTGAAGGAATTGTAAAGAATTTCCCTGTTTTTTGGTTTTGTTTTTGAAATTCCCTTTTATAGTGGGTTTGAGCTGATGCTCGCTGCCATGTTTATGCCAGTCTAGACACACTTGATTCCCTCACATAGACATATCAATACATAGGTTTTAGGTTTGTTACTAGTCAGATCTATTCCTCTGCGGGAAATATGGGGTTTTGAGTCCCTTTCACTGAGGAAGGTGTAGGTCTTGTCTATTCCACAGTTGGTTTTACAAACGGTACATGTACTTATATCAAACTCGGGTTTTATGCATCACCCCACGTTTCCTTTCTCCTTAAGCAGGCATAACAGTGTTTTCTAAATGTGAGACCCTGATCTCTTTCTTAACTCCTTTCATGTGTAGCCATGTTTACAGGATCTTCATAAGTGATACCTTATGATAAGTTTCTTTTTCTGTGTGACTTCACTTAGAATCATCGTACCTGAATCCACTCACTTTGCTGCTCCTGGTCTTATGACATTGATTTCATGGCTGAGGGATATTCCATCGTACATAAGTACCACAATTTATTGAACCATATTTATATTTCCTGGGATATTTTAGGTGTACCCAAGTTGAGGTTCTTGTAAGCAGTGCAGCCCTAAATTTGGGGGTTGCTCTGTCTTATTGATTTTCTGTTTTCCCAAGTTATATTCCCTAGACTGTAAGTGCCCTTGGCTCTGTAGCTCTGTTGTTTACTTGTTTTAGGGAACACAATACACTCCTCCAGTGAGGCAGTTGGCAATTTACATCCCGCCCATCAGCATAACAAGGCTCCCTGTTCTCCAGGGCCTGTCTTGCCTTTCTGGTTTTTACATATTTTGTGTATGTACCTTGTGACCGGTGGGAAGTGATATTTCTTTGTAGTGCAGATTTGCATTGCCTGGTTGCTTGCTTGGCCAAAAAGGGCGTATGCATATTCAGGAGAAAACGCATACGCCCTTTTTGGCCAAGTGCCACATTGTCGAATTTGTGCCCTCTCCTATGCTTTAAAGGTGATTCCAACGTACGTCTTGAAATCTGTTTCCTTCTATTCTGCCTCACTTTCAAGTCTGCCTCGTTGCCTTCGCTCAACAGATTTTTGGAAGATAGTTGTCCTTTATTACTCTGCCAGTTTGTGAATTGCTGTGCCCCTGAGCTCCATTTTTCAACTCGTTTTTTGTGTGCTGTACGCAAGTCCAAAATTTTGGTTCAGGATCTATACTGGTTCCCGGTGGGTTTCTGAGACTTTGGTTAATTCTTCTTCCTGCCGGGAAATTAGAGTGACATGTGCCCGTCCAAATGCCTAACAGCTACTCTCTCTGTGGTTCTCCCTCTTCCCTTACATCCTCTGCCAAATTGGCAACCTGTGCGAACAAGGAGTTTAAAGGGGCTGTCTCTCCAAGTTGGGAGATTGATAGTAAAGCAGTTGGAAAGTCAAACCGGAGCACCAGAAGAGGGACTACTCGTTGAGTTTTAGAAACCTTTTGTATTCACTGTGTGTCCATTCTCGAGGTTTCCCGTACATGTTATAGCTGTAGTAATATTCCCTTCAACATGGAGAGTTGGGACCCATGGAATGGGGGCCATGCATTTTTGCTTTAAACGGTCTGCATTTGCTCACCCAATCTCACCAATCCTCTCAGTCCCAAGTGTCCAGCCTTATGCCACATCCAGCTGTCATTGTAGATAGGGTCATTCCAGGTTTCATCAGAGACCCTGAAGGAATTGTAAAGAATTTCCCTGTTTTTTGGTTTTGTTTTTGAAATTCCCTTTTATAGTGGGTTTGAGCTGATTCTCGCTGCCATGTTTATGCCAGTCTAGACACACTTGATTCCCTTACAGAGACATATCAATACATAGGTTTTAAGATTCTTACTAGTCAGATCTATTCCTCTGCGTGAAATATGGGGTTTTGAGTCCCCTTCACTGAGGAAGGTGTAGGTCTTGTCTATTCCACAGTTGGTTTTAGAAATGGTACCTGTACTTATATCAAACTCGGGTTTTATGCATCACCCCACCTCTCCTTTCTCCTTAAGCAGGTATAAGAGTGTTTTCTAAATGTGAGACTCTGTTCTCTTTCCTAACTCAGTTCATGTGTAGCCATGTTTACAGGATCTTCATAAGTGATATCTTATGATAAGTTTCTTTTTCTGTGTGACTTCACTTAGAATCATCGTACCTGAATCCACTCAATTTGCTGCTCCTGGTCTTATGACATTGATTTCATGGCTGAGGGATATTCCATCGTACATAAGTACCACAATTTTTTCAACCATATTTACATTTCCTGGGATATTTAAGGTGTACCCAAGTTGAGGTCCTTGTAAGCATTGCAGCCCTAAATTTGGGGGTGGCTCTGTCTTATTGATTTTCAGTTTTCCCAAGGTATATTCCCTAGACTGGAAGTGCCCTTGGTTCTCTAGCTCTGTTGTTTACTTGTTTTAGCGAACACAATGCACTCCTCCAGTGAGGCAGTTGGCAATTTACATCCCGCCCATGAGCATAACAAGGCTCCCTGTTCTCCAGGGCCTGTCTTGCCTTTCTGGTTTTTACACATTTTGTGGCTGACCCTTTTGACCGGTGGGAAGTGATACTTCCTTGTAGTGCAGATTTGCATTGCCGGCTTGCTTGCTTGGCCAAAAAGGGCGTATGCGTAATCAGGAGAAAATGCATACGCAGTTTTTGGCCAAGTGCCTCATTGTCGAAGTTGTGCCCCTCTAACTATGCTTTAAAGGCTATTCCAACGTACCTCTTGAAATCTGTTTCCTTCTATTCTGCCTCACTTTCAAGTCCGCCTCGTTGCCTTCCCTCAACAGATTTTTGGACGATAGTTGTCCTTTATTACTCTGCCAGTTTGTGAATTGCTGTGAGCCTGAGCTCCATTTTTCAACTCTTTTTTTGTGAGCTGTATGCAAGTCCAAAATTTTGGTTCAGGATCTATACTGGTTCCGAATGGGTTTCTGAGACTTTGTTTAATTCTTCTTCCTGCTGTGAAATTAGAGTGACATGTGCCCGTCCAAATGCCTAACAGCTACTCTCTCATTGGTTCTCCCTCTTCCCTTCCATCCTCGGCCAACTTGGCAAACTGTGCAAACCAGGAGCTTAAAGGGGCTGTCTCTCCATGTTGGGAGATTGATAGTAAGGTAGTTGGAAAGTCAAACCGGAGCACAAGGAGAGGGACTATTCGTTGAATTTTAGAAACCTCTTTTATTCACAGTGTGTCCATTCTCTAGGTTTCCTGAATATATTCAGGAGAAAACGCATACGCCCTTTTTGGCCAAGTGCGTCATTGACAAAGTTGTGCCCCTCTTCCTGTGATTTAAAGGCGATTCCAACGTACCTCTTGAAATCTGTTTCCTGCTATTCTGCCTCGCTTTCAAGTCCGCCTAGTTGCCTGCCCTCAACAGATTTTTGGACGATAGTTGTCCTTTATTACTCTGCCAGTTTGTGAATTGCTGTGCCCCTGAGCTCCATTTTTCAACTCGTTTTTTGTGAGCTGTACGCAAGTCCAAAATTTTGGTTCAGGACCTATACTGGTTCCCGGTGGGTTGCTGAGACTGTGGTTAATTCTTCTTCCTGCCGGGAAATTAGAGTGACATGTGCCCGTCCAAATGCCTAACAGCTACTCTCTCATTGGTTCTCCCTCTTCCCTTCCATCCTCGGCCAACTTGGCAAACTGTGCAAACCAGGAGCTTAAAGGGGCTGTCTCTCCAAGTTGAGAGATTGATAGTAAAGCAGTTGGAAAGTCAAACCGGAGCACCAGGAGAGGGACTACTCGTTGAGTTTTAGAAACATTTTGCATTCACAGTGTGTCCATTCTCTAAGTTTCCCGTACATGTTATAGCTGTAGTAATATTCCCTTCAACATGGAGAGTTGGGACCCATGGAATGGGGGCCATGCATTTTTGCTTTAAAGGGTCTGCATTTGCTCACCCAATCTCAACAATCCTCTCAGTCCCAAGTGTCCAGCCTTATGCCACATCCAGCTGTAATTGTAGAGAGGGTCATTCCAGGTTTTGTCAGAGACCCTGAATGAATTGTAAAGAATTTCCCTGTTGTTTTTTTTTGTTTTGTTTTCTTTTTGAAATTCCTTTTTGTAGTTGATTTGAGCTGATTCTCTCTGCCAAGTTTATGCCAGTCTAGACTCACTTGATTCCCTTACAGAGACACATCAATACATAAGTTTTAAAATTCTTACTAGTCAGATCTATTCCTCTGCGGGAAATATGGGGTTTTGAGTCCCTTTCACTGAGGAAGGTGTAGGTCTTGTCTATTCCACAGTTGGTTTTAGAAATGGTACCTGTACTTATATCAAACTCGGGTTTTATGCATCACCCCACCTCTCCTTTCTCCTTAAGCAGGCATAAGAGTGTTTTCTAAATGTGAGACTCTGTTCTCTTTCTTAACTCAGTTCATGTGTAGCCATGTTTACAGTAACTTCATAAGTGATATCTTATGATAAGTTTCTTTTTCTGTGTGACTTAACTTAGAATCATCGTACCTGAGTCCACTCACTTTGCTGCTCCTGTTCTTATGACATTGATTTCATGGCTGAGGGATATTCCATCGTACATAACTACCACAAATTTTTTGAACCATTTTTATATTTCCTGGGATATTTAAGGTGTACCCAAGTTGAGGTTCTTGTAAGCAGGGCAGCCCTACATATGGGTGTGGCTCTGTCTTATTGATTTTCAGTTTTCCCAAGGTATATTCCCTAGACTGGAAGTGCCCTTGGCTATGTAGCTCTGTTGTTTACTTCTTTTAGAGAACGCAATGCACTCCTCCAGTGAGGCAGTTGGCAATTTACAGCCCGCCCAACAGCATAAAAAGGCTCCCTGTTCTCCAGGGCCTGTCTTGCCTTTCTGGTTTTAAAACATTTTGTGGATGTCCCTTTTGACCGGTAGAAAGTGATACTTCTTTGTATTGCAGATTTCCATTGCCCGCTTGCTTGCTTGGCCAAAAAGGGTGGATGCGTTTTCTCCTGAATATATTCAGGAGAAAACGCATACGCCCTTTTTGGCCAAGTGCGTCATTGTCGAAGTTGTGCCCCTCTTCCTGTGCTTTAAAGGCAATTCTAACGTACCACTTGAAATCTGTATCCTGCTATTCTGCTTCGCTTTCAAGTCCGCCTCGCTGCCTTTCCTCAACAGATTTTCGGACGATAGTTGTCCTTTATTACTCTGCCGGTTTGTGAATTGTTGTGCCCCTGAGCTCCGTTTTTCAACTCGTTTTTAGAGAGCTGTACGCAAGTCCAAAATTTTGGTTCAGGAACTATACTGGTTCCCGCTGGGTGGCTGAGACTTTGGTTAATTCTTCTTCCTGCCGGGAAATTAGAGTGACATGTGCCCGTTCAAATGCCTAACAGCTACTCTCTCATTGATTTTCCCTCTTCCCTTCCATCCTCTGAAAAATTGGCAACCTGTGCGAACCAGGAGCTTAAAGGGGTTGTCTCTCCAATTTGGGAGATTGATACTAAAGCAGTTGGAAAGTCAAACCGGAGCACCAGGAGAGGGACTATTCGTTGAGTTTTAGAAACCTTTTGTATTCTCAGTGTGTCCATTCTCTAGGTTTCCCATACTTGTTATAGCTGTAGTAATATTCCCTTCAACCTGGAGAGTTGGGACCCTTGGAATGGGGGCCATGCATTTTTGCTTTAAATGGTCTGCATTTCCTCACCCAATCTCACCAATCCTCTCTTTCCCAAGTGTCCAGCCTTATACCACATCCAACTGTCATTGTAGATAAGGTCATTCCAGGTTTCATCAGAGACCCTGAAGGAATTGTAAAGAATTTCCCTGTTTATTGGTTTTGTTTTTGAAAGTCCTTTTTATAGTGGGTTTGAGCTGATTCTGGCTGCCATGTTTATGCCAGTCTAGACACACTTGATTCCCTTACAGAGACATATCAATACATACGTTTTAAGTTACTTACTAGTCAGATCTATTCCTCTGCGGGAAATATGGGGTTTTGAGTCCCTTTCAATGAGGAAGGTGTAGGTCTTGTCTATTCCACAGTTGGTTTTAGAAATGGTACCTGTGCTTATGTCAAACTTTGGTTTTATGCATCACCCCGCCTCTCCTTCCCCCTTAAGGAGGCATAAGAGTGTTTTGTAAATGTGAGACTCTGTTTTCTTTCCTAACTCAGTTCATGTGTAGCCATGTTTACAGGATCTTCATAAGTGATATCTTATGATAAATTTGTTTTTCTGTGTGACTTATTTCACTTAGAATCATCGTACCTGAATCCACTCACTTTGCTGCTCCTGGTCTTTTGACATTGATTTCATGGCTGAGGGATATTCCATCGTACATAAGTACCACAAATTTTTTAACCATTTTTATATTTCCTGGGATATTTATGGTGTACCCAAGTTGAGGTTCTTGTAAGCAGTGCAGCCCTTAATTTGGGGTAGGCTCTGTCTTATTGATTTTCAGTTTACCCAAGGTATATTCCCTACACTGGAAGTGCCCTTGGCTCTGTAGCTCTGTTGTTTACTTGTTTTAGGGAATGCAATGCACTCTTCCAGTGAGGCAGTTGGCAATTTACATCCCGCCCATCAGCATAACAATGCTCCCTGTTCTCCATGGCCTGTCTTGCCTTTCTGGTTTTTACACATTTTGTGGATGTCCCGTTTGACTGGTGGGAAGTGATACTTCTTTGTAGTGCAGATTTGCATAGCCAGCTTGCTTGCTTGGCCAAAAAGGGCGTATGCGTTTTCTCCTGAATATATTCAGGGGAAAACGCATATGCCCTTTTTGGCCAAGTGCGTCATTGTTGAAATTGTGCCCCTCTTCCTGTGCTTTAAAGGCGATTCCAACGTACCTCTTGAAATCTGTATCCTGCTATTCTGCCTCGCTTTCAAGTCCGCCTCGTTGCATTCCCTCAACAGATTTTCGGACGATAGTTGTCCTTTATTACTCTGTCAGTTTGTGAATTGCTGTGCCCCTGAGCTCCGTTTTTCAACTCGTTTTTTGTGAGCTGTACGCAAGTCCAAAATTTTGGTTCAGGACCTATACTGGTTCCCGGTGGGTGGCTGAGACTCTGGTTAATTCTTCTTCCTGCCGGGAAATTAGAGTGACATTTGCCCGTCCAAATGCCTAACAGCTATTGTCTCATTGGTTCTCCCTCTTCCCTTCCATCCTCTGCCAAATTGGCAACCTGTGCGAACCAGGATGTTAAAGGTGTTGTCTCTCAAAGTTGGGAGATTGATAGTAAAGCACTTGGAAAGTCAAACCGGGGCACCAGGAGAGGGACTACTCGTTGAGTTTTAGAAACCTTTTGTATTCACAGTGTTTCCATTCTCTAGGTTTCCCGTACATGTTATAGCTTTAGTAATATTCCCTTCAACCTGGAGAGTTGGGACCCAAGGAATGGGGCCATGCATTTTTGCTTTAAACGGTCTGCATTTGCTCACCCAATCTCACAAATCCTCTCAGTCCCAAGTGTCCAGCCTTATACCACATCCAGCTGTCATTGTAGATAGGGTCATTCCAGGTTTCATCAGAGACCCTGAAGGAAATGTAAAGAATTTCCCTGTTTTTTGGTTTTGTTTTTGAAATTCCTTTTTATAGTGGGTATGAGCTGATTCTCACTGCCATGTTTATACCAGTCTAGACACACTTGATTCCCTTACAGAGACATATCAATACATAGGTTTTAAGTTTCTTACTTGTCAGATGTATTCCTCTGCGGGAAATATGGGGTTTTGTGTCCCTTTCACTGAGGAAGGTGTAGGTCTTGTCTATTCCAAAGTTGTTTTTAGAAATGGTACCTGTGCTTATGTCAAACTCTGGTTTTATGCATCACCCCACCTCCCCTTCCCCCTTAAGCAGGCATAACAGTGTTTTCTAAGTGTGAGACTCTGTGGTCTTTCCTAACTCAGTTCATGTGTAGCCATGTTTACAGGATCTTCATAAGTGATATCTTATGATAAGTTTCTTTTTCTGTGTGACTTATTTCACTTAGAATCATCATACATGAATCCACTCACTTTGCTGCTCCTGTTCTTATGACATTGATTTCATGGCTGAGGTCTATTCCATCGTACATAAGTACCACAAATTTTTGAACCATTTTTATATTTCCTGGGATATTTAAGGTGTTCACAAGTTGAGGTTCTTATAAGCAGTGCAGCCCTAAATTTGGGGGTGGCTCTGTCTTATTGATTTTCAGTTTTCCCAAGGTATATTCCCTAAACTGGAAGTGCCCTTGGCTCTGTAGCTCTGTTGTTTACTTGTTTTAGGGAACGCAATGCACTCCTCCAGTGAGTCAGTTGGCAATTTACATCCCGCCCATCAGCATAACAAGGCTCCCTGTTCTCCAGGGCCTGTCTTGCCTTTCTGGTTTTTACACATTTGTGGATGTCCCTTTTGACCGGTGGGAAGTGATACTTCTTTGTAGTGCAGATTTGCATTGCCGGCCTGCTTGCTTGGCCAAAAAGGGCGTATGCGTTTTCTCCTGAATATATTCAGGAGAAAATGCATACGCCCTTTTTGGCCAAGTGCATCATTGTCGAAGTTGTACCCCTCTTCCTGTGCTTTAAAGGCGATTCCAACGTACCTCTTGAAATCTGTTTCCTTCTATTTTGCCTCGCTTTCAATTCCGCCTCGTTGCCTTCCCTCAACTGATTTTTGAACGATAGTTGTCCTTTATTACTCTGCCAGTTTGTGAATTGCTGTGTCCCTGAGTTCAATTTTAAAACTCGTTTTTTGTGAGCTGTACGCAAGTCCAAAATTTTGGTTCAGGACCTATACTGGTTCCCGGTGGGTGGCTGAGACTCTTCTTAATTCTTCTTCCTGCCGGGAAATTAGAATGACATGTGACTGCCCAAATGCCTAACAGCTACTCTCTCATTGGTTCTCCCTCTTCCCTTCCATCCTCTGCAAAATTGGCAACCTGTGCGAACCAGGAGGTTAAAGGGGATGTCTCTCCAATTTGGGAGATTGATAGTAAAGCAGTTGGAAAGTCAAACAGGAGCACCAGGAGAGGGACTATTCATTGAGTTTTAGAAACCTGTTGTATTCACAGTGTGTCCATTCTCTAGGTTTCCCATACATGTTATAGCTCTAGTAATATTCCCTTCAACCTGGAGAGTTGGAACCCATGGAATGGGGGCCATGCATTTTTGCTTTAATGGGTCTGCATTTGCTCACCCAATGTCACCAATTCTCTCAGTTCCAAGTGTCCAGCCTTATACGACATCCAGCTGTCATTGTAGATAGGGTCATTCCATGTTTCATCAGAGACCCTGAAGGAATTGTAAAGAATTTCCCTGTTTTTTGGTTTTGTTTTTGAAATTCCTTTTTGTAGTGGGTTTGAGCTGATTTCTCGCTGCCATGTTCACGCTAGTCTAGACACACTTGATTCCCTTACAGAGACGTATCAATACAGAGGTTTTAAGTTTCTTTCTAGTCAGATCTATTCCTCTGCAGGAAATATGGGGTTTTGAGTCCCTTTCACTGAGGAAGGTGTAGGTCTTGTCTATTCCACAGTTGGTTTTAGAAACGGTACATGTGCTTATATCAAACTCTGGTTTTATGCATCGACCCACCTCTCCTTCCCCTTTAAGCAGGCATAAGAGTGTTTTCTAAATGTGAGACTCTGTTCTCTTTCCTAACTCAGTTCATGTGTGGCCATGTTTACAGGTTCTTTATAAGTGATATCTTATGATAAGTTTCTTTTTCTGTGTGACTTCACTTAGAATCATCGTACCTGAATCCACTCACTTTGCTGCCCCTGGTCTTATGACATTGATTTCCTGGCTGAGGGATATTACATCGTACATAACTACCACAATTTTTTGAACCTTTTTTATATTTCCTGGGATTTTTATGGTGTACCCAAGTTGATGTTCTCGTAAGCAGTGCAGCCCTAAATTTGGGGGTGGCTCTGTCTTATTGATTTTCAGTTTTCCATAGGTACATTCCCTAGACTGGAAGTGCCCTTGGCTCTGTAGCTCTGTTGTTTACTTGTTTTAGGGAATGCAATGCACTCCTCCAGTGAGGCAGTTGGCAATTTACATCCCGCCCATCAGCATAACAAGGCTCCCTGTTCTCCAGGGCCTGTCTTGCCTTTCTGGTTTTTACACATTTTGTGGCTGACCCTTTTGACCGGTTGGAAGTGATACTTCTTTGTAGTGCAGATTTGCATTGCCCTCTTGCTTACTTGGCCAAAAAGGGCGTATGCGTTTTCTCCTGAATATATTCAGGAGAAAACGCAAACGCCCTTTTTGGCCAAGTGCGTCATTTTCGAAGTTGTGCCCCTCTTCCTGTGCTTTAAAGGCGATTCCAATGTACCTCTTGAAATCTGTTTCCTGCTATTCTGCATCGTTTTCAAGTCCGCCTCATTGCCTTCCCTCAACAGATTTTAGGATGATAGTTGTCCCTTATTACTCTGCCAGGGTGTGAAATGCTGTGCCCCTCAGCTCAAGTTTTCAACTCGTTTTTTGTGAGCTGTACGCAAGTCCAAAATTTGGTTCAGGATCTATACTGGTTCCTGGTGTGTGGCTGAGACTTTGGTTAATTCTTCTTCCTGCCAGGAAATTAGAGTGACATGTGCCCGTCCAAATGCCTAACAGCTACTCTCTCACTGGTTGTCCCTCTTCCCTTCCATCCTCTGCAAAATTCGCAACCTGTGCGAACCAGGAGGTTAAAGGGGTTGTCTCTCAAAGTTGCGAGATTCATAGTAAAGCAATTGGAAAGTCAAACCGGAGCACCTGGAGAGGGACTACTCGTTGAGTTTTAGAAACCTTTTGTATTGACAGTGTGTCCATTCTGTAGGTTTTTCCGTACATGTTATAGCTGTAGTAATATTCCCTTCAACATGGAGAGTTGGGACCCATGGAATGGGGGCCATGCATTTTTGCTTTAAATGGTCTGCATTTGCTCACACAATCTCACAAGTCCTCTCAGTCCCAAGTGTCCAGCCTTATGCCTCATCCAGCTGTCATTGTAGATAGGGTCATTCCAGGTTTCATCAGAGACCCTGAAGGAATTGTAAAGAATTTCCCTGTTTTTTGGTTTTGTTTTTGAAATTCCTTTTTATAGTGGGTTTGAGATGATTCTCGCTGCCATGTTTATTCCAGTCTACAAAATTGATTCCCTTACAGGGACATATCAATACATAAGATTTAGGATTGTTACTAGTCAGATCTATTCCTCTGCGGGAAATATGGCGTTTTGAGTCCCTTTCACTTAGGAAGGTGTAGGTGTTTTCTATTCCACAGTTGGTTTTAAAAACGGTACCTGTGCTTATATCAAACTCTGGTTTTATGCATCACCCCACCTCTCCTCCCCTGTTAAGCAGGCATAACAGTGTTTTCTAAATGTGAGACTCTGTTCTCTTTCCTAACACACTTCATGTGTAGCCATGTTTACAGGATCTTCATAACTGATATCTTATGATAAGTTTCTTTTTCTGTGTGACTTATTGCACTTAGAATCATCGAACCTGAATCCACTCACTTTGCTGCTCCTGGTCTTATGACATTGATTTCATGGCTGTGGGATATTCCATCGTACATAATTACCACAATTTTTGGAACCATTTTTATATTTCCTGGGATATTTAAGGTGTACCCAAGTTGAGGTTCTTGTAAGCAGTGCAGCCCTAAATTTGGGGGTGGCTCTGTCTTATTGATTTTCAGTTTTCCCAAGGTATATTCTCTAGACTGGAAGTGCCCTTGGCTCTGTAGCTCTGTTGTTTACTTGTTTTAGGGAATGCAATGCACTTATCCAGTGAGGCAGTTGGCAATTTACATCCCGCCCATCAGCATAACAGGGTCCCTGTTCTCCAGGGCCTGTCTTGCCTTTCTGGTTTTTACATATTTTGTGAATGTCCCTTTTGACTGGTGGGAAGTGATACTTCTTTGTAGTGCAGATTTGCATTGCCCGCTTGCTTGCTTGGCCAAAAAGGGTGTATGCGTTTTCTCCTGATTATATTCAGGAGAAAACGCATACACCCTTGTTGGCCCAGTGCGTCATTGTCGAAGTTGTGCCATTCTTCCTGTGGTTTAAAGGCGATTCCAACATACCTCTTGAAATCTGTTTCCTGCTATTCTGCCTCGCTTTCAAGTCCGCCTCGTTGCCTTCCCTCAACAGATTTTTGGAAGATAGTTGTCCTTTATTACTCTGCCAGTTTGTGAATTGCTGTGCCCCTGAGCTCAATTTTTCAACTCGTTTTTTGTGAGCTGTACGCAAGTCCAAAATTTTGTTTCAGGACCTATACTGGTTCCCGGTGGGTGGCTGAGACTCTGGTTAATTCTTCTTCCAGCCGGGAAATTAGAGTGACATGTTCCCGTCCAAATGCTTAACAGCTACTCTCTCATTGGTTCTCCCTCTTCCCTTCCATCCTCTGCCAAATTGGCAACCTGTGCGAAGCAGGAGGTTAAAGGGGTTGTCTCTCCAAGTTGGGAGATTGATAGTAAAGCAGTTGGAAAGTCAAACCGGAGCACCATGAGAGGGACAACACGTTGAGTTTTAGAAACCTTTTGTATTCACAGTGTGTCCATTCTCTAGGTTTCCCATACATGTTATAGCTGTAGTAATATTCCCTTCAACATGGAGAGTTGGGACCCATGGAATGGGGGCCATGCATTTTTGCTTTAAAGGGTCTGCATTTGCTGACCCAATCTCACCAAAACTCTCAGTTCCAAGTGTCCAGCCTTATGCCACATCCAGCTGTCATTGTAAATAAGGTCATTCCAGGTTTCATCGGAGACCCTGAAGGAAATGTATAGAATTTCCATGTTTTTTTGTTTTGTTTTTGCAATTCCTTTTTATAGTGGGTTTGAGGTGATTCTCGCTGCCATGTTTATGCCAGTCTAGACACACTTGATTCCCTTACAGAGACATATCAATACATAGGTTTTAAGATTCTTACTAGTCAGATCTATTCCTCTGCGGGAAATATGGGGTTTTGAGTCCCTTTCACTGAGGAAGGTGTAGGTCTTGTCTATTCCACAGTTGGTTTTAGAAATGGTACTTGTACTTATATCAAACTCTGGTTTTATGCATCACCCCACCTCTCCTTTCCCCTTAAGCAGGCATAAGAGTGTTTTCTAAATGTGAGACTCTGTTCTCTTTCCTAACTCAGTTCATGTGTAGCCATGTTTACAGGACCTTCATAAGTGATATCTTATGATAAGTTTGTTTTTCTGTGTGACTTATTTCACTTAGAATCATCGTACCTGAATCCACTCAATTTGCTGCTCCTGGTCTTATGACATTGATTTCATGGCTGAGGGATATTCCATCGAACATAAGTACCACAATTTTTTGAACCATTTTTATATTTCCTGGGATATTCAAGGTGTACCCAAGTTGAGGTTCTTGTAAGCAGTGCAGCCCTAAATTTGGGGGTGGCTCTGTCTTATTGATTTTCAGTTTTCCCAAGGTATATTCCCTAGACTGGAAGTGCCCTTGGCTCTGTAGCTCTGTTGTTTACTTGTTTTAGGGAACGCAATGCACTCCTCCAGTGAGGCAGTTGGCAATTTACATCCCGCCCATCAGCATAACAAGGCTCCATGTTCTCCAGGGCCTGTCTTGCCTTTCTGGTTTTTACACATTTGTGAATGTCCCTTTTGACCGGTGGGAAGTGATACTTCTTTGTAGTGCAGATTTGCATTGCCCGCTTGCTTGCTTGGCCAAAAAGGGCGTATGCGTTTTCTCCTGAATATATTCAGGAGAAAACGCAAATGCCTATTTTGGCCAAGTGCGTCATTGTCGAAGTTGTGCCCCTCTTCCTGTGCTTTAAAGGTGATTCCAACGTACCTCTTGAAATCTGTATCCTGCTATTCTGCTTCGCTTTCAAGTCCGCCTCGTTGCCTTTCCTCAACAGATTTTCGGACGATAGTTGTCCTTTATTACTCTGCCGGTTTGTGAATTGCTGTGCCCCTGAGCTCCGTTTTTCAACTCGTTTTTTGTGAGCTGTCCGCAAGTCCAAAGTTTTGGTTCTGGACCTATACTGGTTCCCGCTGGGTGGCTGAGACTTTGGTTAATTCTTCTTCCTGCTGGGAAATTAGAGTGTCATGTGCCCGTCCAAATGCCTAAGAGCTACTCTCTCATTGATTCTCCCTCTTCCCTTCAATCCTTGCCAAATTGGCAACCTGTGCAAACCAGGAGATTAAAGGGGCTGTCTCTCCAATTTGGGAGATTGATAGTAAAGCTGTTGGAAACTCAAACCGGAGCACCAGGAGTGGGACTATTCGTTGAGTTTTCGAAAACTTTTGTATTCACAGTGTGTCCATTCTCTAGGTTTCCCATACTTGTTATAGCTGTAGTAATATTCCCTTCAACCTGGAGAGTTGGGACCCATGGAATGGGGGCCATGCATTTTTGCTTTATAGAGTCTGCATTTGCTCACCCAATCTCACCAATCCTCTCAGTCCCAAGTGTCCAGCCTTATGCCACATCCAGCTGTCATTGTAGATAGGGTCATTCCAGGTTTCATCAGGGCCACTGAAGGAATTGTAAAGAATTTCCCTGTTTTTTGGTTTTGTTTTGAAATTCATTTTTATACTGGGTTTGAGCTGATTCTCGCTGCCATGTTTATGCCAGTCTAGACACACTTGATTCTCTTACGGAGATATATCAATACATAGTTTTTAAGATTCTTACTAGTCAGATCTATTCCTCTGCGGGAAATATGGGGTTTTGAGTCCCTTTCACTGAGGAAGGTGTAGGTCTTGTCTATTCCAAAGTTGGTTTTAGAAACGGTACCCGTGCTTATATCAAACTCTGGTTTTATGCATCACCACACCTCTCCTTCCCCCTTAAGCAGGCATAAGAGTGTTTTCTAAATGTGAGACTCTGTTCTCTTTCCTAAATCAGTTCATGTGTAGCCATGTTTACAGGATATTCATAAGTGATATCTTATGATAAGTTTCTTTTTCTGTGTGATTTCCATTAGAATCATCGTTCCTGAATCCACTCACTTTGCTGCTCCTGGTCTTATGACATTGATTTCATGGCTGAGGGATATTCCGTCGTACATAAATACAACAGTTTTTTGAACCATTTTTATATTTCCTGGGATATTTAAGGTGTACCAAAGTTGAGGTTCTTGTAAACAGTGCAGCCCTAAATTTGGGGGTGGCTCTGTCTTATTGAATTTCAGTTATCCCAAGGCATATTCCCTAGATGGGAAGTTCCCTTGGCTCTGTAGCTCTGTTGTTTACTTGTTTTAGAGAACACAATGCACTCCTCCAGTGAGGCAGTAGGCAATTTACATCCCGCCCATCAGCATAACAAGTCTCCCTGTTCTCCTGGGCCTGTCTTGCCTTTCTGGTTTTTACACATTTTGTGGATGTCCATTTTGACCGGTGGGAAGTGATACTTCTTTGTAGTGCAGATTTGCATTGCCTGCATGCTTGCTTGGCCAAAAAGGGCGTATGTGTTTTCTCCTGAATATATTCAGGAGAAACTGTATACGCCCTTTTTGGCCAAGTGCGTCATTGTCGTAGATGTGCCACTCTTCCTGTGCTTTAAAGGCGATTCCAACATACCTCTGGAAATCTGTTTCCTGCTATTCTGCCTCGCTTTCAAGTCCGCCTCGTTGCCTTCCCTCAACAGATTTTTGGACGATAGTTGTCCTTATTTACTCTTCCCGTTTGTGATTTGCTGTGCCCCTGAGCTCCATTATTCAACTCGTTTTTGTGAGCTGTACACAAGTCAAAAATTTTGGTTCAAGACATATACTGGTTCCCGGTGGGTGGCTGAGACTTTGGTTAATCCTTCTTCCTGCCGTGAAATAAGAGTGACATGTGCCCGTCCAAATACCTAACAGCTACTATCTCATTTGTTCTCCCTCTCCCTTCCATCCTCTGCCAAATTGGCAACCTGTGCTAAAAAGGGGCTTAAAGGGGCTGTCTCTCCAAGTTGGGAGATTGATAGTAAAGCAGTTGGAAAGTCAAACCGTAGCACCAGGAGAGGGACCATTCGTTGAGTTTTAGAAACCTTTTGTATTCACAGTGTGTCCATTCTCTAGGTTTCCCGTACATGTTATAGCTGTAGTAATATTCCCTTCAACATGGAGAGTTGGGACCCATGGAATGGGGGCCATGCATTTTTGCTTTAATGGGTCTGCATTTGCTCACCCAATCTCACCAATCCTCTCACTCCCAAGTGTTCAGCCTTATGCCACATCCAGCTGTCATTGTAGATAGGGTCATTCCAGGTTTCATCAGAGACCCTGAAGGAAATATAAAGAATTTCCCTGTTTTTTGGTTTTGTTTTTGAAATTCCTTTTTATAGTGGGTTTGAGCTGATTCTCGCTGCCATGTTTATGCCCGTCTAGACACACTTGATTCCCTTACAGAGACATATCAATACATAGGTTTTAAGATACTTACTAGTCAGATCTATTCCTCTGCGGGAAATATGGGGTTTTGAGTCCCTTTCACTGAGGAAGGTGTAGGTCTTGTCTATTCCACAGTTGGTTATAGAAATGGTACCTGTGCTTATATCAAACTCTGGTTTTATGCATCACCCCACCTCTCCTTTCCCCTTAAGCAGGCATAAGAGTGTTTTCTAAATGTGAGACTCTGTTCTCTTTCCTAACTCAGTTCATGTGTAGCCATGTTTACAGGATCTTCATAAGTGATATCTTATGATAAGTTTCTTTTTCTGTGTGACTTATTTCACTTAGAATCATCATACCTGAATCCACTCACTTTGCTGCTCCTGGTCTTTTGACATTGATTTCATGGCTGAGGGATATTCCATCGTACATAAATACCACAGTTTTTTGAACCATTTTTATATTTCCTGGGATATTTAAGGTGTACCCAAGTTGAGGTTCTTGTAAGCAGTGCAGCCCTAAATTTGGTGGTGGCACTGTCTTATTGATTGTCATTTTTCCCAAGGTATATTCCCTAGACTGGAAGTGCCCTTGGCTCTGTAGCTCTGTTGTTTACTTGTTTTAGGGAACGCAATGCACTCCTCCAGTGAGGCAGTTGGCAATTTACATCCCGCCCATCAGCATAACAAGGCTCCCTGTTCTCCAGGGCCTGTCTTGCCTTTCTGATTTTTACACATTTGTGGATGTCCCTTTTGACCGGTGGGAAGAGATACTTCTTTGTAGAGCAGATTTGCATTGCCGGCTTGCTTGCTTGGCCAAAAAGGGAGTATGCGTTTTCTCCTGAATATATTCAGGAGAAAACTCATACGCCCTTTTTGGCCAAGTGCTTCATTGTCGAAGTTGTGCCCCTCTTCCTGTGCTTTAAAGATGATTCCAACGTACCTCTTGAAATCTGTTTCCTGTTATTCTGCCTCGCTTTCAAGTCCGCCTCGTTGTCTTCCCTCAACAGATTTTTGGACGATAGTTGTCCTTTATTACTCTGCCAGTTTGTGAATTGCTGTGCCCCTGAGCTCCATTTTTCAACTCATTTTTTGTGAGCTGTACGCAAGTCCAAAATTTTGGTTCAGGACCTATACTGGTTCCCGGTGGGTGGCTGAGACTCTGGTTAATTCTTCTTCCTGCCGGGAAATTAGAGTGACATGTGCCCGTCCAAATGCCTAACAGCTACTCTCTCATTGGTTCTCCCTCTTCCCTTCCATCCTCTGCCAAATTGTCAACCTGTGCGAACCAGGAGGTTAAAGGGTTTGTCTCTCCAAGTTGGGAGATTGATAGTAAAGCAGTTGGAAAGTGAAAGCGGAGCACCAGGAGAGGGACTACTCGTTGAGTTTTAGAAACCTTTTGTATTCACAGTGTGTCCATTCTCTAGGTTTCCCGTACATGTTATAGCTGTAGTAATATTCCCTTCAACATGGAGAGTTGGGACCCATGGAATGGGGGCCATGCATTTTTGCTTTAAAGGGTCTGCATTTGCTCACCCAATCTCACCAATCCTCTCAGTCCCAGGTGTCCACCCTTATGCCACATCCAGCTGTCATTGTAGATAGGGTCATTCCAGGTTTCATCAGAGACCCTGAGGGAAATGTAAAGAATTTCCCTGTTTTTTGGTTTTGTTTTTGAAATTCCTTTTTATAGTGGGTTTGAAGTGATTCTCGCTGCCATGTTTATGCCAGTCTAGACACACTTGATTCCCTTACAGAGACATATCAATACATAGGTTTTAAGATTCTTACTAGTCAGATCTATTCCTCTGCGGGAAATATGGGGTTTTGAGTCCCTTTCACTGAGGAAGGTGTAGGTCTTTTCTATTCCACAGTTGGTTATAGAAATGATACCTGTGCTTATATCAAACTCTGGTTTTATGCATCACCCCACCGCTCCTTTCCCCTTAAGCAGGCATAAGAGTGTTTTCTAAATGTGAGACTCTGTTCTCTTTCCTAACTCAGTTCATGTGTAGCCATGTTTACAGGATATTCATAAGTGATATCTTATGATAAGTTTCTTTTTCTGTGTGACTTATTTCACTTAGAATCATCGTACCTGAATCCACTCACTTTGCTGCTCCTGGTCTTATGACATTGATTTCATGGCTGAGGGATATTCCATCGTACATAAATGCCACAGTTTTTTGAACCATTTTTATATTTCCTGGGATATTTAAGGTGTACCCAAGTTGAGGTTCTTGTAAGCAGTGCAGCCCTAAATTTGGTGGTGGCCCTGTCTTATTGATTTTCATTTTTCCCAAGGTATATTCCCTAGACTGGAAATGCCCTTGGCTCTGTAGCTCTGTTGTTTACTTGTTTTAGGGAACGCAATGCACTCCTCCAGTGAGGCAGTTGGCAATTTACATCCCGACCATCAGCATAACAAGGATCCCTGTTCTCCAGGGCCTGTCTTGCCTTTCAGGTTTTTACATATTTTGTGGATGTCCCTTTTGAACGGTGGGAAGTGATACTTATTTGTAGTGCAGATTTGCATTGCCCTCTTGCTTGCTTGGCCAAAAAGGGCGTATGCCTTTTCTCCTGAATATATTCAGGCGAAAACGCATACGCCCTTTTTGGCCACGTGCGTCATTGTTGAAGTTGTGCCCCTCTTCCTGTGCTTTAAAGGCGATTCCAACGTACCTCTTGAAATCTGTTTCCTGCTATTCTGTCTCTCTTTCAAGTCCGCCTCGTTGCCTTCCCTCAACAGATTTTTGGACAATAGTTGTCCTTTATTACTCCGCCAGTTTGTGAATTGCTGTGCCCCTGAGCTCCATTTTTCAACTCGTTTTTTTGTGAGCTGTACGCAAGTCCAAAATTTTGGTTCAGGACCTATACTGGTTCCCGGTGGGTGGCTGAGACTGTGGTTAATTCTTCTTCCTGCCGGGAAATTAGAGTGACATGTGCCCGTCCAAATGCCTAACAGCTACTCTCTCATTGGTTCTCCCACTTCCCTTCCATCCTCTGCCAAATTGGCAACCTGTGCGAACCAGGAGGTTAAAGGGATTGTTTCGCCAAGTTGGGAGATTGATAGTAAATCAGTTGGAAAGTCATAGCGGAGCACCAGGAGAGGGACTACTCGTTGAGTTTCAGAAACCTTTTGTATTCACAGTGTGTCCATTCTCTAGGTTTCCCGTACATGTTATAGCTGTAGTAATATTCCCTTCAACATGGAGAGTTGGGACCCATGGAATGGGGGCCATGCATTTTTGCTTTAAAGGGTCTGCGTTTGCTCACCCAATCTCACCAATCCTCTCAGTCCCAAGTGTCCAGCCTTATGCCACATCCAGCTGTCATTGTAGATAGGGTCATTCCAGGTTTCATCAGTGACCCTGAAGGAATTGTAAAGAATTTCCCTGTTTTTTGGTTTTGTTTTTGAAATTCCTTTTTATAGTGGGTTTGAAGTGATTCTCGCTGCCATGTTTATGCCAGTCTAGACACACTTGATTCCCTTACAGAGACATATCAATACATAGGTTGTAAGGTTCTTACTAGTCAGATCTATTCCTCTGCGGGAAATATGGGGTTTTGAGTCCCTTTCACTGAGGAAGGTGTAGGTCTTGTCTATTCCACAGTTGGTTATAGAAATGGTACCTGTGCTTATATCAAACTCTGGTTTTATGCATCACCCCACCGCTCCTTTCCCCTTAAGCAGGCATAAGAGTGTTTTCTAAATGTGAGACTCTGTTCTCTTTCCTAACTCAGTTCATGTGTAGCCATGTTTACAGGATCTTCATAAGTGATATCTTATGATGTTTCTTTTTCTGTGTGTCTTCTTTCACTTAGAATCATCGTACCTGAATCCACTCACTTTGCTGCTCCTGGTCTTATGACATTGATTTCATGGCTGAGGGATATTCCATCGTACATAAATACCACAGTTTTTTGAACCATTTTTATATTTCCTGGCATATTTAAGGTGTACCCAAGTTGAGGTTCTTGTAAGCAGTGCAGCCCTAAATTTGGGGGTGGCTCTGTCTTATTGATTTTCAGTTTTCCCAAGGTATATTCCCTAGACTGGAAGTGCCCTTGGCTCTGTAGCTCTGTTGTTTACTTGTTTTAGGGAACGCAAAGCACTCCTCCAGTGAGGCAGTTGGCAACTTACATCCCGCCCATCAGCATAACAAGGCTCCCTCTTCTCCAGGGCCTGTCTTGCCTTTCTGGTTTTTACACATTTGTGGATGTCCCTTTTGACCGGTGGGAAGTAATACTTATTTGTAGTGCAGATTTGCATTGCCCGCTTGCTTGCTTGGCCAAAAAGGGCGTATGCGTTTTCTCCTGAATATATTCAGGCGAAAACTCATACGCCCTTTTTGGCCAAGTGCGTCATTGTCGAAGTTGTGCCCCTCTTCCTGTGCTTTAAATGCGATTCCAACGTACCTCTTGAAATCTGTTTCCTGCTATTCTGCCTCGCTTTCAAGTCCGCCTCGTTGCCTTCCCTCAACAGATTTTTGGATGATAGTTGTCCTTTATTACTCTGCCAGTTTGTGAATTGCTGTGCCCCTGAGCTCCATTTTTCAACTGGTTTTTTGTGAGCTGTACGCAAGTCCAAAATTTTGGTTCAGAACCTATACTGGTTCCCGGTGGGTGGCTGAGACTGTGGTTAATTCTTCTTCCTGCCCGGAAATTAGAGTGACATGTGCCCCTCCAAATGCCTAACAGCTACTCTATCATTGGTTCTCCGTCTTCCCTTCCATCCTCTGCCAAATTGGCAACCTGTGTGAACCAGGAGGTTAAAGGGGTTGTGTCTCCAAGTTGGGAGATTGATAGTAAAGCAGTTGGAAAGTCAAAGCGGAGCACCAGGAGAGGGACTACTCGTTGAGTTTTAGAAACCTTTTGTATTCACAGTGTGTCCATTATCTAGGTTTCCCGTACATGTTATAGATGTAGTAATATTCCCTTCAACATGGAGAGTTGGGACCCATGGAATGGGGTCCATGCATTTATGCTTTAAAGGGTCTGCATTTGCTCACCCAATCTCACCAATCCTCTCAGTCCCAGGTGTCCAGCCTTATGCCACATCCAGCTGTCATTGTAGATAGGGTCATTCCAGGTTTCATCAGAGACCCTGAAGGAAATGTAAAGAATTTCCCTGTTTTTTGGTTTTGTTTTTGAAATTCCTTTTTATAGTGGGTTTGAGCTGATTCTCGCTGCCATGTTTATGCCAGTCGAGACACACTTGATTCCCTTACAGAGACATATCAATACATAGGTTTTAAGATTCTTACTAGTCAGATCTATTCCTCTGCGGGAAATATGGGGTTTTGAGTCCCTTTCACTGAGGAAGGTTTAGGTCTTGTCTATTCCACAGTTGGTTTTAGAAATGGTACCTGTGCTTATATCAAACTCTGGTTTTATGCATCACCCCACCGCTCCTTTCCCCTTAAGCAGGCATAAGAGTGTTTTCTAAATGTGAGACTCTGTTCTCTTTCCTAACTCAGTTCATGTGTAGCCATGTTTACAGGATCTTCATAAGTGATATCTTATGATAAGTTTCTTTTTCTGTGTGACTTATTTCACTTAATATCATCGTACCTGAATCCACTCACTTTGCTGCTCCTGGTCTTATGACATTGATTTCATGGCTGAGGGATATTCCATCGTAAATGAATACCACAGTTTTTTGAACCATTTTTATATTTCCTGGGATATTTAAGGTGTACCCAAGTTGAGGTTCTTGTAAGCAGTGCAGCCCTAAATTTGGGGGTGGCTCTGTCTTATTGATTTTCAGTTTTCCATAGGTATATTCCCTAGACTGGAAGTGCCCTTGGCTCTGTAGCTCTGTGGTTTACTTGTTTTAGGGAACGCAATGCACTCCTCCAGTGAGGCAGTTGGCAACTTACATCCCGCCCATCAGCATAACAAGGCTCCCTCTTCTCCAGGGCCTTTCTTGACTTTCTGGTTTTTACACATTTGTGGATGTCCCTTTTGACCGGTGGGAAGTGATACTTCTTTGTAGTGCAGATTTGCATTGCCCGTTTGCTTGCTTGGCCAAAAAGGGCGTATGCGTTTTCTCCTGAATATATTCAGTCGAAAACGCATACGCCCTATTTGGCCAAGTGCGTCATTGTCGAAGTTGTGCCCCTCTTCCTGTGCTTTAAAGACGATTCCAACGTACCTCTTGAAATCTGTTTCCTGCTATTCTGCCTCGCTTTCAAGTCCGCCTCGTTGCCTTCCCTCAACAGATTTTTGGACGATAGTTGTCCTTTATTACTCTGCCAGTTTGTGAATTGCTGTGCCCCTGAGCTACATTTTTCAACTCGTTTTTTGTGAGCTGTACGCAAGTCCAAAATTTTGGTTCAGGACCTATACTGGTTCCCGGTGGGTGGCTTAGACTGTGGTTAATTCTTCTTCCTGCCGGGAAATTAGAGTGATATGTGCCCGTCCAAATGCCTAACAGCTACTCTCTCATTGGTTCTCCCTCTTCCCTTCAATCCTCTGCGAAATTGGCAACCTGTGCGAACCAGGTGGTTAAAGGGGTTGTCTCTCCAAGTTGGGAGATTGATAGTAAAGCAGTTGGAAAGTCAAAGCGGAGCACCAGGAGAGGGTCTACTCGTTGAGTTTTAGAAACCTTTTGTATTCACAGTGTGTCCATTCTCTAGGTTTCCCGTACATGTTATAGCTGTAGTAATATTCCCTTCAACATGGAGAGTTGGGACCCATGGAATGGGGGCCATGCATTTATGCTTTAAAGGGTCTGCATTTGCTCACCCAAACTCACCAATCCTCTCAGTCCCAGGTGTCCAGCCTTATGCCACATCCAGCTGTCATTGTAGATAGGGTCATTCCAGGTTTCATCAGAGACCCTGTAGGAAATGTAAAGAATTTCCCTGTTTTTTGGTTTTGTTTTTGAAATTCCTTTTTATAGTGGGTTTGAGCTGATTCTCGCAGCCATGTTTATGCCAGTCTAGACACACTTGATTCCCTTACAGAGACATATCAATACATAGGTTTTAAGATTCTTACTAGTCAGATCTATTCCTCTGAGGGAAATATGGGGTTTTGAGTCCCTTTCACTGAGGAAGGTGTAGGTCTTGTCTATTCCACAGTTGGTTATAGAAATGGTACCTGTGCTTATATCAAACTCTGGTTTTATGCATCACCCCACCGCTCCTTTCCCCTTAAGCAGGCATAAGAGTGTTTTCTAAATGTGAGACTCTGTTCTCTTTCCTAACTCAGTTCATGTGTAGCCATGTTTACAGGATCTTCATAAGTGATATCTTATGATAAGTTTCTTTTTCTGTGTGACTTATTACACTTAGAATCATCGTACCTGAATCCACTCACTTTGCTGCTCCTGGTTTTATGACATTGATTTCATGGCTGAGGGATATACCATCGTACATAAATACCACAGTTTTTTGAACCATTTTTATATTTCCTGGGATATTTAAGGTGTACCCAAGTTGAGGTTCTTGTAAGCAGTGCAGCCCTAAATTTGGGGGTGGCTCTGTCTTATTGATTTTCAGTTTTCCCAAGGTATATTCCCTAGACTGCAAGTGCCCTTGGCGCTGTAGCTCTGTTGTTTACTTGTTTTAGGGAACGCAATGCACTCCTCCAGTGAGGCAGTTGGCAATTTACATCCCGCCCATCAGCATAACAAGGCTCCCTGTTCTCCAGGGCCTGTCTTGCCTTTCTGGTTTTTACACATTTGTGAATGTCCCTTTTGACCGGTGGGAAGTGATACTTCTTTGTAGTGCAGATTTGCATTGCCCGCTTGCTTGCTTGGCCAAAAAGGGCATATGCGTTTTCTCCTGAATATATTCAGGAGAAAACGCAAATGCCTATTTTGGCCAAGTGCGTCATTGTCGAAGTTGTGCCCCTCTTCCTGTGCTTTAAAGGTGATTCCAACGTACCTCTTGAAATCTGTATCCTGCTATTCTGCTTCGCTTTCAAGTCCGCCTCGTTGCCTTTCCTCAACAGATTTTCGGACGATAGTTGTCCTTTATTACTCTGCCGGTTTGTGAATTGCTGTGCCCCTGAGCTCCGTTTTTCAACTCGTTTTTTGTGAGCTGTACGCAAGTCCAAAGTTTTGGTTCTGGACCTATACTGGTTCCCGCTGGGTGGCTGAGACTTTGGTTAATTCTTCTTCCTGCTGGGAAATTAGAGTGTCATGTGCCCGTCCAAATGCCTAAGAGCTACTCTCTCATTGATTCTCCCTCTTCCCTTCAATCCTTGCCAAATTGGCAACCTGTGCAAACCAGGAGATTAAAGGGGCTGTCTCTCCAATTTGGGAGATTGATAGTAAAGCTGTTGGAAACTCAAACCGGAGCACCAGGAGTGGGACTATTCGTTGAGTTTTCGAAAACTTTTGTATTCACAGTGTGTCCATTCTCTAGGTTTCCCATACTTGTTATAGCTGTAGTAATATTCCCTTCAACCTGGAGAGTTGGGACCCATGGAATGGGGGCCATGCATTTTTGCTTTATAGAGTCTGCATTTGCTCACCCAATCTCACCAATCCTCTCAGTCCCAAGTGTCCAGCCTTATGCCACATCCAGCTGTCATTGTAGATAGGGTCATTCCAGGTTTCATCAGGGCCACTGAAGGAATTGTAAAGAATTTCCCTGTTTTTTGGTTTTGTTTTGAAATTCATTTTTATACTGGGTTTGAGCTGATTCTCGCTGCCATGTTTATGCCAGTCTAGACACACTTGATTCTCTTACGGAGATATATCAATACATAGTTTTTAAGATTCTTACTAGTCAGATCTATTCCTCTGCGGGAAATATGGGGTTTTGAGTCCCTTTCACTGAGGAAGGTGTAGGTCTTGTCTATTCCAAAGTTGGTTTTAGAAACGGTACCCGTGCTTATATCAAACTCTGGTTTTATGCATCACCACACCTCTCCTTCCCCCTTAAGCAGGCATAAGAGTGTTTTCTAAATGTGAGACTCTGTTCTCTTTCCTAAATCAGTTCATGTGTAGCCATGTTTCCAGATATTCATAAGTGATATCTTATGATAAGTTTCTTTTTCTGTGTGATTTCCATTAGAATCATCGTTCCTGAATCCACTCACTTTGCTGCTCCTGGTCTTATGACATTGATTTCATGGCTGAGGGATATTCCGTCGTACATAAATACAACAGTTTTTTGAACCATTTTTATATTTCCTGGGATATTTAAGGTGTACCAAAGTTGAGGTTCTTGTAAACAGTGCAGCCCTAAATTTGGGGGTGGCTCTGTCTTATTGAATTTCAGTTATCCCAAGGCATATTCCCTAGATGGGAAGTTCCCTTGGCTCTGTAGCTCTGTTGTTTACTTGTTTTAGAGAACACAATGCACTCCTCCAGTGAGGCAGTAGGCAATTTACATCCCGCCCATCAGCATAACAAGTCTCCCTGTTCTCCTGGGCCTGTCTTGCCTTTCTGGTTTTTACACATTTTGTGGATGTCCATTTTGACCGGTGGGAAGTGATACTTCTTTGTAGTGCAGATTTGCATTGCCCGCATGCTTGCTTGGCCAAAAAGGGCGTATGTGTTTTCTCCTGAATATATTCAGGAGAAACTGTATACGCCCTTTTTGGCCAAGTGCGTCATTGTCGTAGATGTGCCACTCTTCCTGTGCTTTAAAGGCGATTCCAACATACCTCTGGAAATCTGTTTCCTGCTATTCTGCCTCGCTTTCAAGTCCGCCTCGTTGCCTTCCCTCAACAGATTTTTGGACGATAGTTGTCCTTATTTACTCTTCCCGTTTGTGATTTGCTGTGCCCCTGAGCTCCATTATTCAACTCGTTTTTGTGAGCTGTACACAAGTCAAAAATTTTGGTTCAAGACATATACTGGTTCCCGGTGGGTGGCTGAGACTTTGGTTAATCCTTCTTCCTGCCGTGAAATAAGAGTGACATGTGCCCGTCCAAATACCTAACAGCTACTATCTCATTTGTTCTCCCTCTCCCTTCCATCCTCTGCCAAATTGGCAACCTGTGCTAAAAAGGGGCTTAAAGGGGCTGTCTCTCCAAGTTGGGAGATTGATAGTAAAGCAGTTGGAAAGTCAAACCGTAGCACCAGGAGAGGGACCATTCGTTGAGTTTTAGAAACCTTTTGTATTCACAGTGTGTCCATTCTCTAGGTTTCCCGTACATGTTATAGCTGTAGTAATATTCCCTTCAACATGGAGAGTTGGGACCCATGGAATGGGGGCCATGCATTTTTGCTTTAATGGGTCTGCATTTGCTCACCCAATCTCACCAATCCTCTCACTCCCAAGTGTTCAGCCTTATGCCACATCCAGCTGTCATTGTAGATAGGGTCATTCCAGGTTTCATCAGAGACCCTGAAGGAAATATAAAGAATTTCCCTGTTTTTTGGTTTTGTTTTTGAAATTCCTTTTTATAGTGGGTTTGAGCTGATTCTCGCTGCCATGTTTATGCCCGTCTAGACACACTTGATTCCCTTACAGAGACATATCAATACATAGGTTTTAAGATACTTACTAGTCAGATCTATTCCTCTGCGGGAAATATGGGGTTTTGAGTCCCTTTCACTGAGGAAGGTGTAGGTCTTGTCTATTCCACAGTTGGTTATAGAAATGGTACCTGTGCTTATATCAAACTCTGGTTTTATGCATCACCCCACCTCTCCTTTCCCCTTAAGCAGGCATAAGAGTGTTTTCTAAATGTGAGACTCTGTTCTCTTTCCTAACTCAGTTCATGTGTAGCCATGTTTACAGGATCTTCATAAGTGATATCTTATGATAAGTTTCTTTTTCTGTGTGACTTATTTCACTTAGAATCATCATACCTGAATCCACTCACTTTGCTGCTCCTGGTCTTTTGACATTGATTTCATGGCTGAGGGATATTCCATCGTACATAAATACCACAGTTTTTTGAACCATTTTTATATTTCCTGGGATATTTAAGGTGTACCCAAGTTGAGGTTCTTGTAAGCAGTGCAGCCCTAAATTTGGTGGTGGCACTGTCTTATTGATTGTCATTTTTCCCAAGGTATATTCCCTAGACTGGAAGTGCCCTTGGCTCTGTAGCTCTGTTGTTTACTTGTTTTAGGGAACGCAATGCACTCCTCCAGTGAGGCAGTTGGCAATTTACATCCCGCCCATCAGCATAACAAGGCTCCCTGTTCTCCAGGGCCTGTCTTGCCTTTCTGATTTTTACACATTTGTGGATGTCCCTTTTGACCGGTGGGAAGAGATACTTCTTTGTAGAGCAGATTTGCATTGCCGGCTTGCTTGCTTGGCCAAAAAGGGAGTATGCGTTTTCTCCTGAATATATTAAGGAGAAAACTCATACGCCCTTTTTGGCCAAGTGCTTCATTGTCGAAGTTGTGCCCCTCTTCCTGTGCTTTAAAGATGATTCCAACGTACCTCTTGAAATCTGTTTCCTGTTATTCTGCCTCGCTTTCAAGTCCGCCTCGTTGTCTTCCCTCAACAGATTTTTGGACGATAGTTGTCCTTTATTACTCTGCCAGTTTGTGAATTGCTGTGCCCCTGAGCTCCATTTTTCAACTCATTTTTTGTGAGCTGTACGCAAGTCCAAAATTTTGGTTCAGGACCTATACTGGTTCCCGGTGGGTGGCTGAGACTCTGGTTAATTCTTCTTCCTGCCGGGAAATTAGAGTGACATGTGCCCGTCCAAATGCCTAACAGCTACTCTCTCATTGGTTCTCCCTCTTCCCTTCCATCCTCTGCCAAATTGTCAACCTGTGCGAACCAGGAGGTTAAAGGGTTTGTCTCTCCAAGTTGGGAGATTGATAGTAAAGCAGTTGGAAAGTGAAAGCGGAGCACCAGGAGAGGGACTACTCGTTGAGTTTTAGAAACCTTTTGTATTCACAGTGTGTCCATTCTCTAGGTTTCCCGTACATGTTATAGCTGTAGTAATATTCCCTTCAACATGGAGAGTTGGGACCCATGGAATGGGGGCCATGCATTTTTGCTTTAAAGGGTCTGCATTTGCTCACCCAATCTCACCAATCCTCTCAGTCCCAGGTGTCCACCCTTATGCCACATCCAGCTGTCATTGTAGATAGGGTCATTCCAGGTTTCATCAGAGACCCTGAGGGAAATGTAAAGAATTTCCCTGTTTTTTGGTTTTGTTTTTGAAATTCCTTTTTATAGTGGGTTTGAAGTGATTCTCGCTGCCATGTTTATGCCAGTCTAGACACACTTGATTCCCTTACAGAGACATATCAATACATAGGTTTTAAGATTCTTACTAGTCAGATCTATTCCTCTGCGGGAAATATGGGGTTTTGAGTCCCTTTCACTGAGGAAGGTGTAGGTCTTTTCTATTCCACAGTTGGTTATAGAAATGATACCTGTGCTTATATCAAACTCTGGTTTTATGCATCACCCCACCGCTCCTTTCCCCTTAAGCAGGCATAAGAGTGTTTTCTAAATGTGAGACTCTGTTCTCTT
This sequence comes from Mesoplodon bidens, assembly GCF_964165515.1. Lineage (NCBI taxonomy): Eukaryota > Metazoa > Chordata > Mammalia > Artiodactyla > Ziphiidae > Mesoplodon > Mesoplodon bidens. The sequence goes on from NW_027671422.1 coordinate 3,306,528, forward strand.
TCCTAACTCAGTTCATGTGTAGCCATGTTTACAGGATATTCATAAGTGATATCTTATGATAAGTTTCTTTTTCTGTGTGACTTATTTCACTTAGAATCATCGTACCTGAATCCACTCACTTTGCTGCTCCTGGTCTTATGACATTGATTTCATGGCTGAGGGATATTCCATCGTACATAAATGCCACTGTTTTTTGAACCATTTTTATATTTCCTGGGATATTTAAGGTGTACCCAAGTTGAGGTTCTTGTAAGCAGTGCAGCCCTAAATTTGGTGGTGGCCCTGTCTTATTGATTTTCATTTTTCCCAAGGTATATTCCCTAGACTGGAAATGCCCTTGGCTCTGTAGCTCTGTTGTTTACTTGTTTTAGGGAACGCAATGCACTCCTCCAGTGAGGCAGTTGGCAATTTACATCCCGACCATCAGCATAACAAGGATCCCTGTTCTCCAGGGCCTGTCTTGCCTTTCAGGTTTTTACATATTTTGTGGATGTCCCTTTTGAACGGTGGGAAGTGATACTTATTTGTAGTGCAGATTTGCATTGCCCTCTTGCTTGCTTGGCCAAAAAGGGCGTATGCCTTTTCTCCTGAATATATTCAGGCGAAAACGCATACGCCCTTTTTGGCCACGTGCGTCATTGTTGAAGTTGTGCCCCTCTTCCTGTGCTTTAAAGGCGATTCCAACGTACCTCTTGAAATCTGTTTCCTGCTATTCTGTCTCTCTTTCAAGTCCGCCTCGTTGCCTTCCCTCAACAGATTTTTGGACAATAGTTGTCCTTTATTACTCCGCCAGTTTGTGAATTGCTGTGCCCCTGAGCTCCATTTTTCAACTCGTTTTTTTGTGAGCTGTACGCAAGTCCAAAATTTTGGTTCAGGACCTATACTGGTTCCCGGTGGGTGGCTGAGACTGTGGTTAATTCTTCTTCCTGCCGGGAAATTAGAGTGACATGTGCCCGTCCAAATGCCTAACAGCTACTCTCTCATTGGTTCTCCCACTTCCCTTCCATCCTCTGCCAAATTGGCAACCTGTGCGAACCAGGAGGTTAAAGGGATTGTTTCGCCAAGTTGGGAGATTGATAGTAAATCAGTTGGAAAGTCATAGCGGAGCACCAGGAGAGGGACTACTCGTTGAGTTTCAGAAACCTTTTGTATTCACAGTGTGTCCATTCTCTAGGTTTCCCGTACATGTTATAGCTGTAGTAATATTCCCTTCAACATGGAGAGTTGGGACCCATGGAATGGGGGCCATGCATTTTTGCTTTAAAGGGTCTGCGTTTGCTCACCCAATCTCACCAATCCTCTCAGTCCCAAGTGTCCAGCCTTATGCCACATCCAGCTGTCATTGTAGATAGGGTCATTCCAGGTTTCATCAGTGACCCTGAAGGAATTGTAAAGAATTTCCCTGTTTTTTGGTTTTGTTTTTGAAATTCCTTTTTATAGTGGGTTTGAAGTGATTCTCGCTGCCATGTTTATGCCAGTCTAGACACACTTGATTCCCTTACAGAGACATATCAATACATAGGTTGTAAGGTTCTTACTAGTCAGATCTATTCCTCTGCGGGAAATATGGGGTTTTGAGTCCCTTTCACTGAGGAAGGTGTAGGTCTTGTCTATTCCACAGTTGGTTATAGAAATGGTACCTGTGCTTATATCAAACTCTGGTTTTATGCATCACCCCACCGCTCCTTTCCCCTTAAGCAGGCATAAGAGTGTTTTCTAAATGTGAGACTCTGTTCTCTTTCCTAACTCAGTTCATGTGTAGCCATGTTTACAGGATCTTCATAAGTGATATCTTATGATGTTTCTTTTTCTGTGTGTCTTCTTTCACTTAGAATCATCGTACCTGAATCCACTCACTTTGCTGCTCCTGGTCTTATGACATTGATTTCATGGCTGAGGGATATTCCATCGTACATAAATACCACAGTTTTTTGAACCATTTTTATATTTCCTGGCATATTTAAGGTGTACCCAAGTTGAGGTTCTTGTAAGCAGTGCAGCCCTAAATTTGGGGGTGGCTCTGTCTTATTGATTTTCAGTTTTCCCAAGGTATATTCCCTAGACTGGAAGTGCCCTTGGCTCTGTAGCTCTGTTGTTTACTTGTTTTAGGGAACGCAAAGCACTCCTCCAGTGAGGCAGTTGGCAACTTACATCCCGCCCATCAGCATAACAAGGCTCCCTCTTCTCCAGGGCCTGTCTTGCCTTTCTGGTTTTTACACATTTGTGGATGTCCCTTTTGACCGGTGGGAAGTAATACTTATTTGTAGTGCAGATTTGCATTGCCCGCTTGCTTGCTTGGCCAAAAAGGGCGTATGCGTTTTCTCCTGAATATATTCAGGCGAAAACTCATACGCCCTTTTTGGCCAAGTGCGTCATTGTCGAAGTTGTGCCCCTCTTCCTGTGCTTTAAATGCGATTCCAACGTACCTCTTGAAATCTGTTTCCTGCTATTCTGCCTCGCTTTCAAGTCCGCCTCGTTGCCTTCCCTCAACAGATTTTTGGATGATAGTTGTCCTTTATTACTCTGCCAGTTTGTGAATTGCTGTGCCCCTGAGCTCCATTTTTCAACTGGTTTTTTGTGAGCTGTACGCAAGTCCAAAATTTTGGTTCAGAACCTATACTGGTTCCCGGTGGGTGGCTGAGACTGTGGTTAATTCTTCTTCCTGCCCGGAAATTAGAGTGACATGTGCCCCTCCAAATGCCTAACAGCTACTCTATCATTGGTTCTCCGTCTTCCCTTCCATCCTCTGCCAAATTGGCAACCTGTGTGAACCAGGAGGTTAAAGGGGTTGTGTCTCCAAGTTGGGAGATTGATAGTAAAGCAGTTGGAAAGTCAAAGCGGAGCACCAGGAGAGGGACTACTCGTTGAGTTTTAGAAACCTTTTGTATTCACAGTGTGTCCATTATCTAGGTTTCCCGTACATGTTATAGATGTAGTAATATTCCCTTCAACATGGAGAGTTGGGACCCATGGAATGGGGTCCATGCATTTATGCTTTAAAGGGTCTGCATTTGCTCACCCAATCTCACCAATCCTCTCAGTCCCAGGTGTCCAGCCTTATGCCACATCCAGCTGTCATTGTAGATAGGGTCATTCCAGGTTTCATCAGAGACCCTGAAGGAAATGTAAAGAATTTCCCTGTTTTTTGGTTTTGTTTTTGAAATTCCTTTTTATAGTGGGTTTGAGCTGATTCTCGCTGCCATGTTTATGCCAGTCGAGACACACTTGATTCCCTTACAGAGACATATCAATACATAGGTTTTAAGATTCTTACTAGTCAGATCTATTCCTCTGCGGGAAATATGGGGTTTTGAGTCCCTTTCACTGAGGAAGGTTTAGGTCTTGTCTATTCCACAGTTGGTTTTAGAAATGGTACCTGTGCTTATATCAAACTCTGGTTTTATGCATCACCCCACCGCTCCTTTCCCCTTAAGCAGGCATAAGAGTGTTTTCTAAATGTGAGACTCTGTTCTCTTTCCTAACTCAGTTCATGTGTAGCCATGTTTACAGGATCTTCATAAGTGATATCTTATGATAAGTTTCTTTTTCTGTGTGACTTATTTCACTTAATATCATCGTACCTGAATCCACTAACTTTGCTGCTCCTGGTCTTATGACATTGATTTCATGGCTGAGGGATATTCCATCGTAAATGAATACCACAGTTTTTTGAACCATTTTTATATTTCCTGGGATATTTAAGGTGTACCCAAGTTGAGGTTCTTGTAAGCAGTGCAGCCCTAAATTTGGGGGTGGCTCTGTCTTATTGATTTTCAGTTTTCCATAGGTATATTCCCTAGACTGGAAGTGCCCTTGGCTCTGTAGCTCTGTGGTTTACTTGTTTTAGGGAACGCAATGCACTCCTCCAGTGAGGCAGTTGGCAACTTACATCCCGCCCATCAGCATAACAAGGCTCCCTCTTCTCCAGGGCCTTTCTTGACTTTCTGGTTTTTACACATTTGTGGATGTCCCTTTTGACCGGTGGGAAGTTATACTTCTTTGTAGTGCAGATTTGCATTGCCCGTTTGCTTGCTTGGCCAAAAAGGGCGTATGCGTTTTCTCCTGAATATATTCAGTCGAAAACGCATACGCCCTATTTGGCCAAGTGCGTCATTGTCGAAGTTGTGCCCCTCTTCCTGTGCTTTAAAGACGATTCCAACGTACCTCTTGAAATCTGTTTCCTGCTATTCTGCCTCGCTTTCAAGTCCGCCTCGTTGCCTTCCCTCAACAGATTTTTGGACGATAGTTGTCCTTTATTACTCTGCCAGTTTGTGAATTGCTGTGCCCCTGAGCTACATTTTTCAACTCGTTTTTTGTGAGCTGTACGCAAGTCCAAAATTTTGGTTCAGGACCTATACTGGTTCCCGGTGGGTGGCTTAGACTGTGGTTAATTCTTCTTCCTGCCGGGAAATTAGAGTGATATGTGCCCGTCCAAATGCCTAACAGCTACTCTCTCATTGGTTCTCCCTCTTCCCTTCAATCCTCTGCGAAATTGGCAACCTGTGCGAACCAGGTGGTTAAAGGGGTTGTCTCTCCAAGTTGGGAGATTGATAGTAAAGCAGTTGGAAAGTCAAAGCGGAGCACCAGGAGAGGGTCTACTCGTTGAGTTTTAGAAACCTTTTGTATTCACAGTGTGTCCATTCTCTAGGTTTCCCGTACATGTTATAGCTGTAGTAATATTCCCTTCAACATGGAGAGTTGGGACCCATGGAATGGGGGCCATGCATTTATGCTTTAAAGGGTCTGCATTTGCTCACCCAAACTCACCAATCCTCTCAGTCCCAGGTGTCCAGCCTTATGCCACATCCAGCTGTCATTGTAGATAGGGTCATTCCAGGTTTCATCAGAGACCCTGTAGGAAATGTAAAGAATTTCCCTGTTTTTTGGTTTTGTTTTTGAAATTCCTTTTTATAGTGGGTTTGAGCTGATTCTCGCAGCCATGTTTATGCCAGTCTAGACACACTTGATTCCCTTACAGAGACATATCAATACATAGGTTTTAAGATTCTTACTAGTCAGATCTATTCCTCTGAGGGAAATATGGGGTTTTGAGTCCCTTTCACTGAGGAAGGTGTAGGTCTTGTCTATTCCACAGTTGGTTATAGAAATGGTACCTGTGCTTATATCAAACTCTGGTTTTATGCATCACCCCACCGCTCCTTTCCCCTTAAGCAGGCATAAGAGTGTTTTCTAAATGTGAGACTCTGTTCTCTTTCCTAACTCAGTTCATGTGTAGCCATGTTTACAGGATCTTCATAAGTGATATCTTATGATAAGTTTCTTTTTCTGTGTGACTTATTACACTTAGAATCATCGTACCTGAATCCACTCACTTTGCTGCTCCTGGTTTTATGACATTGATTTCATGGCTGAGGGATATACCATCGTACATAAATACCACAGTTTTTTGAACCATTTTTATATTTCCTGGGATATTTAAGGTGTACCCAAGTTGAGGTTCTTGTAAGCAGTGCAGCCCTAAATTTGGGGGTGGCTCTGTCTTATTGATTTTCAGTTTTCCCAAGGTATATTCCCTAGACTGCAAGTGCCCTTGGCGCTGTAGCTCTGTTGTTTACTTGTTTTAGGGAACGCAATGCACTCCTCCAGTGAGGCAGTTGGCAATTTACATCCCGCCCATCAGCATAACAAGGCTCCCTGTTCTCCAGGGCCTGTCTTGCCTTTCTGGTTTTTACACATTTGTGGATGTCCCTTTTGACCGGTGGGAAGTGATACTTATTTGTAGTGCAGATTTGCATTGCCCGCTTGCTTGCTTGGCCAAAAAGGGCGTATGCGTTTTCTCCTGAATATATTCAGGCGAAAACGCATACGCCCTTTTTGGCCAAGTGCGTCATTGACAAAGTTGTGCCCCTCTTCCTGTGATTTAAAGGTGATTCCAACGTACTTCTTGAAATCTGTTTCCTGCTATTCTGCCTCGCTTTCAAGTCCGCCTCGTTGCCTTCCCTCAACAGATTTTTGGACGATAGTTGTCCTTTATTACTCTGCCAGTTTGTGAATTGCTGTGCCTCTGAGCTCCATTTTTCAACTCGTTTTTTGTGAGCTGTACGCATGTCCAAAATTTTGGTTCAGGACCTATACTGGTTCCCGGTGGGTGGCTGAGACTGTGGTTAATTCTTCTTCCTGCCGGGAAATTAGAGTGACATGTGCCTGTCCAAATGCCTAACAGCTACTCTCTCATTGGTTCTCCCTCTTCCCTTCCGTCCTCTGCCAAATTGGCAACCTGTGGGAACCAGGAGGTTAAAGGGGTTGTCTCTCCAGTTTGGGAGATTGATAGTAAAGCAGTTGGAAAGTCAAAGCGGAGCACCAGGAGAGGGACTACTCGTTGAGTTTTAGAAACCTTTTGTATTCACAGTGTGTCCATTCTCTAGGTTTCCCGTACATGTTATAGCTGTAGTAATATTCCCTTCAACATGGAGAGTTGGGACCCATGGAATGGGGGCCATGCATTTTTGCATTAAAGGGTCTGCATTTGCTCACCCAATCTCACCAATCCTCTCACTCCCAAGTGTCTAGCCTTATGCCACATCCAGATGTCATTGTAAATAGGGTCATTCCAGGTTTCATCAGAGACCCTGAAGGAAATGTAAAGAATTTCCCTGTTTTTTGGTTTTGTTTTTGAAATTCTTTTTTATAGTGGGTTTGAGCTGATTCTCGCTGCCATGTTTATGCCAGTCTAGACACACTTGATTCCCTTACAGAGACATATCAATACATAGTTTTTAAGATTCTTACTAGTCAGATCTATTCCTCTGCGGGAAATACGGGGTTTTGAGGCCCTTTCACTGAGGAAGGTGTAGGTTTTGTCTATTCCACAGTTGGTTTTAGAAATGGTACCTGTGCTTATATCAAACTCTGGTTTTATGCATCACCCCACCTCTCCTTCCCCCTTAAGCAGGCATAAGAGTGTTTTCTAAATGTGAGACTCTGTTCTCTTTCCTAACTCAGTTCATGTGTAGCCATGTTTACAGGATCTTCATAAGTGATATCTTATGATAAGTTTCTTTTTCTGTGTGACTTATTTCACTTAGAATCATCGTACCTGAATCCACTCACTTTGCTTCCTGGTCTTATGACATTTATTTCATGGCTGAGGGATATTCCATCGTACATAAATACCACAGTTTTTTGAACCATTTTTATATTTCCTGGGATATTTAAGGTGTACCCAAGTTGAGGTTCTTGTAAGCAGTGCAGCCCTAAATTTGGGGGTGGCTCTGTCTTATTGATTTTCAGTTTTCCATAGGTATATTCCCTAGACTGGAAGTGCCCTTGGCTCTGTAGCTCTGTTGTTTACTTGTTTTAGGGAACGCAATGAACTCCTCCAGTTAGGCAGTTGGCAATTTACATCCCGCCGATCAGCATAACAAGGCTCCCTGTTCTCCAGGGCCTGTCTTGCCTTTCTGGTTTTTACACATTCTGTCGATGTCCCTTTTGAACGGTGGGAAGTGATACTTCTTTGTAGTGCAGATTTGCATTGCCCGCTTGCTTGCTTGGCCAAAAAGGGCGTATGCGTTTTCTCCTGAATATATTCAGGAGAAAACGCATACGCCCTTTTTGGCCAAGTGCGTCATTGTCGAAGTTGTGCCCCTCTTCCTGTGCTTCAAAGGCGATTCCAACGTACCTCTTGAAATCTGTTTCCTGCTAATCTGTCTCTCTTTCAAGTCCGCCTCACTGCCTTCCCTCAACAGATTTTTTGGACGATAGTTGTCCTTTATTACTCTGCCAGTTTGTGAATTGCTGTGCCCCTGAGCTCCATTTTTCAACTCGGTTTTTGTGAGCTGTATGCAAGTCCAAAATTTTCGTTCAGGACCTATACTGGTTCCCGGTGGGTGGCTGAGACTCTGGTTAATTCTTCTTCCTGCCGGGAAATTAGAGTGACATGTGCCCTTCCATATGCCTAACAGCTACTCTCTCATTGGTTCTCCCTCTTCCCTTCAATCCTCTGCGAAATTGGCAACCTGTGCGAACCAGGTGGTTAAAGGGGTTGTCTCTCCAAGATGGGAGATTTATAGTAAAGCAGTTGGAAAGTCAAACCGGAGCACCAGGAGAGGGACTACTCGTTGAGTTTTAGAAATCTTTTGTATTCACAGTGTGTCGATTCTCTAGGTTTCCCGTACATGTTATAGCTGTAGTAAAATTCCCTTCAACATGGAGAGTTGGGACCCAAGGAATGGGGGCCATGCATTTATGCTTTAAAGGGTCTGCATTTGCTCACCCAATCTCACCAATCCTCTCAGTCCCAGGTGTCCAGCCTTATGCCACATCCAGCTGTCATTGTAGATAGGGTCATTCCAGGTTTCATCAGAGACCCTGAAGGAAAAGTAAAGATTTTCCCTGTTCTTTGGTTTTGTTTTTGAAATTCCATTTTATAGTGGGTTTGAGCTGATTCTCGCTGCCATGTTTATGCCAGTCTAGACAGACTTGATTCCCTTACAGAGACATATCAATACATAGGTTTTAAGATTCTTACTAGACAGATCTAATCCTCTGCGGGAAATATGGGGTTTTGAGTCCCTTTCACTGAGGAAGGTGTAGGTCTTGTCTATTCCACAGTTGGTTTTAGAAATGGTACCTGTGCTTATATCAAACTCTGGTTTTATGCATCACCCCATCTCACCTTTCCCCTTAAGCATGCATAAGAGTGTTTTCTAAATGTGAGACTCTGTTCTCTTTCCTAACTCAGTTCATGTGTAGCCATGTTTACAGGATCTTCATAAGTGATATCTTATGATAAGTTTCTTTTTCTGTGTGACTTATTTCACTTAGAATCATCGTACCTGAATCCACTCACTTTGCTGCTCCTGGTCCTATGACATTGATTTCATGGCTGAGGGATATTCCATCGTACATAAATACCACAGTTTTTTGAACCATTTTTATATTTCCTGGGATATTTAAGGTGTACCCAAGTTGAGGTTCTTGTAAGCAGTGCAGCCCTAAATTTGGGCGTGGCTCTGTCTTATTGATTTTCAGTTTACCCAAGGTATATAACATAGACTGGAAGTGCCCTTGGCTCTGTAGCTCTGTTGTTTACTTGTTTTAGGGAACGCAATGCACTCCTCCAGTGAGGCAGTTGTCAATTTACATACCGACCATCAGCATAACAAGGCTCCTTCTTCTCCAGGGCCTGTCTTGCCTTTCTGGTTTTTACACATTTGTGGATGTCCCATTTGACCGGTGGGAAGTGATACTTCTTTGTAGTGCAGATTTGCATTGCCCGCTTGCTTGCTTGGCCTAAAAGGGCGTATGCGTTTTCTCCTGTATATATTCAGGAGAAAACGCATACGCCCTTTTTGGCCAAGTGTGTCATTGACAAAGTTGTGCCCCTCTTCCTGTGATTTAAAGGCGATTCCAATGTACCTCTTGAAATCTGTTTCCTGCTATTCTGCCTCGCTTTCAAGTCCGCCTCGTTGCCTTCCCTCAACAGATTTTTGGACGATAGTTGTCCTTTATTACTCTGCCAGTTTGTGAATTGCTGTGCCCCTGAGCTCCATTTTTCAACTCGTTTTTTGTGAGCTGTACGCAAGTCCAAAATTTTGGTTCAGGACATATACTGGTTCCCGGTGGGTGGCTGAGACTGTGGTTAATTCTTCTTCCTGCCGGGAAATTAGAGTGACATGTGCCCGTCCAAATGCCTAACAGCTACTCTCTCATTGGTTCTCCCTCTTCGCTTCCATCCTCTGCCAAATTGGCAAACTGTGCGAACCAGGAGGTTAAAGGGGTTGTCTCTCCAAGTTGGGAGATTGATAGTAAAGCAGTTGGAAAGTCAAAGCGGAGCACCAGGTGAGGGACTACTCGTTGAGTTTTAGAAACCTTTTGTATTCACAGAGTGTCCATTCTCTAGGTTTCCCGTACATGTTATAGCTGTAGTAATATTCCCTTCAACATGGAGAGTTGGGACCCATGGAATGGGGGCCATGCATTTTTGCTTTAACGGGTCTGCATTTGCTCACCCAATCTCACCAATCCTCTCACTCCCAATTGTCCAGCCTTATGCCACATCCAGCTGTCATTGTAGATAGGGTCATTCCAGGTTTCATCAGAGACCCTGAAGGAAATGTAAAGAATTTCCCTGTTTTTTGGTTTTGTTTTTGAAATTCCTTTTTATAGTGGGTTTGAGCTGATTCTCGCTGCCATGTTTATGCCAGTCTAGACACACTTGATTCCCTTACAGAGACATATCAATACATAGGTTTTAAGATTCTTACTAGTCAGATCTATTCCTCTACGGGAAATATGGTGTTTTGAGTCCCTTTCACTGAGGAAGGTGTAGGTCTTGTCTATTCCACAGTTGGTTATAGAAATGGTACCTGTGCTTATATCAAACTCTGGTTTTATGCATCACCCCACCGCTTCCTTTCCCCTTAAGCTGGCATAAGAGTGTTTCCTAAATGTGAGACTCTGTTCTCTTTCCTAACTCAGTTCATGTGTAGCCATGTTTACAAGATCTTCATAAGTGATATCTTATGATAAGTTTCTTTTTCTGTGTGACATATTTCCCTTAGAATCATCGTACCTGAATCCACTCACTTTGCTGCTCCTGGTCTTATGACATTGATTTCATGGCTGAGGGATATTCCATCGTACATAAATACCACAGTTTTTTGAACCATTTTTATATTTCCTGGGATATTTAAGGTGTACCCAAGTTGACGTTCTTGTAAGCAGTGCAGCCCTAAATTTGGGGGTGGCTCTGTCTTATTGATTTTCAATTTTCCCAAGGTATATTCCCTAGACTGCAAGTGCCCTTGGCTCTGTAGCTCTGTTGTTTACTTGTTTTAGGGAACGCAATGCACTCCTCCAGTTAGAGAGTTGGCAATTTACATCCCGCCCATCAGCATAACAAGGCTTCCTGTTCTCCAGGGCCTGTCTTGCCTTTCTGGTTTTTACACATTTTGTGGATGTCCCTTTTGACCGGTGGGATGTGATACTTCTTTGTAGTGCAGATTTGCATCGCCCGCTTGCTTGCTTGGCCAAAAAGGGCGTATGCGTTTTGTCATGAATATATTCAGGAGAAAACGCATACGCCCTTTTTGGCCAAGTGCGTCATTGTCGAAGTTGTGCCCCTCTTCCTGTGCTTTAAAGGCGATTCCAATGTACCTCTTAAAATCTGTTTCCTGCTATTCTGTCTCTCTTTCAAGTCCGCCTCGCTGCCTTCCCTCAACAGATTTTTTGGACGATAGTTGTCCTTTATTACTCTGCCAGTTTGTGAATTGCTGTGCCCCTGAGCTCCATTTTTCAACTCGTTTTTTGTGAGCTGTACGCAAGTCCAAAATTTTGGTTCAGGACCTATACTGGTTCCCGGTGGGTGGCTGAGACTGTGGTTAATTCTTCTTCCTGCCAGGAAATTAGAGTGGCATGTGCCCGTCCAAATGCCTAACACCTACTCTCTCATTGGTCCTCCCTCTTCCCTTCCATATTCTGCCAAATTGGCAACCTGTGCGAACCAGGAGGTTAAAAGGGTTTTCTCTCCAAGTTGGGAGTTTGATAGTAAAGCAGTTGGAAAATCAAACCGGAGAACCAGGAGTGGGACTACTCGTTGAGTTTTTGAAACCTTTTGTATTCACAGTGTGTCCATTCTCTAGGTTTCCCTTACATGTTATAGCTGTAGTAATATTCCCTTCAACATGGAGAGTTGGGACCCATGGAATAGGGGCCGTACATTTTTGCTTTAAATGGTCTGCATTTGCTCACCCAATCTCACCAATCCTCTCAGTCCCAAGTTTCCTGCCTTATACAACTTCCAGCTGTCATTGTAGAGAGGGTCATTCCAGATTCATCAGAGACCCTGAAGGAATTGTAAAGAATTTCCCTGTTTTTGGGTTTTGTTTTGAAATTCCTTTTTATATTGGGTTTGCGCTGATTCTCGCTGCCATGTTTATGCCAGTCTAGACACACTTGATTCCCTTATGGAGACATATCAATACATAGGTTTTAAGATTCTTACTAGTCAGATCTATTCCTCTGCGGGAAATATGGGGTTTTGAGTCTCTTTCACTGAGGAAAGTGTAGGTCTTGTCTATTCCACAGTTGGTTTTATAAATGGTACCTGTGCTTATGTCAAACTCTGGTTTTATGCATCACCCCACCTCTCCTTCCCCCTTAAGCAGGCATAATTGTGTTTTCTAAATGTGAGACTCTGTTCTCTTTCCTAACTCACTTCATGTGTAGCCATGTTTACAGGATCTTCATAAGTGATATCTTATGATAAGTTTCTTTTTCTGTGTGACTTATTTCACTTAGAATCATCGTCCCTGAATCCACTCACTTTGCTGCTCCTTGTCTTTGACATTGATTTCATGGCTGAGGGATATTCCATCGTACATAAGTACTACAAATTTTTCAAACATTTTTATATTTCCTGGGATATTTAATGTGTACACAAGTTGAGGTTCTTGTAAGCAGTGCAGCCCTAAATTTGGGGGTGCCTCTCTCTTATTGATTTACAGTTTTCCTAAGGTATATTCCGTAGACTGGAAGTTCCCTTGGCTCTGTAGCTCTGTTGTTTACTTGTTTTAGGGAACGCAATGCACTCCTCCAGTGAGGCAGTTGGCAATTTACATCCCGCCCATCAGCATAACAAGGCTCCCTCTTCTCCAGGGCCTGTCTTGCCTTTCTGGTTTTTACACATTTGTGGATATCCCTTTTGACCGGTGGGAAGTGATACTTCTTTGTAGTCCAGATTTGCATTGCCCGCTTGCTTGCTTGGCCAAAAAGGGGTTATGCGTTTTCTCCTGTATATATTCAGGGGAAAACACATATGGCCTTTTGGCCAAGTGCATCATTGTCGATGTTGTACCCCTCTTCCTGTGCTTTAAAGGCGATTCCAACGTACCTCTTGAAAACTGTTTCCTGCTATTCTGCCTCGCTTTCAAGTCCGCCTCGTTGCCTACCCTCAACAGATTTTTGGAAGATAGTTGTCCTTTATTACTCTGCCAGTTTGTGAATTGCTGTGCCCCTGAGCTCCATTTTTCAACTCGTTATTTGTGAGCTGTACGCAAGTCCAATATTTTGGTTCAGGACCTTTACTTGTTCCCAGTGGGTGGCTGAGACTCTGGTTAATTCTACTTCCTGCCGAGAAATTAGAGTGATATGTGCCCGTCCAAATGCCTAACAGCTACTCTCTCATTGGTTCTCCCTATTCCCTTCCATCCTCTGCAAAATTGGCAACCTGTGCGTACCAGGAGGTTAAAGGTGTTGTCTCTCAAAGTTGGGAGATTGATAGTAAAGCAGTTGGAAAGTCAAACCGGAGCACCAGGAGAAGGACTACTCGTTGAGTTTTAGAAACATTTTGTATTCAAAGTGTGTCCATTCACTAGGTTTCCCATACATGTTATAGCTCTAGTAATATACCATTCAAGTTGGAGAGTTGGGACCCATGGAATGGGGGCCATGCATTTTTGCTTTAAAGGGTCTGCATTTGCTCACCCAATCTCACCAATCCTCTCATTCCCAAGTGTCCAGCCTTATACCACATCCAGCTGTCATTGTAGATAGGGTCATTCCAGGTTTCATCACAGACCCTGAAGGAATTGTAAAGAATTTCCCTGTTTTTTGGTTTTGTTTTTGAAATTCCTTTTTATAATGGGTTTGAGCTGATTCTCCCTGCCATGTTTATGCCAGTCTAGACACACTTGATTCCCTTACAGAGACATATCAATACATAGGTTTTAATTTTCTTACTAGTCAGATCTATTCCTCTGCGGGAAATATGGGGTTTTGATTCCCTTTCACTGAGGAAGGTGTAGGTCTTGTCTATTCCAAAGTTGGTTTTAGAAATGGTACCTGTGCTTATGTCAAACTTTGGTTTTATGCATCACGCCGCCTCTCCTTCCCCCTTAAGGAGGCATAAGAGTGTTTTCTAAATGTGAGACTCTGTTCTCTTTCCTAACTCAGTTCATGTGTAGCCATGTTTAGAGGATCTTCATAAGCGATATCTTATGATAAGTTTGTTTTTCTGTGTGACTTATTTCACTTAGAATCTTCGTACCTGAATCCACTCACTTTGGTGCTCCTGGTCTTATGACATTGATTTCATGGCTGAGGGATATTCCATCGTACATAAGTACCACAGTTTTTTGAACCATTTTTATATTTCCTGGGATATTTAAATTGTACCCAAGTTGAGGTTCTTGTAAGCAGTGCAGCCCTAAATTTGGGGGTGGCTCTGTCTTATTGATTTTCAGTTTTCCCAAGGTATATTCCCTAGACTGGAAGTTCCCTTGGCTCTGTAGCTCTGTTGTTTTCTTGTTTTAGGGAGCACAATGCACTCCTCCAGTGAGGCAGTTGGCAATTTACATCCCGCCCATCAGCATAACAAGGCTCCCTGTTCTCCAGAGCCTGTCTTGCCTTTGTGGATTTTACACATTTTGTGGATGTCCCATTTGATCGTTGGGAAGTGATACTTATTTGTAGTGCAGATTTGCATTGCCCGCTTGTTTGCTTGGCCAAAAAGGGCGTATGCGTTTTCTCCTGAATATATTCAGGAGAAAACCCATACGCCCTTTTTAGCCAAGTGCGTCATTGTTGAAGTTGTGCCCCTCTTCCTGTGCTTTAAAGGCGATTCCAACGTACCACTTGAAATCTGTTTCCTGCTATTCTGCCTCGCTTTCAAGTCCGCCTCGTTGCCTTCCCTCAACAGATTTTTGGACGATAGTTGTCCTTTATTACTCTGCCAGTTTGTAAATTGCTGTGCCCCTGTGCACCATTATTCAACTCGTTTTTTGTGAGCTGTACGCAAGTCCAAAATTTTGGTTCAGGACCTATACTGTTTCCGGGTGGGTGGCTGTGACTTTGGTAAATTCTTCTTCCTGCCGGGAAATCAGAGTGACATGTGTCCGTCCAAAAGCCTTAGAGCTACTCTCTCATTGGTTATCCCTCTTCCCTTCCATCCTCTGCAAATTTGGAAACATGTGCGAACCATGAGGTTAAATTGGCTGTCTCTCCAATTTGGGAGATTGATAGTAAAGCAGTTGGAAAGTCAAAGCGGAGCACCAGGAGAGGGACTACTCGTTGAGTTTTAGAAACCTTTTGTATTCACAATGTGTCCATTCTCTAGGTTTCTCGTACATGTTATAGCTGTAGGAATATTCCCTTCAACATGGAGAGTTGGGACCCATGGAATGGGGTCCATGCATTTTTGTTTTAAAGGGTCTGCATTTGCTCACCCAATCTCACCAATCCTCTCAGTCCCAAGTGTCCACCCTTATAACACATCGACCTGTCATTGTAGATAGGGTCATTCCAGGTTTCATCAGAGACCCTGAATGAAATGTAAAGAATTTCTCTGTTTTTTGGTTTTGTTTTTGAAATTCCTTTTTATAGTGGGTATGAGCTGATTCTCGCTGCCATGTTTATGCCAGTCTAGACACACTTGATTCCCTTACAGAGACATATCAATACATAGGTTTTAAGTTTCTTACTTGTCAGATCTATTCCTCTGTGGGAAATATGGGGTTTTGAGTCCCTTTCACTGAGGAATGTGTAGGTCTTTCCTATTCCAAAGTTGGTTTTAGAAATGGTACCTGTGCTCATGTAAAACTCTGGTTTTATGCATCACCCCACCTCTCCTTCCCCCTTAAGCAGGCATAACAGTGTTTTCTAACTGTAAGACTCTGTTCTCTTTCCTAACTCAGTTCATGTGTAGCCATGATTACAGGATCTTCATATGTGATATCTTATGATAAGTTTCTTTTTCTGTGTGACTTATTTCACTTAGAATCATCGTACCTGAATCCACTCACTTTGCTGCTCCTGGTCTTATGACATTGATTTCATGGCTGAGGGATATTCCATCGTACGTAAATACCACAGTTCTTTGAACCATTTTTGTATTTCCTGGGATATTTAAGGTGTACCCAAGTTGAGGTTCTTGTAGGCAGTGCAGCCCTAAATTTGGGGGTGGCTCTGTCTTTTTGATTTTCAGTTTCCCCAAGGTATATTCGCTAGACTGGAAGTCCCCTTGGCTCTGTAGCTCTGTTGTTTACTTGTTTTAGGGAACGCAATGCACTCGTCCAGTGAGGCAGTTGGCAATTTACATCCCGCCTATCAGCATAACAAGGCTCCCTGTTCTCCAGGGCCTGTCTTGCCTTTCTGGTTTTTACACATTTGTGGATAACCCTTTTGACCGGTGGGAAGTGATACTTCTTTGTAGTGCAGATTTGCATTGCCCGCTTGCTTGCTTGGCCAAAAAGGGGGTATGTGTTTTCCCCTGAATATATTCAGGGGAAAACACATACGCCCTTTTGGCCAAATGCGTCATTGTCGAAGTTGTAACCCTCTTCCTGTGCTTTAAAGGCAATTCCAACGTACCTCTTGAAATCTGTTTCCTGCTATTCTCCCTCACTTTCAAGTCCGCCTCATTGCCTTCCCTCAACAAATTTTTGGACGATAGTTGTCCTTTATTACTCTGCCAGTTTGTGAATTGCTGTGCCCCTGAGCTCCATTATTCAACTCGTTTTTTGTGAGCTGTACGCAAGTCCAAAATTTTGGTTCAGGAACTATACTGGTTCCTGGTGGGTGGCTGAGACTTTGGTTAATTCTTCTTCCTGCCGGGAAATTAGAGTGACATGTTCCCGTCCAAATGCCTAACAGCTACTATCTCAATTGTTCTCAATATTCCCTTCCATCCTCTGCAAAATTGGCAACATGTGCGAACCAGGAGCTTAAAGGGGCTGTCTCTCCATTTTGGGAGATTGATAGTAAAGCAGTTGGAAAGTCAAAGCGGAGCACCAGGAGAGGGACTATTCGTTGAGTTTTAGAAACCCTTTGTATTCACAGTGTGTCCATTCTATCGGTTTCCCATACATGTTAAAGCTGTAGAAATATTCCCTTCAACCTGAAGAGTTGGGACCCATGGAATGGGGGCCATGCATTTTTGCTTTAAATGGTCTGCATTTGCTCACCCAATCTCACCAATCCTCTAGGTCCCAAGTGTCCAGCCTTATACCACATCCAGCTGTCATTGTAGATAGGGTCATTCCATGATTCATCAGAGACCCTGAAGGAATTGTAAAGAATTTGCCTGATTTTGGTTTTGTTTTTGAAATTTTTTTCTATTGGGTTTGGGCTGATTCTCGCTGCCATGTTTATGCCAGTCTAGACACACATGATTCCCTTACGGAGACATATCAATACATAGGTTTTAAGATTCTTACTAGTCAGATATATTCCTCTGCGTGAAATATGGGGTTTTGAGTCCCTTTCACTGAGGAAGTTGTAGGTCTTGCCTATTCCACAGTTGGTTTTAGAAACGGTACCTGTACTTATATCAAACTCTGGTTTTATGCATCACCCCACCTCACCTTTCCCCTTAAGCAGGCATAACAGTGTTTTCTAAATGTGAGACTCTGTTCTCTTTCCTAACTCAGTTCATGTTTAGCCATGTTTACAGGATCTTCATAAGTGATATCTTATGATAAGTCTCTTTTTCTGTGTGACTTCACTTAGAATCATCGTACCTGAATCCACTCACTTTGCTGCTCCTGGTCTTATGACATTGATTACATGGCTGAGGGATATTCCATCGTACATAAGTACCACAATTTTTTGAACCATTTTTATATTTCCTGGGATATTTAAGGTGTACCCATGTTGAGGTTCTTGTAAGCAGTGCAGCCCTAAATTTGGGGTGGCTCTGTCTTATTGATTTTCAGTTTTCCCAAGGTATATTCCCTAGACTGGAAGTGCCCTTGGCTCTGTAGCTCTGTTGTTTACTTGTTTTAGGGATCACAATGCACTCCTCCAGTGAGGTAGTTGGCAAATTACATCCCGCCCATCAGCATAACAAGGCACCCTGTTCTCCAGGGCCTGTCTTGCCTTTATGGTTTTTACACATTTTTGATGACCCTTTTGACCGGTGGGAAGGGATACTTCTTTGTAGTGCAGATTTGCATTGCCCGCTTGCTTGCCTGGCCAAAAAGTGCGTATGCATTTTCTCCTGAATATATTCAGGAGAAACTGTATACGCCCATTTTGGCCAAGTGCGTCATTGTCGAAGTTATGACCCACTTCCTGTGCTTTAAAGGCGATTCCAACATACCTCTTGAAATCTGTTTCCTGCTATCCTGCCTCGCTTTCAAGTCCGCCAAGTTGCCTTCCCTCAACAGATTTTTGGACGATAGTTGTCCTTTATTACTCTGCCAGTTTGTGAATTGCTGTGCCCCTGAGCTCCATTTTTCAACTCGTATTTTTTTTTTTTTTTTTTTTTCTGCGGTATGCGGGCCTCTCACTGTTTTGGCCTCTCCCGTTGCGGAGCACAGGCTCCGGATGCGCAGGCTCAGCGGCCATGGCTCACGGGCCCAGCCGCTCCGCGGCATATGGGTTCCTCCCGGACCGGGGCACGAACCCGTATCCCCTGCATCGGCAGGCGGACTCTCAACCACTGCGCCACCAGGGAGGCCCTCAACTCGTTTTTTTGTGAGCTCTACGCAAGTCCAAAATTTTGGTTCAGGACCTATGATGGTTCCCGGTGGGTGGCTGAGACTTTGATTAGGTCTTCTTCCTGCCGGGAAATAAGAGTGACATGTGCCCGTCCAAATGTCTAACAGCTGCTCTCTAATTGGATCTCCCTCTTCCCTTCCATCCTCTGCCAAATTGGCAACCTGTGCGAACCAGGAGGTTAAAGGGGCTTTCTCTCCAACTTGGGGGATTGATAGTAAAGCAGTTGGAAAGTCAAACGGGAGCACCAGGAGAGGGACTATTCGTTGAGTTTTAGAAACCTTTTGTATTCACAGTGTGTCCATTCTCTAGGTTTCCCGTACATGTTATAGCTGTAGGAATATTCCCTTCAACCTGGAGAGTTGGGACCCATGGAATGGGGGCCATGCATTTTTGCTTTATAGGGTCTGCATTTGCTCACTCAATCTCACTAATCCTCTCAGTCCCAAGTGTCCAGACTTATGCCATATCCAGCTGTCATTGTAGATAGGGTCATTCCAGGTTTCATCATAGACCCTGAAGGAATTGTAAAGAATTTCCCTGTTTTTTGGTTTTGTTTCTGAAATTCCTTTTTATAGTGGGTTTCAGCTGATTCTCGCTGCCATGTTTATGCCAGTCTAGACACACTTGATTCCCTTACGAAGACATATCAATACATAGGTTTTAAGATTCTTACTAGTCAGATCTTTTCCTCTGCGGGAAATATGGGGTTTTGAGTCCCTTTTACGGAGGAAGGTGTAGGTCTTGTCTATTCCAAAGTTGGTTTTAGAAACGGTACCTGTGCTTATATCAATCTCTGGTTTTATGCATCACCCCACCTCTCCTTCCCCCTTAAGCAGGCATAAGAGTGTTTTCTAAATGTGTGACTCTGTTCTCTTTCCTAACTCAGTTCATGTGTAGCCATGTTTACAGGATCTTCATAAGTGATATCTTATGATAAGTTTCTTTTTCTGTGTGACTTATTTCACTTAGAATCATCGAACCTGAATCCACTCACTTTGCTGCTCCTGGTCTTATGACATTGATTTCATGGCTGAGGGATATTCCATCGTACATAAATACCACAGTTTTTTGAACCATTTTTATATTTCCTGGGATATTTAAGGTGTACCCAAGTTGAGGTTCTTGTAAGCAGTGCAGCCCTAAATTTGGGGGTGGCTCTCTCTTATTGATTATCAGTTTTCCCAAGGTATATTCCCTAGACTGGAAGTGCCCTTGGCTCTGTAGCTCTGTTGGTTACTTGTTTTAGGGAACGCAATGCACTCCTCCAGTGAGGCAGTTGGCAATTTACATCCCGCCCATCAGCATAACAAGGCTCCCTGTTCTCCAGGGCATGTCTTCCCTTTCTGGTTTTCACACATTTGTGGATGTCCCTTTTGACCGGTGGGAAGTGATACTTCTTTTTAGTGCAGATTTGCATTGTCCACTTGCCTGCTTGGCCAAAAAGGGCGTATGCATTTTCTCCTGAATATATTCAGGAGAAAACGCATACGCCCTTTTTGGCCAAGTGCATCATTTTCGATGTTGTACCCCTCTTCCTGTGCTTTAAAGGTGATTCCAACATACCTCTTGGAATCTGTTTCCTGCTATTCTGCCTCGCTTTCAATTCCGCCTCGCTGCCTTCCCTCAACAGATTTTTGGACGATAGTTGTCCTTTATTACTCTGCCCGTGTGTGAATTGCTGTGCCCCTGAGCTCCATTTTTCAACCTGTTTTTTGTGAGCTGTACGCATGTCCAAAATTTTGGTTCAGGACCTGTACTGGTTCCCGATGGGTGGCTGAGACTCTGGTTAATTCTTCTTCCTGCCAGGAAATTAGAGTGACATATGCCCGTCCAAATGCCTAACAGCTACTCTCTCATTGGTTCTCCCTCTTCCCTTCCATCCTCTGCAAAACTGGCAACCTGTGCGAACCAGGAGCTTAAAGGGGCTGTCTGTCCAAGTTGGGAGATTGATAGTAAATCAGTTGGAAAGTAAAACCGGAGCACCAGGAGAGGGACTATTCGTTGAGTTTTAGAAACCTTTTGTATTCACAGTGTGTCCATTCCCTAGGTTTCCCATACATGTTATAGCTGTAGTAATATTCCCTTCAACCTGGAGAGTTGGGACCCATGGAATGGGGGCCATGCATTTTTGCTTTAAAGGGTCTGCATTTGCTCACCCAATCTCACCAACCCTCTCAGTCCCAAGTGTCCAGCCTTATACCACATCCAGCTGTCATTGCAGATAGGGTCATTCCAGGTTTCATCAGAGACCCTGAAAGAAATGGAAAGAATTTCCCTGTTTTTTTGGTTTTGTTATTGAAATTCCTTTTTATAGTGGGTTTGAGCTGATTCTCGCTTTCATGTTTATGCCAGTCTAGACATACTTGATTCCCTTACAGAGACATATCAATACATAGGTTTTAAGATTCTTACTAGTCAGATCTATTCCTCTGCGGGAAATATGGGGTTTTGAGTCCCTTTCACTAAGGAAGGTTTAGGTCTAGTCTATTCCACAGTTGGTTTTGGAAATGATACCTGTACTTATATCAAACTCTGGTTTTATGCATCACCCCACCTCTCCTTTCCCCTTAAGCAGGCATAAGAGTGTTTCCTAAATGTGAGACTCTGTTCTCTTTCCTAACTCAGTTCATGTGTAGCCATGTTTACAGGATCTTCATAAGTGATATCTTATGATATGTTTCTTTTTCTGTGTGACTTATTTCACTTAGAATCATCGTACCTGAATCCACTCACTTTGATGCTCCTGGTCTTATGACATTGATTTCATGGCTGAGGGATATTCCATCGTACATAAATACCACAGTTTTTTGAACCATTTTTATATTTCCTGGGATATTTAAGGTGTACCCAAGTTGAGGTTCTTGTAAGCAGTGCAGCCCTAAATTAGGGGTTGGCTCTGTCTTATTGATTTTCAGTTTTCCCAAGGTATATTCCCTAGACTGGAAGTGCCCTTGGCTCTGTAGCTCTGTTGTTTACTTGTTTTAGGGAACACAATGCACTCCTCCAGTGAGGCAGTTGGCAATTTACATCCCGCCCATCAGCATAACAAGGCTCCCTGTTCTCCAGGGCCTGTCTTGCCTTTCTGGTTTTTACACATTTGTGGATGTCCCTTTTGACCGGTGGGAAGAGATACTTCTTTGTAGTGCAGATTTGCATTGCCCGCTTGCTTGCTTGGCCAAAAAGGGCGTATGCGTTTTCTCCTGGATATATTCAGGAGAAAACGCATACGCCCTTTTTGGCCAAGTGCGTCATTGTCGATGTTGTACCCCTCTTCCTGTGCTTTAAAGGCGATTCCAACGTACCTCTTGGAATCTGTTTCCTGCTATTCTGCCTCGCTTTCAAGTCCGCCTCGTTGCCTTCCCTCAACAGATTTTTGGATGATAGTTGTCCTTTATTACTCTGCCTGTTTGTGAATTGCTGTGACCCTGAGCTCCATTTTTCAACTCGTTATTTGTGAGCTGTACGCAAGTCGAAAATTTTGTTTCAGGACCTATACTGGTTCCTGTGGGGTGGCTGAGACTCGGGTTAATTCTTCTTCCAGCCGGGAAATTAGAGTGACATGTGCCCGACCAAATGCCTAACAGCTACTCTCTCATTGGTTCTCCCTCTTCCCTTCCATCCTCTGCCAAATTGGCAACCTGTGCGAACCAGGATGTTAAAGGGGTTGTCTCTCCAAGTTGGGAGATTGATAGTAAAGCAGTTGGAAAGTGAAACCGGATCACCAGGAAAGGGACTACTCGTTGAGTTTTAGAAACCTTTTGTATTCACAGTGTGTCCATTCTCTAGATTTCGCGTACACGTTATAGCTGTAGTAATATTCCCTTCAACATGGAGAGTTGGGACCCATGGAATGGGGGCCATGCATTTTTGCTTTAAAGGGTCTGCATTTGCACACCCAATCTCACAAATCCTCTCAGTCCCAAGTGTCCAGCCTTATGCCACATCCAGCTGTCATTGTAGATAGGGTCATTCCAGGTTTCATTAGAGAGCCTGAAGGAAATGTAAAGGATTTCCCTGTTTTTTGGTTTTGTATTTGAAATTCCTTTTTATAGTGGGTTTGAGCTGATTCTCGCTGCCATGTTTATGCCAGTCTAGACACACTTGATTCCCTTACAGATACATATCAATACATAGGTTTTAAGATTCTTACTAGTCAGATCTATTCCTCTGCGGGAAATATGGGGTTTTGAGCCCCTTTCACTGAGGAAGGTGTAGGTCTTGTCTATTCCAAAGTTGGTTTTAGAAATGGTACCTGTGCTTATGTAAAACTCTGGTTTTATGCATCACCCCACCTCTCCTTCCCCCTTAAGCAGGCATAACAGTGTTTTCTAACTGTGAGACTCTGTTCTCTTTCCTAACTCAGTTCATGTGTAGCCGTGATTACAGGATCTTCATATGTGATATCTTATGATAAGTTTCTTTTTCTGTGTGACTTATTTCACTTAGAATCATCGTACCTGAATCCACTCACTTTGCTGCTCCTGGTCTTATGACATTGATTTCATGGCTGAGGGATATTCCATCGTACGTAAGTACCACAGTTCTTTGAACCATTTTTGTATTTCCTGGGATATTTAAGGTGTACCCAAGTTGAGGTTCTTGTAGGCAGTGCAGCCCTAAATTTGGGGGTGGCTCTGTCTTTTTGATTTTCAGTTTCCCCAAGGTATATTCGCTAGACTGGAAGTCCCCTTGGCTCTGTAGCTCTGTTGTTTACTTGTTTTAGGGAACGCAATGCACTCCTCCAGTGAGGCAGTTGGCAATTTACATCCCGCCTATCAGCATAACAAGGCTCCCTGTTCTCCAGGGCCTGTCTTGCCTTTCTGGTTTTTACACATTTGTGGATAACCCTTTTGACGGTGGGAAGTGATACTTCTTTGTAGTGCAGATTTGCATTGCCCGCTTGCTTGCTTGACCAAAAAGGGGGTATGTGTTTTCCCCTGAATATATTCAGGGGAAAACACATACGCCCTTTTGACCAAGGGCGTCATTGTCGAAGTTGTACCCCTCTTCCTGTGCTTTAAAGGCAATTCCAACGTACCTCTTGAAATCTGTTTCCTGCTATTCTGCCTCACTTTCAAGTCCGCCTCATTGCCTTCCCTCAACAAATTTTTGGACGATAGTTGTCCTTTATTACTCTGCCAGTGTGTGAATTGCTGTGCCCCTGAGCTCCATTTTTCAACTCGTTTTTTGTGAGCTGTACGCAAGTCCAAAATTTTGGTTCAGGAACTATACTGGTTCCTGGTGGGTGGCTGAGACTTTGGTTAATTCTTTTTCCTGCCGGGAAATTAGAGTGGCATGTTCCCGTCCAAATGCCTAACAGCTACTATCTCAATGGTTGTCAATATTCCCTTCCATCTTTGCAAAATTGGCAACATGTGCGAACCAGGAGCTAAAAGGGGCTGTCTCTCCATTTTGGGAGATTGATAGTAAAGCAGTTGGAAAGTCAAACCGGAGCACCAGGAGAGGGACTATTCGTTGAGTTTTAGAAACCTTTTGTATTCACAGTGTGTCCATTCTCTAGGTTTCCCATACATGTTAAAGCTGTAGAAATATTCCCTTCAACCTGAAGAGTTGGGACCCATGGAATGGGGGCCATGCATTTTTGCTTTAAATGGTCTGCATTTGCTCACCCAATCTCACCAATCCTCTAGGTCCCAAATGTCCAGCCTTATACCACATCCAGCTGACATTGTAGATAGGGTCATTCCAGGATTCATCAGAGACCCTGAAGGAATTGTAAAGAATTTGCCTGATTTTGGTTTTGTTTTTGAAATTTTTTTCTATTGGGTTTGGGCTGATTCTCGCTGCCATGTTTATGCCAGTCTAGACACACATGATTCCCTTACGGAGACATATCAATACATAGGTTTTAAGATTCTTACTAGTCAGATATATTCCTCTGCGTGAAATATGGGGTTTTGAGTCCCTTTCACTGAGGAAGGTGTAGGTCTTGTCTATTCCACAGTTGGTTTTAGAAACGGTACCTGTACTTATATCAAACTCTGGTTTTATGCATCACCCCACCTCACCTTTCCCCTTAAACAGGCATAACAGTGTTTTCTAAATGTGAGACTCTGTTCTCTTTCCTAACTCAGTTCATGTTTAGCCATGTTTACAGGATCTTCATAAGTGATATCTTATGATAAGTCTCTTTTTCTGTGTGACTTCACTTAGAATCATCGTACCTGAATCCACTCACTTTGCTGCTCCTGGTCTTATGACATTGATTACATGGCTGAGGGATATTCCATCGTACATAAGTACCACAAATTTTGAACCATTTTTAAATTTCCTGGGATATTTAAGGTGTACCCATGTTGAGGTTCTTGTAAGCAGTGCAGCCTTAAATTTGGGGTGGCTCTGTCTTATTGATTTTCAGTTTTCCCAAGGTATATTCCCTAGACTGGAAGTGCCCTTGGCTCTGTAGCTCTGTTGTTTACTTGTTTTAGGGAACACAATGCACTCCTCCAGTGAGGTAGTTGGCAAATTACATCCCGCCCATCAGCATAACAAGGCACCCTGTTCTCCAGGGCCTGTCTTGCCTTTATGGTTTTTACACATTTTTGATGACCCTTTTGACCGGTGGGAAGGGATACTTCTTTGTAGTGCAGATTTGCATTGCCCGCTTGCTTGCTTGGCCAAAAAGGGCGTATGCATTTTCTCCTGAATATATTCAGGAGAAACTGTATACGCCCATTTTGGCCAAGTGCGTCATTGTCGAAGTTATGACCTTCTTCCTCTGCTTTAAAGGCGATTCCAACATACCTCTTGAAATCTGTTTCCTGCTATCCTGCCTCGCTTTCAAGTCCGCCACGTTGCCTTCCCTCAACAGATTTTTGGACGATAGTTGTCCTTTATTACTCTGCCAGTTTGTGAATTGCTGTTCCCCTGAGCTCCATTTTTCAACTCGTTTTTTTGTGAGCTCTACGCAAGTCCAAAATTTTGGTTCAGGACCTATGATGGTTCCCGGTGTGTGGCTGAGACTTTGATTAAGTCTTCTTCCTGCCGGGAAATAAGAGTGACATGTGCCCGTCCAAATGTCTAACAGCTGCTCTCTAATTGGATCTCCCTCTTCCCTTCCATCATCTGCCAAATTGGCAACCTGTGCGAACCAGGAGGTTAAAGGGGCTTTCTCTCCAACTTGGGAGATTGATAGTAAAGCAGTTGGAAAGTCAAACCGGAGCACCAGGAGAGGGACTATTCGTTGAGTTTTAGAAACCTTTTGTATTCACAGTGTGTCCATTCTCTACGTTTCCCGTACATGTTATAGCTGTAGGAATATTCCCTTCAACCTGGAGAGTTGGGACCCATGGAATGGGGGCCATGCATTTTTGCTTTATAGGGTCTGCATTTGCTCACTCAATCTCACTAATCCTCTCAGTCCCAAGTGTCCAGACTTATGCCACATCCAGCTGTCATTGTAGATAGGGTCATTCCAGGTTTCATCAGAGACCCTGAAGGAATTGTAAAGAATTTCCCTGTTTTTTGGTTTTGTTTCTGAAATTCCTTTTTATAGTGGGTTTCAGCTGATTCTCGCTGCCATGTTTATGCCAGTCTAGACACACTTGATTCCCTTACGAAGACAAATCAATACATAGGTTTTAAGATTCTTACTAGTCAGATCTATTCCTCTGCGGGAAATATGGGGTTTTGAGTCCCTTTCACGGAGGAAGGTGTAGGTCTTGTCTATTCCAAAGTTGGTTTTAGAAACGGTCCCTGTGCTTATATCAAACTCTGGTTTGATGTATCACCCCACCTCGCCTTCCCCCTTAAGCAGGCATAAGAGTGTTTTCTAAATGTGTGACTCTGTTCTCTTTCCTAACTCAGTTCATGTGTAGCCATGTTTACAGGATCTTCATAAGTGATATCTTATGATAAGTTTCTTTTTCTGTGTGACTTATTTCACTTAGAATCATCGAACCTGAATCCACTCACTTTGCTGCTCTTGGTCTTATGACATTGATTTCATGGCTGAGGGATATTCCATCGTACATAAATACCACAGTTTTTTGAACCATTTTTATATTTCCTGGGATATTTAAGGTGTACCCATGTTGAGGTTCTTGTAAGCAGTGCAGCCCTAAATTTGGGGGTGGCTCTCTCTTATTGATTATCAGTTTTCCCAAGGTATATTCCCTAGACTGGAAGTGCCCTTGGCTCTGTAGCTCTGTTGGTTACTTGTTTTAGGGAACGCAATGCACTCCTCCAGTGAGGCTGTTGGCAATTAACATCCCGCCCATCAGCATAACAAGGCTCCCTGTTCTCCAGGGCATGTCTTCCCTTTCTGGTTTTCACACATTTGTGGATGTCCCTTTTGACCGGTGGGAAGTGATACTTCTTTTTAGTGCAGATTTGCATTTTCCACTTCCCTGCTTGGCCAAAATGGGCGTATGCATTTTCTCCTGAATATATTCAGGAGAAAACGCATACGCCCTTTTTGGCCAAGTGCATCTTTGTCGAAGTTGTGCCCCTCTTCCTGTGCTTTAAAGGCGATTCCAACGTACCTCTGGAAAACTGTTTCCTGCTATTCTGCCTCGCTTTTAAGTCCGCCTCGTTGCCTTCCCTCAACAGATTTTCAAACGATAGTTGTCATTTATTACTCTGCCATTGTGTGAATCGCTGTGCCCCTGAGCTCCATTTTTCAACTCGTTTTTTGTGAGCTGAACGCAAGTCCAAAATTTTGATTCAGGACCTATACTGGTTCCCGGTGGGTGGCTGAGAGTTTGGTTAATTCTTCTTCCTGCCGGGAAATTAGAGTGACATGTGCCCGTCCAAATGCCTAACATCTAGTCTCTCATTGGTTCTCCCTCTTCCCTTCCATCCTCTGCCAAATTGGCAACCTGTGCGAACCAGGAGCTTAAAGGGGCTGTGTCTCCAAGTTGGGAGATTGATAGTAAAGCAGTTGGAAAGTCAAACCGGAGCACCAGGAGAGGGACTATTCGTTGAATTTTAGAAACCTTTTGTATTCACAGTGTGTCCATTCTCTAGGTTTCCCGTACATGTTATAGCTGTAGTAATATTCCCTTCTACCTGGAGAGTTGGGACCCATGGAATGGGGACCATGCATTAATGCTTTAAAGTGTCTGCATTTGATCACCCAATCTCACCAATCCTCTCAGTCCCAATTGTCCAGCCTTATGCCACATCCAGCTGTCATTGTAGATAGGGTCATTCCATGTTTCATCAGAGACCCTGAAGGAATTGTAAAGAATTTCCCGGTTTTTTGGTTTTGTTTTTGAAATTCCTTTTTATATTGGGTTTTAGCTGATTCTCGCTGCCATGTTTATGCAGGTCTAGACACACTTGATTTCCTAACGGAGACATATCAATACATAGCCTTTAAGATTCTTACTAGTCAGATCTATTCCTCTGCGGGAAATATGGGGTTTTGATTCCCTTTCACTGAGGAAGGTGAAAGTCTTGTCTATTCCAAAGTTGTTTTTTGGAACGGTACCTGTGCTTATATCAAACTCTGGTTTTATGCATCACGCCACCTCTCCTTCCCCCTTAAGCTGGCATAAGAATATTTTCTAAATGTGAAACTCTGTTCTCTTTCCTAACTTAGTTCTTGTGTAGCCTTGTTTACAAGAACTTCATAAGTGATATCTTATGATAAGTTTCTTTTTCTGTGTGACTTATTTCACTTAGAATCATCGTACCTGAATCCACTCACTTTGCTGCTACTGGTCTTATGACATTGTTATCACGGCTGAGGAATATTCCATCATACGTGAGTACCACAATTTTTTAAACCATTTTTATATTTCCTGGGATATTTGAGGTGTACCCAAGTTGAGGTTCTTGTAAGCAGTGCAGCCCTTAATTTGGGGGTGGCTCTGTCTTATTGATTTACAATTTTTCCAAGGTATATTCCCTAGACTGGATGTGCCCTTGGCTCTGTAGCTCTGTTGTTTACTTGTTTTAGGGAACACAATGCACTCCTTCAGTGAGGCAGTTGGCAATTTACATCCAGCCCATCAGCAGAACAAGGTGCCCTGTTCTCCAGGGACTGTCTTGCCTTCCTGGTGTTTACACATTTTGTGGATGTCCCTTTTGACCGGTGGGAAGAGATACTTCTTTGTAGTGCAGATTTGCATTTTCCGCTTGCTTGCCTGGCCAAAAAGGGTGTATGTGTTATCTCTTGAATATATTCAGGAGAAAATGCATATGCCCTATTTGGCCAAATGCATCATTGTCGAAGTTGAGCCCCTCTTCCTGTGCATTACAATCGATTCCTAGGTACCACTTGAAATGTGTTTCCTACTCTTCTGCCTCACTTACAATTCGGCCTCGTTGCCGTCCCTCAACAGACTTTTGGACGATAGTTGTCCTTTATTACTCTGCCAGTTTGTGAATTGCTGTGCCCCTGAGCTCCATTTTTAACTCGTTTTTTGTTAGCTGAAGGAAAGTCCAAAATTTTTGTTCAGGACCTATACTGGTTCCCAGTGGGTCGCTGAGACTTTGGTTAATTCTTCTTCCTGCCGGGAATTTAGAATGACATGTGCCCGTCCAAATGCCTAACAGCTACTCTTTCTTTGGTTCTCCCTCTTCCCTTTGATCCAATGCCAAATTGGCAACCTGTGCGAACCAGTAGGTTAAAGGGGCTTTCCCTCCAAGTTGGGAGATTGATAGTAAAGCAGTTGGAAATTCAAACCGGAGCATCAGGAGAGGGACTATTCGTTGAGTTTTAGAAACCTTTCGTATTCACATTGTGTCCATTCTCTAGGTTTCCCTTACATGTTATAGCTGTAGTAATATTCCCTCCAACCTGCAGATTTGGGACCCATGGAATGGGGGCCATCCATTTTTGCTTTAAAGGGTCTGCATTTGCTCACCCAATCTCACCAATCCTTTCAGTCCCAAGTGTCCATCCTTATGCCACATCCAGCTGTCATTGTAGACAGGGTCATTCCTGGTTTCATCGGAGACCCTGAAGGAATTGTAAAGAATTTCCCTGTTTTTTTGTTTTCTTTTTGAAATTCCTTTTTATAGTGGGTTTGAGCTGATTTTCACTGCCATGTTTATGCCAGTCTAGCCACACTTGAATCCCTTACAGAGACATATCGATACATAGGTTTTAAGATTCTTACTAGTCAGATATATTCCTCTTCGCAAAATATGGAATTTTGAGTCCCTTTCAATGAGGAAGGTGTAGGTCTTGTCTATTCCATGTTGGTTTTTGGAATGGTACCTGTGCTTATATCAAACTCTGGTTTATGCATCACCCCACCTCTCCTTGCCCCTTCAGCGGGCATAAGAGTGTTTTCTAAATGTGAGACTCTGTTCTCTTTCCTAACTCAGTTCATGTGTAACCATGTTTACAGGATCTTCATAAGTGATATCTTATGATAATTTTCTTTTTCTGTGTGACTTATTTCACTTAGAATCATCGTACCTGAATCCACTCACTTTGCTGCTACTGGTCTTATGACATTGATTTCATGGCTGAGGGATATTCTATCGTACGTAAGTACCACAATCTTTTAAACCATTTTTATATTTCCTGGGATATTTAAGGTGTACCCACGTTGAGGTTCTTGTAAGCAGTGCAGCCCTAAATTAGGGGGTGGCTCTGTCGTATTGATTTTCAGTTTTCCCAAGGTATATTCCCTAGACTGGAAGTGCCCTTGGCTCTGTAGCTCTGTTGTTTACTTTTTTTAGGTAACTCAATGCACTCCTCAGGTGAGGCAGTGGGCAATTTACATCCCGCACATCAGCATAACAAGGCTCCCTCTTCTCCAGTGCTTGTCTTGCCTTTCTGGTTTTTACACATTTTGTGGATGTCCGTTTTGACAAGTGGGATGTGACACTTCTTTGTAGTGCAGATTTGTGTTGCACTCTTGGTTGCTTGGCCAAAAAGGGCGTATGCATTTTCTCCAGAATATATTCAGGAGAAATCGCATACATCCATTTTGGCCAAGTGCATCATTGTCGAAGTTGTGTCCCTCTTCCCGTGCTTTGCAGGTGATTCCAATGTACCTCTTGAAATCTGCTTCCTGCTATTCTGCCTCGCATTCATGTCCGCCTCGTTTCCTTTACTCAACAGATTTTTGGACGATTGTTGTCCTTTATTACTCTGCCAGTTTGTGAATTGCTTTGCCCCTGTTCTCCATTTTTCAACTCGTTTTTGTGAGCTGAACGCAAGTCCAAAATTTTGCTTCACGACCTATACTGGTTCCTTGTGGGTGGTTGAGAGTTTGGCTACTTCTTCTTCTTGCCGGCAAATTAGAGTGTCATTTGCCTGTCCAAATGCCTAACAGCTACTCTCTCTTTGGTTCTCCCTTTTCCCTTTTATCCTTTGCCAAATTGGCAACTTGTGGGAACCAGGAGGTTAAAGGGGCTGTCTCTTCACGTTGGGAGATTTATAGTAAAGCAGTTGGAATGTCCAAACGGAGCACCAGGAGAGGGACTGTTCGTTGAGTTTTAGAAACCTTTTGTATTCACAGGGTGTCCACTCTCTTGGTTTCCCGTCCATGTTATAGCTGTAGTAATATTACCTTCAACCAGGAGAGTTGGGACCCATCGAATTGGTGGCATGCATTATGCCTTTAAAGGGCCTGCATTTTCTCCGCCTATCTCACCAATCCCCTCAGTCCCATGTGTCCAGCCTTATGTCTCTTCCTGCTGTCGTTGTAGATTGTGTCATTCCAGGTTGCATCAGAGCCCTTGAAGGAATTGTGTAAGAATATCGCTGTTTTTTTATTTTTATTTATTTTTGAAATTCAGTTTTATAATGGGGTTGAGCTGATTTTCCCTTACTTGTTTTTGCCGGTCTAGACAAACTTGATTCCCTTACAGAGACATATAAATACATTGGTTTTAAGATTCTTACTAGTCAGATATATTCCTCTCCTGGAAATAGGGATTTTTAGTCCCGTTCACTACGGAAGAAGTAGTTCTTGTCTATTCTATATTTGGATTATGGAACGGTACCTGTGCTAATATCAAACTCTGGTTTTGTGCATCTCCCCACCTCTCCTTTCCCCTTAAGCATGCATAAGAGTGTTTTCTAAATCTGAGACACTGTTCTATTTCCTAATACAGTTCATATGTAGCCATGTTTACATTCCCTTCGTAAGTGATATCTTATGTCAGAATGCACCATGGCCCTTGTCATAATAATGCTCCATGACCCCTGTCATAACATTGCACCATGCCTAGTTATCACAATGCTCCATTTCCCTTGTCATCACAATTCTCCTCGTCCTTGTCATCACGATGCTACATGACACTTCTCATCACAACATTACATGCTCTTGTCATTACAATGCTCCATGACCCGTGTCATCACAATGCTCCCTGACACCTGTCATCACAATGCTTCATGCCCCTTGTCATTACAGTGCTCCATGATGCTCGTCATCACAATTACCCAAGGTCTTCTCATCACAATGCTCCACGGTTTTGCCATCACAATGCTCCATGCCCTGGTCTTCTCACAGCTCAATGTCCCTTGTCCTCACAATTCTCCTCGTCCTTGTCATCACAGTGCTCCATGGCACTTCTCATCACAATGTTATATGCCCTTGGCATCACAATACTCCATGCACTTGTCATCGCAATGCTCCATGACCCCTGTCATAGGAAGCTCCATGTGCTTGTCATCACAATGTTTCACGACCTGGAAATAAAAATTATCAGTGGCCCTTGTCATCACAATGCTCCATGCCCTTGTCATCACAATGCTCCTTTACCTTTGTCACAACAATCCTCCATGACACTTGGCATCACAATGCTCCGTGCTATTGTCATCACAATGGAACATGAAATATGTCATCACAATGCTCCCTGACACCTGTCTTCACAATACTCCATGAACTTGTCATCACAATGCTCCATGCCCTTGTCATCACAATGTGCCATGCCCAATGTCATCACAATAATCCATGAAACATCTCAGACCAATGCTCCATGCCCCTTTTCATCACAATGCTCCATGAACCCTGTCATCACAATGCACCATGCCCATCATCATAATGCTTCATGCTATTGTCATCACAATGAAATCAAAATGCTCCATGACCTCTGTCATCACAATGCTCCAAACCCTTGTGATCACAATGTTCCATAACACTTGTGATCACAATGCCCCATGACGCTCGTCATCACAATTATCCATGGCCTTCTCATCACAATGCTCAATGACATTTGTCATCACAATGCTCAATACCCTTGTCATCACAATGCTCCCTGACACTTGTCGTCAGAATGCTTCTTGAACCCTTTCATGACAAGGCTCCATGCCTTTTTCATCACAATGATCCATGCCCTTTTCATCACGAGGCTCCAAGGCCCCTGCAATAACAATGCTCCTTGCCCTTGTCATCACAAAGCTCCATGACAAATGTCATGACAAGGCTCCATGGACTTCTCATCACAATGCTCCATGCCATTGTCATCACAATGCTCCAAGACACCTGTAATCACAATGCTCCATTCCTCTTTTCATCAGAATGCTCCATGAGACTTGTCATCACAAGGATCCATGGTCTTCTCATCAAAATACTCCAGGACTTTGTCATCAAAATGCTCCATTCCCTTATCATCACAATGCTCCATGACCCCTGTCATCACAATACTCCATGTACCTTTTCAGCCCAATACTCCATGACCTTCTCACCATAATGCTCCATGCCACATATCATCACAATGCTCCATGACCACTGTCATCACAACGTCCATGACACCTGACAACACAATGATCCGGGACTCTTGTCCTCACAATGCTCCATTCCCTAGTCATCACAATTCTCCATGCCTGTGTCAGCAAAATGCTACATCACCTTGTCATCACAATGCTCCATGCACTTGTCATCACAATACTCCATTACCATTGTCATCACAATCCTCCCTGAAACTTGGGATCATATTGCTTCATGCCCTTGTCATCACAATGTTCCAAACCCTTGTGATCACAATGTTCTATAAAACTTGTCATCACAATGCTCCATGATGCCTGTCATGACAATACTCCAAGTACTTATTGTCACAATGCTCCATGACCTTTGTCATCACAATGCTCAATACACTTGTCTTCACAATGCTCCCTGACACTTGTCGTCAGAATGCTCCTTGAAAACTGTCATGAAAAGGCTCCATGCCTTTTTCATCAGAATGCTCCATGCCCTTTTCATCACAACGCTCCATGTCATTGTCATCACAATACTCCACAAGCTTGTCATCAGAATGCTCCATGGCCCCTGACATCACAAAGCTCCATACCCTTAGACATTACAGTGCTCCATGATGCTCGTCATCACAATTATCCATGGTCTTCCCATCAAAATGCTCCACGGTCTTGCCATCACAATGCTCCATGCCTTGGTCATCCCAAAGCTCCATGTCCCCAGTCATCACAATGCTCCATGACCCCTGTCATCACAATGCTCCATACCCCTTGTCATTAAAGTGCTCCATGACACTCGTCATCACAATTTCCCATGGTCTTCTCATCACAATCCTCCACGCACTTTTCATCAAAATGCTCCATGACCACTGACATCACAATGTTCCCTAACTCCTGTCATCAAAATGTTCCATGACCCTTTTCATCCAATTGCTCCATGACCCGGTCATCACAATGCTCCATTAACCTGTCATAAAAATGATCCATGACACGTTCCATCACCATGTTCCCCGGCCTTCTCATCACAAGGCTCCATGACCCTTGTCATCACAATGCTCCAAGACGCCTGTAATCACAATGCTCCATGCCCCTTTTCATCTCAATGCTCCATGAACCCTGTCATCACAATGCACCATGCCGATCATCATAATGCTTCATGCTATTGCCATCACAATGAAATCAAACTTTTCCATGAACTCTGTCATCACAATGCTCCAAACCATTGTGATCACAATGTTCCATAACACTTGTCATCACAAGGCCCCATGACACTGGTCATCACAATTATCCATGGACTTCTCATCACAATGTTGCATGACCTTTGTCATCACAATTCTCAATACACTTGTCCTCACAATGCTCCCGGACACTTGTCGTCAATATGATCATTGAACCCTGTCATGACAAGTCTCCATGCCTTTTTCATCACAATGATCCATGCCCTTTTCATCACAATGCTCCATGCCATTGTCATCACAATACTCCACAAGATTGTCATCAGAAATCTGCGAGACACTTGTCATCACAATGATCCATGAACCCTGTCATCAAAATGTTCCGTGACACCTGTCATCACAATGCTCCATGTCCCTTGTCATTACAGTGCTCCATGATGCTCGTAATCACAATTATCCATGGTCTTCTCATCACAGTGCTCCACGGTCTTGCCATCACAATGCTCCATGCCTTTGTCATCACAATGCTCCATGTCCCCAGTCATCACAATGCTCCATGACCACTGTCATCACAATGCTCCATACCCCTTGTCATTAAATGGCTCCATGACACTCGTCATCACAATTTCCCATGGTCTTCTCATCACAATGCTCCACGTCTTTGTCATCAAAATGCTCCATGACCCTTGTCATCACTATGCTCCATGACCACTGTCATCACAATGCTCCATGACACCTGTCATCACAATGCTCCATACCCCTTGTCATTACAGTGCTCTGTGATGCTCGTCATCACAATTATCCATTGTCTTCTCATAAAACTTCTCCACGTTCTTGCCATCACAATGCTCCATGCCATGGTCATCACAATGCTCCATGTCCCCTGTCATCACAATTCTCCACATTCTCGGCATCACTATGCTCCATGATACTTCTCTTCACAGTGTTACATGCTTTGTCATCACAATTCTCAATGCACTTGTCATCGCAATTCTCCATGACCCCTGTCATAGCAAGCTCCATGTGATTGTCCTCATAATGCTTCATGAACTTGTCATCAAAATTCTCAATGGCCCTTGTCATCACAATGCTCCATGACTCTTCTCATCACAATGCTCCACGTCTTTGTCATCAAAATGCTCCATGACCACTGTCATCACTATGCTCCATGACCACTGTCATCACAATGCTCCATGACACCTGTCATCACAATGCTCCATACCCCTTGTCATTACAGTGCTCTGTGATGCTCGTCATCACAATTATCCATTGTCTTCTCATAAAACTTCTCCACGTTCTTGCCATCACAATGCTCCATGCCATGGTCATCACAATGCTCCATGTCCCCTGTCATCACAATTCTCCACATTCTCGGCATCACTATGCTCCATGATACTTCTCTTCACAGTGTTACATGCTTTGTCATCACAATTCTCAATGCACTTGTCATCGCAATTCTCCATGACCCCTGTCATAGCAAGCTCCATGTGATTGTCCTCATAATGCTTCATGAACTTGTCATCAAAATTCTCAATGGCCCTTGTCATCACAATGCTCCATGACTCTTGTCATCACAATGCTCCAAGCCCTTTTCATCAAAATGCTCCGTTACCTTTGTCATCACAATCCTCCATGACACTTGGCATCACAGTGCTCCTATCCATTGTCATCACAATGGACCATGACATATGTCATGACAATGCTCCAACACCTGTCTTCACAGTACTCCATGACCTTCTCATCACAATGCTCGATGCCCTTGTCATCACAATTCACCATGCCCACTGTCATCTCAATAATCCATGAAAATTGTCAGACAAATGCTCCATGCCCCTTTCATCACAATGCTCCATGCTCTTTTATCACAATGCTCTATGACTCAGGTCATCACAATGCTCCGTGACTCCAGTCATCACAGTGCTTCATGACCTTTGTCATCACAATGATCCATGCCCTCGTCATCACAAGGCTCTGTGACAATTGTCTCCACAATGCTCCATGAATATTTAATCACAATTCTCGGTGACCCTTGTCATCACAATGCTCCATGCCTTTGTCAGCACAATACTCCATGACCCATGGCATCACAATGTGCCATGCCCTTGTCATCACAATGCTCCGCATCGTTGTCATCACAATGCTCCATAAACCTTGTCATCACAGTGTTACATGAATTTGTCAGCACAGTGCTCCTGACCCATGTCATCACAAAGTGCCATGCGTTTGTCATCACAATGCTCCACAAGTTTGTCATCACAATGCTCCATGCTCATCTCATCAAAATGCTCTCTCACCGCTGATATCACAATGTTCCATCGCTAATCATCACAATACTCCCACACCCCTGTCATTACAATGTTCCATGACCCTTGTCACAACAGTGCTACATGCCCTTATCATCACAATGCTCCATGACACTTGACATCACAATGTTCCATAACCCCTGTCATCACAATGCTCCTTGACCCTTTTCATCACAATGCTCCACGACCCCTAACATCACAATGTTCCATAAACACTCTCATCAAAATGTTTCATGATCATTTCATCCAATTGCTCCATGACCCTGTCATCACAATGCTCCCTGCCCTTCTCATCACAATGCACCACACACTTGTCATCAAAATGCTCCATGGCCAATGTAATCACAAAGCTCCATGACCTTTGGCATCACAATGCTCCATGCCATTGTCATCACAAAGTTCCATGAAACCTCTCATCACATTGCTCCATGGTGTTGTCATCACAAAGCTCCATGACGCTTGTCATCACATTGCTCGATGCCCTTCTCATCACAATGCACCATGCCTTTGTCATTGCAATCCTCCAAGACACATGTATCACTGAGTTCCGTGCACTTGTCATCAAAATGCTCCATGCCCACTCTCATCACAATAATCCATGAAACATTTCAGACCAATGCTCCATGCCCTTGTCATCAAAATGCTCCATTACACCTGTCATAACAATGCTCCATGACCCCTGCCTTTGTCATCACAAGACTCCATGACCCTTGTCATCACAATGCTCCAAGACCCCTGTAATCACAATGCTCCATGCCCATGTCATCACAAAGCTCCCTGACGCATGTCATCAGAATGCTCCATGGCCTTCTCATCACAATGCTCCATGCCCATTTCATCACAATGCTCCAAGACCCCTGTAATAACAATACCCCATGCCACTTTTCATCTCAATGCTCCATGAACCCTGTCATCACAATGCACCATGCCCATCATCATAATGCTACATGCTATTGTCATCACAATGAAATCAAAATTCTCCACGACCTCTGTCATCACAATGCTCCAAACCCCTCTGATCACAATGTTCCATAAAACTGTACATCACAATGCCCCATGATGCTGGTTATAACAGTTATCCATGGACTTCTCATCACAATGCTCCATGACCCCTGACATCACAATGTTCCATAAACACTGTCATCAAAATATTTCATGACCATTTCATCCAATTCCTCCATGACCCTGTCATCACAATGCTCCCTGCCCATCATCATAATGCTTCATGCTATTGTCATCACAATGAAATCAAAATTCTCCATGACCTCTGTCATCAAAATGCTCCAAATCCCTGTGATCACAATGTTCCATAAAACTTGTCATCACAACGCCCCATGATGCTGGTTACCACAATTATCCATGGACTTCTCATCACAATGCTCCATGACCTTTGTCATCACAATTCTCAATACACTTGTCATCACAATGCTCCCTGGAACTTGTCATCAGTATGCTCATTGAAAACTGTCATGACAAGTCTCCATGCCCTTTTCATCACAATGATCCATGCCCTTTTCATCACAATGCTCCATGCCATTGTCATCACAATACTCCACAAGCTTGTCATCAGAATGCTCCGTGACACTTGTCATCACAATGATCCATGAACCCTGTCATCAAAATGTTCCATGACACCTGTCATCACAATGCTCCATGCCCCTTGTCATTACAGTGCTCCATGATGCTCGTCATCACAATTATCCATGGTCTTCTCATCACAGTGCTCCACTGTCTTGCCATCACAATGCTCCATGACCTGGTTATCACAATGCTCCATGTCCCCAGTCATCACAATGCTCCATGACCCCTGTCATCACAATACTCCATACCCCTTTTCATTACAGTGATCCATGACGCTCGTAATCACAATTATCCATGCTCTTCTCATCACAGTGCTCCACGCCCTTGTCATCAAAATGCTCCATGACACTTGTCATCACAATGCTCCATGACCACTGTCATCACAATGCTCCATGACCCCTGTCATCACAAAGCTCCAAACCCCATGTCATTACAGTGCTCCATGACGCTTGTTATCACAATTATCCATGGTCTTCTCATCACAATGCTCCACGTTCTTGCCATCACAATGCTCCATGCCCTGGTCATCACACTGCTCCATGTCCCTGTCATCACAATTCTCCACGTTCTTGGCATCAGAATGCTCCATGACACTTCTCATCAAAGTGTTACATGCTTTGTCATCACAATTCTCAATGCACTTGTCATTGCAATGCTCCATGACCCCTGTCATAGCAAGCTCCATGTGCTTGTCATCACAATACTCCATGTGCTTGTCGTCACAATGCTCCATGACCTTTGTCATCACAAGGCTCCCTGACACTTGTTCTCAGAATGTTCCTTGAAACCTGTCATGAAAAGGCTCCATGCCTTTTTCATCACAATGCCCCTTGTCGTTTTCTTCACAATGCTCCATGCCATTGTCATCAAAATACTCCACAAGCTTGTCATCAGAATGCTCCCTGACGCTTGTCATCACAATGCTCATGACCCCTGTTATCACAATGCTCCATACCCCTTGTCATTACAGTGCTCCATGACGCTCGTCATCACAGTTACCCATGGTCTTCTCATCACAATGCTTCATGGTCTTGCCATCAAAATGCTCCATGCCTTGGTCATCACAATGCTCCATGTTCCGTGTCATCACAATTCTCCACGTTCTTGGCATCACTATGCTCCATGACACTTCTCATCACAGTGTTACATGCTTTGTCATCACAATTCTCTATGCACTTGTTATCGCAATGCTCCATGATCCCTGTCATAGCAAGCTCCATGTGCTTGTCATCACAATGCTTCATGAACTGGTCATCAAAATTCTCAATGGCCCTTGTCATCACAATGCTCCATGCCCTTGTCATCACAAAGCTCCATGACCCTTGTCATCACAATGCTCCAAGACCTTGTCATCAAAATGCTCCATTACCTTTGTCATCACAATCCTCCAAGACACTTGGCATCACAATGCTCCATTGCATTTTCATCGCAATGACCATGACATATCTCATCACAATGCACCCTGACACCTGTCTTCACAATACTCCATGACCTTCTCATCACAATGCTCCATGACCTTTGTCATCACAATTCTCAATACACTTGTCATCACAATGCTCCCTGGAACTTGTCATCAGTATGCTCATTGAAAACTGTCATGACAAAACTCCATGCCCTTTTAATCACAATGATCCATGCCCTTTTCATCACAATGCTCCATGCCATTGTCATCACAATACTCCACAAGCTTGTCATCAGAATGCTCCGTGACACTTGTCATCACAATGATCCATGAACCCTGTCATCAAAATGTTCCATGACACCTCTCATCACAATGCTCCATGCCCCTTGTCATTACAGTGCTCCATGATGCTCGTCATCACAATTATCCATGGTCTTCTCATCACAGTGCTCCACTGTCTTGCCATCACAATGCTCCATGACCTGGTTATCACAGTGCTCCATGTCCCCAGTCATCACAATGCTCCATGACCCCTGTCATCACAATACTCCATACCCCTTTTCATTACAGTGCTCCATGACGCTCGTAATCACAATTATCCATGCTCTTCTCATCACAATGCTCCACGAACTTGTCATCAAAATGCTCCATGACACTTGTCATCACAATGCTCCATGACCACTGTCATCACAATGCTCCATGACCCCTGTCATCACAATGCTCCAAACCCCTTGTCATTACAGTGCTCCATGACGTTTGTCATCACAATTATCCATGGTCTTCTCATCACAATGCTCCACGGTCTTGCCATCACAATGCTCCATGCCCTGGTCATCACACTGCTCCATGTCCCTGTCATCACAATTCTCCACGTTCTTGGCATCAGAATGCTCCATGACACTTCTCATCAAAGTGTTACATGCTTTGTCATCACAATTCTCAATGCACTTGTCATCGCAATGCTCCATGACCCCTGTCAGAGCAAGCTCCATGTGCTTGTCATCACAATACTCCATGTGCTTGTCGTCACAATGCTCCATGACCTTTGTCATCACAAGGCTCCCTGACACTTGTTCTCAGAATGCTCCTTGAAACCTGTCATGAAAAGGCTCCATGCCTTTTTCATCACAATGCCCCTTGTCGTTTTCTTCACAATGCTCCATGCCATTGTCATCAAAATACTCCACAAGTTTGTCATCAGAATGCTCCCTGACCCTTGTCATCACAATGCTCCATGACCCCTGTTATCACAATACTCCATACCCCTTGTCATTACAGTGCTGCATGACGCTCGTCATCACAGTTACCCGTGGTCTTCTCATCACAATGCTCCACGGTCTTGCCATCACAATGCTCCATGCCTTGGTCATCACAATGCTCCATGTCCCGTGTCATCCCAATTCTCCACGTTCTTGGCATCACTATGCTCCATGACACTTCTCATCACAGTGTTACATGCTTTGTAATCACCATTCTCTATGCACTTGTCATCGCAATGCTCCATGATCCCTGTCATAGCAAGCTCCATGTGCTTGTCATCACATTGCTTCATGAACTGGTCATCAAAATTCTCAAAGGCCCTTATCACAATGTTCCATGCCCTTGTCATCACAAAGCTCCATGACCCTTGTCATCACAATGCTCCATGCCCTTGTCATCAAAATGCTCCTTTACCTTTGTCATCACAATCCTCCATGACACTTGGCATCACAATGCTCCATTCCATTGTCATCGCAATGACCATGACATATCTCATCACAATGCTCCCTGACACCTGTCTTCACAATACTCCATGACCTTCTCATCACAATGCTCCATGCCCTTGTCATCACAATGCGCCATGCCCACTCTCATCACAATAGTCCATGAAATTTGTCAGACCAATGCAACATGCCCCTGTCATCACAATGCTCCATGCACTTTCATCACAATGCTCTATGACCCCTGTCATCACAATGCTCCGTGACTCCAGTCATCACAATGCTTCATGACCATTGTCACCACAATGCTCCATGAACATATCATCACAATGCTCCGTGACCCTAGTCATCACAATGCTCCATGCCTTTGTCAGCACAATACTCCATGACCCATGGCATCACAATGTGCCATGCGCTTGTCATCCCAATGCTCCACATCGTTGTCATCACAATGCTCCATAAACCTTGTCATCACAATGATCCATGCGTTTGTCAGCACAATGCTCCATGACCCATATCATAACAATGTGCCATGCGTTTCTCATCACATTGCTCCACAACCTTGTTATCACAATGCTCCATGCACTTCTCATCAAAATGCTCTCTCCCCAATGATATCACAATGTTCCTTAACTAATCATCTCAATACTCCCTCACACCTGTCATCACAATGTTCCATAACCCATGTCACAACAATGCTACATGCACTTATCATCACAATGCTCCATGCCCCTGACATCACAATGTTCCATAACCCCTGTCATCACAATGCTCCTTGACCCATTTCATCACAAGGCTCCATGACCCCTGACATCACAATGTTCCATAAACACTGTCATAAAAATGTTCCATGACAATTTCATCCAATTGCTCCATGACCCTGTCATCACAATGCCCCCTGCCCTTCTCATCACAATGCACCACACCCTTGTCATCAAAATGCTCCATGGCCTATGTCATCACAAAGCTCCATGACCCTTGGCATCACAATGCTGCATGTCATTGTCATCACAAAGCTCCATGAAACCTCTCATCACATTGCTCCATGACGTTGTCATCACAAAGCTCCATGACGCTTGTCATCACAATGCTCGATGCCCTTCTCATCACAATGCACCATGCCTTTGTCATTGCAATCCTCCAAGACACATGTATCACTGTGTTCCGTGCACTTGTCATCACAATGCTCCATGCCCACTCTCATCTCAATAATCCATGAAACTTTTCAGACCAATGCTCCATGCCCTTGTCATCACAATGCTCCATTACCACTGTCATAACAATGCTCCATGACCCCTGCCATCACAATGTTCCACGGCTTTGTCATCGCAAGACTCCATGACCCTTGTCATCACAATGCTCCAAGACCCCTGTAATCACAATGCTCCAACCCATGTCATCACAAAGCTCCCTGACGCATGTCGTCAGAATGCTCCATGGCCTTCTCATCACAATGCTCCATGCCTTTCTCATCAGAATGCACCATGCCTTTGTCATTGCAATCCTCCAAGACACATGTATCACTGTGTTCCGTGCACTTGTCATCACAATGCTCCATGCCCACTCTCATCACAATAATCCATGAAACTTTTCAGACCAATGCTCCATGCCCTTGTCATCACAATGCTCCATTAACCCTGTGATAACAATGCTCCATGACCCCTGCCATCACAATGTTCTACGGCTTTGTCTTCGCAAGACTCCATGACCCTTGTCATCACAGTGCTCCAAGACCCCTGTAATCACAATGCTCCATGCCCATGTCATCACAAAGCTCCCTGACACATGTCATCAGAATGCTCCATGGCCTTCTCATCACAATGCTCCATGTCCTTTTCATAACAATGCTCCAAGACCACTGTAATAACAATACTCCATGCCACTTTTCATCTCAGTGCTCCATGAACCCTGTCATCACAATTCAACATGCCCATCATCATAATGCTTCATGCTATTGTCATCACAATGAAATCAATATTCTCCATGACCTCTGTCATCACAATGCTCCAAACCCCTATGATCACAATGTTCCATAAAACTTTTCATCACAACGCCCCATGATGCTGGTTACCACAATTATCCATGGACTTCTCATCACAATGCTCCATGACCTTTGTCATCACAATTCTCAATACACTTGTCATCACAATGCTCCCTGGAACTTGTCATCAGTATGCTCATTGAAAACTGTCATGACAAGTCTCCATGCACTTTTCATCAAAATGCTCCATGCCATTGTCATCACAATACTCCACAAGTTTGTCATCAGAATGCTCCGTGACACTTGTCATCACAATGATCCATGAACCCTGTCATCAAAATGTTCCATGACACCTGTCATCACAATGCTCTATGCCCCTTGTCATTACAATGATCCATGATGCTCGTCATCACAATTATCCATGGTCTTCTCATCACAGTGCTCCACTGTCTTGCCATCACAATGCTCCATGACATGGTTATCACAATGCTCCATGTCCCCA
Organism: Mesoplodon bidens; assembly: GCF_964165515.1. Classification (NCBI taxonomy): domain Eukaryota; kingdom Metazoa; phylum Chordata; class Mammalia; order Artiodactyla; family Ziphiidae; genus Mesoplodon; species Mesoplodon bidens. Next base: position 3,350,257 of record NW_027671422.1, read on the forward strand.
GTCATCACAATGCTCCATGACCCCTGTCATTACAATACTCCATACCCCTTTTCATTACAGTGATCCATGACGCACATAATCACAGTTAGCCATGGTCTTCTCATCACAATGCTCCACGCCCTTGTCATCAACATGCTCCATGACACTTGTCATCACAATGCTCCATGACCACTGTCATCACAATGCTCCATGACCCCTGTCATCACAATTCTCCACACCCCTTGTCATTACAGTGCTCCATGACGCTTGTCATCACAATTATCCATGGTCTTCTCATCACAATGCTCCACGGTCTTGCCATGAAAATGCTCCATGCCAAGGTCATCACACTGCTCCATGTCCCTTTCATCACAATTCTCCACGTTCTTGGCATCACTATGCTCCATGACACTTCTCATCAAAGTGTTAAATGATTTGTCATCACAATTCTCCACGTTCTTGGCATCACTATGCTCCATGACACTTCTCATCAAAGTGTTAAATGCTTTGTCATCACAATTCTCTATGCCCTTGTCATCGCAATGCTCCATGACCCCTGTCATAGCAAGCTCCATGTGCTTTTCATCACAATACTCCATGTGCTTGTCGTCACAACGCTCCATGACCTTTGTCATCACAATGCACCCTGTCACTTGTTGTCAGAATGCTCCTTGAAACGTGTCATGAAAAGGCTCCATGCCTTTTTCATCACAATGCCCCATGCCGTTTTCTTCACAATGCTCCATGCCTTTGTCATCAAAATACTCCACAAGCTTGTCATCAGAATATTCCCTGACCATTGTCATCACAATGCTCCAAGACCCCTGTTATCACAATGCTCCATACTCCCTGTCATTACAGTGCTCCATGATGCTCGTCATCACAGTTACCCGTGGTCTTCTCATCACAATGCTCCACGGTCTTGCCATCACAGTGCTCCAAGCCCTGGTCATCACAATGCTCCATGTCCCGTGTCAGCACAATTCTCCACATTCTTGGCATCACTATGCTCCATGACATTACTCATCACAGTGTTACATGCTTTGTCATCACAATTCTTTATGCACTTGTCATCGCAATACTCCATGATCCCTGTCATAGCAAGCTCCATGTGCTTGTCATCACAATGCTTCATGAACTGGTCATCAAAATTCTCAATGGCCCTTTTCATCACAATGCTCCATGCCCTTGTCATCAAAATGCTCCATTACCTTTGTCATCACCATCCTCCATGACACTTGGCCTCACAATGCTCCATTCCATTGTCATCGCAATGACCATGACATATCTCATCACAATGCTCCCTGACACCTGTCTTCACAATACTCCATGACCTTCTCATCACAATGCTCCATGCCCTTGTCATCACAATGCGCCATGCCCACTCTCATCACAATAGTCCATGAAATTTGTCAGACCAATGAAACATGCCCCTGTCATCACAATGCTCCATGCCCATGTCATCACAAAGCTCCCTGACGCATGTCATCAGAATGCTCCATGGCCTTCTCATCACAATGCTCCATGCCCTTCTCATCAGAATGCACCATGCCTTTGTCATTGCAATCCTCCAAGACACATGTATCACTGTGTTCCGTGCCCTTGTCATCACAATGCTCCATGCCCACTCTCATCACAATAATCCATGAAACTTTTCAGACCAATGCTCCATGCCCTTGTCATCACAATGCTCCAAGACCCCTGTAATCACAATGCTCTATGCCCATGTCATCACAAAGCTCCCTGACGCATGTCATCAGAATGCTCCATGGCCTTCTCATCACAATGCTCCATGCCTTTTTCATCACAATGCTCCAAGACCCCTGTAATAACCATACTCAAGCCACTTTTCATCTCAGTGCTCCATGAACCCTGTCATCACAATGCACCATGCCCATCATCATAATGCTTCATGCTATTGTCATCACAATGAAATCAAAATTCTCCATGACCTCTGTCATCACAATGCTCCAAACCCCTGTGATCACAATGTTCCATAAAACTTGTCATCACAATGCCCCATGATGTTGGTTACCACAATTATCCATGGACTTCTCATCACAATGCTCCCTGGAACTTGTCATCAGTATGCTCATTGAAAACTCTCATGACAAGTCTCCATGCCCTTTTCATCACAATGCTCCATGCCATTGTCATCACAATACTCCACAAGCTTGTCATCAGAATGCTCCGTGACACTTGTCATCACAATGATCCATGAACCCTGTCATCAAAATGTTCCATGACACCTGTCATCACAATGCTCCATGCCCCTTGTCATTACAGTGCTCCATGATGCTCGTCATCACAATTATCCATGGTCTTCTCATCACAGTGCTCCACTGTCTTGCCATCACAATGCTCCATGACCTGGTTATCACAATGCTCCATGTCCCCAGTCATCACAATGCTCCATGACCCCTGTCATCACAATAATCCATACCCCTTTTCATTACAGTGATCCATGACGCTCGTAATCACAATTATCCATGCTCTTCTCATCACAATTCTCCACGCCCTTGTCATCAAAATGCTCCATGACACTTGTCATCACAATGCTCCATGACCACTGTCATCACAATGCTCCATGACGCCTGTCATCACAATGCTCCAAACCCCTTGTCATTACAGTGCTCCATGACGCTTGTCATCACAATTTTCAATGATCTTCTCATCACAATGCTCCACGGTCTTGCCATCACAATGCTCCATGCCCTGGTCATCACACTGCTCCATGTCCCTGACATCACAATTCTCCACGTTCTTGGCATCAGAATGCTCCATGACACTTCTCATCAAAGTGTTACATGCTTTGTCATCACAATTCTCAATGCACTTGTCATCGCAATGCTCCATGACCCCTGTCATAGCAAGCTCCATGTGCTTGTCATCACAATACTCCATGTGCTTGTCGTCACAATGCTCCATGACCTTTGTCATCACAAGGCTCCCTGACACTTGTTCTCAGAATGCTTCTTGAAACCTCTCATGAAAAGGCTCCATGCCTTTTTCATCACAATGCCCCATGCCGTTTTCTTCACAATGCTCCATGCCTTTGTCATGAAAATACTACACAAGCTTGTCAACAGAGTGCTCCCTGACCCTTGTCATCACTCCATGACCCCTGTTATCACAATGCTCCATACCCTTTGTCATTACAGTGCTCCATGACGCTCGTCATCACAGTTACCCGTGGTCTTCTCATCACAGTGCTCCACGGTCTTGCCATCACAATGCTCCATGCCCTGGTCATCACAATGCTCCATGTCCCGTGTCATCACAATTCTCCACGTTCTTGGCATCACTATGCTCCATGACACTTCTCATCAGAGTGTTACATGCTTTGTCATCACAATTCTCTATGCACTTGTCATCGCAATATTCCATGATGCCTGTCATAGCAAGCTCCATGTGCTTGTCATCACAATGCTCCATGAACTGGTCATCAAAATTCTCAATGGCCCTTGTCATCACAATGCTCCATGCCCTTGTCATCACAAAGCTCCATGACCCTTGTCATCACAATGCTCCAAGCACTTGTCATCAAAATGCTCCATTACCTTTGTCATCACAATCCTCCATGACACTTGGCATCACAATGCTCCATTCCATTGTCATCGCAATGACCATGACATATGTCATCACAACGCTCCCTGACACCTGTCTTCACAACACTCCATGACCTTCTCATCACAATGCTCCATGCACTTGTCATCACAATGCGCCATGCCCACTCTCATCACAATAGTCCATGAAATTTGTCAGACCAATGCAACATGCCCCTGTCATCACAATGCTCCATGCACTTTCATCACAATGCTCTATGAACCCTGTCATCACAATGCTCCGTGACTCCAGTCATCACAATGCTTCATGACCATTGTCACCACAATGCTCCATGAACATTTCATCACAATTCTCCGTGACCCTAGTCATCACAATTCTCCATGCCTTTGTCAGCGCAATACTCCATGACCCATGGCATCACAATGCGCCATGCACTTGTCATCACAATGCTCCACATCGTTGTCATCACAATGCTCCATAAACCTTGTCATCACAATGTCCATGTGTTTGTCAGCACAATGCTCCATGACCCATATCATCACAAGGTGCCATGCGTTTGTCATCACAGTGCTCCACAACCTTGTTATCACAATGCTCCATGCACTTCTCATCAAAATGCCCTCTCACCAATGATATCACAATGTTCCATCACTAATCATCTCAATACTCCCTCACGGCTGTCATCACAATGTTCCATAACCCTTGTCACAACAATGCTACATGCACTTATCATCACAATGCTCCATGCCCCTGACATCACAATGTTCCATAACCCCTGTCATCACAATGCTCCATGACCCTTTTCATCACAATGCTCCATGACCCCTGACATCACAATGTTCCATAAACACTGTCATCAAAATGTTCCATGACCATTTCATCCAATTGCTCCATGACCCTGTCATCACAATGCTCCCTGCCCTTCTCATCTCAATGCACCACACCCTTGTCATCAAAATGCTCCATGGCCTATGTCATCACAAAGCTCCATGACCCTTGGCATCACAATGCTCCATGCCATTGTCATCACAAAGCTCCATGAAACCTCTCATCACATTGCTCCATGACATTTTCATCACAACGCTTCATGACGCTTGTCATCACAATGCTCAATGCCTTTCTCATCACAATGCACCATGCCTTTGTCATTGCAATCCTCCAAGACACATGTATCACTGTGTTCCGTGCACTTGTCATCACAATGCTCCATGCCCACTCTCATCACAATAATCCATGAAAATTTTCATACCAATGCTCCATGCCCTTGTCATCAAAATGCTCCAATACCACTGTCATAACAATGCTCCATGACCCCTGCCATCACAATGTTCCACGGCTTTGTTATCGCAAGACTCCATGACCCTTGTCATCACAATGCTCCAAGACCCCTGTTATCACAATGCTCCATGCCCATGTCATCACAAAGCTCCCTGACACATGTCATCAGTATGCTCCATGGCCTTCTCATCACAATGCTCCTTGCCCTTCTCATCACAATGCACCATGCCTTTGTCATTGCAATCCTCCAAGAAACATGTATCACTGTGTTCCGTGCCCTTGTCATCACAATGCTCCATGCCCACTCTCATCACAATAATCCATAAAACTTGTCAGACCAATGCTCCATGCCCTTCTCATCACAATGCTCCATTACCCCTATCATAACAATGCTCCATGACCCCTGCCATCACAATGTTCTACGGCTTTGTCATCGCAAGACTCCATGACACTTGTCATCACAATGCTCCAAGACCCTTGTAATCACAATGATCCATGCCCATGTCATCACAAAGCTCCCTGACACATGTCATCAGAATGCTCCATGGACTTCTCATCACAATTCTCCATGCCCTTTTCATCACAATGCTCCCAGACCCCTGTAATAACAATACTCCATGCCACTTTTCATCTCAATGCTCCATGAACCCTGTCATCACAATGCACCATGCCCATCATCCTAATGCTTCATGCTATTGTCATCACAATGAAATCAAAATTCTCCATGACCTCTGTCATCACAATGCTCCAAACCCCTGTGATCACAATGTTCCATAAAACTTGTCATCACAACGCCCCATGATGCTGGTTACCGCAGTAATCCATGGACTTCTCATCACAATGCTCCATGAACTTTGTCAACACAATTCTCAATACACTTGTCATCACAATGCTCCCTGGAACTTGTGATCAGTATGCTCATTGAAAACTGTCATGACAAGTCTCCATGCCCTTTTCATCACAATGACCCATGCCCTTTTCATCACAATGCTCCATGCCATTGTCATCACAATACTCCACAAGCTTGTCATCAGAATGCTCCGTGACACTTGTCATCACATTGATCCATGAACCCTGTCATCAAAATGTTCCATGACACCTGTCATCACAATGCTCCATGCCCCTTGTCATTACAGTGCTCCATGATGCTCGTCATCACAATTATCCATGGTCTTCTCATCACAGTGCTCCACTGTCTTGCCATCACAATGCTCCATGACATGGTTATCACAATGCTCCATGTCCCCAGTCATCACAATGCTCCATGACCCCTGTCATCACAATACTCCATACCCCTTTTCATTACAGTGCTCCATGACGCTCGTAATCACAATTATCCCTGCTCTTCAAATCACAATGCTCCACGCCCCTGTCATCAACATGCTCCATGACACTTGTCATCACAATGCTCCATGACCTCTGTCATCACAATGCTCCATGACCCCTGTCATCACAATGCTCCACACCCCTTGTCATTACAGTGCTCCATGACGCTTGTCTTCACAATTATCCATGGTCTTCTCATCACAGTGCTCCACGGTCTTGCCATCACAATGCTCCATGCCCTGGTCATCACACTGCTCCATGTCCCTGTCATCACAATTCTCCACGTTCTTGGCATCACTATGCTCCATGACACTTCTCATCAAAGTGTTACATGCTCTGTCATCACAATTCTCTATGCACTTGTCATCACAATGCTCCATGACCCCTGTCATAGCAAGCTCCATGTGCTTGTCATCACAATACTCCATGTGCTTGTCGTCACAATGCTCCATGACCTTTGTCATCACAAGTCTCCCTGACACTTGTTGTCAGAATGCTCCTTGAAACCTGTCATGAAAAGGCTCCATGCCTTTTTCATCACAATGCCCCATGCCGTTTTCTTCACAATGCTCCATGCCATTGTCATCAAAATACTCCACATGTTTGTCATCAGAGTGCTCCCTGACCCTTGGCATCACAATGCTTCTTGACCCCTGTTATCACAATGCTCCATACCCCTTGTCATTACAGTGCTCCATGACGCTCGTCATCACAGTTACCCGTGGCCTTCTCATCACAATGCTCCACGGTCTTGCCATCACAATGCTCCATGCCCTGGTCATCACAGTGCTCCATGCCCTGGTCATCACAATGCTCCATTCCCTGTGTCATCACATTTCTCCACGTTCTTGGCATCACTATGCTCCATGACACTTCTCATCAGAGTGTTACATGCTTTGTCATCACAATTCTCTTTGCACTTGTCATCGCAATGCTCCATGATCCCTGTCATAGCAAGCTCTATGTGCTTCTCATCACAATGCTTCATGAACTGGTCATCAAAATTCTCAATGGCCCTTGTCATCACAATGCTCCATGCCCTTGTCATCAAAATGCTCCATTACCTTTGTCATCACCATCCTCCATGACACTTGGCCTCACATTGCTCCATTCCATTGTCATCGCAATGACCATGACATATCTCATCACAATGCTCCCTGACACCTGTCTTCACAATACTCCATGACCTTCTCATCACAATGCTCTATGCCCTTGTCATCACAATGCGCCATGCCCACTCTCATCACAATAGTCCATGAAATTTGTCAGACCAATGCAACATGCCCCTGTCATCACAATGCTCCATGCACTTTCATCACAATGCTCTATGACCCCTGTCATTACAATGCTCCGTGACTCCATTCATCACAATGCTTCATGACCATTGTCACCACAATGCTCCATGAACATTTCATCACAATGCTCCGTGACCCTAGTCATCACAATGCTCCATGCCTTTGTCAGCACAATACTCCATGACCCATGGCATCACAATGCGCCATGCACTTGTCATCACAATGCTCCACATCGTTGTCATCACAATGCTCCATAAACCTTGTCATCACAATGCTCCATGCCCTTCTCATCACAATGCTCCATTACCCCTGTCATAACAATGCTTCATGACCACTGCCATCACAATGTTCCACAGCCTTGTCATCACAAGGCTCAATGACCCTTGTCATCACAATGCTCCAAGAACCCTGTAATCACAATGCTACATGCCCTTGTCATCACAAAGCTCCATGACGCATGTCATCAGAATGATCCATGGCCTTCTCATTCATGATGCTCCATGCCCATGTCATCACAATGCTCCAAGACTCCTGTAATAACAATAATCCATGCCCCTTTTCATCTCAATGCTCCATGAACCCTGTCATCACAATGCACCATGTGCAACATCATAATGGTTCAGGCTATTGTCATCACAATGAAATCAAAATGCTCCATGACCTCTGTCATCACAATGCTCCAAATCCTTGTGATCACAATGTTCCATAACACTTATCATCACAACGCCCCATGACACTTGTCATAACAATTATCCATTTCTTCTCATCACAATGCTCCATGACCTTTGTCATCACAATTCTCAATACCCTTGTCATCACAATGCTCCCTGACACTTGTCTTCAGTATGCTCCTTGAACCCTGTCATGACAAGGCTCCATGCCTTTTTCATGACAATGATCCATACCCTTTTCATCACAGTGCTCCAAGAACCCTGTAATCACAATGCTCCATGCCCTTGTCATCACAAAGCTCCATGATGCATGACATCAGAACGCACCATGGCCATCTCATCCTAATGCTTCATGCCCTTGTCATCACAATGCTCCAAGACTCCTGTAATCACAATGCCCAATGCCCCTTTTCATCAGAATGCTCCTTGAGACTTGTCATCACAAGGCTCCATGGTCTTCTCATCACAATGCTCCAGTACCTTGTCATCACAATGCTCCATGACCCATTTCATCACAATACTCCATGAGCATTTTCAGCCCAATGCTCCTTCACCTTCTCATCACAATGCTCCATGACCCCTGTCATCACAATGCTCCATGACCACTGTCATCACAACGCTCCATGAACCCTGACAACACAACGTTCTGGGACTCTTGTCATCAAAATGCTCCATGACCCTTGTCATCACAGTGATCCATGCCCTTGTCATCCCAATGCTCCATGATCCCTGTAATCACAATGCTCCGTGACACTTGTCATCACAGTGCTCCATAAAGCTTGTCATCACAATGCTCCTTGCCTTTGTCAGCAAAATGCTACATAATCTTGTCATCACAATGCTCCATGTGCTTGTCATTACATTCCTCCATAACCATTGGGATCACATTGCTTCATGCCCTTGTCAACTCTCTGTTGCCTTTCTGGTTTTTACAGATATTCGGATGTCCCTTTTGACCGGTGGGAAGTGACAATTCTTTGTAGTGTGCATTTGCATTGTGTGCTTGCTTAATTGGCCAGAAAGGGCGTATGCGTTTTCTCCTGAATATATTCAGGAGAAAAGGCATACGCCCTTTTTGGCCAACGGCATCACTGTCCAAGTTGTGATGCTTTTCCTGTACTTTAAAGGTGATTCCAATTTACCTCTTGAAATATGTTTTGTGCAATTCTGCCTCATTTTCAAGTCCCCTTCTTTACCTTCCCTCAAGAGATTTTGGAAGAGAGTAGTCCTTTATAACTCTGCAGGTTTGTGAATTGCTGTGCCCCTGATCCCCAATTTTCAAATCCCATTTTTGTGAGCTGGCCGCAAATCCACAATTTTGCTTCAGGACCTATACTGGTTCCAGGGGTGGCTATATTGGTTCCCTGTGGGTGGCTGAGGCTTTGGTTAATTCTTCTTGCTGACGGGAAATTAGAGTGACATGTGCCCGTCCAAATGCCTACATCTACTCTCTGATAGGTTCTCCCTCTTCCCTTTCATCCTCTGCACAATTAGCAAACTGTGTGCACCAGGAGGTTATAGGGGCTGACTCTCCTAAGTTGGGAGATTGATAGTAAAGCAGTTGGAATACCAAACTGGAGCAGAAGTAGAAGAAAAATTAGGAGAGATTTAGAAACTTTTGCCATGACAGGTTGTCCATTCTCTAGGTTTCCCATACTTGTTATAACTGTAGTGATATTCCCTTCTACCTGGAGATTTGGGACCCATGGAATGGTTGCATGCATTACTACTTTAAGGGTCTGATTTTCTCTCCCAATCTCACCAGTCCTCTCAGTCCCAAGTCTCCAGCCTTATATCTCATCCAGCTGTCTTTGCCGATAGGGTCATTCCAGGTTTCATCAGAACTTTGAAGGAATTGTGTAAGAATTTCGCTGTTTTTTGGTTTTGTTTTTGAAATTCATGTTTATAATGGGGTTGAGCTGATTATCACTGACTTGTTTATGCCAGTCTAGACACAATTGGTTCCCTTACGAAGACATATTAATACATAGGTTTTAAGATTCTTACTAGTCAGATATATACCTATGTGGGAAATAAGGGTGTTGAGTCCCGTTCACTGAGGAAGTTATAGGTCTTGTCTATTCTGTATTTGGTTTATGGAATGGTACCTGTGTTAATATCAAACTCTGGTTTTATGCATCACCCCACCTCTCCTTTCTCCTGAAGCAGGCATAAGATTTTTTTTTAAACGTGAGACTTTGTTCTCTTTTCTAATTCAGTTCATGTGTTGTGATATAGACATTCCCTCTATAAGTGATATCTTATGATAAGATTATTTTTCTGTGTGACTAATTTCCCTTAGAATCATCATACTTAAATCCACTCATTATGCTGCTACTGGCCTTATATACATTGATTTCACGTCTGAGTGATATTCCGTTGTACAAAATTACCACAAGTTCTTTATGCATTTCTGTTTTTCCTGGGATATTTTAGGTGTACCAAAGTTGAGGTTCTTGTATGCAGAGCAGCCCTAAACTTTGGGGTGCCTGTGTCTTATTGATATTTAGTCTTCCCAAGTTATATGCCCATGAGTTGAAGTCCCCTTTGCTCGGGGGCTTTGTATTTTAGATGTTTTAGGAAACAGCATACACTTCTTCAGAGTGGCTCTTGGATATTTATACCCCACCCATCAGCGTGACTTGGCTCCCTGTTTGCCATGGCCTCTCCTGCATTTCTGGTTTGTACACATTTTTTGGATGGCCTTACTGAGCAGTGGAAATTGAGACTTCTTTGTTGTGCGGATATGCATTTCCCTCTTGCTTGGTTGGCCAAAAACTCTGTCTGTGTTTTTTTCCTGAAGATATTCACGAAAAAAACAGATACACCCTTTTGCCCAACTGCATCATTTTAGAAATTCTGCTGCTTTTCATATGATTTAAATGTGAGTAGAATCTACCTTTTGAAATCTGTTTCCTGCAATTCTGCCTCTCATTCATATCCTCTTCGTTGCCTTTCCTGAATATATTTTTGGACGTTGGTTATCATTTATATCTTTGCAGGTCTATGAATTGTCTGCTCCTGAGCTGCATTGTGCAACTCGCTTTTTTTGTGTGTTGTATGCCAAACCATTGGATTGCTTCCGGCCCTATTCCTGTTCTGGGGAGGCAGGCTGAGCCTTTCGTTAATTCTTCCTAATGGGAAAATGGAGTGGCATGTGCCTGTCAAAACTCCTACAGCTAACCTCTCATTGGTTCCCCCTCTTCCCATTTATCCTCTGCACAAATTGAAAACTGTGTAAAACTGGAGGTTAAAGGTGCTGATTCTCCAAGTGGGGAGATTGTTAGTAATGTGGCTGGAATGGCGAACCTCAGCACCAGGAGATCAAACATGAGGTGCATTTTAGACACCTTTTCCTGAGCACATGGTGTACATTCATCTCAGTTTCCCAGGCATGTTTTCACTGTCAGAAGATTCCCTTGAACCTGCAGATTTGGGACCCATGGAATGGGTACCAGGCAGTATTACTTTAAAAGGTCTGCATTTTCTCACCAAACCTCTCTAACATCTCTTAGTGTGCATAGCTTCCAGCCTTATATATCATCCTGCTGTGGGTCTACATGTGTTCAATTCATGTTACATCGTAGACCTTCAACAAAAGTTGTAAGAATTTTTGTCTGTCTCACTGTTTTAATAAATATTTTTAACTTTATTTTTATATTGGTTACAGCTGATTTTCAAAGCTCTGTTTTTTGCTCCTGTACATCCACTTGATTCATGTTCTGTGAGACAACAATAAATTCCTTTTCAGATGCTTACCAGTCATATGTATTATTTTCCAGTGACTTGAGTGGACTGAGTGCAGTTCTTTGAGGTACCGTGTAGGCCTTGTCAGTTATTCAATTTGGTACTTGGAATGGTATCTTTGCTAATTTCAACCTCCTGGATAATACCTCACCATTCCCCACCTTTCCCATTTAGCAGCCTTATGTCTATTTTCTACATATTTGACTATGTTTCTGTATTGTAATTTATTTCATGTGTAGCCATTTTTGATTCCACCTTTAAGTGACATCTTATGATATGTGTCTTTTTCTTTCTGACATATGTCACTTAGAATGATCGTATGGAACTCCTCCAGAGTTGTTCCAACTGGCCTTATTTCATTGATTTCTGGATGAGTCATATTCGACTCTACATAAGTACCCCATCTCTTTTATCCATTTTATCCTTCCAGGGACATTTAGGTTATATCCAAGTGGAGGCCCTTTTTAACAGAGAAGTGGTAAACGTTGGGGTGCCTGTTTTCTGTCGATTTTTGTTTTCCCCAAGGTATACGCCCATGAGTGCAAGTGCCCTATGCTCTGTAGCTCATTTTTTAGATGTTTTAGCCAACACAATACACTTCGCCAGAGTGGCTGTTGGCAAATTGCATTTCCACTATCAGCCTCACAGGGCTCCCTTTTCTCCTTGCCCTGTCCTGCATTTCTGGTGTTTACACTTTACGTGGATGGCCCTTCTGACTGATGTGAAGTGATACATTTTGTAGTATTGATTTCCAGTGTCCACCTGTTTGGTTGGATAAAAAGTGTGTATGGCCTTTACTTGAATATATTCAGAAAAAATGCATACGCCCTTTTTGGCCAACAGCATCATTGGCGAAGTTCAGACCCTTTTCTTGTACTTTAACGGGGAGTCCTTTCTACCTGTTCAAATATGTGTCCTGCCACTCTCCCTTGCTTACAAGTCCTTTTCTGTGACTTACCTCAAGACATTTTTCGACGATAGATATTTTCAACTCTGCAGTTTCACGAATTTTAGTGACCCTGAGTTCCATTATTCAACTTGTGTTTATGGAAACTGGACACAAAACAGCGGGATTTCCTCTAGCCCTATTCTGTTTCCGTGGGCAATTCTAGCCTTTGATGAATTTGTCTTCCGGATTGAAAATTAGAGTGGCATGTGCCTGTCCGAACACCTAAGACTTGTCTCTAAATTTTTCTCATCCTTCCGCTTCATCCTCTGGACAAATTCCAAACTGTGTGCAACAGGATGTTGACGGTGCTGATATGCCCAAGTGAGGAGGTTGTTAGGAAAGATGCTGGAGGGGTGAACCCAAGCACCAGGCGATGAGGAGATGAGGTGCCTTTTCCAAACTCTTTCCGATCAAATGGTGTACTATCCTCTAGGTGTGACAGGCATGTTTTAGCTGTAGGAAGGGTCCCGTGCATGTAAGGAGAACACCAGGGATTTTTCCAAATCAGTGCCTCCCCGAACCCCAAACTGGGGAATTTTTAGGCTACGGCTACACGCATGTCCATTAAGGGCCTTGGGAAATAGGCAGAGCCCAAACTTTAGATGATTGAAATCTTCAGGGTCAGAAGCACTCACCATTGGCCTTGCTTAGGTTACATTTTGTCTGTCATTGATAGATGATGTCAATAAAAATATCTATTCTTTTTCAGATTATTTCCCCTTATAGGTTATTGCAAAATATTCAGTGTAGTTCCCTGTGCTATACAGTAGTTCCTTGTTGATGATCTATTTTATACATAGCAGTGTGTATGTGTTAATCCCAAACTGTTAATTTATCCCTTCTCCTACCTTTCCCCTTTGGTAATAATAAATTATAAGATTTTATACTTCTCAGAAATGGGGGAGCTGAAAGAGAGGTATCATTTTCAATGGAAAAGCATTGAAAACACCATTGAAGCTTCAGCCAAGAGTATTCGATGTACATCCATGGAAATAAATCACTTCATTTATCTAATGTTGACCTGCCAAATAAGACCAACGTCTTCACTGAACTTGCTTATAGGAAGGTGATGGAAATATCAAATGTAAGTCTTAGAAACATCTTATTTTACCCGAGCGATATACACTGCTCTATGTTAACTACAGTTTGGCTCACACATCTGTTCATTGAAGTTACAATGTTCTCAATTTCTGTTACTGATCCTCCAGAGTGGACCCCAACAGGAGTCCCCGTGCCCAGTGTCATTGGAGCCAACAGATCAAGACTGAGTTTGGTTCAGAAGCAAAGGAAACATTATTTTGAAAACAGAAAGGAGAGGTGAGAGCGTGCACTCCCCCACGGGCTGTGGGCTGGGCTGCTGTGTAGGGATCCCGGCAGCGTCAGTGGGAGGGAGGGGATGGAGCTCTCGAGGGCTGGGTTGGCTGCAGCTCAGGCTCTATGCCGCGGAGTCTGCATGGGACCCCGCTAGCTGAGGTGTCGACCCAGCCATTCTGAACTAGGAAATCGGGTCTGAAGTGCCGGGTGTGGGACCTCTGCATGCGGAACCCTAGGAGCACGTGAAATTAGACAAAGCACAAAGGAAAAACAGGTTAGACTTTATTTTATTGCCCAGATTCTCTTTTTATCTCCCAGGAGTTTTTAATGAACGTTGCCGGAGATGAACACCTCCTCGGCTTTTGGTTCTGTTCCTCATTCTTGGGGTGTTGAGGGTGCAGACCCCTCTTTTGTAACTGCTTCATGCTGTGTTGGGAGCCCTGATACATGGGGGGAGGGGCAAAACATCTCCCCACCAGGCTCCAAGTGAGGTTGATTGTCCCAAGGACTCCTGCCTCACTTCTCGTCCGCCTGAGCACCAGCATTGGAAGTGTTATAGATTCTAATGACCTTTAAGGGTCCAGGAAAGAGATGCGCAGAGATGCTGCGGTGGCAGGTTTCACCCCACCCCACATTTGTTCGGCGACCTTAGGCTGACGGCTTTTGCCAGCCTAGATGCTCTGACCACTAGTCTGTGCTTTCTTTAATTAGGTCCCTGAATTAATGTACACACAGCACCATGTGTCAGAGCCCTGCCCGCACAACTCCCAGACAGTCAAGGGTCAGTGGTGATCCAGGACCATGACGTCCACTGAGTCAACGGCCTTTAGAAGTAGCCAGCAGTCCAGCCGGTCATATTGACCACCATCACCGCGGTGTCTGTAGGGCTTTCTATGGTGAAAGCATGATATACGTTTCCCCCGCCAAGCTTATTAGCTCCCCTCTGGGTGCAGTAAGTCCTGCAAGCAGTAGTCTGCTCTTTCGGGGCACAGTCTTGTTTTTTTCTGAGAGAAACTCCAGGTCAAGTGATGGTCACACGAGTCATTTTGGGGGCCTGTTGCCCCCGTTTGTCTCTCTGGAGGTTGGAGTTGGAGGGCCTCCTCACTCGAGGTCAGTGTGTCCACAGAGCGACCCCTTCAACTTCAGGGCATGATGGGTGGTTAGGATCACCATGTGGGGTCCTTTTCCCTTAACAGGGACCTGGCCTTGCGGCCTTCTGATTCAGCTTTTTAGACACCCCAGTATCCTGGCCTGATGAGTCGCTGGGCAAAGCCCTTGGTGACCATAGTTTATCATACCTGAAGGGCATTCTTGTGTTGCTCCATTTCAAGTGGTCCCAGTTTTTGCACTAAGGCTCCAAGGGCGATTAACCTATGACCGGGTATGTAAAGGTCAAAGGGTTTAGCTAAATTAGGGAGTTCCTGGGCAAGGGTCTGAATTGACTGCTCTTTCCATTCTTGAAAGGCTGCTTCTGGATTCTATTCAAAAGGATCATCATCTTTTCGTGTCAGTGTTTCATGTAGAGGCCCAGCTATTAGACTGTAGTTAGGGATCCAGATGCAGAAAACCTTGGCCTCCCCAGGAACCCCTAAGCTGTCTTCTAGTTTTAGAAGAGGTAAGGCTGCAAATGGCTTCTTCCCTATCCTGGGATGTGTTTCTCCGAATATCTGTGACAATGAAGCCCAGGCATGTCACCTTAGCCTGGGATATTTGAGCCTTTTTCTTGGACACCTTCTATCCTTTCTTGACTAGGTAGTTCAGAGGCGTCTTTAGTAGGCCTGGCGATCAGAATGTCCTCTGCATATTGAAGGAGGGTTCCCTTTTACAGAGGTAGAACTTTTAGGTCTTTAGAGGACATTTCCCCAATGATGGTGTGGGTATTTTTGAACCATTGGGGAAGGACGGCCCAGCATTATTGCTTTGGTTGCATGTTGTGTCCTGCCACTAACAAACCAAAAATCCTTGTGACTCTGAGATGAATGGAATACAGAAGAAGGCATCATAGAAGTCTAATACAGAATGCCATGGCCTGGTGGATGGTAGAATGACCAGCAGGGTGTAGGAAATAGGAGCTACTGGATGTATATCCTCGGTGGCTTCACTGACTGTCCTGATATCCTTTACCAGGTCCCCAGCAGCCAATGGGACTCTCGTGGTCAGGCCAATCCCAGGATATGGAGCTCACCTGGGCTGCACCCCCCACCCCACAGCCCACGGGGCCATCGTGGTCAAGTCCCTCCCAGGGTATGGAGCTCACCTGTGAAGTTACCCAGCAGCCCATTGGGCTCTCATAGTCAGGCCCTTCCCAGGATTCGTAGCTCCCCTGGGCAGGTACCCAAGCAGGGCTGGACACACAAGAACTGTGCACATAGCCCACATTGCAGAGAACCCCCAGCTCACCTGTCGCTCACAGCTGACACAGAACGCCTCAGAGCAGGACTTGAACTAACAAAGAGCAGCCCTGACAGGTCTGTGACCCTGGCTATCACTCTGTGCAGCCTCTCTTGGCGTGGTCTTCCAGACACTTCCACTGCAGCCAGGGCACCAGGCCTCTGTCTCCACCCACCATCACTCCTCTCCCTGACTCCTGGGTTCCTCTCATTAGTATAGGGTCTTCTTGAAGTTGTTTTCCACTCATGGACCAGATAAAATGATGAGAAAAAAAGCCGCAGCTGAAGCCCCTTGTCTATCCTGACTCTCAAGAGCCCACACCTGTTCCTTGGCCGTGGCCCGTTTAGCAAGTTTCATTTTCTGCAACTGTGATCCCCTGAGGGGTGAGGATTGGCTGATTTGGGCAGCCTGACACAGCCTGCCAGCCCTCCCCAGGTGTGCCTTGGTTGAGGTCAATATAAACACCTCTCCAGTCAGCAAGAGTCCCTGTAGCTGTGCCTGACGCCATATTCTCTGCCCCGTCAGCAGTGTCGGGGCTGGGGTGGTGGGAGGGAGTGAGGGGCCATGGCTTTGTGGGTGGCCCAGTGTGAGTGGGGCTCTGCTGGACTTTCTGCAGGAGTTGCCAGGCTGCCACCTGCTAAAGAAGAGGATGTGTCACCCATACCTGCCGCTGGAATTTCTCCCCAGGCAGAGGTGAGGAAGTAAAAAAGCAGTGGGGGCCGTGGCAGGAGGGGTATCTCAGGTAGGGAAATGGAAAGCTTCCAGAAGAGCATCTGGGGCCAGGACCATCCTGGCTGGCCAGCAGGCACCAAGTCGGCATGCGTGCTGTCGTTGGTGTGGCTCCACAGCCCTTCCTCTAGGCTTGCAAGTTCTTGTACATATTCAGCTGTTTTACCTGGAAAGGGTGGGGAGAGTTCAGCTGCAGCAGGACTGGGGCTCAGCTCACATTTACTCACAGATGCCTCGACACAGTCCCCCAGCTTTGCAATGAGGATGTTCCTTGTGGGGGGGGAGCGCTGCTCACTGCATGGGAGACGATTTCCCACCTCTGACCAACTTAAGAATTTTTTACAACTGGAGCAAGTGCCCTAATACGATTATCCTCTGTATAACTGAGGGGTTCTGTTTATTTATTTATTTCTTTTTTTCTTTTTGGTTCAAGGTAGATTTTATTCCTCTTTTTTTTTTAATTTGGAGATATAAACATGAAAATAATGCATTAATATAAAGACATCTATGTGAAAGGAAAAACGTTTTTTGGTTTATTTTATTAAATGTTATTTATTTATTTTTAATTTTTTTAAAATTTATTTATTTCTTTTATACAGCAGGTTCTTACTGGATATCTATTTTATACATATGTGTGCACATGTGAATCCCAGTCTCCCAATTCATCCCACCACCACCCTCACATGTGGTTCCCACCTTGGTGTACATATGTTTGTTCTCTACATCTGTGTCTCTATCTCTGCCCTGCAAACCGGTTCCTCTTTACCATTTTTCTAGGTTCCACATATATGCATTAACATACAATATTTGTTTTTCTCTTTCTGACTTACTTCACTCTGTATGACAGTCTCTAGATCCATCAAGGTCTCTACAAATGACCCAATTTCATTCCTATGTATGGCTGAGTAATATTCCATTGTATATATGTACCACATCTTTATCCATTCATCTGTCTGTGGGCACTTAGGTTGCATTCATTACCTGGGTATTGTAAATAGTACTGCAATGAACATTGTGGTGAATGTGTCTTTTTGATTTATGGTTTTCTCTGGGTATATGCCCAGTAGTGGGATTGCTGGATTATATGGTAATTCTATTTTTAGTTTTTTAAGGAACCTCCATACTGTTCTCCATAGAGACTATATCGATTTACATTCCCAGCAATAGTGGAAGAAGGTTCCTTTTCTCCACACCCTCTCCAGCATTTGTTGTTTGTAGATTTTCTGATGATGCCCATTCTAACAGGTGTGACGTGATACCTCATTGTACTTTCGATTTCCATTTCTCTAATAATTAGTGATGTTGAGCAGATTTTCATGTGCGTACTGGCCATCTCTATGTCTCCTTGGAAGAAATGTCTATTTAGATCTTCTTCCATTTTTGTATTGGGTTCTTTGTTTTATTAATATTGAGCTGCATGAGCTGCTTATATATATTGGAGATTAATTATTTGTCCATTGATTCATTGGCAAATATGTTCTGCCATTCTGAGGGTTGTCTTTTCGTCTTGTTTGTAGTTTCCTTTGCTTTGCAAAAGCTTTTACATTTCATTAGGTCCCATCTGTTTAGTTTACTTTTTTATTTCATTACTATAGGAGGTGGATCAAAAAAGATCTTGCTGTGATTTATGTCAGAGTATCCTTCGTAAGTTTTCCTCTCAGAGTTTTATACTGTCCGGTCTTACATTAAGGTCTCTAATCCATTTTGAATATATTTTTATGTATGGTGTTGGGGAGTGTTCTAATTTCATTCTTTTACATGTAGCTGTCCATATTTCCCAGCACCAATGATTGAAGAGACTGTCTTATCTCCATTGTATAGTCTTGCCTCCTTTGTCATAGATTAGTTGACCATAGGTGTGTAGGTTTATCCCTGGGCTTTCTTTTTCTTTTTTTTTTTCCTTTTACACGTTTATGGGAGTATAATTGTTTTACAATGGAGTGTTAGTTTCTGCTGTATAACAAAGTGAATCAGCTATACATATACAAATATCACCAGATCCCCTCCCTCTTGCATCTCCCTCCCACATTCCATATCACACCCCTTTATGTGGTCACAAAGCACCGAGCTGATCTCCCTGTTCTATGTGGCTGATTCTCAGTAGCTATCGGTGTTACATTTGGTAATGTATTTATGTCCATGCCATTCTGTCACTTCGTCTCAGCTTACCCATCCCCCTTCCGGTGTCCTCAAGACCTTTCTCTATGTCTGTGTCCTTAATCCTGTCCTGCCACTAGGTTCTTCAAAATCTTTTTTTTTTTCTTTAGATTCCGTATATCTCTGTTAACATACAGTATTTGTTTTTCACTTTCTGACTTACTTCACTGTGTAGGACAGATTCTAAGTCCATCCACCTCAGTACAAATAACTCAGTTTTGCTTCTTTTTATGGCTGAGTAATATTCCATTGTATATATGTGCCAGATCTTCTTTATCCATTCATCTGTCGATGGACACTTAGGTTGCTTCCATGTCCAAGCTATTGTAAATAGAGCTGCAATGAACATTTTTGTACATAACTCTTTTTGAATTATGGTTTTCGCAAGGCAAATGCCCAGTAGTTGGATTGTTGTGTCGTATGGTACCTCTATTGTTAGTTATTTAGAGGAACCTCCGTACTGTTCTCCCTAGTGCCCATATCAATTTACGTTCCCACCCACAGTGCAAGTGTGTTCCCTTTTCTCCAATAAAGGCCTCTCCGGCATTTATTGTTTTGTAGATTTTTTTGATGATTGCCACTCTGACTGCTGTGTGGTGATACCTCACGATAGTTATGATTTGCATTTCTCTAATGATTAGTGATGTTCAGCATCCTTTCATGTGTTTCTTGGTAATCTGTATATCTTCTTTGGAGAAATGTCTATTTAGGTCTTCTGGCCGTTTTTTGATTGGGTTGTTTGTTTTTGTGATATTGAGCTACATGAGGTGCTTGTAAAGTTTGGAGATTAATCCTTTGTCAATTGCTCCATTTGAAAATATTTTCTCCCATTCTGAGGGTTGTTTTTGCATCTTGTTTATGTTTTCCTGTACCGTGTAAAAGCTTTTAAGTTTTATTAGGTCCCATTTGTTGATTTCTGTTTTTATATCCATTTCTCTAGAAGGTGAGTCTAAAAGGATCTTGCTGTGATTTATGTCATAGAGTGTTCTGCCTATGGTTTCCTCTAAGTGTTTTATAGTGTCTGGTCTTATATTTAGATCTCTAATCCATTTAGAGTTTATTTTTGTGTATGGTGTTATGGAGTGTTCTAATTTCATTCTTTTATGTGTAGGGGTCCAGTTTTCCCAGCACCAATTACTGAAGAGACTGTCTTTTCTCCATTGTATATCCTTAGCTCCTTTGTCATAGATGAGATAGCCATAGGTATGTAGGTTTAACTCTGGGCTTTCTGTCCTGTTCCATTGATCTGTGTTTATGCCAATCTACATACACTTGATTCCATTATGGAGACATATAAATACATAGGTTTCAAGATTGTTACCAGTCAGATAAATTCCTCTTCAGTGAATAGGGTGTTTTGTGTCCAGTTCATTGAGAAAGGAGTAGGTCTTGTCTATTACATATTTGGTATATGGAATGGTATCTATGCTAATTTCAAACTCTGCTTTTACACATCACCCCACGTCACCTTTCCCCTTAAGGAGGCATAAGTGTGTTTTCTAAATGTGTAACTCTGTTCTCTTTTGAGATTCAGTTCATGTGTAGCCATGTTTACATTCCCTCTATAAGTGATATATTACAATAAGTTTCTGTTTCTTTGTGGCTCATTTCACTTAGCATCATCGTACCTAAAGCCACTCATTATGCTGCTATTGGCCTTATGACATTGATTTTATGTCTGAGTGACATTCCATTGTATATAAGTACCACAACATCTATATCCATTTTTTCTTTTCCTGGGATATTTAAAGTGTACCGAAGTCGAGGTTCTTGTAAACAGAGCAGCCCTAAACTTTGTGCTGGCTGTGTGTTGCGGATTTTTAATTTTCCCAAAATACACGCCCATGAGTGGAAGTGTGCTATGCTCTGTAGCTCTGTTTTAGAAAACAACATACAGTTCTGCAGAGAGGCTGTTGGCAATTTACATCCTGTCCATCGGTGTAACCAGGCTCCCTTTTCTCCATGGCCTGTCCTGCATTTGTGGTTTTCACACTATTTGTGGATGGCCCTTTTGACTGGAGGTAAGGGACACTTCTATGTAGTGTGGATTTTCAATGCCTGATGGCTTGCTTGGCCAAAAAGGGCGTATGCATTTTTTCCCAAATATATTCAAGAAAATACACATACTCCCTTTTCTGCCAAGGGCAACGTTGTTGGACTTCTGTCGCTTTTCATGTGCTTTAAGATGACTCCAATGTACCTCTTGAAATCTGTTTCCTTCAATTCTGCCTTGCATTCAAATCCTATTCACGGCCTTACCTCAATATATTTCTGGATGATAGTTGTCCTTTATAACTCTCCAAGTTTGTGAATTGCTGTGCCCCTTATATCCATTTTTCAAACTGCCTATTTGTGAGCTGGCTGCAATACCGCAGGATGGCTTTAGGCCCTAGTCTGGTTCCAGGGCTTCAGGCTGAGCCTTTTGTTAATGCTTCTTCCTGATGGGAAAGTAGAGTGATATGTGCCCATCCAAACACCTACAGCTCATCTCTCATTTGTTTCCCCTCTTCCTGTTCATCCTCTGCACAATTTGCAAACTGTGCATAAAAGGAGGGTAAAGGCGCTGACACTCCAAGTGGGGAGAATTTTAGTAATGCAGATGGAATGTTGAAGCCGAGCACGAAGAAAGGAAAAATGAGGTACCTTTTAGGAAACTTTCCTAATTACACAGTGTACCATCCACTGGGATTCCCTTGCATGTTTTAACTGTAGGAATATTCCCTTAAACCTGGAGAGTTGAGACCACTAGAATGCATAGCACACAGTATTGCTCTAAGTGGCGTTCTTTTGCTCACACAACCTCAGCAATCTTGTCAGCCCCAAGTGTCCAGTCTTATGTCTCATCCAGCTGTGGGTGTAAAGGTGGTCAATCCAGGTTGGATCACAGGCCCTGAACGTAATTTTTAAGATTTCTCTCTGTTTCACTGTTTTTGCATTTTGCTTTTGAAACTTATTTTTATAAGGTGGTTTAGCTGAATTTCAGTGCTGTGTTCATGCCATTATACACACATATGCTTTCTTTATGGAGACATGAGAATATATATGTTTTAAAATTCTTAGAGTCAGATATATTCCTCTGCAATGAATAGGGGGTGTTGATTCCAGTTCATTGTGCGGGGAGTAGGTGTTGCCTATTACATACTTGGTTTAGGTAACAGTATCTGTGTTAATTTAAAACTGTGGTTTTATGCAACACCCCACCTCGGCTTTCCTCTTAAGCAGGCATAAGATTGTTTTCTAAATGTGTGACCCTGTTGGTTTTTAATCCAGTTCATGTGTAGCCATGTGTACATTCACCCTATGAGTGATAACATATGATAAGATTTGTTACTCTGTTATCTTTCCTAACTCAGTTCATGTGTAGCCATGGTTACAGGACCTTTGTAAGTGATACCTTATGATAAGTTTCTTTTTCAATGTGACTTATTTCACTTAGAATCATTGTACCTGAATCCACTCATTTTGCTGCTACTGGCCTTATGACATTGATTTCATGGCTAAGGGATATTCAGTCGTACGTAAGTACCACAATTTATTGAAACATTTTTTTTATTTCCTGGGACATTTAAGGTGTACCCAAGTTGAGGTTCGTGTAAGCAGTGCAGCCCTAAATTTTGGGGTGGCTCTGTCCTACTGATTTTCATTTTTCCAAATGTGTATTCCCTAGACTGGAACTGCCATTGGCTCTGAAGCTCTGTTTTTTATTTGTTTTAGGGAACACAATGCACTCCCCCAGAGAGGCATTTAGAAATTTACATTCTGCGCATTAGCCTAACAAGACTCCCTGTTCTCCAGGGCCTGTCTTGCCTTTCTGGTTTTTACATATTTTCTGGATGTCCCTTTTTACCAGTGGGAAGTGACACTTCTTTGTAGTGCAGCTTTGCATTGCCCACTTGCTTGCTTGGCCAAAAAGGGCATATGCATTTTCTCCTGAATATATTCAGGAGAAAACACATACGCCCTTTTTGCCCAAGTGCAATATTCAAGAAGTTGTGCCCCTCTTCCTGTGCTTTACAGGCGATTCCAACGTACCTCTTGAAATCTGTTTCCTGCTCTTCTGCCTCGCATTCAAGTCCGCCTCGTTGCCTTCCCTCAACAGATTTTTGGACGATAGTAGTTCTTTATTACTCTGCCAGTTTGTGAATTGCTGTGCCCCTGAGCTCAATTTTTCAACTCGTATTTTGTGAGCTGTATGCAAGTCCAAAATTTTGGTTCAGGACGTATATTGGTTCCCGGTGGGTGGCTGAGACTTTGGTTAATTCTTCTTCCTGCCGGGAAATTAGAGTGACATGTGCCCGTCCAAATGCCTAACAGCTAGTCTCTCATTCGTTCTACCTCTTCCTTTCCATCCTCTGCCAAATTGGCAACCTGTGCGAACCAGGAGGTTAAAGGGGCTGTCTCTCCAAGATAGGAGATTGATAGTAAATCCGTTGGAAAGTCAAACCGGAGCACCAGGAGAGGGACAATTCGTTGAGTTTTAGAAACCTTTCGTATTCACAGTGTGTCCATTCTCTAGGTTTCCCGTACATGTTATAGCTGTAGTGATATTCCCTTCAACATGGAGAGTTGGGTCCCATGGAATGGGGGCCATGCATTTTTGCTTTAAATGGTCTGCATTTGCTCACCCAATCTCAACAATCCTCTCAGTCCCAAGTGTCCAGCCATATGCCACAACCAGCTGTCATTGTAGATAGGGTCATTCCAGGTTTCATCAGAGACTCTGAATGAATTGTAAAGAATTTCCCTGTTTTTTTGTATAGTTTTTGAAATTCCTTTTTATAGTGGGTTTGAGCTGATTCTCGCTGCCATGATTAAGCCTGTCTAGACACACTTGATTCCCTTACAGAGACATATCAATACATAGGTTTTAAGATTCTTACTAGTCAGAACTATTCCTCTGTGGGAAATATAGAGTTTTGAGTCCCTTTAACTGAGGAAGCTGAAGGTCTAGTCTATTTCATAGTTGGTTTCTGGAACGGTACCTGTGTTTATACCAAACTCTGGTTTTATGCATCACCCCACCTCTCCTTTCCCCTTAAACAGGCATAAGAGTGTTTTCTAAATGTGAGATTCTGTTCTTTTTCCTAACTCAGTTCATGTGTAGCCATGTTTACAGGATCTTCATAAGTGATATCTTATGATGTTTCTTTTTCTCTGTGACTTATTTCACTTACAATCTTCGTACCTGAATCCACTCACTTTGCTGCTACTGGTCTTATGACATTGATTTCATGGCTGAGTGATATTCCATCGTTCGAAAGTACCACAATTTTTTGAACCATTTTTATATTTCCTGTGATATTTAAGGTGTACCCAAGTTGAGGTTCTTGTAAGCAGTGCAGCCCTTAATTTTGGGGTGGCTATGTCTTATGGATTTTCAGTTTTCCCAATGTATATTCCCTAGACTTGAAGTGCCCATGGCTCAGCAGCTCTGTTGATTACTCGTTTGAGGGATCACAATGCACTCCTCCAGTGAGACAGTTGGCAATTTACATCCCGCTTATCAGCATAACAAGGCTCCCTGTTCGCCAGGGCCTGCCTTGCCTTTCTGTTTTTTACCCATTTTGTGGATGACCCTTTTGACCGGTGGGAAGTGATACTACTTTGTAGTGCAGATTTTCATTTCCCGCTTGCTTGCTTCGCCAAAAAGGGCGTATGTGTTTTTTTCTCAATATATTCAGAAAACAACGCATACAACGTTTTTGGCAAAGTGCATCATTGTCGAAGTTGTGCCCATTTTCCTGTGCTTTACAGGCGATTCCAACGTACCTCTTGAAATCTGTTTCCTGCTATTCTGCCTTGCTTTCAAGTCTGCGTGGTTGTCTTCCCTCAAGAGATTTTTGGACGATAGCTGTCCTTTATTACTCTGCCAGTTTGTGAATTGCTGTGCCCCTGAGCTCAATTATTCAACTCGTGTTTTGTGAGCTGAACGCAAGTCAAAAATTTTGGTTCAGGACCTATACTCTTTCCAGGTGGGTTGCTGAGACTTTGGTTAATTTTTCTTCCTGCCGGGAAATTAGAGTGACATGTGCCCGTCGAAATGCCTAACACCTACTCTCTCATTGGTTCTCCCTATACCCTTCCATCCTCTGCCAAATTGGCCACCTGAGCGAACCAGGAGGTTAAAAGAGCTGTCTCTCCAAGTTTGGAGATTGATAGTAAAGCAGTTGGAAAGTCAAACCGCAGCACCAGTTGAGGGACTATTCGTTGACTTTTAGAGACCATTCGTATTCACAGTGTGTCCATTCCCAGGTTTCATGTACATGTTATAGCTGTAGTAATATTCCCTTCAACCTGGAGAGTTGGGACCACTGGAATGGCTGCCATTCATTATTGATTTAAAGGGTCTGCATTTGCTCACCGAATCTCACCAATCCTCTCAGTCCCAAGTGTCCAGCCTTATGGCACATCCAGCTGTAATTGTAGATAGCGTCATTCCAGGTTTTGTCAGAGACCCTGAATGAATTGTAAAGAATTTCCCTGTTGTTTTTTTTTGTTTGTTTTCTTTTTGAAATTCCTTTTTGTAGTGGATTTGAGCTGATTCTCTCTGCCAAGTTTATGCCAGGCTAGACACACTTGATTCCCTTACAGAGACACATCAATACATAAGTTTTAAAATTCTTACTAGTCAGATCTATTCCTCTGCGGGAAATATGGGGTTTTGAGTCCCTTTCACTGAGGATGTTGTAGGTCTTGTCTATTCCACAGTTGGTTTTAGAAACGGTACCTTTGCTTATATCAAACTCTGGTTTTATGCATCACCCCACCTCTCCTTCTCCCTTAAGCAGGCATAAGAGTGTTTTCTAAATGTGAGACTCTCTTCTCTTTCCTAACTCAGTTCATGTGTAGCCATGTTTACAGGATCTTCATAAGTGATATCTTATGATAAGTTTCTTTTTCTGTGTGACTTATTTCACTTAGAATCATCGTACCTGAATCCACTCACTTTGCTGCTCCTGGTCTTATGACATTGATTTCATGGCTGAGGGATATTCCATCGTACGTAAATACCACAATTTTTTGAACCATTTTTATATTTCCTGGGATATTTAAGGTGTACCCAAGATGAGGTTCTTGTAAGCAGTGCAGCCCTAAATTTGGGGGTGGCTCCGTCTTATTGATTTTCAGTTTTCCCAAGGTATATTCCCTACTGGAAGTGCCCTTTGTTCTGTAGCTCTGTTGTTTACTTGTTTTAGGGAACACAATGCACTCCTCCAGTGAGGCAGTTGGCAGTTTACATCCCGCCCATCAGCATAACTAGGCTCCCTGTTCTCCAGGGCCTGTCTTGCCTTTCGGGTTTATACACATTGTGTGGATGACCCTTTTGAATGGTGGGAAGTGATATTTCTTTGTAGTGCAGATTTGCATTGCCCGCTTGCTTGCTTGGCCAAAAAGGGCGTATGCGTTTTCTCCTAAATATATTCAGGAGAAAACGCATAGGCCCTTTTTGGCCCAGTGCGTCATTGACGAAGTTGTGCCCCTCTTCCTGTGCTTTAAAGGCGATTCCAACGTACCTCTTGAAATCTGTTTCCTGCTATTCTGTCTCGCTTTCAATTCCGCCTCCTTGCCTTCCCTCTACAGATTTTTGGACGATAGTTGTCCTTTATTACTCTGCCAATTTTTGAATTGCTGTGCCCATGAGCTCCATTTTTCAACTCGTTTGATGTGAGCTGTATGCAAGTCCAAAATTTTGGGGCAGGAACTATACTGGTTCCCGGTGGGTGGCTGAGACTTTGTTTAATTCTTCTTCCTGCCGGGAAATTAGAGTGACATGTGCCCTTCCGAATGCCTAAAAGCTAGTCTCTCATTGGTTCTCCCTCTTCCCTTCCATCCTCTGCAAAATTGGCAACCTTTGCGAACCAGGAGTTTAAAGGAGCTGTCTCTCCAATTGGGGAGATTGATAGGAAAGCATTTGGAAAGTCAAACAGGAGCACCAGGAAAGGGATTATTCGTTGAGTTTTAAAAACCTTTTGTATTCACAGTGTGTCCATTCTCTAGGTTTCCCATACATGTTATAGCAGTAGTAATATTCCCTTCAACCTGGAGAGTTGGGACCCATGGAATGGGGGCCATGCATTTTTGCTTTAAAGGGTCTGCATTTGCTCACCCAATCTCACCAATCCTGTCAGTCCCAAGTGTCCAGCCTTATACCACATCCAGCTGTCATTGTAGATAGGGTCATTCCAGGTTTCATCAGGGACCCTGAAGGAAATGTTAAGAATATCCCTGTTTTTTTGTTTTGTTTTTTAAATTCCTTTTTATAGTGGGTTTGAGCTGATTCTCGCTGACATGTCTATGCCAGTCTAGACACACTTGATTCCCTTACAGACACATATCAACACATAGGTTTTAAGATCCTTACTAGTCAGATCTATTCCTCTGCGGGAAATATGGGGTTTTGAGTCCCTTTCACTGAAGAAGGTGTAGGTCTTGTCTATTCCACAGTTGGTTTTAGAAATGGTACCTGTGCTTATATCAAACTCTGGTTTTATGCATCACCCCACCTCTCCTTTCCCCTTAAGCAGGCATAAGAGTGTTTTCTAAATGTGAGACTCTGTTCTCTTTCCTAACTCAGTTCATGTGTTGCCATGTTTACAGGATCTTCATAAGTGATATCTTATGATAAGTTTCTTTTTCTGTGTGACTTATTTCACTTAGAATCATCGTACCTGAATCCACTCAATTTGCTGCTCCTGGTGTTATGACATTGATTTCATGGCTGAGGGATATTCCATCGTACATAAATACCACAGTTTTTTGAACCATTTTTATATTTCCTGGGATATTTAAGGTGTACCCACGTTGAGGATCTTGTAAGCAGTGCAGCCCTAAATTTCGGGGTGGCTCTGTCTTATTGATTTTCAGTTCTCCCAAGGTATATTCCCTAGACTGGAAGTGCATTTGGCTCTGTAGCTCTGTTGTTTACTTGTTTTAGGGAACGCAATGCACTCCTCTAGTGAGGCAGTTGGCAATTTACATTCCGCCCATCAGCATAACAAGGCTACCTGTTCTCCAGGGCCTGTCTTGCCTTTCTGGTTTTTACACATTTGTGGATGTCCCTTTTGACCGGTGGGAAGTGATACTTCTTTGTAGTGCAGATTTGCATTGCCCACTTGCTTGCTTGGCCAAGAAGGGCGTATGCGTTTTCTCCTGTATATATTCAGGAGAAAACACATACGCCATTTTGGCCAAGTGCGTCATTGTCGAAGTTTGCCCCTCTTCCTGTGCTTTAAAGGCGTTTCCAACGTACCTCTTGAAATCTGTTTCCTGCTATTCTGCCTCGTTTTCAAGTCCGCCTCGTTGCCTTCCCTCAACAGATTTTTGGACGATAGTTGTCTTTATTACTCTGCCAGTTTGTGAATTGCTGTGCCCCTGAGCTGCATTTTTCAAGTCGTTTTTTTGTGAGCTGTACGCAAGTCCAAAATTTTGGTTCAGGACGTTTACTGGTTCCCGGTAGGTGGCTGAGACGCTGGTTAATTCTTCTTCCTGCCGGGAAATTAGAGTGACATGTGCCCGTCCAAATGCCTAACAGCAAGTGTCTCATTGGTTCTCCCTCTTCCCTTCCATCCTCTGCCCAATTGGCAACATGTGCGAACCAGGAGCTTAAAGGTGCTGTCTATCCAGTTTGGGAGATTGATAGTAAAGCAGTGGGAAACTCAAACCGGAGCACCAGGAGAGGGACTATTCGTTGAGTTTTAGAAACCTTTTGTATTCACTGTGTGTCCATTCTCTAGGTTTCCCATACATGTTATAGCTGTAGTAATATTCCCTTCAACCTGGAGAGTTGGGACCCATGGAATGGGGGCCAAGCATTTTTGCTTTAAAGGGTCTGCATTTGCTCACCCAATCTCACCAATCCTCTCAGTCCCAAGTGTCCAGCTTTATACCACATCCAGCTGTCATTGTAGATAGGGTCATTCCAGGTTTCATCAGAGGCCCTGAAGGAAATGTAAAGAATTTCCCTGTTTTTTGGTTTTGTATTTGAAATTCCTTTTTATAGTGGGTTTGAGCTGATTCTCGCTGCCTTGTTTATGCCAGTCTAGACACACTTGATTCCCTTACAGAGACATATCAATACATAGGATGTAAGATTCTTACTAGTCAGATCTATTCCTCTGCGGGAAATATGGGGTTTTGAGTCACTTTCACTGAGGAAGGTGTAGGTCTTGCCTATTCCAAAGTTGGTTTTAGAAATGGTACCTGTGCTTATGTCAAACTCTGGATTTATGCATCACCCCACCTCTCCTTCCCACTTAAGCAGGCATAAGAGTGTTTTCTAAATGTGAGACTCTCTTCTCTTTCCTAACTCAGTTCATGTGCAGCCATGTTTACAGGATCTTCATACGTGATATCTTATGATATGTTTCTTTCTCTGTGTGACTTATTTCACTTAGAATCAACGTACATGAATCCACTCACTTTGCTGCTCCTGGTCTTATGACATTGATTTCATGGCTGAGGGATATTCCATCGTACATAAATACCACAGTGTTTTCAACCATTTTTATATTTCCTGGGATATTTAAGGTGTACACAAGTTGAGGTTCTTGTAAGCAGTGAACCATTTTTATATTTCCTGGGATATTTAAGGTGTACACAAGTTGAGGTTCTTGTAAGCAGTGCAGCCCTAAATATGGGGGTGGCTCTGTCTTATTGATTTTCAGTTTTCCCAAGGTATATTCCCAAAACTGGAAGTACACTTGGCTCAGTAGCTCTGTTGTTTACTTGTTTTAGGGAACGCAATGCACTCCTCCAGTGAGGCACTTGGCAATTTACATCCCGCCCATCAGCATAACAAGGCTCCCTGTTCTCCAGGGCCTGTCTTGCCTTTCTGGTTTTTACACATTTGTGGATATCCCTTTTGACCGGTGGGAAGTGACACTTCTTTGTAGTGCAGATTTGCATTGTCCGCTTGCTTGCTTGGCCAAAAAGGGCGTATGCGTTTTCTCCTGAATATATTCAGGAGAAAAGGCTTACGCCCTTTTTGGCCAAGTGCGTCACTGTCGAAATTGTGCCCCTCTTCCTGTGCTTTAAAGGCGATTCCAACGTACCTCTTGAAATCTGTTTCCTGCTATTCTGCCTCGCATTCAAGTCCGCCTCGTTGCCATCCCTCAACAGATTTTTGGACGATAGTTGTCCTTTATTACTCTGCCTGTGTGTGAAATGCTGTGCCCCTGAGCTCCATTTTTCAACTCGTTTTTTGTGAGCTGTACGCAAGTCCAAAATTTTGGTTAGGAGCTTTAATGGTTCCCTGTGGGTGGCTGAGACTGTGGTTAATTCTGCTTCCTGCCGGGAAATTAGAGTGACATGTGCCCGTCCAAATGCCTAACAGCAACTGTCTCATTGGTTCTCCCTTTTCCCTTCCATCCTCTGCCACATTAGCAACCTGTGCGAACCAGGAGGTTAAAGGGGTTGTCTCTCCAAGTTGGGAGATTGATAGTAAAGCAGTTGGAAAGTAAAACCGGATCACAAGGAGAGGGACTACTCGTTGAGTTTTAGAAACCTTTTGTAGTCACAGTGTGTCCATTCTCTAGGTTTCCCGTACATGTTATAGCTGTAGTAATATTCCCTTCAACCTGGAGAGTTGGGAGCCATGGAATGGGGGCCATGCATTTTTGCTTTAAAGGGTCTGCATGTTCTCACCCAATCTCACCAATCCTCTCAGTCCCAAGTGTCCAGCCTTATACCACATCCAGCTGTCATTGTAGATAGGGTCATTCCATGTTTCATCAGAGACCCTGAAGGAAATGTAAAGAATTTCCCTGTTTTTTGGTTTTGTTTTTGAAATTCTTTTTATAGTGGGTTTGATCTGATTCTCGCTGTCATGTCTATGCCAGTCTAGACACACTTGATTCCCTTACAGAGACATATCATTACATAGGTTTTTAGATTCTTACTAGTCAGATCTATTCCTCTGCGGTAAATATGGGATTTTGAGTCCCTTTCACTGAGGAAGTTGTAGGTCTTGTCTATTAAACAGTTTGTTTTAGAAATGGTACCTGTACTTATATCAAACTCTGGTTTTTTGCATCACCCCACCTCTCCTTTCCCCTTAAGCAGGCATAAGAGTGTATTCTAAATATGAAACTCTGTTCTCTTTCCTAACTCAGTTCATGTGTAGCCATGTTTACAGGATCTTCATAAGTGATATCTTATGATAAGTTTCTTTTTCTGTGTGACTTATTTCACTTAGAATCATCGTACCTGAATCCACTCACTTTGCTGCTCCTGGTCTTATGACATTGATTTCATGGCTGAGGTCTATTCCATCGTACATAAGTACTACAATTTTTGAACCATTTTTATATTTCTTGGGATATTTAAGGTGTACACAATTTGAGGTTCTTATAAGCAGTGCACCACTAAATTTGGTGGTTGATCTGTCTTATTGATTTTCAGTTTTCCCAAGGTATATTCCGTAGACTGGATGAGCCCTTGGCTCTGTAGCTCTATTGTTTACTTGTTTTAGGGAATGCAATGCACTCCTCCAGTGACGCAGTTGGCAATTTACATCCCGCCCATCAGCATAACAAGGCTCCCTGTTCTCCAGGGCCTGTCTTGCCTTTCTGGTTTTTACACATTTGTGGATGTCCCTTTTGAACTGTGGGAAGTGATACTTCTTTGTAGTGCAGATTTGCATTGCCCGCTTGCTTGCTTGGCCAAAAAGGGTGTATGCGTTTTCTCCTGAATATATTCAGGAGAAAACACATATGCCCTTTTGGCCAAGTGCGTCATTGTCGAAGTTGTACCCTTCTTCCTGTGCTTTAAAGGCGATTCCAACGTACCTCTTGAAATCTGTTTCCTGCTATTCAGCCTCACTTTCAAGTCCGCCTCGTTGCCTTCCCTCAACAGATTTTTGGACGATAGTTGTCCTTTATTACTCTGCCAGTTTGTGAATTGCTGTGTCCCTGAGCTCAATTTTAAAACTCGTTTTTTTGTGAGCTGTACGCAAGTCCAAAATTTTGGTTTAGGACGTATACTGGTTCCCGGTGGGTGGCTGAGACTTTGGTTAATTCTTCTTCCTGCCGGGAAATTAGAGTGACATGTGTCCGTCCAAATGCCTAACAGCTACTCTCTCATTGGTTCTCCCTCTTTCCCTCCATTCTATGCAAAATTGGAAACCTGTGCGAACCAGGAGCTTAAAGGGGCTGTCTCTCCAATTTGGGAGATTGATAGTAAATCAGTTGAAAAGTCTAACCGGAGCACCTGGAGAGGGACTATTCGTTGAGTTTTAGAAACTTTTGTATTCACAATGTGTCCATTCCTTAGGTTTCTCGTACATGTTATAGCTGTAGTAATATTCCCTTCAACATGGACAGTTGGTACCCATGGAATGGGGCCCATGCACTTTTGCTTTTAAGGGTCTGCATTTTCTCACCCAATCTCACCAATCCTCTCAGTCCCAAGTGTCCAGCCTTATGCCACATCTAGCTGTCATTGTAGATAGGGTCATTCCAGGTTTCATCAGAGACCCTGAAGGAATTGTAAAGAATTTCCCTGTTTTTTGGTTTTGTTTTTGAAATTCCTTTTTATAGTGGGTTTGAGCTGATTCTCGCTGCCATGATTATGCCAGTCTAGACACTCTTGATTCCCTAATGGAAACATATCAATACATAGGTTTTAAGATTCTTACTAGTCATGTCTCTTCCTCTGCGGAAAATATGGAGTTTTGAGTCCCTTTCACTTAGGAAGGTGTAGGTCTTGTCTATTCCACAGTTGGTTTTAGAAACGGTACCTGTGCTTATATCAAACTCTGGTTTTATGCATCACCCCACCTCTCCTTTCCCCTTAAACAGGCATAAGAGTGTTTTCTAAATGTGAGACTCTGTTCTCTTTCCTAACTCAGTTCATGTGTAGCCATGTTTACAGGAACTTCATAAGTGGTATCTTATGATAAGGTTCTTTTTCTGTGTGACTTATTTCACTTAGAATCTTCGTACCTGAATCCACTCACTTTGCTGCTCCTGGTCATATGACATTGATTTCATGGCTGAGGGATATTCCATCGTACATAAATACCACAGTATTTTGAACCATTTTTATATTTCCTGGGATAATTAAGGTGTACCCAAGTTGAGGTTCTTGTAAGCAGTGCACACCTAAATATGGGGGTGTCCCTGTCTTATTGATTTTCAGTTTTCCCAAGGTATATACCCTAGACTGGAAGTGCACTTGGCTCAGTAGCTCTGTTGTTGACTTCTTTTAGGGAACACAATGCACTCTTCCATTGAGGCAGTTGGCAATTTACATCCCGCCCATCAGCATAACAAGGCTCCCTGTTCTCCAGGGCCTGTCTTGCCTTTCTGGTTTTTACACATTTGTGGATGTCAATTTTGACCGGTGGGAAGTGATACTTCTTTGTAGTGTAGATTTGCATTGCCCGCTTGCTTGCTTGGCCAAAAGGGGGTATGCGTTTTCTCCTGAATATATTCAGGAGAAAACACATACGCCCTTTTGGCCAAGTGCGTCATTGTCAAAGTTGTACTCCTCTTCCTGTGCTTTAAAGGCAATTCCAACGTACCTCTTGAAATCTGTTTCCTGCTATTCTGCCTCGCTTTCAAGTCCGCCCTGTTGCCTTCCCTCAACAGATTTTTGGACGATAGTTGTCCTTTATTACTCTGCCAGTTTGTGAATTGCTGTGCCCCTGAGCTCCATTTTTCAACTCGTTTTTTGTGAGCTGTACGCAAGTCCAAAATTTTGGTTCAGGAACTACACTGGTTCCCGGTGGGTGGGTGAGACTTTGGTTAATACTTCTTCTTGCCGGGAAATTAGAGTAACATGTTCCCGTCCAAATGCCTAACAGCTACTCTCTCATTGGTTCTCCCTCTTCCCTTTCATCCTCTGCAAAATTGGCAACCTGTGCGAACCAGGAGCTTAAAGTGTCTGTCTCTCCAATTTGGGAGATTGATAGTAACGCAGTTGGAAAGTAAAACCGGAGCACCAGGAGAGGGACTATTCGTTGAGTTTTAGAAACCTTTTGTATTCACAGTGTGTCCATTCTCGAGGTTTCCCATACATGTTATAGCTGTAGAAATATTCCCTTCAACCTGGAGAGTTGGGACCCATGGAATGGGGGCCATGCATTTTTGCTTTAAAGGGTCTGCATTTGCTCACCCAGTCTCACCAATCCTCTCAGTCCGAAGTGTCCAGCCTTATAGCACATCCAGCTGTCATTGTAGATAGGGTCATTCCAGGTTTCACCAGAGACACTTAAGGAAATGTAAGAAATTCCCTGTTTTTTGGTTTTGTTTTTGAAATTCCTTTTTATAGTGGGTTTGAGCTGATTCTCGCTGTCATGTTTATGCCAGTCTAGTCAAACTTGATTCCATTACAGAGACATATCAATACATAGGTTTTAAGTTTCTTACTAGTCAGATCTATTCCTCTGCGGGAAATATGGGGTTTTGAGTCCCTTTCACTTAGGAAGGTGTAGGTCTTGTCTATTCCAAAGTTGGTTATTGAAATGGTACCTGTGCTTTTGTCAAAATCTGGTTTTATGCATCACCCCAGCTCTCCTTCCCCCTTAAGCAGGCATAAGAGTGTTTTCTAAATGTGAGGCTCTGTTCTCTTTCCTAACTCAGTTCATGTGTAGCCATGTTTACAGGAACTTCATAAGTGATATCTTGTGATAAGTTTCTTTTTCTGTCTGACTTATTTCACTTAGAATCATCGTACATGAATCCACTCACTTTGCTGTTCCTGGTCTTATGACATTGAATTCATGGCTGAGGGATATTCCATCGTACATAAATACCACAGTATTTTGAACCATTTTTATATTTCCTGGGATATTTAAGGTGTACCGAAGTTGAGGTTCTTGTAAGCAGTGGAGCCCTAAATATGGGAGTCGCTCTGTCTTATTGATTTTCAGTTTTCCCAAGGTATATTCCCTAGACTGGAAGTGCACTTGGCTCTGTAGCTCTGTTGTTGACTTCTTTTAGGGAACACAATGCACTCCTCCAGTGAGGCAGTTGGCAATTTACATCCTGCCCATCAGCATAACAAGCCTCCCTGTTCTCCAGGGCCTGTCTTGCCTTTCTGGTTTTTACATATTTGTGGATGTCCCTTTTGACCGGTGGGAAGTGATATTTCTTTGTAGTGCAGATTTGCATTGCCCGCTTGCTTGCTTGGCCAAAAAGGGTGTATGCGTTTTCTCCTGAATATAATCAGGAGAAAACGCATACGCCCTTTTTGGCCAAGTGCGTCACTGTCGTTGTTTTACCCCTCTTCCTGTGCTTTAAAGGCGATTCCAACGTACCTCTTGTAATCTGTTTCCTGCTATTCTGCCTCGCTTTCAAGTCCGCCTCGTTGCCTTCCCTCAACAGATTTTTGGACGATAGTTGTCCTTTATTACTCTGCCAGTTTTGAATTGCTGTGCCCCTGAGCTCCATTTTTCAACTCGTTTTTTGTGTGCTGTACGCAAGTCCAAAATTTTGGTTCAGGACGTATACTGGTTCCCGGTGGGTGGCTGAGACATTGCTTAATTCTTCTTCCTGCCGGGAAATTAGAGTGACATGTGCCCGTCCAAATGCCTAACAGCTACTCTCTCATTGGTTCTCCCTCTTTCCTTCCATCCTCTGCCAAATTGGCAACCTGTGCGAACCAGGAGGTTAAAGGGGTTGTCTCTCCAAGTTGGGAGATTGATAGTAAAGCATTTGGAAAGTCAAACAGGATCACCAGGAGAGGGACTACTCGTTTAGTTTTAGAAACCTTTTGTATTCACAGTGTGTCCATTCTCTAGGTTTCCCGTACATGTAATAGCTGTAGTAATATTCCCTTCAACATGGAGAGTTGGGACCCATGGAATGGGGGCCATGCATTTTTGCTTTAAAGTGTCTGCATTTGCTCACCCAATCTCACCAATCCTCTCAGTCCCAAGTGCACAGCCTTATGCCACATCCAGCTGTCATTGTAGATAGGGTCATTTCAGGTTTCATCAGAGACCCTGAAGGAAATATAAAGAATTTCCCTGTTTTTTGGTTTTGTTTTTGAAATTCCTTTTTATACTGGGTTTGAGCTGATTCTCGCTGCCATGTTTATGCCAGTCTAGACACACTTGATTCCCTTACAGAGACATATCAATACATAGGTTTTAAGATTCTTACTAGTCAGATCTATTCCTCTGTGGGAAATATGGGGTTTTGAGTCCCTTTGACTGAGGAAGGTGTAGGTCTTGTCTATTCCACAGTTGGTTTTAGAAAAGGTTTCTGTGCTTATATCAAACTCTGCTTTTATGCATCATCCCACCTCTCCTTTCCCCTTAAGCAGGCATAAGAGTGTTTTCTAAATGTGAGACTCTGTTCTCTTTCCTAACTCAGATCATCTGTAGCCATGTTTACAGGATCTTCATAAGTGTTATCTTATGATAAGTTTCTTTTTCTGTGTGACTTATTTCACTTAGAATCATCGTACCTGAATCCACTCACTTTGCTGCTCCTGGTCTTATGACATTGATTTCATGGCTGAGGGATATTCCATCGTACATAAATACCACAGTTTTTGGAACCATTTTTATATATCCTGGGATATATAATATGTACCCAAGTTGAGGTTCTTGTAAGCAGTGCAGCCCTAAATTTGGGTATGGCTCTGTCTTATTGATTTTCAGTTTTCCCAAGGTATATTCCCTAGACTGGAAGTGCCCTTGGCTCTGTAGCTCTGTTGTTTACTTGTATTAGGAAAGCAATGCAGTCCTCCAGTGAGGCAGTTGACAGTTTATATCCTGCCCATCAGCATAACAAGGCTCCCTGTTCTCCAGGGCCAGTCTTGCCTTTCTGGTTTTTATTCATTTTGTGGATGTCCCTTTTGACCGGTGGGAAGTGATACTTCTGTGTAGTGCAGATTTGCATTGCCCGCTTGCTTGCTTGGCCAAAAAGGGCGTATGCGTTTTCTCCTGAATATATTCAGGAGAAACCGCATACGCCCTTTTTGGCCAAGTGCGTCATTGTCGAAGTTGTGCCCCTCTTCCTGTGCTTTAAAGGCGATTCCAATGTACCAATTGAAATCTGTTTCCTGCTATTCTGTCTCGCTTTGAAGTCCGCCTCGCTGACTTCCCTCAAAAGATTTTTGGACGATAGTTGTCCTTTATTACTCTGCCAGTTTCTGAATTGCTGTGCCCCAGAACTCCATTTTTCAACTCGTTTTTTATGAGCTGTACGCAAGTCCAAAATTTTGGTTCAAGATCTATACTGGTTTCCGGTGTGTGGCTGAGACTCTGGTTAATTCTTCTTCCTGCCGGGAAATTAGAGTGACATGTGCCCGTCCAAATGCCTAAGAACTACTGTCTCATTTGTTCTCCCTCTTCCCTTCCATCCTCTGCCAAATTGGCAACCTGTGCGAACCAGGAGGTTAAAGGGGTTGTCTCTCCAAGTTGGGAGATTGATAGTAAAGCAGTTGGAAAGTCAAACCGGAGCACCAGGAGATGGACTACTCGTTGAGTTTTAGAAACCTTTTGTATTCACAGTGTGTCCATTCTCTAGGTTTCCTGTACATGTTATAGCTGTAGTAATATTCCCTTCCACATGGAGAGTTGGGACCCATGGAATGGGGGCCATGCATTTTTGCTATAAAGGGTCTGCATTTGCTCACCCAATCTCACCAAACCTCTCAGTCCCAAGTGTCCAGCCTTATGCCACATCCAGCTGTCATTGTAGATAGGGTCATTCCAGGTTTCATCAGAGACCCTGAAGGAATTGTAAAGAATTTCCCGGTTTTTTGGTTTTGTTTGTGAAAATCCTTTTTATAGTGGGTTTGAGATGATTCTCGCTGCCATGTTTATGCCAGTCTAGACACACTTGATACCCTTACGGACACATATCAATACATCGGTTTTAAGATTTTTACTAGTCAGATCTTTTCCTCTGCAGGAAATATGGGGTTTTGAGTCCCTTTCACTGAGGAAGGTGTAGGTCTTGTCTATTCCAAAGTTGGTTTTAGAAACGTTACCCGTGCTTATATCAAACTCTGGTTTTATGCATCACCCCACCTCTACTTCCCCCTTAAGCAGGCATAACAGTGTTTTCTAAATGTGAGACTCTGTTCTCTATCTTAAATCAGTTCATGTGTAGCCATGTTTACAGGATCTTCATAAGTGATATCTTATGATAAGGTTCTTTTTTCTGTGTGACTTATTTCACTTAGAATCATCGTACCTGAATCCACTCACTTTGCTGCTCCTGGTCTTATGACATTGATTTCATGGCTGAACGATATTCCATCGTACAAAAGTACCACAATTTTTTGAACCATTTTTATATTTCCTGGGATATTTAAGATGTACCCAAGTTGAGGTTCTTGTAAGCAGTGCAGCCCTAAGTTGGGGTGGTTCTGTCTTATTGATTTTCAGTTTTCCCAATGTATATTCCCTAGACTGGAAGTGCCCTTGGCTCTGTAGCTCTGTTGTTTACTTGTTTTAGGGAACACAATGCACTACTCCAGTGAGGCAGTTGGCAATTTACATGCCGCCCATCAGCATAACAAGGCTCCCTGTTCTCCAGGGCCTGTCTTGCCTTTCTGGTTCTTACACATTTTGTGGATGTCCCTTTTGTCCGGTGGGATGTGGTACTTCTTTGTAGTGCAGATTTGCATTGCCCGCATGCTTGCTTCGCCAAAAAGGGCATATGATTTTTCTCATGAATATATTCAGGAGAAAACGCATACGCCCTTTTTGGCCAAGTGCGTCATTGTCGAATTTGTGCCCCTCTTCCTGTGCTTTAAATGTGATTCGAACATACCTCTTGAAATCTGTTTCCTGCTATTCTGCCTCGCTTTCAAGACTGCCTCGTTGCCCTCACTCAACAGATATTTGGACGTTAGATGTCCTTTATTACTCTGCCAGTGTGTGAATTGCTGTGCCCCTGAGCTCCATTTTTCAACTCGTTTTTTGTGAGCTGAACGCAAGTCCAAAATTTTGGTTCAGGACCTATACTGGTTCCCGGTGGGTGGCTGAGAGTTTGGTTAATTCTTCTTCCTACCGGGAAATTAGAGTGACATGTGCCCGTCCAAATGCCTAACAGCTACTCTCTCATTGGTTCTCCCTCTTCCCTTCCATCCTCTGCCAATTTGCAACCTGTGCGAACCAGGAGCTTATAGGGGCTGTCTCTCAAAGTTGGGAGATTGATAGTAAAGCAGTTGGAATGTCAAACTAGAGCACCAGGAGAGGGACTATACGTTGAGTTTTAGAAACATTTTGTATTCACAGTGTGTCCATTGTCTAGGTTTCCTGTACATGTTATAGCTGTAGTAATATTGCCTTCAACATGGAGAGTTGGGACCCATGGAATGGGGGCCATGCATTATTGCTTTATAGGGTCTGCATTTGCTCACCCAATCTCACCAATCCTCTCAGTCCCAAGTGTCCAGCCTTATTCCACATCCAGCTGTCATTCTAGATAGGGTCATTCCATGTTTCATCAGAGACCCTGAAGGAATTGTAAAGAAATTCCTGGTTTTTTGGTTTTGTTTTTGAAATTCCTTTTTATAGTGGGTTTGAGATGATTCTCGCTGCCATGTTTATGCCAGTCTAGACACACTTGATTCCCTTACGGAGACATATCAATACATAGGTTTTAATATTTTTACTAGTCAGATCTATTCCTCTGCGGGAACTATGGGATTTTGAGTCCCTTTCACTGCGGAAGGTGTAGGTCTTGTCTATTCCAAAGTTGGTTTTAGAAACGTTACATGTGCTTATATCAAACTCTGGTTTTATGCATCACCCCACCTCTCCTTCCCCTTTAAGCAGGCATAACAGTGTTTTCTAAATGTGAGACTCTGTTCTCTTTCTTAAATCAGTTCATGTGTAGCCATGTTTACAGGATCTTCATAAGTGATATCTTATGATAAGTTTCTTTTTTCTGTGTGACTTACTTCACTTAGAATCATCGTACCTGAATCCACTCACTTTGCTGCTCCTGGTCTTATGACATTGATTTCATGGCTGAGGGATATACCATCGTACATAGGTACCACAATTTTTTGAACCATTTTTATATTTCCTGGGATATATAAGTTGTACCCAAGTTGCGGTTCTTGTAAGCAGTGCAGCCCTAAATTGGGTTGGCCCTGTCTTATTGATTTTCAGTTTTCCCAAGGTATATTCCCTAGACTGGATGTGCCCTTGGCTCTGTAGCTCGGTTGTTTACTTGTTTTAGGGAACACAATGCACTCCTCCAGTGAGGCTGTTGGCAATTTACATCCAGCCCATCAGCAGAACAAGGTGCCCTGTTCTCCAGGGACTGTCTTGCCTTCCTGGTATTTACACATTTTGTGGATGTCCCTTTTGACAGTTGGGAAGAGATACTTCTTTGTAGTGCAGATTTGCATTTTCCGCTTGCTTGCCTGGCCAAAAAGGGTGTATGTGTTATCTCTTGAATATATTCAGGAGAAAATGCATATGCCCTATTTGGCCAAATGCATCATTGTCGAAGTTGAGCCCTTCTTCCTGTGCATTACAATCGATTCCTAGGTACCACTTGAAATGTGTTTCCTACTCTTCTGCCTCACTTACAATTCGGCCTCGTTGCCGTCCCTCAACAGACTTTTGGACGATAGTTGTCCTTTATTACTCTGCCAGTTTGTGAATTGCTGTGCCCCTGAGCTCCATTTTTCAACTCGTTTTTTGTGAGCTGTACGCAACTCCAAAATTTTATTTCAGGACCTATACTTGTTCCCGGGGGGTGGCTGAGACTCTGGTTAATTCTTCTTCCTGCTGGGAAATTAGAGTGACATGTGCCCGACCAAATGCCTAACAGCTACTCTCTCATTGGTTCTCCCTATTCCCTTCCATCCTCTGCCAAATTGGCAACCTGTGCGAACCAGCAGGTTAAAGGGTTTGTCTCTCCAAGTTGGGAGATTGATAGTAAAGCAGTTGGAAAGTCAAACCGGAGCAGCAGGATAGGGACTACTCGTTGTGTTTTAGAAACATTTTGTATTCACAGTGTGTCCATTCTCTAGGTTTCCCGTACATGTTATAGCTGTAGTAATATTCCCTTCAACATGGAGAGTTTGGACCCATGGATTGGGGGCCATGCATTTTTGCTTTAAAGGGTCTGCATTTGCTCACCCAATCTCACCAATCCTCTCAGTCCCAGGTGTCCAGCCTTATGCCACATCCAGCTGTCATTGTAGATACGGTCATTCCAGGTTTCATCAGAGACCCTGAAGGAAATGTAAAGAATTTCCCTGTTTTTTGGTTTTGTTTTTGAAATTCCTTTTTATACGGGGTTTGAGCTGATTCTCGCTGCCATGTTTATGCCAGTCTAAACACACTTGATTCCCTTCAGAGACATATCAATACATAGGTTTTAAGATTCTTACTAGTCAGATCTATTCCTCTGCGGGAAATATGGGGTTTTGAGTCCCTTTCACTGAGGAAGGTGTAGGTCTTGTCTATTCCACAGTTGGTTTTAGAAATGGTACCTGTGCTTATATCAAACTCTGGTTTTATGCATCACCCCACCTCTCCTTTCCCCTTAAGCAGGCATAAGAGTGTTTTCTAAATGTGAGACTCTCTTCTCTTTCCTAACTCAGTTCATGTGTAGCCATGTTTACAGGATCTTCATAAGTGATATCTTATGATAAGTTTCTTTTTCTGTGTGACTTATTTCACTTAGAATCATCGTACCTGAATCCACTCACTTTGCTGCTCCTGGTCTTCTGACATTGATTTCATGGCTGAGGAATATTCCATAGTACATAAATACCACAGTATTTTGAACCATTTTTATATTTCCTGGGATATTTAAGGTGTACCCAAGTTGAGGTTCTTGTAAGCAGTGCAGCCCTAAATATGGGGGTGGCTCTGTCTTATTGATTTTCAGTTTTCCCTATGTATATTCCCTAGACTGGAAGTGCACTTGGCTCAGTAGCTCTGTTCTTTACTTCTTTTAGGGAACACAATGCACTCCTCCAGTGAGGCAGTTGGAAATTTACATCCCGCCCATCAGCATAACAAGGCTCCCTGTTCTCCAGGGCCTGTCTTGCCTTTCTGGTTTTTACACATTTGTGGATGTCCCTTTTGACCGGTGGGAAGGGATATTTCTTTGTACTGCAGCTTTGCATTGCCCGCTTGCTTGCTTGGCCAAAAAGGGTGTATGCGTTTTCTCCTGAATATCTTCAGGAGAAAACGCATACGCCCTTTTTGGCCAAGTGCGTCATTGTCGATGTTATACCCCTCTTCCTGTGCTTTAAAGGCGATTCCAACGTACCTCTTGGAATCTGTTTATTGCTACTCTGCCTGGCTTTCAAGTCCGCCTCGTTGCATTCCCTCAACAGATTTTTGGACGATATTTGTCCTTTATTATTTTGCCAGTTTGTGAATTGCTGTGCCCCTGAGCTCCATTTTTCAACTCGTTTTATGTGAGCTGTACGCAAGTCCAAAATTTTGGTTCAGGACCTATACTGGTTCCCGGTGGGTGGCTGAGACTCTGGTTAATGCTTCTTCCTGCTGGGAAATTAGAGTGACATGTGCCCGTCCAAATGCCTAACAGCAACTCTCTCATTGGTTCTCCCTCTTCCCTTCCATCCTCTGCCAAATTGGCAACCTGTGCGAACCAGGAGGTTAAAGAGGTTGTCTCTCCAAGTTGGGAGATTGATAGTAAAGCAGTTGGAAAGTCAAACCGGAGCACCAGGAGAGGGACTACTCGTTGAGTTTTAGAAACCTTTTGTATTCACAGTGTGTCCATTCTCTAGGTTTCCCGTACATGTTATAGCTGTAGTAATATTCCCTTCAACATGGAGAGTTGGAACCCATGGAATGGGGGCCATGCATTTTTGCTTAAAGGGTCTGCATTTGCTCACCCAATCTCAGCAATCCTCTCAGTTTCAGGTGTCCAGCCTTATTCCACATCCAGCTGTCATTGTAGATAGGGTCATTCCAGGTTTCATCAGAGACCCTGAAGGAAATGTAATGAATTTCCCTGTTTTTTGATTTTGTATTTGAAATTCCTTTTTATAGTGGGTTTCAGCTGATTCTCGCTGCCATGTTTATGCCAGTCTAGACACACTTGATTCCCTTACAGAGACATATCAATACATAGGTTTTAATATTCTTACTAGTCAGATCTATTCCTTTGCGGGAAATATGTGGTTTTTGTCCCTTTCACTGAGGAAGGTGTAGGTCTTGTCTATTCCACAGTTGGTTATAGAAATGGTATCTGTGCTTATATCAAACTCTGGTTTTATGCATCACCCCACCTCTCCTTTCCCCTTAAGCAGGCATAAGAGTGTTTTCAAAATGTGAGACTCTGTTCTCTTTCCTAACTCAGTTCATGTATAGCCATGTTTACAGGATCTTCATAAGTGATATCTTATGATAAGTTTCTTTTTCTGTGTGACTTATTTCAGTTAGAATCATCGTACCTGAATCCACTCACTTTACTGCTCCTGGTCTTATGACATTGATTTTATGGCTGAGGGATATTCCATCGTCCATAAATACCACAGTTTTTGGAACCATTTTTATATTTCCTGGGATATTTAATGTGTACCCAAGTTGAGGTTCTTGTAAGCAGTGCAGCCCTAAATTTGGGTTGGCTCTGTCTTATTGATTTTCAGTTTTCCCAAGTTATATTCCCTAGACTGGAAGTGCCCTTGGCTTTATAGCTATGTTGTTTACTTGTTTTAGGGAACGCAATGTACTCCTCCAGTGAGGCACTTGGCAATTTACACCCCGCCCATCAGCATAACAAGGCTCCCTCTTCTCCAGGGCCTGTCTTGCTTTTCTGGTTTT
The DNA here is from genome assembly GCF_964165515.1 of Mesoplodon bidens. Lineage (NCBI taxonomy): Eukaryota > Metazoa > Chordata > Mammalia > Artiodactyla > Ziphiidae > Mesoplodon > Mesoplodon bidens. The sequence continues at coordinate 3,394,390 of NW_027671422.1, forward strand.
TACACATTTGTGGATGTCCCTTTTGACCGGTGGGAAAAGATACTTCATTGTAGTGCAGATTTGCATTGCCCTCTTGCTTGCTTGGCCAAAAAGGGCGTATGCGTTTTCTCCTGAATATATTCAGGAGAAAACGCATACGCCCTTTTTTGCCAAGTGCGTCATTGTCGAAGTTGTGCCCCTCTTCCTGTGCTTTAAAGGCGATTCCAACGTACCTCTTGAAATCTGTTTCTTGCTATTCTGCCTCGCTGTCTAGTCCACCTCGTTGCCTTCCCTGAACAGATTTTTGGATGATAGTTGTCCTTTATTACACTGCCAGTTTGTGAATTGCTGTGCCCCTGAGCTCCATTTTTCAACTCGTTATTTGTGAGCTGTACGCAAATCCAAAGTTTTGGTTCAGGAGCTATACTGGTTCCCGGTGGGTGGCTGAGACTGTGGTTAATTCTTCTTCCTGCCGGGAAATTAGAGTGACATGTGCCCGTCCAAATGCCTAACAGCTACTCTCTCATTGGTTCTCCCTCTTCCCTTCCGTCCTCTGCGAAATTGGCAACCTGTGCGAACCAAGAGGTTAATAGGGTTGTCTCTCCAAGTTGGGAGATTGATAGTAAAGCAGTTGGAAAGTCAAAGCGGAGCACCAGGAGAGGGACTACTCGTTGAGTTTTAGAAACCTTTTGTATTCACAGTGTGTCCATTCTCTAGGTTTCATGTACATGTTATAGCTGTAGTAATATTCCCTTCAACATGGAGAGTTGGGACCCATTGAATGGGGGCCATGCATTTTTGCTTTAAAGTGTCTGCATTTGCTCACCCAATCTCACCAATCCTCTCAGTCCGAGGTGTTCAGCCTTATGCCACATCCAGCTGTCATTGTAGATAGGGTCATTCCAGGTTTCATCAGAGACCCTGAAGGAAATGTAAAGAATTTCCCTGTTTTTTGGTTTTGTTTTTGAAATTCCTTTTTATAGTGGGTTTGAGCTGATTCTCGCTGCCATGTTTATGCCAGTCTAGACACACTTGATTCCCTTACAGAGATATATCAATACATAGGTTTTAAGATTCTTACTAGTCAGATCTATTCCTCTGCGGGAAATATGGGGTTTTGAGTCCCTTTCACTGAGGAAGGTGTAGGTCTTGTCTATTCCACAGTTGGTTATAGAAATGGTACCTGTGCTTATATCAAACTCTGGTTTTATGCATCATCCACCTCTCCTTTCCCCTTAAGCAGGCATAAGAGTGTTTTCTAAATGTGAGACTCTGTTCTCTTTCCTAACTCAGTTCATGTGTAGCCATGTTTACAGGATCTTCATAAGTGATATCTTATGATTAGTCTCTTTTTCTGTGTGACTTATTTCTCTTAGAATCATCGTACCTGAATCAATTCACTTTGCTGCTCCTGGTCTTATGACATTGATTTCATGGCTGAGGGATATTCCATCGTTCATAATTACCACAGTTTTTTGAAACATTTTTATATTTCCTGGGATATTTAAGGTGCACCCAAGTTGAGGTTCTTGTAAGCAGTGCAGCCCTATATTTGGGGTTGGATCTGTCTTATTGATTTTCAGTTTTCCCAAGGTATATTCCCTAGACTGGAAGTGCCCTTGGCTCTGTGGCTCTGTTGTTTGCTTGTTTTAGGGAACACAATGCACTCCTCCAGTGAGGCAGTTGGCAATTTACATCCCGCCCATCAGCATAAAAAGGCTCCCTGTTCTCCAGGGCCTGTCTTGCCTTTCCGGTTTTTACACATTTTGTGGATGTCCCTTTTGACCGGTCGGAAGTGATACTTCTTTGTAGTGCAGATTTGCATTGCCCGCTTGCTTGCTTGGCCAAAAAGGGCGTATGCGTTTTCTCCTGAATGTATTCAGGAGAAAACGCCTACGCCCTTTTTGGCCAAGTGCGTCATTGTCGAATTTGTGCCCCTCTTCATGTGCTTTAAAGGCGATTCCAACGTACCTCTTGAAATCTGTTTCCTGCTATTCTTTCTCTCTTTCAAGTCCGCCTCGCTGCCTTCGCTCAACAGATTTTTTGGACGATAGTTGTCCTTTATTACTCTTCCAGTTTGTGAATTGCTGTGCCCCTGAGCTCCATTTTTCAACTCGTTTTTTGTGAGCTGTACGCAAGGCCAAAATTTTGGTTCAGGACCTATACTGGTTCCCGGTGGGTGGCTGAGACTCTGGTTAATTCTTCTTCCTGCCGGGAAATTAGAGTGACATGTGCCCGTCCAAATCCCTAACAGCTACTCTCTCATTGGTTCTCCCTCTTCCCTTCCATCCTATGCGAATTTGGCAACCTGTGCGAACCAGGAGGTTAAAGGGGTTGTCTCTCCAAGTTGGGAGATTGATAGTAAAGCAGTTGGAATGTCAAACCGGAACACCAGGAGAGGGACTACTCCTTGCGTTTTAGAAACATTTTGTATTCACAGTGTGTCCATTCTCTAGGTTTCCCGTACATGTTATAGCTGTAGTAATATTCCCTTCAACATGGAGAGTTGGGACCCATGGAATGGGGGCCATGCATTTTTGCTTTAAAGTGTCTGCATTTGCTCACCCAATCTCACCAATCCTCTCAGTCCCAGGTGTCCAGCCTTATGCCACATCCAGCTGTCATTGTAGATAGGGTCATTCCAGGTTTCATCAGAGACCCTGAAGGAAATGTAAAGAATTTCCCTGTTTTTTGGTTTTGTTTTTGAAATTCCTTTTTATAGTGGGTTTGAGCTTATTCTCGCTGCCATGTTTATGCCAGTCTAGACACACTTGATTCCCTTACAGAGACATATCAATACATAGGTTTTAAGATTCTTACTAGTCAGATCTATTCCTCTGCGGGAAATATGGGGTTTGGAGTCCCTTTCACTGAGGAAGGTGTAGGTCTTGTCTATTCCACTGTTGGTTTTAGAAATGGTACCTGTGCTTATATCAAACTCTGGTTTTATGCATCACCCCACCTCTCCTTTCCCCTTACGCAGGCATAAGAGTGTTTTCTAAATGTGACACTCTGTTCTCTTTCCTAACTCAGTTCATGTGTAGCCATGTTTACAGGATCTTCATAAGTGATATCTTATGATAAGTTTCTTTTTCTATGTGACTTATTTCATTTAGAATCATCGTACATGAATCCAATCACTTTGCTGCTCCTGGTCTTATGACATTGATTTCATGGCTGAGGGATAATCCATCGTACATAAATACCACAGTTTTTTGAACCATTTTTATATTTCCAGGGATATTTAAGGTGTACCCAAGTTGAGGTTCTTGTAAGCAGTGCAGCCCTAAATTTGGGGGTTGCTCTGTCTTATTGATTTTCAGTTTTCCCAAGGTATATTCCCTAGACTGGAAGTGCCCTTGGCTCTGTAGCTCTGTTGTTTACTTGTTTTAGGGAACGCAATGCACTCGTCCAGTGAGGCAGTTGGCAATTTAAATCCCGCCCATCAGCATAACATGGCTCCCTCTTCTCCAGGGCCTGTCTTGCCTTTCTGGTTTTTACACATTATGTGGATGTCCCTTTTGACCGGTGGGAAGTGATACTTCTTTGTAGTGCAGATTTTCATTGCCCGCTTGATTGCTTGGCCAAAAGGGCGTATGCATTTTCTCCTGAATATATTCAGGAGAAAACACATACGCCCTTTTTGGCCAAGTTCGTCATTGTCGAAGTTGTGCCCCTCTTCCTGTGCTTTAAAGGCGATTCCAACGAACCTCTTGAAATCTGTTTCCTGCTATTCTGTCTCTCTTTCAAGTCTGCCTCGCTGCCTTCCCTCAACAGATTTTTTGGACGATAGTTCTCCTTTATTACTCTGCCAGTTTGTGAATTGCAGTGCCCATGAGCACCATTTTTCAACTCGTTTTTTGTGAACTGTACGCAAGTCCAAAATTTTGGTTCAGGACCTATACTGGTTCCGGGTGGGTGGCTGAGACTCTGGTTAATTCTTCTTCCTGCCGTGAAATTAGAGTGACATGTGCGCGTCCAAATGCCTAACAGCTACTCTCTCATTGGTTCTCCCTCTTCCCTTCCATCCTCTGCCAAATTGGCAACCTGTGCGAACCAGGAGGTTAAAGGGGTTTTCTCTCCATGTTGGGAGATTGATAGTAAAGCAGTTGGAAAGTCAAAGCGGAGCACCAGGAGAGGGACTACTCGTTGAGATTTAGAAACATTTTGTATTCACAGTGTGTTCATTCTCTAGGTTTCCCGTACATGTTATAGCTGTAGTAATATTCCATTCAACATGGAGAGTTGGGACCCATGGAATGGGGGCCATGCATTTTTGCTTTAAAGGGTCTGCATTTGCTCACCCAATCTCACCAATCCTCTCAGTCCCAGGTGTCCAGCCTTATGCCAGATCCAGCTGTCATTGTACATAAGGTCATTCCAGGTTTCATCAGAGACCCTGAAGGAAATGTATAGAATTTCCCTGTTTTTTGGTTTTGTTTTTGAAATTCCTTTATATAGTGGGTTTGAGCTGATTCTCGCTGCCATGTTTATGCCAGTCTAGACACACTTGATTCCCTTACAGAGACATATCAATACATAGGTTTTAAGATTCTTACTAGTCAGATCTATTCCTCTGCGGGAAATATGGGGTTTTGAGTCCCTTTCACTGAGGAAGGTGTAGGTCTTGTCTATTCCACAGTTGGTTTTAGAAATGGTACGTGTGATTATATCAAACTCTGGTTTTATGCATCACCCCACCTCTCATTTCCCCTTAAGCAGGCATAAGAGTGATTTCTAAATGTGACACTCTGTTCTCTTTCCTAACTCAGTTCATGTGTAGCCATGTTTACAGGACCTTCATAAGTGATATCTTATGATAAGTTTCTTTTTCTGTGTGACTTATTTCACTTAGAATCATCGTACCTGAATCCACTCACTTTGCTCCTCCTGGTCTTATGACATTGATTTCATGGCTGAGGGATATTCCATCGTACATAAATACGACAGTTTTTTGAACCATTTTTATATTTCCTGGGATATTTAAGGTGTACCCAAGTTGAGGTTCTTGTAAGCAGTGCAGCCCTAAATTTAGGGGTGGCTCTGTCTTATTGATTTTCAGTTTTTCCAATGTATATTTCCTAGACAGGATGTGCCCTTGGCTCTGTAGCTCTGTTGTTTACTTGTTTTAGGGAACACAATGCACTCCTCCAGTGAGGCAGTTGGCAATTTACATTCCGCCCATCAGCATAACAAGGTTCTTTCTTCTCCAGGGCCTGTCTTGCCTTTCTGGTTTTTACACATTTGTGGATGTCCCTTTTGACCGGTGGGAAGGGATACTTCTTTGTAGTGCAGATTTGCATTGCCCGCTTGCTTGCTTGGCCAAAAAGGGCGTATGCGTTTTCTCCTGAATATATTCAGGAGAAAACGCTAATGCACGTTTTGGTCAAGTGCGTCATTGTCGAAGTTGTGCCCCTCTTCCTGTGCTTTAAAGGCGATTCCAACGTACCTCTTGAAATCTGTTTCCTGCTATTCTGCCTCGCTTTCAAGTCCGCCTCGATGCCTTCCCTCAACAGATTTTTAGACGATAGTTATCCTTTATTATTCTGCCAGTTTGTGAATTGCTGTGCCCCTGAGCTCCATTTTTCAACTCGTTTTTTGTGGGCTGTACGCAAGTCCAAAATTTTGGTTCAGGAACTTTACTGGTTCCCGGTGGGTGGCTGAGACTCTGGTTAATTCTTCTTCCTACCGGGAAATCAGAGTGACATGTGCCCGTCCAAATGCCTAACAGCTAATCTCTCACTGGTTCTCCTACTTCGTTCAATATTCTGCCAAATTGGCAACGTGTGTGAACCAGGAGCTTAAAGTGGCTGTCTCTCCAATTTGGGAGATTGATAGTAAAGCAGTTGGAAAGTCAAACCAGAGCACGAAGAGAGGGACTATTCGTTGAGTTTTAGAAACCTTTTGTATTCACAGTGTGTCCATTCTCTAGGTTTCCCATACATGTTATAGCTGTAGTTATATTCCCTTCAACCTGGAGAGTTGGGACCCATGGAATGGGGGCCATGCAATTTTGCTTTAAAGGGCCTGCATTTGCGCACCCAATCTCACCAATCCTCTCAGTCCCAAGTGTCCAGCCTTATACCACATCCAGCTGTCATTGTAGATAGGGTCATTCCAGGTTTCATCAGAGACCCTGAAGGAAATGTAAAGAATTTCCCTGTTTTTTGGTTTTGTTTTTGAAATTCCTTTTTATAGTGGGTTTGAGCTGATTGTTGCTGCCATGTTTATGCCAGTCTAGACACACTTGATTCCCTTACGGAGACATATCAATACATAAGTGTTAAGTTTCTTACAAGTCAGATCTAATCCTCTGCGGCAAATATGGGGTTTTGAGTCCTTTTCACTTAGGAAGGTGTAGGTCTTGTCTATTCCAAAGTTGGTTTTAGGAATGGTACCTGTGCTTATATGAAACTCTGGTTTTATGCATCACCCCACCTCTCCTTCCCCCTTACGCAGGCATAAGATTGTTTTCTAAATGTGAGACTCTGTTCTCTTTCCTAACTCAGTTCATGTGTAGCCATGTTTACAGGATCTTCATAAGTCATATCTTATGATAAGTTTCTTTTTCTGTGTGACGTATTTCACTTAGAATCATCGTACCTGAATCCACTCACTTTGCTGCTTCTCGTATTATGACATTGATTTCATGGCTGAGCGATATTCCATTGTACAAAAGTACCACAGTTTTTTGAACCATTTTTATATTTCCTGGGATATTTAAGGTGTACCCAAGTTGTGGTTCTTGTAAGCAGTGCAGCCCTAAATTTGGGGGTGGCTCTGTCTTATTGATTTTCAGTTTTCACAAGGTATATTCCCTAGACTGGAAGTGCCCTTGGCTCTGTAGCTCTGTTGTTTACTTGTTGTAGGGAACGCAATGCACTCCTCCAGTGAGGCAGTTGGCAATTTACATCCCGCCCATCAGCATAACAAGGCTCCCTGTTCTCCAGGGCCTGTCTTGCCTTTCTGGTTTTTACACAGTTGTGGATGTCCCTTTTGACCGGTGGGAAGTTATACTTCTTTGTAGTGCAGATTTGCACTGCCCGCTTGCTTTCTTGGCCAAAAAGGGCGTATTCGTTTTCTCCTGAATATATTCAGGAGAAAACACATACGCCCTTTTTGGCCAAGTGTGTCATTGTCGAAATTGTGCCCCACTTTCCGGTGCTTTAAAGGCGATTCCAACGTACCTCTTGAAATCTGTTTCCTGCTATTCTGCCTCACTTTCAAGTCCGCCTCATTGCCTTCCCTCAACAGATTTTCGGACAATAGTTGTCCTTTATTACTCTGCCAGTTTGTGAATTGCTGTGCCCCTGAGCTCCGTTTTTCAACTCGTTTTTTGTGAGCTGAACGCAAGTCCAAAATTTTGGTTCAGGACCTATACTGGTTCCCGGTGGGTGGCTGAGACTTTGGTTAATTCTTCTTTCTCCCGGGAAATTAGAGTGATATGTGCCCGTCCAAATGCCTAACAGCTACTCTCTCATTGGTTCTCCCTCATCCCTTCCATCCTCTGCCAAATTGGCAACATGTGCGAACCAGGAGCTTAAAAGGGCTGTCTCTCCAATTTGGGAGATTGATAGTAAAGCAGTTGGAAAGTCAAACTGGAGCACCAGGAGAGGGACTATTCGTTGAGTTTTAGAAACCTTTTGTATTCACAGTGTGTCCATTCTCTAGGTTTCATGTACATGTTATATCTGTAGTAATATTCCCTACAATATGGAGAGTTGGGACCCATGGAATAGGGGCCATGCATTTTTGCTTTAAAGTGTCTGCATTTGCTCACCCAATCTCACCAATCCTCTCAGTCCCAAGTGTCCAGACTTATGCCACATCTAGCTGTCATTGTAGATAGGGTCATTCCAGGTTTCATCAGAGACCCTGAAGGAATTGTAAAGAATTTCCCTGTTTATTGGTTTTGTTTTGAAATTCATTTTTATAGTGGGCTTGAGCTGATTCTCGCTGCCATGTTTATGCCAGTCTAGACACACCTGACTCCCTTACAGAGACGTATCAATACATAGGTTTTAAGATTCTTACTAGTCAGATCTATTCCTCTGCGGGAAATATGAGGTTTTGAGTCCCCTTCACTGAGGAAGGTGTAGGTCTTGTCTATTCCACAGTCTGTTTTAGAAATGGTACCTGTGCTTATATCAAACTCTAGTTTTATGCATCACCCCACCTCTCCTTTCCCCTTAAGCAGGCATATGATTGTTTTCTAAATGTGAGACTCTGTTCTCTTTCCTAACTCAGTTCATGTGTAGCCATGTTTACAGGATCTTCATAAGTGATATCTTATGATAAGTTTCTTTTGCTGTGTGACTTATTTCACTTAGAAGCATCGTACCTTAATCAACTCACTTTGGTGCTCCTGGTCTTATGACATGGATTTCATAGCTGAGGGATATTCCATCCTACATAAATACCACAGTTTTTTGAACCATATTTATATTTCCTGGGATATTTAAGGTGTACCCAAGTTGAGGTTCTTGTAAGCAGTGCAACTCTAAATTTCGGGGTGGCTCTGTCTTATTGATTTTCAGTTTTCCCAAGGTATATTCCCTAGACCGGATGTGCCCTTGGCTCTGTTGCTCTGTTGTTTACTTGTTTTAGGGAACGCAATGCACTCCTCCAGTTAGGCAGTTGGCAATTTACATCCCGCCCATCAGCATAACAAGGCTCCCTGTTCTCTAGGGCCTGTCTTGCCTTTCTGGTTTTTACACATTTGTGGATGTCCCATTTGACCGTTGGGAAGTGGTACTTCTTTGTAGTGCAGATTTGCATTGCCCGCTTGCTTGCTTGGCCAAAAAGGGCGTATGCGTTTTCTCCTGTATATATTCAGGAGAAAACGCATACGCCCTTTTTGGCCAAGTGCGTCATTGTCGAAGTTGTGCCCCTCTTCCTGTGCTTTAAAGGCGAATCCAACGTACCTCTTGAAATCTGTTTCCTACACTTCTGCCTCGCTTTCAAGTCCGCCACGTTCCCTTCCCTCAACAGATTTTTGGACGATAGTTGTCCTTTATTACTCTGCCAGTTTGTGAAATGTTGTGCCCCTGAGCTCAATTATTCAACTCGTTTTTTGTGAGCTGTACGGAAGTCCAAAATTTTGGTTCAGGACCTATACTGGTTCCTGGTGGGTGGCTGAGACTCTGGTTAATTCTTCTTCCTGCCGGAAAATTAGAGTGACATGTGCCTGTCCCAATGCCTAACAGCTACTCTCTCATTTGTTCTCCCTCTTGCCTTCCATCCTCTGCAAAACTGGCAACCTGTGGGAACCAGGAGCTTAAAGGGTATGTCTCTCCAATTTGGGAGATTGATAGTAAAGCAGTTGGAAAGTCAAACCGGAGCACCAGGAGAGGGACTACTCGTTGAGTTTTAGAAGGCTTTTGTATTCACAGTGTGTCCATTCTCTTGGTTTCCCATACATATTTTAGCTGTAGTAATATTCCTTCAACAGGGAGAGTTTGGACCCATGAAATGGGGGCCGTGCTTTTTTGCTTTAAATGGTCTGCATTTGCTCACCCAATCTCACCAATCCTCTCAGTCCAAAGAGTCCTGCCTTATACCACATCCAGCTGTCATTGTAGATAGGGTCATTCCTGGTTTCATCAGAGACCCTGAAGGAATTGTAAAGAATTTCCCTGTTTTTTGGTTTTGTTTTTGAAATTCCTTTTTATAGTGGTTTTGAGCTGATTCTCGCTGTCATGTTTATGCCAGTCTAGACACACTTGATTCCCTAACATAGACATATCAATACATAGGTTTTAATTTTCTTCCTAGTCAGATCTCTTCCTCTGCGGGAAATATGGGGTTTTGAGTCCCTTTCACAGAGGAAGGTGTAGGTCTTGTCTATTCCAAAGTTGGTTTTAGAAATGGTACCTGTGCTTATGTCAAACTCTGGTTTTATGCATCACCCCACCTCTCCTTCCCCCTTAAGCAGGCATAAGATTGTTTTCTAAATGTGAGACTCTGTTCTCTTTCCTAACACACTTCATGTGTAGCCATGTTTACAGGATCTTCATAAGTGATATCTTATGATAAGTTTCTTTTTCGGTGTGACTTATTTCACTTAGATTCATCGTACCTTAATCCACTCACTTTGTTGCTCCTGGTCTTATGACATTGATTTCATGGCTGAGGGATATTCCATCGTACATAAGTACCACAATTTTTTGAACCATTTTTATACTTCCTGGGATATTTAAGGTGTACCCAAGTTGAGGTTCTTGTAAGCAGTGCATCCCTAAATTTGGGGGTGGCACTGTCTTATTGATTTTCAGTTTTCCGAAGGTATATTCCCTAGACTGGAAGTGCCCTTGGCTCTGTAGCTCTGTCGTTTACATGTTTTAGGGAACGCAATGCACTCCTCCAGTGAGGCAGTTGGCAATTTACATCCCGCCCATCAGCATAACAAGGCTCCCTGTTCTCCAGGGCCTGTCTTGCCTTTCTGGTTTTTACACAATTTGTGGATGTCCCTTTTGACCTGTGGGAAGTGATACTTCTTTGTAGTGCAGACTTGCATTGCCCGCTTGCTTGCTTGGCCAAAAAGGGCGTATGCGTTTTCTCCTGTATATATTCAGGAGAAAACGCATACACCCTTTTTGGCCAAGTGTGTCACTGTCGAAGTTGTGCCCCTCTTCCTGTGCTTTAAAGGCAAATCCAACGTACCTCTTGAAATCTGTTTCCTACTATTCTGCCTCGCTTTCAAGTCCGCCTCGTTGCCTTCCCTCAACAGATTTTTGGACGATAGTTGTCCTTTATTACTCTGCCAGTTTGTGAATTGCTGTGCCCCTGAGCTCAATTATTCAACTCGTTTTTTGTGAGCAGTACGCAAGTCCAAAATTCTGGTTCAGGAACTATCCTGGTTCCCGGTGGGTGGCTGAGACTCTGGTTAATTCTTCTTCCTGCCGGGAAATTAGAGTGACATGTGCCCGTCCAAATGCCTAACAGCTACTCTCTCATTGGTTCTCCCTCTTCCCTTCCATCCTCTGCAAAATTGGCAACCTGTGCGAACCAGGAGCTTAAAGGGGCTGTCTCTCCAATTAGGGAGATTGATAGTAAAGCAGTTGGAAAGTCAAACCGGAGCACCAGGAGAGGGACTATACGTTGAGTTTTAGAAACCGTTTGTATTCACAGTGTGTCCATTCTCTAGGTTTCCCATAAATGTTATAGCTGTAGAAATATTCCCTTCAACCTGGAGAGTTGTGACCCATGGAATGGGGGCCATGCATTTTTGCTTTAAAGTGTCTGCATTTGCTCACTCAGTCTCAACAATCCTCTCAGTCCCAAGTGTCCAGACTTATACCACATCCAGCTGTCATTGTAGATAGGGTCATTCCAGGTTTCATCAGAGACCCTGAAGGAATTGTAAAGAATTTCCCTGTTTTTTGGTTTTGTTTTTGAAATTCCTTCTTATAGTGGGTTTGAGCTGATTCTCGCTGCCATGTTTATGCCAGTCTAGACTCACTTGATTCCATTACAGAGACATATCAATACATAGGTTTTAAGATTCTTACTAATCAGATCTATTCCTCTGCGGGAAATATGGGGTTTTGAGTCCCTTTCACTGAGGAAGGTGTAGGTCTTGTCTATTCCACATTTGTTTTTAGAAATGGTATCTGAGCTTATGTCAAACTCTGGTTTTATGCATCACCCCACCTCTACTTCACCCTTAAGCAGGCATAAGTGTGTTTTCTAAATGTGAGACTCTGTTCTCTTTCCTAACTCAGTTCATGTGTATCCATGTTTACAGGATCTTCATAAGTGATATCTTATGATAAGTTTCTTTTTCTGTGTGACTTATTTCACTTAGAATCATCGGACCTGAATCCACTCACTTTGCTGCTCCTGGTCGGATGACATTGATTTCATGGCTGAGGGATAGTCGATCGTACATAAATACCTCAGTTTTTTGAACCATTTTTTTATTTCCTGGGATATTTAAGGTGTACACAAGTTGAGGTTCTTGTAAACTGTGCAGCCCTAAATTTGGGGGTGGCTCTGTCTTATTCATTTTCAGTTTTCCCAAGGTATATTCCCTAGACTGGAAGTGCCCTTGGCTCTGTAGCTCTGTTCTTTACTTGTTATAGGGAACGCAATGCACTCCTCCAGTGAGGCAGTTGGCAATTTACATCACGCCCATCAGCATAAAAAGGCTCCATGTTCTCCAGGTCCTGTCTTGCCTTTCTTCTTTTTACACATTTGTGAATGTCCCTTTTGACCGGTGGGAAGTGATACTTCTTTGTAGTGCAGATTTGCATTGCCCGCTTGCTTGCTTGGCCAAAAAGGGCGTATGCGTTTTCTCCTGAATATATTCAGGAGAAAACGCATACGCCCTTTTTGGCCAAGTGTGTCACTGTCGAAATTGTGCCCCACTTTCCGGTGCTTTAAAGGCGATTCCAACGTACCTCTTGAAATCTGTTTCCGGCTATTCTGCCTCGCTTTAAGCCCGCATCGTTGCCTTCCCTCAACAGATTTTCGGACGATAGTTGTCCTTTATTACTCTGCCAGTTTGTGAATTGCTGTGCCCCTGAGCTCCGTTTTTCAACTCGTTTTTTGTGAGCTGTACACAGGTCCAAAATTTTGGTTCAGGACCTATACTGGTTCCCGGTGGGTGGCTGAGACTTTGGTTAATTCTTCTTCCTCCCGGGAAATTAGAGTGACATGTGCCCGTCCAAATGCCTAACAGCTACTCTCTCATTGGTTCTCCCTCTTCCCTTCCATCCTCTGCAAAATTGGCAACCTGTGCGAACCAGGAGCTTAAAGGGGCTGTCTCTCCAATTTGGGAGATTGATAGTAAAGCAGTTGGAAAGTCACACCGGAGCACCAGGAGAGGGACTATTCGTTGAGTTTTAGAAAACTTTTGTATTCACAGTGTGTCCATTCTCTAGGTTTCCCATACTTGTTATAGCTATAGTAATATTCCCTTCAACCTGGAGAGTTGGGACCCATGGAATGGGGGCCATGCATTTTTGCTTTAAAGAGTCTGCATTTGCTCACCCAATCTCACCAGTCCTCTCATTCCCAAGTGTCCAGCCTTATACCACATCCAGCTGTCATTGTAAATACGGTCATTCCAGGTTTCATCAGAGACCCTGAAGGAATTGTAAAGTATTTCCCTGTTTTTAGGTTTTGTTTTTGAAATTCCTTTTTATAGTGGGTATGAGCTGATTCTCGCTGCCATGTTTATGCCCGTCTACACACACTTGATTCCCTTACAGAGACATATCAATACATAGGTTTTAAGTTTCTTACTTGTCAGATCTATTCCTCTGCGCGAAATATGGGGTTTTGAGTCCCTTTCACTGAGGAAGGTATAGGTCTTGTCTATTCCAAAGTTGGTTTTAGAAATGGTACATGTGCTTATGTCAAACTCTGGTTTTATGCATCACCCCACCTCTCCTTCCCCCTTAAGCAGGCATAACAGTGTTTTCTAACTGTGAGACTCTGTTCTCTTTCCTAACTCAGTTCATGTGTAGCCATGTTTACAGGATCTTCGTAAGTGATATCTTATGATAAGTTTCTTTTTCTGTGTGACTTATTTCACTTAGAATTATCGTACCAGAATCCACTCACTTTGCTGCTCCTGGTCTTATGACATTGATTTCATGGCTGAGTGATATTTCATCGTACATAAGTACCACAATTTTTTGAACCATTTTTTTTATTTCCTGGGATATTTAAAGTGTGACCAAGTTAGGTTCTTGTAAGCAGTGCAGCCCTAAATTTGGGTATGGCTCTGTCTTATGGATTTTCAGTTTTCCCAATGTATATTCGCTAGACTGGAAGTTCCCTTGGCTCTGTAGCTCTGTTGTTTACTTGTTTTAGGTAACACAATGCACTCCTCAAGTGAGGCAGTTGGCAATTTACATCCCGCCCATCAGCATAACAAGGCTCCCTGTTCTCCAGGGCCTGTCTTGCCTTTCTGGTTTTTACACATTTTGTGGATCTCCCATTTGACCGGAGGGAAGTGATACTTCTTTGTAGTGCAGATTTGCATTGCCCGCTTGCTTGCTTGGTCAAAAAGGGCGTATGCGTTTTCTCCTGAATATATTCAGGAGAAAACGCATACGCCCTTTTTGGCCAAGTGCTTCATTGCCGAAGTTGTGCCCCTCTTCCTATGCTTTAAAGGCGATTCCAACGTATTTCTTGAAATCTGTTTCCTGCTATTCTGCCTCGCTTTCAAGTCCGCATCGTTGCCTTTCCTCAACAGATTTTTGGACGATAATTTTCCTTTATTACTCTGCCAGTTTGTGAATTGCTGTGCCCCTGAGCTCCATTTTTCAACTCGTTTTTTGTGACCTGTATGCAAGTCCAAAATTTTGGTTCAGGACCTACACTGGTTCCAGGTGGGTGGCTGAGACTTTGGTTAATTCTTCTTCCTCCCGGGAAATTAGAGGGACATGTGCCCGTCCAAATGCCTAACAGCTACTCTCTCATTGGTACTCCCTCTTCGCTTCCATATTCTGCAAAATTGGCAACCTGTGCGAACCAGGAGTTCAAAGGGTCTATCTCTCCAATTTGGATGATTGATAATAAAGCTGTTGGAAAGTCACACCGGAGCACCAGGAGAGGGACTATTCATTGAGTTTTAGAAACGTTTTGTATTCACAGTGTTTACATTTTCGAGGTTTCGCGTACATGTTATAGCTATAGTAATATTCCCTTCAACCTGGAGAGTTGGGACCCATGTAATGGGGGCCATGAATTATTGCTTTAAATGGGCTGCATTTGCTCACCCAATCTCACCAATCCTCTCAGCCCCAGGAGTCCAGCCTTATGCCACATCCAGCTGTCATTGTAGATATGATCATTCCAGGATTCATCAGATACCGTGAAGGAATTGTAATGAATTTCCCTGTTTTTTGGTTTTGCTTTTGAAATTCATTTTTATAGTGAGTTTGAGCTGATTCTCGCTGCCATGTTTATGCCAGGCTACACACATAATTCCCTTACGGAGACATAGCAATACATATGTTTTAGGATTGTTTCTAGTCAGATCTATTCCTCTGCGGGAAATATGGGATTTTGAGTCCCTTTCACTGAGGAAGGTGTAGGTCTTGTCCATTCCACAGTTGGTTTTAGAAATGGTACCTGTGCTTATATCAAACTCTGGTTTTAAGCATCACCCCACCTCTCCTTTCCCCTTAAGCAGGCATAAGTGTGTTTTCTAAATGTGAGACTCTGTTCTCTTTCCTAACTCAGTTCATGTGTAGCCATGTTTACAGGATCTTCATAAGTGACACCTTATGATAAGTTTCTTTTTCTGTGTGACTTATTTCACTTAGTATCATCGTACCTGTATCCACTCATTTTGCTGCTCCTGGTATTATGACATTGATTTCATAGCTGAGGGATATTCCATCGTACATAAATACAACATTTTTTTGAACCATCTTTATATTTCCTGGGATATTTTAGGTGTACCCATGTTGAGGTTCTTGTAAGCATTGCAGCCCTAAATTTGGGGGTGGCTCTGTCTTATTGATTTTCAGTTTTCCCAAGGTATATTCCCTAGACTGGAAGTGCCCTTGGCTCTGTAGCTCTGTTGTTTACTTGTTTTAGGAAACGCAATGCACTCCTCCAGTGCGGCAGTTGGCAATATACATCCCGCCCATCAGCATAACAAGGCTCCCTGTTCTCCAGGGCCTGTCTTGCCTTTCTGGTTTTTACACATTTTGTGGATGTCCCTTTTGACCGGTGGGAAGTGATACTTCTTTGTAGTGCAGATTTGCATTGCCCGCTTGCTTGCTTGGCCAAAAGGGCGTATGCGTTTTCTCCTGAATATATTCAGGAGAAAAAGCATACAACATTTTTGACCAAGTGCGTCATTGTCGAAGTTGTGCCCCTCTTCCTGTGCTATAAAGGTGAATCCAACGTACCTCTTGAAATCTGTTTCCTACTATTCTGCCTCGCTTTCAAGTCCGCCTCGTTGCCTTCCCTCAACAGATTTTTGGACGATAGTTGTCCTTTATTACTCTGCCACTTTGTGAATTGCTCTGCCCCTGAGCTCCATTTTTCAACTCGTTTTTTGTGAGCTGAACGCAAGTCCAAAATTTTGGTTCATGACCTATACTGGTTCCCGGTGGGTGGCTGAGACTTTGGTTAATTCATCTTCCTGCCGGGAAATTAAAGTGACATGTGCCCGTCCAAATGCCTAACAGCTACTCTCTCTTTGGTTCTCCCTCTTCCCTTCCATCCTCTGCAAAATTGGCAACCTGTGCGTACCAGGAGGTTAAAGGGGCTGTCTCTCCAATTTGGGAGATTGATAGTAAGGCAGTTGGAAAGTCAAATCGGAGCACCAGGAGAGCGACTATTCGTTGAGTTTATAAACCTTTTGTATTCACAGTGTGTCCATTCTCTAGGTTTCCCATACATGTTATAGCTGTAGTAATATTCCCTTCAACCTGGAGATTTGGGACCCATGGAATGGGGTCCATGCATTCTTGCTTTAAAGGGTCTGAATTTGCTCACCCAATCTCACCAATCCTCTCAGTCCCAAGTGTCCAGCCTTATACCACATCCAGCTGTCATTGTAGATAGTGTCATTCCAGGTTTCATCAGAGACCCTGAACGAAATGTAATGAATTTCCCTGTTTTTTTGGTTTTGTTTGTGAAATTCCTTTTTATAGTGGGTTTGAGCTGATTCTCGCTGTCATGTTTATGCCAGTCTGGACACACTTGATTCCCTTATAGAGACATATCTATACATAGGTTTAAGATCCTTACTAGTCAGATCTATTCCTCTGCGGGAAATACGGGGTTTTGAGTCCCTTTCACTGAGGAAGGTGTAGGTCTTGTCTATTCCACAGTTGGTTTTAGAAATGGTACCTGTACTTATATCAAACTCTGGGTTTATGCATCAACCCACCTCTCCTTTCCCCTTAAGCAGGCATAAGAGTGTTTTCTAAATGTGAGACTCTGTTCTCTTTCCTAACTGAGTTCATGTGCAGCCATGTTTACAAGATCTTCATAAGTGATATCTTATGATAAGTTTCTTTTCCTGTGTGACTTATTTCACTTAGAATTATCGTACATGAATCCACTCACTTTGCTGCTCCTGGGCTTATGACATTGATTTCATGGCTGAGGGATATTCCATCGTACATAAATACCACAATTTTTTGAACCATTTTTATATTTCCTGGGATATTTAAGGTGTACCCAAGTTGAGGTTCTTGTAAACAGTGCAGCCCTAAATATGGGGGTGGCTCTGTCTTAGTGATTTTCAGGTTTCCCAAGGTATATTCCATAGACTGGAAGTGCCCTTGGCTCTGTAGCTCTCTTGTTTACTTGTTTTAGGGAACGCAATGCACTCCTCCAGTGAGGCAGTTGGCAATTTACATCCCGCCCATCAGCATAACAAGGCTCCCTGTTCTCCAGGGCATGTCTTGCCTTTCTGATTTTTACACATTTGTGGATGTCCCTTTTGACCGGTGGGAAGTGATACTTCTTTGTAGTGAAGATTTGCATTGCCCGCTTGCTTGCTTCGCCAAAAAGGGCATATGCGTTTTCTCCTGAATATATGCAGGAGAAAACGCATCCGCACTTTTTGGCCAAGGGCGTCATTGTCGAAGTTGTGCCCCTCTTCCTGTGCTTTAAAGGCAATTCCTACGTACCTCTTGAAATCTGTTTCCTGCTATTCTGCCTCGCTTTCATGTCCGCCTCGTTGTCTTCCCTCAACAGATTTTTGGACGATAGTTGTCCATTATTACTCTGCCCTTTTGTGAATTGCTGTGCCCCTGAGCTCCATTTTTCAACTCGTTTTTTGTGAGCTGTACGCAAGTCCAAAATTTTGGTTCAGGACCTATACTGGTTTCCGGTGGGTGGCTGAGACTCTGGTTAATTCTTCTTCCTGCCGGGAAATTAGAGTGACATGTGCCCGTCCAAATGCCTAACAGCTACTCTCTCATTGGTTCTCCCTCTTCCCTTCCATCCTCTGCCAAATTGGCAACCTGTGCGAACCAGGAGGTTAAAGGGGCTGTCTCTCCAATTTGGGAGATTGAGAGTAAAGCAGTTGGAAAGTCAAATGGGAGCACCAGGAGAGGGACTATTCATTGAGTTTTAGAAACCTTTTGTATTCACAGTGTGTCCATTCTCTATGTTTCCCATACATGTTATAGCTGTAGTAATATTCCCTTCAACCTGGAGAGTTGGGACCCATGGAATGGGGGCCATGCATTTTTGCTTTAAAAGGTCTGAATTTGCTCACCCAATCTCACCAATCCTCTCAGTCCCAGGTGTCCAGCCTTATACCACATCCAGCTGTCATTGTAGATAGGGTCATTCAAGGTTTCATCAGAGACCCTGAAGGAAAGGTAAAGAATTTCCCTGATTTTGGTGTTTTTTTTGAAATTCATTTCTATAGTGGGTTTGAGCTGATTCTCACTGTCATGTTTATGCCACTCTAGACACACTTGATTCCCTTACAGAGACATATCAATACATAGGTTTTAAGATTCTTACTAGTCAGATTTATTCCTCTGCACGAAATATGGGGTTTAGAGTCCCTTTCACTGAGGAAGCTGTAGGTCTTGTCTATTCCACAGTTCGTTTTAGAAATGGTACCTGTACTTATATCAAACTCTGGTTTTATGCATCACCCCACCTCTCCTTTCCCCTTAAGCAGGCATAAGAGTGTTTTCTAAATGTGAGACTCTGTCCTCTTTCCTAAAGCAGTTCATTTGTAGCCATGCTTACAGGATCTTCATAAGTGATATCTTATGATAAGTTTCTTTTTCTGTGTGACTTATTTCACATAGAATCATCGTTCCTGAATCCACTGACTTTGCTGCTCCTGGTCTTATGACATTGATTTCATGGCTGAGGGATATTCAATCGTACATATATACCACTGTTTTTTGAAACATTCTTATATTTCCTGTGATATTTATTTTGTACCCAAGTTGAGGTTCTTGTAAGCAGTGCAGCCCTAAATTTTGGGGTGGCTCTGTCTTATTGTTTTCAGTTTTCCCAAGGTATATTCCCTAGACTGGAAGTGCCCGTGGCTCTGTAGCTCTGTTATTTTCTTGTTTTAGGGAACACTATGCACTCCTCCAGTGAGGCAGTTGGCAATTTACATCCTGCCCTTCAGCATAACAAGGCTCCCTGTTCTCCAGGGCCTGTCTTGCCTTCCAGGTTTTTACACATTTGTGGATGTCCCTTTTGACCGGTGGGAAGTGATACTTCTTTGTAGTGCTGATTTGCATTGCCCGCTTGCTTGCTTGGCCAAAAAGGGCGTATGCGTTTTCTCCTGAATATATTCAGGAGAAAACGCATACGCCCTTTTTGGCCAAGTGCATCATTGTCGAAGTTGTGCCCCTCTTCCTGTGCTTTAAAGGCGATTCCAACGTACCTCTTGAAATCTGTTTCCTTCAATTCGGCCTCGCTTTCATGTCCGCCTCGTTGCCTTCCCTCAACAGATTTTTGGACGATAGTTGTCCTTTATTACTCTGCCAGTTGGTGAATTGCTGTGCCCCTGAGCTCAATTATTCAACTCGTTTTTTGTGATCAGTACGCAAGTCCAAAATTTTGGTTCAGGAACCATACTGGTTCCCGGTGGGTGGCTGAGACTCTGGTTAATTCTTCTTCCTCCCAGGAAATTAGAGTGACATGTGCCCGTCCAAATGCCTAACAGCTACTCTCTCATTGGTTCTCCCTCTTCCCTTCCATCCTATGCAAAATTGGCAACATGTGCGAACCAGGAGCTTAAAGGGGCTGTCTCTCCAAGTTGGAAGATTGATGGTAAAGCATTTGGAAAGTCAAACCGGAGCACCAGAAGAGGGAATATTCGTTGAGTTTTAGAAACCTTTTCTATTCACAGTGTGTCCATTCTCTAGGTTTCCCATACATGTTATAGCTGTAGTAATATTCCCTTCAACCTGGAGAGTTGGGACCCATGAAATGGGGGCCATGAATTTTTGCTTTAAAGGGTCTGCATTTGCTCACCCAATCTCACCAATCCTCTCAGTCCCAAGTGTCCAGCCTTATGACACATCCATCTGTCATTGTAGATAGGGTCATTCCAGGTTTCATTAGAGAGCCTGAAGGAAATGGAAAGAATTTCCCTGTTTTTCGGTTTTGTATTTGAAATTCCTTTTTATAGTGGGTTTGAGCAGATTCTCGCTGCCATGTTTATGCCAATCTAGACACACTTGATTCCCTTACAGAGACATATCAATACATAGCTTTTAAGATTGTTACTAGTCAGATCTATTCCGCTGCGTGAAATATGGGGTTTTGAGTCCCTTTCACTGAGGAAGGTGTAGGTCTTGTCTATTCCAAAGTTGGTTTTAGAAATGGTACCTGTGCTTATGTCAAACTCTGGTTTTATGCATCACCCCACCTCTCCTTCCCCCTTAAGCAGGCATAAGAGTGTTTTCTAAATGTGAGACTCTGTTCTCTTTCCTAACTCAGTTCATGTGCTGCCATGTTTACAGGATCTTCATAAGTGATATCTTATGATAAGATTCTTTTTCTGTGTGACTTATTTCACTTAGAATCATCGTACCTGAATCCACTCACTTTGCTGCTCCTGGTCTTATGACATTGATTTCATGGCTGAGGGATATTCCATCGTACATAAGTACTACAATTTTTGAACCATTTTTATATTTCCTGGGATATTTAAGGTGTACCCAAGTTGAGGTTCTTATAAGCAGTGCTGCCCTAAATTTGGGGGTGCCTCTGTCTTATTGATTTTCAGTTTTCCCAAGGTATATTCCCTAGACTGGAAGTGCCCTTGCCTCTGTAGCTCTGTTGTTTTCTTTTTTTAGGGAACACAATGCACTCCTCCAGTGAGGCAGTTGGCAATTTACATCCCGCCCATCAGCATAACAAGGCTCCCTGTTCTCCAGGGCCTGTCTTGCCTTCCAGGTATTTACACATTTGTGGATGTCCCTTTTGAACGGTGGGAAGTGATACTTCTTTGTAGTGCAGATTTGCATTGCCCGCTTGCTTGCTTGGCCAAAAAGGGCGTATGCGTTTTCTCCTGAATATATTCAGGAGAAAACGCATACGCCCTTTTGGCCAAGTGCTTCATTGTCGAAGTTGTGCCCCTCTTCCTGTTCTTTAAAGGCGATTCCAACGTACCTCTTGAAATTTGTTTCCTGCTATTCTGCCTCGCTTTCAAGTCCGCCTCGTTGCCTTCCCTCAACAGATTTTTGGACGATAGTTGTCCTTTATTACTCTGCCAGTTTGTGAATTGATGTGCCCCTGAGCTTAATTTTTCAACTCGTTTTTTGTGAGCTGTACACAAGTCCAAAATTTTGGTTCAGTACCTAAACTGGTTCCCGGTGGGTGGCTGATACTTTGCTTAATTCTTCTTCCTGCCGGGAAATTAGAGTGACATGTGCGCGTCCAAATGCCTAACAGCTACTCTCTCATTGGTTCTCCCTCTTCCCTTCCATCCTCTGCAAAATTGGCAACCTGTGCGAACCAGGAGCTTAAAGGGTCTGTCTCTCCAATTTGGAAGATTGATATTAAAGCAGTTGGAAAGTCAAACCGGAGCACCAGGAGAGGGACTATTCATTGAGTTTTAGAAACCTTTTGTATTCACAGTGTGTCCATTCTCTAGGTTTCCCATACATGTTATAGCTGTAGTAATATTCCCTTCAACCTGGAGAGTTGGGACCCATGGAATGGGGGCCATGCATTTTTGCTTTAAAGGGTCTGCATTTGCTCAACCAATCTCACCAATCTTCTCAGTCCCAAGTGTCCAGCCTTATACCACATCCAGCTGTCATTGTAGATAGGGTCATTCCAGGTTTCATCAGATACCCTGAAGGAAATGTAAAGAATTTCCCTGTTTTTTCGTTTTGTTTATGATATTCCTTTTTATAGTGGGTTTGAGCTGATACTCGCTGTCATGTTTATGCCAGTCTAGACACACTTGATTCCCTTACAGAGACATATCAATACAGAGGTTTTAAGTTTCTTACTAGTTAGATCTATTCCTCTGCAGGAAATATGGGGTTTTGAGTCCCTTTCACTGAGGAAGGTGTAGGTCTTGTCTATTCCACAGTTGGTTTTAGAAATGGTACCTGTACTTATATCAAACTCTGGTTTTATGCATCACCCCACATCTCCTTTCCCCTTAAGCAGGCATAAGAGTGTTTTCTAAATGTGAGACTCTGTTCCCTTTCCTAACTCAGTTCATGTGTAGCCATGTTTACAGGATCTTCATAAGTGATATCTTATGATAAGTTTCTTTTTCTGTGTGACTTATTTCACTTAGAATCATCGTACCTTAATCCACTCACTTTGCTGCTCCTGGGCTTATGAGATTGATTTCATGGCTGAGGGATATTCCATCGTACATAAATACCACAGTTTTTTGAACCATTTATATATTTCCTGGGATATTTAAGGTGTACCCAAGTTGAGCTTCTTGTAAGCATTGCAGCCCTAAATTTGGGGGTGGCTCTGTCTTATTGATTTTCAGTTTTCCCAAGGTATATTCCCTAGACTGGAAGTGCACTTGGCTCAGTAGCTCTGTTGTTTTCTTCTTTTAGGGAACACAATGCACTCCTCCAGTGAGGCAGTTGGCAATTTACATCACGCCCATCAGCATAACAAGTCTCCCTGTTCTCCAGGGCCTGTCTTGCCTTTCTGGTTTTACACATTTTTGGATGTCCCTTTTGACCGGTGGGAAGTGATACTTCTTTGTAGTGCAGATTTGCATTGCCCGCTTGCTTGCTTGGCCATAAAGGGCATATGCGTTTTCTCCTGAATATATTCAGGAGAAAACGCGTACGCCCTTTTTGGCCAAGTGTGACATTGTCGAATTTGTGCCCCTCTTCCTGTGCTTTAAAGGCGATTCCAACGTACCTCTTGGAATCTGTTTCCTCCTATTGTGCCTCGCTTTCAAGTCCGCCTCGGTGCCTTCCCTCAACAGATTTTTGGGCGATAGTTGTCCTTTATTACTCTGCCAGTTTGTGAATTGCTGTGCCCCTGAGCTCCATTTTTCAACTCGTTTTTTGTGAGCTGTACGCAAGTCGAAAATTTTGGTTCAGGACCTATACTGCTTCCCGGTGGGTGGCTGAGACTCTGGTTAATTCTTCTTCCTGCCGGGAAATTAGAGTGACATGTGCCCTTCCAAATGCCTAACAGCTACTCTCTCATTGGTTCTCCCTCTTCACTTCCATCCTCTGCCAAATTGGCAACCGGTGCGAACCAGGAGGTTAAAGGGGTTGTCTCTCCAAGTTGGGAGATTGAGAGTAAAGCAGTTGGAAAGTCAAACCGGATCACCAGGAGAGGGACTACTCGTTGAGTTTTAGAAACCTTTTGTATTCACAGTGTGTCCATTCTCTAGGTTTCCCGTACATGTTATAGCTGTAGTAATATTCCCTTCAACATGGAGAGTTGGGACCCATGGAATGGGGGCCATGCATTTTCGCTATAAAGGGTCTGCATTTGCTCACCCAATGTCACCAATCCTCTAAGTCCCAAGTGTCCAGCCTTATGACACATCCATCTGTCATTGTAGATAGGGTCATTCCAGGTTTCATTAGGGAGCCTGAAGGAAATGGAAAGAATTTCCCTGTTTTTTGTTTTTGATTATAAATTCCTTTTTATAGTGGGTTTGAGCTGATTCTCGCTGCCATGTTTATGCCAGTCTAGACACACTTGATTCCCTTACAGAGACATAGTAATACATAGCTTTTAAGATTCTTACTAGTCAGATCTATTCCTCTGCGGGAAATATGGGGTTTTGAGTCCCTTTCACTGAGGAAGGTGTAGGTCTTGTCTATTCCACAGTTGGTTTTAGAAATGGTACCTGTACTTATATCAAACTCTGGTTTTATGCATCACCTCACCTCTCCTTTCCCCTTAAGCAGGCATAAGTGTGTTATCTAAATGTGAGACTCTGTTCTCTTTCCTAACTCAGTTCATGTGTAGCCATGTTTACAGTATCTTCATAAGTGATATCTTATGATAAGTTTCTTTTTCTGTGTGACTTATTTCACTTAGAATCATCGTACCTGAATCCACTCACTTTGCTGCTCCTGGTCTTATGACATTGATTTCATGGCTCAGGGATATTCCATCGTACATAAATACCACAGTTTTTGGAACCATTTTTATATTTCCTGGGATATTTAAGGTGTACCCAAGTTGAGGTTCTTGTAAGCAGTGCAGCCCTAAATTTAGGGGTGGCTCTGTCTTATTGATTTTCAGTTTTCCCAAGGTATATTCCCTAGACTGGAAGTGCCCTTGGCTCTGTAGCTCTGTTGTTTACTTATTTTAGGGAACGCAATGCACTCCTCCTGTGAGGCAGTTGTCAATTTACATCCCGCCCATCAGCATAAAAATGCTCCCTGTTCTCCAGGGCCTGTCTTGCCTTTCTTGTTTTTACCCATTTTGTGGATGTCCCTCTTGACCGGTGGGAAGTGATACTTCTTTGTAGTGCAGATTTGCATTGCCCGCTTGCCTGCTTGGCCAAAAAGGGCGTATGCGTTTTTTCCTGAATATATTCAGGAGAAAACACATACGCCCTTTTTGGCCAAGTGCGTCATTGTCGAAGTTGTGCCCCTCTTCTTGTGCTTTAAAGGCGATTCCAACGTACCTCTTGAAATCTGTTTCCTGCTATTCTGCCTCGCTTTCAAGTCCTCCTCGTTGCCTTCCCTCAATAGATTTTTGGACGATAGTTGTCCTTTATTTCTCTGCCAGTTTGTGAATTGCTGTGCACCAGAGCTCCATTTTTCAACTTGTTTTTTATGAGCTGTACGCAAGTCCAAAATTTTGGTTCAGGACCTATACTGGTTTCCGGTGGGTGGCTGAGACTCTGGTTAATACTTCTTCCTGCCGGGAAATTAGAGTGACATGTGCCCGTCCAAATGCCTAACAGCTACTCTCTCATTGGTTCTCACCCTTCCCTTCCCTCCTCTGCCAAATTGGCAACCTGTGCGAACAAGGAGGTTAAAGGGGTTTTCCCTCAAAGTTGGGAGATTGATAGTAAAGCAGTTGGAAAGTCAAACCGGAGCACCAGGAGAGGGACTACTCGTTGAGTTTTAGAAACATTTTGTATTCACAGTGTGTCCATTCTCTAGGTTTCCTGTACATGTTATAGCTGTAGTAATATTCCCTTCAACATGGAGAGTTGGGACCCATGGAATGGGGGCCATGCATTTTTGCTATAAAGGGTCTGCATTTGCTCACCCAATCTCACCAAACCTCTCAGTCCCAAGTGTCCAGCATTATGCCACATCCAGCTGACATTGTAGATAGGGTTATTCCAGGTTTCATCAGAGACCCTGAAGGAAATGTAAACAATTTCCCTGTTTTTTGGTTTTGTTTTTGAAATTCCTTTTTATAGTGGGTTTGAGCTGATTCTCGCTGCCATGTTTATGCCAGTGTAGACACACATGATTCCCTTACAGAGACATATCAATGCATAGGTTTTAAGATTCTTACTAGTCAGATCTATTCCTCTGTGGGAAATATGGGGTTTTGAGTCCCTTTCACTGAGGAAGGTGTAGGTCTTGTCTATTCCACAGTTGATTTTAGAAATGGTACCTGTGCTTATATCAAACTCTGGTTTTATGCATCACCCCACCTCTCCTTTCCCCTTAAGAAGGCATAAGAGTGTTTTCTAAATGTGAGACTCTGTTCTCTTTCCTAACTCAGTTCATGTGTAGCCATGTTTACAGGATCTTCATAAGTAATATTTTATGATAAGTTTCTTTTTCTGTGCGACTTATTTCACTTAGAATCATCGTACCTGAATCCACTCACTTTGCTGCTCCTGGTCTTATGACATTGATTTCATGGCTGAGGGATATTCCATCGTACATAAATACCACAGTTTTTTGAACCATTTTTATATTTCCTGGGATATTTAAGGTGTACCCAAGTTGAGGTTCTTGTAAGCAGTGCAGCCCTAAATTTGGGGGTGGATCTGTCTTATTGATTTTCAGTTTTCCCAAGGTATATTACCTAGACTGGAAGTGCCCTTGCTCTGTAGCTCTGTTGTTTTCTTGTTTTGGGGTACGCAATGCACTCCTCCAGGGAGGCAGTTGTCAATTTACATCACGCCCATCTGCATAACAAGGCTCCCTGTTCTCCAGGGCCTGTATTGCCTTTCTGGTTTTTACACATTTTGTGGATGTCCTTTTTGACCGGTGGGAAGTGATACTTCTTTGTAGTGCAGATGTGCATTGCCCGCTTGCTTGCTTGGCCAAAAAGGGCGTATGCGTTTTCTCCTGAATATATTCAGGAGAAAACGCATACGCCCTTTTTGGCCAAGTGCGTCATTGTCGAAGTTGTGCCCCTCTTCCTGTGCTTTAAAGGCGATTCCAACGTACCTCTTGAAATCTGATTCCTTCTATTCTGCCTCGCTTTCAAGTCGGCCTCGATGCCTTCCCTCAACAGATTTTTGGACGATAGTTGTCCTTTATTACTCTGCCAGTTTGTGAATTGCTGTGCCCCTGAGCTCCATTTTTCAACTCGTTTTTTGTGAGCTGTACGCATGTCCAAAATTTTGGTTCAGGACCTATTCTGCTTCCGGGTGGGTGGCTGAGACTCTGGTTAATTCTTCTTCCTCCCGGGAAATTAGAGTGACATGTGCCCGTCCAAATGCCTAACAGCTACTCTCTCATTGGTTCTCCCTCTTCCCTTCCATCCTCTACAAATTTGGCAACATGTGCGAATCAGGAGCTTATAGGGGCTGTCTCTCCAAGTTGGAAGATTGATGGTAAAGCATTTGGAAAGTCAAACCGGAGCACCAGAAGAGGGACTATTCGTTGAGTTTTAGAAACCTTTTCTATTCACAGTGTGTCCATTCTCTAGGTTTCCCATACATGTTATAGCTGTAGTAATATTCCCTTCAACCTGGAGAGTTGGGACCCATGAAATGGGGGCCATGCATTTTTGCTTTAAAGGGCCTGCATTTGCTCACCCAATCTCACCAATCCTCTCAGTCCCAAGTGTCCAGCCTTATGACACATCCATCTGTCATTGTAGATAGGGTCATTCCAGGTTTCATTAGAGAGCCTGAAGGAAATGGAAAGAATTTCCCTGTTTTTTGGTTTTGTATTTGAAATTCCTTTTTATAGTGGGTTTGAGCTGATTCTCGCTGCCATGTTTATTCCAATCTAGACACACTTGATTCCCTTACAGAGACATATCAATACACAGCTTTTAAGATTGTTACTAGTCAATCTATTCCTCTGCGTGAAATATGGGGTTTTGAGTCCCTTTCACTGAGGAAGGTGTAGGTCTTTTCTATTCCAAAGTTGGTTTTAGAAATGGTACCTGTGCTTATGTCAAACTCTGGTTTATGCATCACCCCACCTCTCCTTCCCCCTTAAGCAGGCATAAGAGTGTTTTCTAAATGTGAGACTCTGTTCTCTTTCCTAACTCAGTTCATGTGCAGCCATGTTTACAGGATCTTCATAAGTGATATCTTATGATAAGATTCTTTTTCTGTCTGACTTATTTCACTTAGAATCATCGTACCTGAATCCACTCACTTTGCTGCTCCTGGTCTTATGACATAGATTTCATGGCTGAGGGATATACCATCGTACATAAGTACTACAATTTTTTGAACCATTTTTATATTTCCTGGGATATTTAAGGTGTACCCAAGTTGAGGTTCTTATAAGCAGTGCAGCCCTAAATTTGGGGGTGGCTCTGTCTTATTGATTTTCAGTTTTCCCAAGGTATATTCCCTAGACTGGAAGTGCCCTTGGCTCTGTAGCTCTGTGTTTTCTTGTTTTAGGGAACGCAATGCACTCCTCCAGTGAGGCAGTTGGCAATTTACATCCCACCCATCAGC
Organism: Mesoplodon bidens; assembly: GCF_964165515.1. Taxonomy (NCBI): domain Eukaryota; kingdom Metazoa; phylum Chordata; class Mammalia; order Artiodactyla; family Ziphiidae; genus Mesoplodon; species Mesoplodon bidens. Next base: position 3,422,141 of record NW_027671422.1, read on the forward strand.
ATAACAAAGCTCCCTGTTCTCCAGGGCCTGTCTTGCCTTTCTGGTTTTTACACATTTGTGGATGTCCCTTTTGACCGGTGGGAAGTGATACTTCTTTGTAGTGCAGATTTGCATTGCCCGCTTGCTTGCTTGGCCAAAAAGGGGGTATGCGTTTTCTCCTGAATATATTCAGGAGAAAACGCATACGCCCTTTTGGCCAAGTGCTTCATTGTCGAAGTTGTGCCCCTCTTCCTGTGCTTTAAAGGCGATTCCAACGTACCTCTTGAAATTTGTTTCCTGCTATTCTGCCTCGCTTTGAAGTCCGCCTCGTTGCCTTCCCTCAACAGATTTTTGGACGATAGTTGTCCTTTATTACTCTGCCAGTTTGTGAATGGATGTGCCCCTGAGCTTAATATTTCAACTCGTTTTTTGTGAGCTGTACACAAGTCCAAAATTTTGGTTCAGTACCTATACTGGTTCCCGGTGGGTGGCTGATACTTTGGTTAATTCTTCTTCCTGCCGGGAAATTAGAGTGACATGTTCCCGTCCAAATGCCTAACAGCTACTCTCTCATTGGTTCTCCCTCTTCCCTTCCATCCTCTGAAAAATTGGCAACCTGTGCGAACCAGGAGCTTAAAGGGTCTGTCTCTCCAATTTGGAAGATTGATATTAAAGCAGTTGGAAAGTCAAACCGGAGCACCAGGAGAGGGACTATTCATTGAGTTTTAGAAACCTTTTCTATTCACAGTGTGTCCATTCTCTAGGTTTCCAATACATGTTATAGCTGTAGTAATATTCCCTTCAACCTGGAGAGCTGGGACCCATGGAATGGGGGCCATGCATTTTTGCTTTAAAGGGTCTGCATTTGCTCACCCAATCTCACCAATCTTCTCAGTCCCAAGTGTCCAGCCTTATACCACATCCAGCTGTCATTGTAGATAGGGTCATTCCAGGTTTCATCAGAGACCCTGAAGGAAATGTAAAGAATTTCCCTGGTTTTTGGTTTTGTTTATGAAATTCCTTTTTATAGTGCGTTTGAGCTGATACTCGCTGTCATGTTTATGCCAGTCTAGACACACTTGATTCCCTTACAGAGACATATCAATACATAGGTTTTAAAATTCTTACTAGTCAGATCTATTCATCTCGGGAAATATAGGGTTTTGAGTCCCTTTCACTGAGGAAGGTGTAGGTCTTGTCTATTCCACAGTTGGTTTTAGAAATGGTACCTGTACTTATATCAAACTCTGGTTTTATGCATCACCCCACCTCTCCTTTCCCCTTAAGCAGGCATAATTGTGTTTTCTAAATGTGAGACTCTGTTCTCTTTCCTAACTCAGTTCATGTGTAGCCATGTTTACAGGATCTTCATAAGTGATATCTTATGATAAGTTTCTTTTTCTGTGTGACTTATTTCACTTAGAATCATCGTACCTTAATCCACTCACTTTGCTGCTCCTGGGCTTATGAGATTGATTTCATGGCTGAGGGATATTCCATCGTACATAAATACCACAGTTTTTTGAACCATTTATATATTTCCTGGGATATTTAAGGTGTACCCAAGTTGAGCTTCTTGTAAGCATTGCAGCCCTAAATTTGGGGGTGGCTCTGTCTTATTGATTTTCAGTTTTCCCAAGGTATATTCCCTAGACTGGAAGTGCACTTGGCTCAGTAGCTCTGTTGTTTTCTTCTTTTAGGGAACACAATGCACTCCTCCAGTGAGGCAGTTGGCAATTTACATCACGCCCATCAGCATAACAAGGCTCCCTGTTCTCCAGGGCCTGTCTTGCCTTTCTGGTTTTACTCATTTTTGGATGTCCCTTTTGACCGGTGGGAAGTGATACTTCTTTGTAGTGCAGATTTGCATTGCCCGCTTGCTTGCTTGGCCATAAAGGGCATATGCATTTTCTCCTGAATATATTCAGGAGACAACGCATATGCCCTTTTTGGCCAAGTTCGTCATTGTCGATGTTGTACCCCTCTTCCTGTGCTTTAAAGGCGATTCCAACGTACCTCTTGGAATCTGTTTCCTCCTATTGTGCCTCGCTTTCAAGTCCGCCTCGGTGCCTTCCCTCAACAGATTTTTGGGCGATAGTTGTCCTTTATTACTCTGCCAGTTTGTGAATTGCTGTGCCCCTGAGCTCCATTTTTCAACTCGTTTTTTGTGAGCTGTACGCAAGTCGAAAATTTTGGTTCAGGACCTATACTGCTTCCCGGTGGGTGGCTGAGACTCTGGTTAATTCTTCTTCCTGCCGGGAAATTAGAGTGACATGTGCCCTTCCAAATGCCTAACAGCTACTCTCTCATTGGTTCTCCCTCTTCACTTCCATCCTCTGCCAAATTGGCAACCGGTGCGAACCAGGAGGTTAAAGGGGTTGTCTCTCCAAGTTAGGAGATTGAGAGTAAAGCAGTTGGAAAGTCAAACCGGATCACCAGGAGAGGGACTACTCGTTGAGTTTTAGAAACCTTTTGTATTCACAGTGTGTCCATTCTCTAGGTTTCCCGTACATGTTATAGCTGTAGTAATATTCCCTTCAACATGGAGAGTTGGGACCCATGGAATGGGGGCCATGCATTTTCGCTATAAAGGGTCTGCATTTGCTCACCCAATGTCACCAATCCTCTGAGTCCCAAGTGTCCAGCCTTATGACACATCCATCTGTCATTGTAGATAGGGTCATTCCAGGTTTCATTAGGGAGACTGAAGGAAATGGAAAGAATTTCCCTGTTTTTTGTTTTTGTTTTTAAAATTCCTTTTTATAGTGGGTTTGAGCTGATTCTCGCTGCCATGTTTATGCCAGTCTAGACACACTTGATTCCCTTACAGAGACATAGTAATACATAGATTTTAAGATTCTTACTAGTCAGATCTATTCCTCTGCGGGAAATATGGGGTTTTGAGTCCCTTTCACTGAGGAAGGTGTAGGTCTTGTCTATTCCACAGTTGGTTTTAGAAATGGTACCTGTACTTATATCAAACTCTGGTTTTATGCATCACTCCACCTCTCCTTTCCCCTTAAGCAGGCATAAGAGTGTTATCTAAATGTGAGACTCTGTTCTCTTTCCTAACTCAGTTCTTGTGTAGCCATGTTTACAGGATCTTCATAAGTGATATCTTATGATAAGTTTCTTTTTCTGTGTGACTTATTTCACTTAGAATCATCGTACCTGAATCCACTCACTTTGCTGCTCCTGGTCTTATGACATTGATTTCATGGCTCAGGGATATTCCATCGTACATAAATACCACAGTTTTTGTAACCATTTTTATATTTCCTGCGATATTTAAGGTGTACCCAAGTTGAGGTTCTTGTAAGCAGTGCAGCCCTAAATTTAGGGGTGGCTCTGTCTTATTGATTTTCAGTTTTCCCAAGGTATATTCCCTAGACTGGAAGTGCCCTTGGCTCTGTAGCTCTGTTGTTTACTTATTTTAGGGAACGCAATGCACTCCTCCTGTGAGGCAGTTGCCAATTTACATCCCGCCCATCAGCATAACAAGGCTCCCTGTTCTCCAGGGCCTGTCTTGCCTTTCTGGTTTTTACCCATTTTGTGGATGTCCCTCTTGACCGGTGGGAAGTGATACTTCTTTGTAGTGCAGATTTGCATTGCCCGCTTGCCTGCTTGGCCAAAAAGGGCGTATGCGTTTTTTCCTGAATATATTCAGGAGAAAACACATACGCCCTTTTTGGCCAAGTGCATCATTGTCGAAGTTGTGCCCCTCTTCCTGTGCTTTAAAGGCGATTCCAACGTACCTCTTGAAATCTGTTTCCTGCTATTCTGCCTCGCTTTCAAGTCCTCCTCGTTGCCTTCCCTCAATAGATTTTTGGACGATAGTTGTCCTTTATTACTCTGCCAGTTTGTGAATTGCTGTGCACCAGAGCTCCATTTTTCAACTCGTTTTTTGTGAGCTGTACGCAAGTGCAAAATTTTGGTTCAGGACCTATACTGGTTTCCGGTTGGTGGCTGAGACTCTGGTTAATACTTCTTCCTGCCGGGAAATTAGAGTGACATGTGCCCGTCCAAATGCCTAACAGCTACTCTCTCATTGGTTCTCACCCTTCCCTTCCCTCCTCTGCCAAATTGGCAACCTGTGCGAACAAGGAGGTTAAAGGGGTTTTCTCTCAAAGTTGGGAGATTGATAGTAAAGCAGTTGGAAAGTCAAACCGGAGCACCAGGAGAGGGACTACTCGTTGAGTTTTAGAAACCTTTTGTATTCACAGTGTGTCCATTCTCTAGGTTTCCTGTACATGTTATAGCTGTAGTAATATTCCCTTCAACATGGACAGTTGGGACCCATGGAATGGGGGCCATGCATTTTTGCTATAAAGGGTCTGCATTTGCTCACCCAATCTCACCAAACCTCTCAGTCCCAAGTGTCCAGCATTATGCCACATCCAGCTGACATTGTAGATAGGGTTATTCCAGGTTTCATCAGAGACCCTGAAGGAAATGTAAAGAATTTCCCTGTTTTTTGGTTTTGTTTTTGAAATTCCTTTTTATAGTGGGTTTGAGCTGATTCTCGCTGCCATGTTTATGCCAGTGTAGACACACATGATTCCATTAGAGAGACATATCAATGCATAGGTTTTAAGATTCTTACTAGTCAGATCTATTCCTCTGTGGGAAATATGGGGTTTTGAGTCCCTTTCACTGAGGAAGGTGTAGGTCTTGTCTATTCCACAGTTGATTTTAGAAATGGTACCTGTGCTTATATCAAACTCTGGTTTTATGCATCACCCCACCTCTCCTTTCCCCTTAAGAAGCCATAAGAGTGTTTTCTAAATGTGAGACTCTGTTCTCTTTCCTAACTCAGTTCATGTGTAGCCATGTTTACAGGATCTTCATAAGTGATATCTTATGATAAGTTTCTTTTTCTGTGTGACTTATTTCACTTAGAATCATCGTACCTGAATCCACTCACTTTGCTGCTCCTGGTCTTATGACATTGATTTCACGGCTGAGGGATATTCCATCGTACATAAATACCACAGTTTTTTGAACCATTTTTATATTTCCTGGGATATTTACGGTGTACCCAAGTTGAGGTTCTTGTAAGCAGTGAAGCCCTAAATTTGGGGGTGGCTCTGTCTTATTGATTTTCAGTTTTCCCAAGGTATATTCCCTAGACTGGAAGTGCCCTTGGCTCTGTAGCTCTCTTGTTTACTTGTTTTAGGGAATGCAATGCACTCCTCCAGTGACGCAGTTGGCAGTTTACATCCCGCCCATCAGCATAACAAGTCTCTCTGTTCTCCAGGGCCTGTCTTGCCTTTCTGGTTTTTACACATTTTGTGGATGTCGCTTTTGACCGTTGGGAAGTGATACTTCTTTGTAGTGCAGATTTGCATTGCTCGCTTGCTTGCTTGGCCAAAAAGGGCGTATGCGTTTTCTCCTGAATATATTCAGGAGAAAACACATACGCCCCTTTTGGCCAAGTGTGTTATTGTCGAAGTTGTGCCCCTCTTCCTGTGCTTTAAAGGCGATTCCAACGTACCTCTTGAAATCTGTTTCCTGCTATTCTGCCTCTCTTTCAAGTCCGCCTCGTTGCCTTCCTTCAACAGATTTTTGGACGATAGTTGTCCTTTATTACTCTGAAAGTTTGTGAATTGCTGTGCCCGAGCTCCATTTTTCAACTCGTTTTTTGTGAGCTATACGCAAGTCCAAAATTTTTGTTCAGGACCTATACTGGTTCCCGGTTGGTGGCTGAGACTCTGGTCAATACTTCTTCCTGCCGGGAAATAAGAGTGACATGTGCCCGTCCAAATGCCTAACAGCTACTCTCTCATTGGTTCTCAATCTTCCCTTCCACCCTCTCCCAAATTGGCAACCTGTGCGAACCAGGAGGTTAAAGGGTTTGTCTCTCCAAGTTGGGAGATTGATAGTAAAGCAGTTGGAAAGTCAAACCGGAGCACCAGGAGAGGGACTACTCGTTGAGTTTTAGAAACCTTTTGTATTCACAGTGTGTCCATTATCTAGGTTTCCCGTACATGTTATACCTGTAGTAATATTCCCTTCAACATGGTGAGTTGGGACCCATGGAGTGGGGGCCATGCATTTTTGCTTTAAAGGGTCTGCATTTGCTCACCCAATCTCACCAAACCTCTCAGTCCCAAGTGTCTAGCCTTATGCCACATCTAGCTGTCATTGTAGATAGGGTCATTCCAGGTTTCATCAGAGACCCTGAAGGAAATGTAAAGAATTTCCCTGTTTTTTGGTTTTGTTTTTGAAATTCCTTTTTATAGTGGGTTTGAGCTGATTCTCGCTGCCATGTTTATGCCAGTCTAGACACACTTGATTCCCTTACAGACACATATCAATACATAGGTTTTAAGATTCTTACTTGTCAGATCTATTCCTCTGTGGGAAATATGGATTTTTGCTTCCCTTTCACTGAGGAAGGTGTAGGTCGTGTCTATTCCACAGTTGGTTTTAGAAATGGTACCTGTGCTTATATCAAACTCTGGTTTTATGCATCACCCCACCTCTCCTTTCCCCTTAAGCAGGCATAAGAGTGTTTTCTAAATGTGAGACTCTGTTCTCTTTCCTAACTCAGTTCATGTGTAGCCATGTTTACAGGATCTTCATAAGTGATATCTTATGATAAGTTTGTTTTTCTGTGTGACTTATTTCACTTAGAATCATCGTACCTGAATCCACTCACTTTGCTGCTCCTCGTCTTTTGACATTGATTTCATGGCTGAGGGATATTCTATCCTACGTAAGTACCACAATCTTTTAAACCATTTTTATATTTCCTGGGATATTTAAGGTGTACCCAAGTTGAGGTTCTTGTAAGCAGTGCAGCCCTAAATTAGGGGTGGCTCTGTTTTATTGATTTTCAGTTTTCCCATGGTATATTCCCTAGACTGGAAGTGCCCTTGGCTCTGTAGCTCTGTTGTTTGCTTGTTTTAGGGAACACAATGCACTCCTCCAGTGAGGCAGTTGGCAATTTACATCCCGCCCATCAGCATAACAAGGCTCCCTGTTCTCCAGGGCCTGTCTTGCCTTTCTGGTTTTTACACATTTTATGGATGTCCCTTTTGACCGGTGGGAAGTGATACTTCTTTGTAGTGCAGATTTGCATTGCCCGCTTGCTTGCTTGGCCAAAAAGGGCGTATGCGTTTTCTTCTAAATATATTCAGTGGAAGAGACATACGCCCTTTTTGGCCAAGTGCGTCATTGTTGAAGTTGTGCCCCTCTTCCTGTGCATTAAAGGCGATTCCAACGTACCTCTTGAAATCTGTTTCCTGCTATTCTGCATCACTTTCAAGTATGCCTCGTTGCCTTCCCTCAACAGATTTTTGGATGATAGTTGTCCTTTATTACTCTGCCAGTTTGTGAAATGCTGTGCCCCTGAGCTCCATTTTTCTACTTGTTTTTTGTGAGCTGTACGCAAGTCCAAATTTTGGTTCAGGACCTATACTGGTTCCCGGTGGGTGGCTGAGACTCTGGTCAATTCTTCTTCCTGCCGGGAAATAAGAGTGACATGTGCCCGTCCAAATGCCTAACAGCTACTCTCTCATTGGTTCTCCCTCTTCCCTTCCATCCTCTGCCAAATTGGTAACCTGTGCGAACGAGGAGGTTAAAGGGGTTGTCTCTCCAAGTTGGGAGATTGATAGTAAAGCAGTTGGAAAGTCAAACCGGAGCACCAGGAGAGGGACTACTCGTTGAGTTTTAGAAACCTTTTGTATTCACAATGTGTCCATTCTCTAGGTTTCCCGTACATGTTATAGCAATTGTAATATTCCCTTCAACATGGAGAGTTGGGACCCATGGAGTGGGGGCCATGCATTTTTGCTTTAAAGTGTCTGCATTTGCTCACCCAATCTCACCAATCCTCTCAGTCCCAAGTGTCCAGCCTTATGCCACATCCAGCTGTCATTGTATATAGGGTCATTCCTGGTTTCATCAGAGACCCTGAAGGAATTGTAAAGAATTTCCGTGTTTTTTGTTTTGTTTTTGAAATTCCTTTTTATAGTGGTTTGAGATGATTCTCGCTGCCATGTTTATGCCAGTCTAGACACACTTGATTCCCTTACGGAGACATATCAATACATATGTTTTAAGATTTTTACTAGTCAGATCTATTCCTCTGCAGGAAATATGGGGTTTTGAGTTCCTTTCACTGCGGAAGGTGTTGATCTTGTCTATTCCAAAGCTGGTTTTAGAAACGTTACCCGTGCTTATATCAAACTCTGGTTTTATGCATCACCCCACCTCTCCTTTCCCCTTAAGCAGGCATAAGAGTGTTTTCTAAATGTGAGACACTGTTCTCTTTCCTAACTCAGTTCATGTGTAGCCATGTTTACAGGATCTTCATAAGTGATATCTTATGATAAGTTTCTTTTTCTGTGTGACTTATTTCACTTAGAATCATCGTACCTGAATCCACTCACTTTGCTGCTCCTGGTCTTATGACATTGATTTCATGGCTGAGGGATATTCCATCGTACATAAATACCACAGTGTTTTGAACCATTTTTATATTTCCTGGGATATTTAAGGTGTACCCAAGTTGAGGTTCTTGTAAGCAGTGCAGCCCTAAATTTGGGGGTGGCTCTGTATTATTGATTTTCAGTTTTCCCAAGGTATATTACCTAGACTGGAAGTGCCCTTGGCTCTGTAGCTCTGTTGTTTTCTTGTTTTGGGGTACGCAATGCACTCCTCCAGGGAGGCAGTTGTCAATTTACATCACGCCCATCTGCATAACAAGGCTCCCTGTTCTCCAGGGCCTGTATTGCCTTTCTGGTTTTTACACATTTTGTGGATGTCCCTTTTGACTGGTGGGAAGTGATACTTCTTTGTAGTGCAGATGTGCATTGCCCGCTTGCTTGCTTGGCCAAAAAGGGCGTATGCGTTTTCTCCTGAATATATTCAGGAGAAAACGCATACGCCCTTTTTGGCCAAGTGCGTCATTGTCGAAGTTGTGCCCCTCTTCCTGTGCTTTAAAGGCGATTCCAACGTACCTCTTGAAATCTGTTTCCTTCTATTCTGCCCTGCTTTCAAGTCGGCCTCGGTGCCTTCCCTCAACAGATTTTTGGACGATAGTTGTCCTTTATTACTCTGCCAGTTTGTGAATTGCTGTGACCTTGAGCTCCATTTTTCAACTCGTTTTTTGTGAGCTGTACGCAAGTCCAAAATTTTGGTTCAGGACCTATTCTGCTTCCGGGTGGGTGGCTGAGACTCTGGTTAATTCTTCTTCCTGCCAGGAAATTAGAGTGTCATGTGCCCGTCCAAATGCCTAAGAGCTACTCTCTCATTGGTTCTCCCTCTTCACTTCCATCCTCTGCCAAATTGGCAACCTGTGCGAACCAGGAGGTTAAAGGGTTTGTCTCTCCAAGTTGGGAGATTGATAGTAAAGCAGTTGGAAAGTCACAGCGGAGCACCAGGAGAGGGACTACTCGTTGAGTTTTAGAAACCTTTTGTATTCACAGTGTGTCCATTCTCTAGGTTTCCCGTATATGTTATATATGTAGTAATATTCCCTTCAACCTGGAGAGTTGGGACCCATGGAATCGGGGCAATGCATTTTTGCTTTAAAGGGTTTGCATTTGCTCACCCAATCTCACCAATCCTCTCAGTCCCAAGTGTCCAGCCTTATGCCACATCCAGGTGTCATTGTAGATAGGGTCATTCCAGGTTTCATCAGAGACCCTGAGGGAATTGTAAAGAATTTCCCTGTTTTTTGGTTTTGTTTTTGAAATTCCTTTTTATAGTGGGTTTGAGCTGATTCTCGCTGCCATGTTTATGCCAGTCTAGACACACTTGATTCCCTAACGGAGACATATCAATGCATAGGTTTTAAGATTCTTACTAGTCTGATCTATTCCTCTGCGGGAAATATGGGGTTTTGAGTCCCTTTCACTGAGGAAGGTGTAGGTATTTTCTATTCCACAGGTGGTTTTAGAAACGGTACCTGGGCTTATATCAAACTCTGGTTTTATGCATCACCCCACATCTCCTTCCCCATTAAACAGGCATAACAGTGTTTTCTAAATGTGAGACTCTCTTCTCTTTCCTAACTCAGTTCATGTGTAGCCATGTGTACAGGATCTTCCTAAGGGATATCATATGATAAGTTTCTTTTTCTGTGTAAATTATTTCACTTAGTATCATCGTACCTGAATCCACTCACTTTGCTGCTCCTGGTCTTATGACATTGATTTCATGGCTGAGGGATATTCCATCGTACATAAGTACCACAATTTTTTGAACCATTTTTATATTTCCTGGGATATTTAAGGTGTACTCAAGTTGAGGTTCTTGTAAGCAGTGCAGCCCTAAATTTGGGGGTGGCTCTGTCTTATTGATTTTCAGTTTTCCCAAGGTATATTCCCTAGAAGGGAAGTGCCCTTGTCTCTGTAGCTCTGCTGTTTACTTGTTTTAGGGAACACAATGCACTCCGCAAGTGAGGCAGTTGGCAATTTACATCCCGCCCATCAGCATAACAAGGCTCCCTGTTCTCCAGGGCCTGTCTTGCCTTTCTGGTTTTTACATATTTTGTGGATGTCCCTTTTGACCGGTGGGACGTGATACTTCTTTGTAGTGCAGATTTGCATTGCCCGCTTGCTTGCTTGGCCAAAAAGGGGATATGCGTTTTCTCCTGAATATATTCGGCATAAAACGCATACACCCTTTTTGGCCAAGTGCTTCATTGTCGAAGTTGTGCCCCTCTTACTGTGCTTTAAAGGTGATTCCAACGTACCTCTTGAAATCTGTTTCCTGCTATTCTGCCTCGCTTTCAAGTCCGCCTCGTTGCCTTCCCTCAACAGATTTTTGGACGATAGTTGTCCTTTATTACTGTGACAGTTTGTGAATTGCTGTGCCCCTGAGCTCCAGTTTTCAACTCGTTTTTTGTGAGCTGAACGCATGTTCATAATTTAGGTTCAGGACCTATACAGGTTCCTGGTGTGTGGCTGTGACTTTGGTTAATTCATCTTTCTGCCGGGAAATTAGAGTGACATGTGCCCGTCCAAATGCCTAACAGCTAGTCTCTCATTGGTTCTCCCTCTTCCCTTCCATCCTCTGCGAATTTGGCAACTTGTGCGAAGCAGGAGCTTAAAGGGGCTGTCTCTCCAAGTTGGGAGATTGATAGTAAAGCAGTTGGAATGTCAAACCAGAGCACCAGGAGAGGGACTATACGTTGAGTTTTAGAAACCTTTTGTATTCACATTGTGTCCATTCTCTAGGTTTCCTGAACATGTTATAGCTGTAGTAATATTGCCTTCAACCTGGAGAGTTGGGACCCATGGAATGGGGGCCATGCATTTTTGCTTTAAAGGGTCTGCATTTGCTCACCCAATCTCACCAATCCTCTCAGTCCCAAGTGTCCAGCCTTATGCCACATCCAGGTGTCATTGTAGACAGTGTCATTCCTGGTTTCATCGGAGACCCTGAAGGAATTGTATAGAATTTCCCTGTTTTTTGGTTTTGTTTTTGAAATTCCTTTTTGTAGTGGGTTTGAGCTGATTTTCACTGCCATGTTTATGCCAGTCTAGACACACTTGATTCCCTTACAGAGACATATCAATACATAGGTTTTAAGATTCTTACTAGTCAGATATATTCCTCTGCGCAAAATATGGACTTTTGAGTCCCTTTCACTGAGGAAGGTGTAGGTCTTGTCTATTCCATGTTGGTTTTTGGAATGGTACCTGTGCTTATATCAAACTCTGGTTTTATGCATCACCCCACCTCTCCTTGCCACTTCAGCGGGCCTAAGAGTGTTTTCTAAATGTGAGACTCTGTTCTCTTTCCTAACTCAGTTCATGTGTAGCCATGTTTACAGGATCTTCATAAGTGATATCTTATGATAAGTTTCTTTTTCTGTGTGACTTATTTCACTTAGAATCATCGTACCTGAATCCACTCACTTTGCTGCTACTGGTCTTATGACATTGATTTCATGGCTGAGGGATATTCTATCCTACGTAAGTACCACAATCTTTTAAACCATTTTTATATTTCCTGGGATATTTAAGGTGTACCCAAGTTGAGGTTCTTGTAAGCAGTGCAGCCCTAAATTAGGGGTGGCTCTGTCTTATTGATTTTCAGTTTTCCCAAGGTATATTCCCTAGACTGGAAGTGCCCTTGGCTCTGTAGCTCTGTTGTTTACTTGTTTTATGTAACTCAATGCATTCCTCCAGTGAGGCAGTTGGCAATTTACATCCCGCACATCAGCATAAAAAGGCTCCATCTTCTCCAGTGCCTGTCTTGCCTTTCTGGTTTTTACACATTTTGTGGATGTCCGTTTTGACAGGTGGGATGTGACACTTCTTTGTAGTGCAGATTTGTGTTGCACGCTTGCTTGCTTGGCCAAAAAGGGCGTAAGCATTTTCTCCAGAATATATTCAGGAGAAATCGCATACGCCCATTTTGGCCAAGTGCATCATTGTCGAAGTTGTGTCTTTCTTCCTGTGCTTTGCAGGCGATTCCAACGTACCTCTTGAAATCTGTTTCCTGCTATTCTTCCTCGCATTCATGTCCGCCTCGTTTCCTTCACTCAACAGATTTTTGGACGATTGTTGTCAATTATTTCTCTGCCGGTTTGTGAATTGCTTTGCCCCTGTTCTCCATTTTTCAACTCGTTTTTGTGAGCTGAACGCAAATCCAAAATTTTGCTTCACGACCTATACTGGTTCCTGGTGGGTGGCTGTGAGTTTGGTTAATTCTTCTTCCTGCCGGCAAATTAGAGTGTCATATGCCTGTCCAAATGCCTAACAGCTACTCTCTCTTTGGTTCTCCCTTTTCCCTTTCATCCTTAGCCAAATTGGCAACCAGTGGGAAACAGGAGGTTAAAGGAGCTGTCTCTTTACGTTGGGAGATTTATAGTAAAGCAGTTGGAAAGTCAAATCGGACCACCAGGAGAGGGACTGTTCGTTGAGTTTTAGAAACCTTTTGTATTCACAGGGTGTCCACTCTCTTGGTTTCCCGTCCATGTTATAGCTGTAGTAATATTACCTTCAACCAGGAGAGTTGGGACCCATCGAATTGGTGGCATGCATTATGGCTTTAAAGGGCCTGCATTTTCTCCGCCAATCTCTCCATTCCCCTCAGTCCCATGTGTCCAGCCTTATGTCTCTTCCAGCTGTCGTTGTAGATTGTGTCATTCCAGGTTGCATCAGAGCCCTTGAAGGAATTGTGTAAGAATATCGCTGTTTTTTTATTTTTTTTTTTGAAATTCAGTTTTATAATGGGGTTGAGCTGATTTTCCCTTACTTGTTTTTGCCGGTCTAGACAAACTTGATTCCCTTACAGAGACATATAAATACATTGGTTTTAAGATTCTTACTAGTCAGATATATTCCTCTCCTGGAAATAGGGATTTTGAGTCCCGTTCACTACGGAAGAAGTAGTTCTTGTCTATTCTATATTTGGATTATGGAACGGTACCTGTGCTAATATCAAACTCTGGTTTTGTGCATCTCCCCACGTCTCCTTTCCCCTTAAGCATGCATAAGAGGGTTTTCTAAATCTGAAACCCTGTTCTATTTCCTACTACTGTTCATATGTAGCCATGTTTACATTCCCTTCGTAAGTGATATCTTATGTCAGAATGCACCATGGCCCTTGTCATAATAATGCTCCATGACCCCTGTCATCACATTGGACCATGCCTAGTTATCACAATGCTCCATTTCCTTTGTCATCACAATTCTCCTCGTCCTTGTCATCACGATGCTACATGACACTTCTCATCAAAACATTACATGCTCTTGTCATTACAATGCTCCATGACCCCTGTCATCACAATGCTCCCTGACACCAGTCATCACAATGCTTCATACCCCTTGTCATTACAGTGCTCCATGATGCTCGTCATCACAATTACCCAAGGTCTTCTCATCACAATGCTACACGGTTTTGCCATCACAATGCTCCATGCCCTGGTCTTCTCACAGCTCAATGTCCCTTGTCCTCACAATTCTCCTCGTCCTTGTCATCACAATGCTCCATGGCGCTTCTCATCAAAATGTTATATGCCCTAGGCATCAGAATACTCCATGCACTTGTCATCGCAATGCTCCATGACCCCTGTCATAGGAAGCTCCATGTGCTTGTCATCACAATGCTTCACGACCTGGAAATAAAAATTATCAGTGGCCCTTGTCATCACAATGCTCCATGCCCTTGTCATCACAATGCTCCTTTACCTTTGTCACAACAATCCTCCATGACACTTGGCATCACAATGCTCCGTGCTATTGTCATCACAATGGAACATGAAATATGTCATCACAATGCTCCCTGACACCTGTCTTCACAATACTCCATGAACTGGTCATCACAATGCTCCATGCCCTTGTCATCACAATGTGCCATGCCCAATGTCATCACAATAATCCTTGAAACATCTCAGACCAATGCTCCATGCCCCTTTTCATCACAATGCTCCATGAACCCTGTCATCACAATGCACCATGCCCATCATCATAATGCTTCATTCTATTGTCATCACAATGAAATCAAAATGCTCCATGACCTCTGTCATCACAATGCTCCAAACCCTTGTGATCACAATGTTCCATAACACTTGTGATCACAATGCCCCCTGACGCTCGTCATCACAATTATCCATGGCCTTCTCATCACAATTCTCAATGACATTTGTCTTCACAATGCTCAATACCCTTGTCATCACAATGCTCCCGACACTTGTCGTCAGAATGCTCCTTGAACCCTTTCATGACAAGGCTCCATGCCTTTTTCATCACAATGATCCATGCCCTTTTCTTCACGAGGCTCCAAGGCCCCTGCAATAACAATGCTCCTTGCCCTTGTCATCACAAAGCTCCATGACAAATGTCATGAGAATGCTCCATGGCCTTCTCATCACAATGCTCCATGCCATTGTCATCACAATGCTCCAAGACACCTGTAATCACAATGCTCCATTCCTCTTTTCATCAGAATGCTCCATGAGACTTGTCATCACAAGGATCCATGGACTTCTCATCAAAATACTCCAGGACATTGTCATCAAAATGCTCCATTCCCTTATCATCACAATGCTCCATGACCCCTGTCATCACAATACTCCATGTACATTTTCAGCCCAATACTCCATGACCTTCTCACCATAATGCTCCATGCCACATATCATCACAATGCTCCATGACCACTGTCATCACAACGTCCATGACACCTGTCAACACAATGATCCGGGACTCTTGTCCTCACAATGCTCCATTCCCTAGTCATCACAATTCTCCATGCCTGTGTCAGCAAAATGCTACATCACCTTGTCATCACAATGCTCCATGCACTTGTCATCACAATACTCCATTACCACTGTCATCACAATCCTCCCTGAAACTTGGGATCATATTGCTTCATACCCTTGTCATCACAATGTTCCAAACACTTGTGATCACAATGTTCTATAAAACTTGTCATCACAATGCTCCATGATGCCTGTCATGACAATACTCCAAGTACTTATTGTCACAATGCTCCATGACCTTTGTCATCACAATGCTCAATACACTTGTCTTCACAATGCTCCCTGACACTTGTCGTCAGAATGCTCCTTGAACACTGTCATGAAAAGGCTCCATGCCTTTTTCATCAGAATGCTCCATGCCCTTTTCATCACAACGCTCCATGTCATTGTCATCACAATACTCCACAAGCTTGTCATCAGAATGCTCCATGGCCCCTGTCATCACAAAGCTCCATACCGTTAGACATTACAGTGCTCCATGATGCTCGTCATCACAATTATCCATGATCTTCCCATCAAAATGCTCCACGGTCTTGCCATCACAATGCTCCATGCCTTGGTTATCCCAAAGCTCCATGTCCCCAGTCATCACAAAGCTCCATGTCCCCTGTCATCACAATGCTCCATACCCCTTGTCATTAAAGTGCTCCATGACACTCGTCATCACAATTTCCCATGGTCTTCTCATCACAATCCTCCACGCACTTTTCATCAAAATGCTCCATGACCACTGACATCACAATGTTCCCTAACCCCTGTCATCAAAATGTTCCATGACTCTTTTCATCCAATTGCTCCATGACCCTGTCATCACAATGCTCCATTACCCCTGTCATAAAAATGATCCATGACCCGTGCCATCACCATGTTCCACGGCCTTGACATCACAAGGCTCCATGACCCTTTTCATCACAATGCTCCAAGACCCCTGTAATCACAATGCTCCATGCCCCTTTTCATCTCAATGCTCCATGAACGCTGTCATCACAATGCACCATGCCGATCATCATAATGCTTCATGCTATTGCCATCACAATGAAATCAAACTTCTCCATGAACTCTGTCATCACAATGCTCCAAACCATTGTGATCACAATGTTCCATAACACTTGTCATAACAAGGCCCCATGACACTGGTCATCACAATTATCCATGGACTTCTCATCACAATGTTCCATGACCTTTGTCATCACAATTCTCAATACACTTGTCCTCACAATGCTCCCGGACACTTGTCGTCAGTATGCTCATTGAACCCTGTCATGACAAGTCTCCATGCCTTTTTCATCACAATGATCCATGCCCTTTTCATCACAATGCCCCATGCCATTGTCATCACAATACTCCACAAGATTGTCATCAGAAATCTGCGTGACACTTGTCATCACAATGATCCATGAACCCTGTCATCAAAATGTTCCATGACACCTGTCATCACAATGCTCCAGGCCCCTTGTCATTACAGTGCTCCATGATGCTCGTCATCACAATTATCCATGGTCTTCTCATCACAGTGCTCCACGGTCTTGCCATCACAATGCTCAATGCCTTGGTCATCACAATGCTCCATGTCCCCAGTCATCACAATGCTCCATGACCACTGTCATCACAATGCTCCATACCCCTTGTCATTAAATGGCTCCATGACACTCGTCATCACAATTTCCCATGGTCTTCTCATCACAATGATCCACGTCTTTGTCATCAAAATGCTCCATGACCCTTGTCATCACTATGCTCCATGACCACTGTCATCACAATGCTCCATGACACCTGTCATCACAATGCTCCATACCCCTTGTCATTACAGTGCTCCGTGATGCTCGTCATCAAAATTATCCATTGTCTTCTCATAAAAATGCTCCACGTTCTTGCCATCACAATGCTCCATGCCATGGTCATCACAATGCTCCATGTCCCCTGCCATCACAATTCTCCACGTTCTCGGCATCACTATGCTCCATGATACTTCTCTTCACAGTGTTACATGCTTTGTCATCACGATTCTCAATGCACTTGTCATCGCAATTTTCCATGACCCCTGTCATAGCAAGCTCCATGTGATTGTCCTCATAATGCTTCATGAACTTGTCATCAAAATTCTCAATGGCCATTGTCATCACAATGCTCCATGACACTTGTCATCACAATGCTCCTATCCATTGTCATCACAATGGACCATGACATATGTCATCACAATGCTCCAACACCTGTCTTCACAGTACTCCATGACCTTCTCATCACAATGCTCGATGCCCTTGTCATCACAATTCACCATGCCCACTGTCATCTCAATAATCCATGAAAATTGTCAGACAAATGCTCCATGCCCCTTTCATCACAATGCTCCATGCTCTTTTATCACAATGCTCTATGACTCAGGTCATCACAATGCTCCGTGACTCCAGTCATCACAGTGCTTCATGACTTTTGTCATCACAATGATCCATGCCCTCGTCATCACAAGGTTCTGTGACAATTGTCACCACAATGCTCCATGAACATTTAATCACAATTCTCGGTGACCCTTCTCATCACAATGCTCCATGCCTTTGTCAGCACAATGCTCCACATCGTTGTCATCACAATGCTCCTTAAACCTTGTCATCACAGTGCTCCATGCATTTGTCAGCACAATGCTCCACAAGTTTGTCATCACAATGCTCCATGCTCATCTCATCAAAATGTTCTCTCACCACTGATATCACAATGTTCCATCGCTAATCATCACGATACTCCCACACCCCTGTCATTACAATGTTCCATGACCCTTGTCACAACAGTGCTACGTGCCCTTATCATCACAATGCTCCATGACACTTGACATCACAATGTTCCATAACCCCTGTCATCACAATGCTCCTTGACCCTTTTCATCACAATGCTCCACGACCCCTAACATCACAATGTTCCATAAACACTGTCATCAAAATATTTCATGACCATTTCATCCAATTGCTCCATGACCCTGTAATCACAATGCTCCATGCCCATGTCATCACAAAGCTCCCTGACGCATGTCATCAGAATGTTCCATGGCCTTCTCATCACAATGCTCCATGCCCTTTTCATCACAATGCTCCAAGATCCCTGTAATAACAATACTCCATGCCACTTTTCATCTCAGTGCTACATGAACCCTATCATCACAGTGCACCATGCCCATCATCATAATGCTTCATGCTATTGTCATCACAATGAAATCAAAATTCTCCATGACCTCTGTCATCACAATGCTCCAAATCCCTGTGATCACAATGTTCAATAAAACTTGTCATCACAACACCCCATGATGCTGGTTACCACAATTATCCATGGACTTCTCATCACAATGCTCCATGACCTTTGTCATCACAATTCTCAATACACTTGTCATCACAATGCTCCCTGGAACTTGTCATCAGTATGCTCATTGAAAACTGTCATGACAAGTCTCCATGCCCTTTTCATCACAATGATCCATGCCCTTTTCATCACAATGCTCCATGCCATTGTCATCACAATACTCCACAAGCTTGTCATCAGAATGCTCCGTGACACTTGTCATCACAATGATCCATGAACCCTGTCATCAAAATGTTCCATGACACCTCTCATCACAATGCTCCATGCCCCTTGTCATTACAGTGATCCATGATGCTCGTCATCACAATTATCCATGGTCTTCTCATCACAGTGCTCCACTGTCTTGCCATCACAATGCTCCATGACCTGGTTATTCACAATGCTCCATGTCCCCAGTCATCACAATGTTCCATGACCCCTGTCATCACAATACTCCATACCCCTTTTCATTACAGTGCTCCATGACGCTCGTAATCACAATTATCCATGCTCTTCTCATCAAAATGCTCCACGCCCTTGTCATTAAAATGCTCCATGACACTTGTCATCACAATGCTCCATGACCCCTGTCATCACAATGCTCCAAAACCCTTGTCATTACAGTGATCCATGACGCTTGTCATCACAATTTTCAATGGTCTTCTCATCACAATGCTCCACGGTCTTGCCATCACAATGCTCCATGCCCTGGTCATCACACTGCTCCATGTCCCTGACATCACAATTCTCCACGTTCTTGGCATCAGAATGCTCCATGGCACTTCTCATCAAAGTCTTACATGCTTTGTCATCACAATTCTCAATGCACTTGTCATTGCAATGCTCCATGACCCCTGTCATAGCAAGCTCCATGTGCTTGTCATCACAATACTCCATGTGCTTGTCGTCACAATGCTCCATGACATTTGTCATCACAAGGCTCCCTGACACTTGTTCTCAGAATGCTCCTTGAAACCTGTCATGAAAAGGCTCCATGCCTTTTTCATCACAGTGCCCCATGTCGTTTTCTTCACAATGCTCCATGCCATTGTCATCAAAATACTCCACAAGCTTGTCATCAGAATGCTCCCTGACCCTTGTCATCACAATGCTCCATGACCCCTGTTATCACAATGCTCCATACCCCTTGTCATTACAGTGCTCCATGACGCTCGTCATCACAGTTACCCGTGGTCTTCTCATCACAATGCTCCACGATCTTGCCATCACAATGCTCCATGCCTTGGTCATCACAATGCTCCATGTCCCGTGTCATCACAATTCTCGACGTTCTTGGCATCACTATGCTCCAAGACACTTCTCATCACAGTGTTACATGCTTTGTCATCACAATTCCCTATGCACTTGTCATCGCAATGCTCCATGATCCCTGTCATAGCAAGCTCCATGTGCTTGTCATCACAATGCTTCATGAACTGGTCATCAAAATTCTCAATGGCCCTTGTCATCACAATGCTCCATGCCCTTGTCATCACAAAGCTCCATGACCCTTGTCATCACAAAGCTCCATGACCCATGTCATCAAAATGCTCCATTACCTTTGTCATCACAATCCTCCATGACACTTGGCATCACAATGCTCCATTCCATTGTCATCGCAATGACCATGACATATCTCATCACAATGCTCCCTGACACCTGTCTTCACAATACTCCATGACTTTCTCATCACAATGCTCCATGACCTTTGTCATCACAATTCTCAATACACTTGTCATCACAATGCTCCCTGGATCTTGTCATCAGTATGCTCATTGAAAACTGTCATGACAAGTCTCCATGCCCTTTTCATCACAATGATCCATGCCCTTTTCATCACAATGCTCCATGCCATTGTCATCACAATACTCCACAAGCTTGTCATCAGAATGCTCCGTGACACTTGTCATCACAATGATCCATGAACCCTGTCATCAAAATGTTCCATGACACCTGTCATCACAATGCTCCATGCCCCTTGTCATTACAGTGCTCCATGATGCTCGTCATCACAGTTATCCATGGACTTCTCATCACAGTGCTCCACTGTCTTGCCATCACAATGCTCCATGACCTGGTTATCACAATGCTCCATGTCCCCAGTCATCACAATGCTCCATGACCCCTGTCATCACAATACTCCATACCCCTTTTCATTACAGTGCTCCATGACGCTCGTAATCACAATTATCCATGCTCTTCTCATCACAATGCTCCACGCCCTTGTCATCAAAATGCTCCATGACACTTGTCATCACAATGCTCCATGACCCCTGTCATCACAATGCTCCATGACCACTGTCATCACAATGCTCCATGACCCCTGTCATCACAATGCTCCAAACCCCTTGTCATTACAGTGCTCCATGACGCTTGTCATCACAATTATCCATGGTCTTCTCATCACAATGCTCCACGGTCTTGCCATCACAATGCTCCATGCCCTGGTCATCACACTGCTCCATGTCTCTGTCATCACAATTCTCCACGTTCTTGGCATCAGAATGCTCCATGACACTTCTCATCAAAGTGTTACATGCTTTGTCATCACAATTCTCAATGCACTTGTCATCGCAATGCTCCATGACCCCTGTCATAGAAAGCTCCATATGCTTGTCATCACAATACTCCATGTGCTTGTCGTCACAATGCTCCATGACCTTTGTCATCACAAGGCTCCCTGACACTTGTTCTCAGAATGCTCCTTGAAACCTGTCATGAAAAGGCTCCATGCCTTTTTCATGACAATGCCCCATGTCGTTTTCTTCACAATGCTCCATGCCGTTGTCATCAAAATACTCCACAAGCTTGTCATCAGAATGCTCCCTGACCCTTGTCATCACAATGCTCCATGACCCCTGTTATCACAATGCTCCATAGCCCTTGTCATTACAGTGCTCCATGACGCTCGTCATCACAGTTACCCGTCATCTTCTCATCACAATGTTCCACTGTCTTGCCATCACAATGCTCCATGCCTTGGTCATCACAATGCTCCATGTCCTGTGTCATCACAATTCTCCACGTTCTTGGCATCACTATGCTCCATGACACTTCTCATCACAGTGTTACATGCTGTGTCATCACAATTCTCTAGGCACTTGTCATCGCAATGCTCCATGATCCCTGTCATAGCAAGCTCCATGTGCTTGTCATCACAATGCTTCATGAACTGGTCATCAAAATTCTCAATGGCCCTTGTCATCACAATGCTCCATGCCCTTGTCATCACAAAGCTCCATGACCCTTGTCATCACAATGCTCCAAGCCCTTGTCATCAAAATGCTCCATTACCTGTGTCATCACAATCCTCCATGACACTTGGCATCACTATGCTCCATTCCATTGTCATCGCCAAGACCATGACATATCTCATCACAATGCTCCCTGACACCTGTCTTCACAATACTCCATGACCTTCTCATCACAATGCTCCATGCCCTTGTCATCACAATGTGCCATGCCCACTCTCATCACAATAGTCCATGAAATTTGTCAGACCAATGCAACATGCCCCTGTCATCACAATGCTCCATGCACTTTCATCACAATGCTCTATGACCCCTGTCATCACAATGATCCGTGGCTCTAGTCATCACAATGCTTCATGACCATTGTCACCACAATGCTCCTTGAACATATCATCACAATGCTCCGTGACCCTAGTCATCACAATGCTCCATGCCTTTGCCAGTACAATACTCCATGACCCATGACATCACAATGTGCCATGCGCTTGTCATCACAATGCTCCACATCGTTGTCATCACAATGCTCCATAAACATTGTCATCACAATGATCCATGCATTGGTCAGCACAATGCTCCATGACCCATATCATAACAATGTGCCATTTGTTTGTCATCACAGTGCTCCACAACCTTGTTATCACAATGCTCCATGCACTTCTCATCAAAATGCTCTCTCACCAATGATATCACAATGTTCCTTAACTATTCATCTCAATACTCCCTCACACCTGTCATCACAATGTTCCATAACCCTTGTCACAACAATGCTACATGCACTTATCATCACAATGCTCCATGCCCCTGACATCACAATGTTCCATAAACCCTGTCATCACAATGCTCCATGACCCTTTTCATCACAATGCTCCATTACCCCTGACATCACAATGTTCCATAAACACTGTCATCAAAATGTTCCATGACCATTTCGTGCAATTGCTCCATAACCCTGTCATCACAATGCTCCCTGCCCTTCTCATCACAATGCACCACACCCTTGTCATCAAAATGCTCCATGGCCTATGTCATCACAAAGCTCCATGACCCTTGGCATCACAATGCTGCATGCCATTGTCATCACAAAGCTCCATGAAACCTCTCATCACATTGCTCCATGACGTTGTCATCACAAAGCTCCATGACGCTTGTCATCACAATGCTCGATGCCCTTCTCATCACAATGCACCATGCCTTTGTCATTGCAATCCTCCAAGACACATGTATCACTGTGTTCCGTGCACTTGTCATCACAATGCTCCATGCCCACTCTCATCACAATAATCCATGAAACTTTTCAGACCAATGCTCCATGCCCTTGTCATCATAATGCTCCATTACCACAGTCATAACAATGCTCCATGACCCCTGCCATCACAATGTTCCACGGCTTTGTCATCGCAAGACTCCATGACCCTTGTCATCACAATGCTCCAAGACCCCTGTAATCACAATGCTCCATGCCCATGTTATCACAAAGCTCCCTGACGCATGTCATCAGAATGCTTCATGGCCTTCTCATCACAATGCTCCATGCCCTTCTCATCAGAATGCACCATGCCTTTGTCATTGCAATCCTCCAAGACACATGTATCACTGTGTTCCGTGCCCTTGTCATCACAATGCCCCATGCCCACTCTCATCACAATAATCCATGAAATTTTTCAGACCAATGCTCCATGCCCTTGTCATCACAATGCTCCAAGACCCCTGTAATCACAATGCTCCATGCCCATATCATCACAAAGCTCCATGACGCATGTCATCAGAATGCTCCATGGCCTTCTCATCACAATGCTCCATGCCCTTTTCATCACAATGCTCCAAGACCCCTGTAATAACAATACTCAATGCAACTTTTCATCTCAGTGCTCCATGAACCCTGTCATCACAATGCACCATGCCCATCATCATAATGCTTCATGCTATTGTCATCTCAATGAAATCAAAATTCTCCATGACCTCTGTCATCACAATGCTCCAAACCCCTGTGATCACAATGTTCCATAAAACTTGTCATCACAACGCCCCATGATGATGGTTACCACAATTATCCATGGACTTCTCATCACAATGCTCCCTGGAACTTGTCATCAGTATGCTCATTGAAAACTGTCATGACAAGTCTCCATGCCCTTTTCATCACAATGATCCATGCCCTTTTCATCACAATGCTCCATGCCATTGTCATCACAATACTCCACAAGCTTGTCATCAGAATGCTCCGTGACACTTGTCATCACAATGATCCATGAACCCTGTCATCAAAATGTTCCATGACACCTGTCATCACAATGCTCCATGGCCCTTGTCATTACAGTGCTCCATGATGCTCGTCATCACAATTATCCATGGTCTTCTCATCACAGTGCTCCACTGTCTTGCCATCACAATGCTCCATGACCTGGTTATCACAATGCTCCATGTCCCCAGTCATCACAATGCTCCATGACCCCTGTCATCACAATACTCCATACCCCTTTTCATTACAGTGCTCCATGACGCTCGTAATCACAATTATCCATGCTCTTCTCATCACAATGCTCCACGCCCTTGTCATCAAAATGCTCCATGACACTTGTCATCACAATGCTCCATGACCACTGTCATCACAATGCTCCATGACCCCTGTCATCACAATGCTCCAAACCCCTTGTCATTACAGTGCTCCATGACGCTTGTCATCACAATTATCCATGGTCTTCTCATCACAATGCTCCACGGTCTTGCCATCACAATGCTCCATGCCCTGGTCATCACACTGCTCCATGTCCCTGACATCACAATTCTCCACGTTCTTGGCATCAGAATGCTCATGACACTTCTCATCAAAGTGTTACATGATTTGTCATCACAATTCTCTATGCGCTTTTCATCGCAATGCTCCATGACCCCTGTCATAGAAAGCTCCATGTGCTTGTCATCACAATACTCCATGTGCTTGTCGTCACAATGCTCCATGACCTTTGTCATCACAAGGCTCCCTGACACTTGTTCTCAGAATGCTCCTTGAAACCTGTCATGAAAAGGCTCCATGCCTTTTTCATGACAATGCCCCATGCCGTTTTCTTCACAATGCTCCATGCCGTTGTCATCAAAATACTCCACAAGCTTGTCATCAGAGTGCTCCCTGACCCTTGTCATCACTCCATGACCCCTGTTATCACAATGCTCCATAACCTTTGTCATTACAGTGCTCCATGACGCTCGTCATCACAGTTACCCGTGGACTTCTCATCACAGTGCTCCACAGTCTTGCCATCACAATGCTCCATGCCCTGGTCATCACAAAGCTCCATGTCCCGTGTCATCACAATTCTCCACGTTCTTGGCATCACTATGCTCCATGACACTTCTCATCACAATGTTACATGCTTTGTCATCACAATTCTCTATGCACTTGTCTTCGCAATGCTCCATGATCCCTGTCATAGCAAGCTCCGTGTGCTTGTCATCACAATGCTCCATGAACTGGTCATCAAAATTCTCAATGGCCCTTGTCATCACAATGCTCCATGCCCTTGTCATCACAAAGCTCCATGACCCTTGTCATCACAATGCTCCAAGCCCTTGTCATCAAAATGCTCCATTACCTTTGTCATCACAATCCTCCATGACACGTGGCATCACAATGCTCCATTCCATTGTCATCGCAATGACCATGACATATGTCATCACAACGCTCCCTGACTCCTGTCTTCACAATACTCCATGACCTTCTCATCACAATGCTCCATGCCCTTGTCATCACAATGCGCCATGCCCACTCTCATCACAATAGTCCATGAAATTTGTCAGACCAATGCAACATGCCCCTGTCATCACAATGCTCCATGCACTTTCATCACAATGCTCTATGACCCCTGTCATCACAAAATGCTCCGTGACCCCAGTCATCACAATGCTTCATGACCATTGTCACCACAATGCTCCATGAACATATCATCACTATGCTCCGTGACCCTAGTCATCACAATGCTCCATGCCTTTGCCAGCACAATACTCCATGACCCATGGCATCACAATGAACCATGTGCTTGTCATCACAATGCTCCACATCGTTGTCATCACAATGCTCCATAAACCTTGTCATCACAATGATCCATGCGTTTGTCAGCACAATGCTCCATGACACATATCATAACAATGTGCCATGCGTTTGTCATCACAGTGCTCCACAACCTTGTTATCACAATGCTCCATGCACTTCTCATCAAAATGCTCTCTCACCAATGATATCACAATGTTCCTTAACTAATCATCTCAATACTCACTCACACCTGTCATCAGAATGTTCCATAAACCTTGTCAGAACAATGCTACATGCACTTATCATCACAATGCTCCATGCCCCTGACATCACAATGTTCCATAAACACTGTCATCAAAATGTTCCATGACCATTTCATCCAATTGCTCCATGACCCTGTCATCACAATGCTTCCTGCCCTTCTCATCACAATGCACCACACCCTTGTCATCAAAATGCTCCATGGCCTATGTCATCACAAAGCTCCATGACCCTTGGCATCACAATGCTGCATTCCATTGACATCACAAAGCTCCATGAAACCTCTCATCACATTGCTCCATGACGTTGTCATCACAAAGCTCCATGACGCTTGTCATCACAATGCTCGATGCCCTTCTCATAACAATGCACCATGCCTTTGTCATTGCAATCCTCCAAGACACATGTATCACTGTGTTCCGTGCACTTGTCATCACAATGCTCCATGCCCACTCTCATCACAATAATCCATGAAACTTTTCAGACCAATGCTCCATGCCCATGTCATCACAATGCTCCATTACCACAGTCATAACAATGCTCCATGACCCCTGCCATCACAATGTTCCACGGCTTTGTCATCGCAAGACTCCATGACCCTTGTCATCACAATGCTCCAAGACCCCTGTAATCACAATGCTCCATGCCCATGTTATCACAAAGCTCCCCGACGCATGTCATCAGAATGCTCCATGGCCTTCTCATCACAATGCTCCATGGCCTTCTCATCAGAATGCACCATGCCTTTGTCATTGCAATCCTCCAAGACACATGTATCACTGTGTTCCGTGCCCTTGTCATCACAATGCTCCATGCCCACTCTCATCACAATAATCCATGAAATTTTTCAGACCAATGCTCCATGCTCTTGTCACCACAATGCTCCAAGACCCCTGTAATCACAATGCTCCATGCCCATGTCATCACAAAGCTCCATGATGCATGTCATCAGAATGCTCCATGGCCTTCTCATCACAATGCTCCATGCCCTTTTCATCACAATGCTCCAAGACCCCTGTAATAACAATACTCAATGCCACTTTTCATCTCAGTGCTCCATGAACCCTGTCATCACAATGCACCATGCCCATCATCATAATGCTTCATGCTATTGTCATCACAATGAAATCAAAATTCTCCATGACCTCTGTCATCACAATGCTCCAAACCCCTGTGATCACAATGTTCCATAAAACTTGTCATCACAACGCCCCATGATGATGGTTACCACAGTTATCCATGGACTTCTCATCACAATGCTCCCTGGAACTTGTCATCAGTATGCTCATTGAAAACTGTCATGACAAGTCTCCATGCCCTTTTCATCACAATGATCCATGCCCTTTTCATCACAATGCTGCATGCCATTTTCATCACAATACTCCACAAGCTTGTCATCAGAATGCTCCGTGACACTTGTCATCACATTGATCCATGAACCCTGTCATCAAAATGTTCCATGACACCTGTCATCACAATGCTCCATGCCACTTGTCATTACAGTGCTCCATGATGCTCGTCATCCCATTTATAAATGGTCTTCTCATCACAGTGCTCCACTGTCTTGCCATCACAATGCTCCATGACATGGTAATTACAATGCTCCATGTCCCCAGTCATCACAATGCTCCATGACCCCTGTCATCACAATACTCCATACCCCTTTTCTTTACAGTGCTCCATGACGCTCGTAATCACAATTATCCATGCTCTTCTCATCACAATGCTCCACGCCCTTGTCATCAACATGCTCCATGACACTTGTCATCACAATGCTCCATGACAACTCTCATCACAATGCTCCATGACCCCTGTCATCACAATGCTCCACACCCCTTGTCATTACAGTGCTCCATGACACTTGTCATCACAATTATCCATGGTCTTCTCATCACAATGCTCCATGGTCTTGCCATCACAATGCTCCATGCCCTGGTCATCACACTGCTCCATGTCCCTGTCATCACAATTCTCCACGTTCTTGGCATCACTATGCTCCATGACACTTCTCATCAAAGTCTTACATGCTTTGTCATCACAATTCTCTATGCCCTTGTCATCACAATACTCCATGACCCCTGTCATAGCAAGCTCCATGTGCTTGTCATCACAATACTCCATGTGCTTGTCGTCACAATGCTCCATGACCTTTGTCATCACAAGGCTCCCTGAAATTTGTTGTCAGAATGCTCCTTGAAACATGTCATGAAAAGGCTCCATGCCTTTTTCATCACAATGCCCCATGCCGTTTTCTTCACAATGCTCCATGCCATTGTCATCAAAATACTCCACAAGCTTGTCATCAGAGTGCTCCCTGACCCTTGTCATCACAATGCTTCTTGACCCCTGTTATCACAATGCTCCATACCCCTTGTCATTACAGTGCTCCATGACGCTCGTCATCACAGTTACCCGTGGCCTTCTCATCACAATTCTCCACGGTCTTTTCATCACAATGCTCCATGCCCTGGTCATCACAATTCTCCATGCCCCTTGTCATCACAATTCTCCACGTTCTTGGCATCACTATGCTCCATGACACTTCTCATCACAGTGTTACATGCTTTGTCATCACAATTCTCTATGCACTTGTCATCGCAATGCTCCATGATCCCTGTCATAGCAAGCTCCATGTGCTTGTCATCACAATGCTTCATGAACTGGTTATCAAAATTCTCAATGGCCCTTGTCATCACAATGCTCCATGCCCTTGTCATCAAAATGCTCCATTACCTTTGTCATCACCATCCTTCATGTCACTTGGCATCACAATGCTCCATTCCATTGTCATCGCAATGACCATGACATATCTCATCACAATGCTCCCTGACACCTGTCTTCACAATACTCCATGACCTTCTCATCACAATGCTCCATGCCCTTGTCATCACAATGCGCCATGCCCACTCTCATCACAATAGTCCAAGAAATTTGTCAGACCAATGCAACATGCCCCTGTCATCACAATGCTCCATGCACTTTCATCACAATGCTCTATGACCCCTGTCATCACAATGCTCCGTGACTCCAGTCATCACAATGCTTCATGACCATTGTCACCACAATGCTCCATGAACATATCATCACAATGCTCCGTGACCCTAGTCATCACAATGCTCCATGCCTTTGTCAGCACAATACTCCATGACCCATGGCATCACAATGCGCCATGCGCTTGTCATCACAATGCTCCACATCGTTGTCATCACAATGCTCCATAAACCTTGTCATCACAATGCTCCATGCGTTTGTCAGCACAATGCTCCATGACCCATATCATCACAATGTGCCATGCGTTTCTCATCACAGTGCTCCACAACCTTGTTATCACAATGCTCCATACACTTCTCATCAAAATGCTCTCTCACCAATGATATCACAATGTTCCATCACTAATCATCTCAATACTCCCTCAAGCCTGTCATCACAGTGTTCCATAACCCTTGTCACTACAATGCTACATGCATTTATCATCACAATGCTCCATGCCCCTGACATCACAATGTTCCATAACCCCTGTCATCACAATGCTATATGACCCTTTTCATCACAATGCTGCATGACCCCTGATAACACAATGTTCCATAACCCCTGTCATCAAAATGTTCCATGACCCTTTTCATCCAATTGCTCCATGACCCTGTCATCACAATGATCCCTGCACTTCTCATCACAATGCACCACGCCCTTGTCATCAAAATGCTCCATGGCCTAAGTCATCACAAAGCTCCATGACACTCGGCATCACAATGCTGCATGCCATTGTCATTGCAATCCTCCATGACACATGTATCACTGTGTTCCGTGCCCTTGTCATCAGAATGCTCGATGCCCACTCTCATCACAATAATCCATGAAACTTTTCAGACCAATGTTCCATGCCCTTGTCATCACAATGCTCCATTACTCCTGTCCTAAAAATGATCCATGACCCGTGCCATCACCATGTTCCACGGCCTTGTCATCACAAGGCTCCATGACCCTTGTCATCACAGTGTTCCAAGACACCTGTAATCACAAAGCTCCATGCCCCTCTTCATCTCAATGCTCCATGAACCCTGTCATCACAATGCACCATGCCGATAATCATAATGCTTCATGCTATTGCCATCACAATGAAATCAAAATTCTCCATGACTTCGTCATCACAATGCTCCAAACCCTTGTGATCACAATGTTCAATAACACTTATCATCACAACACCCCATGACGCTCATCATCACAATTATCCATGGTCTTCTCATCACAGTGCTCCATGACCTTTGTCATCACAATGCTCAATACACTTGTTATCACAATGCTCCCTGACACTTGTCATCAGTATGCTCCTTGAACCCTGTCATGAAAAGGCTCCATGTCTTTTTCATAACAATGATCCATGCCCTTTTCATCACAATGCTTCAAGACCCCTGTAATCACCATGTTCCACGGCCTTGTCATCACAAGGCTCCATGACTCTTGTCATCACAATGCTCCAATACCCTTGTAATCACCATGCTCCATGCCCCTTTTCATCTCATTGCTTCATGAACCCTGTCATCACAATGAACCATGCCCATTATGATAATGCTTCATGCTATTGTTATCACAATGAAATCAAAATTCTCCATGACCTCTGTCATCACAATGCTCCAAACCCTTGTGATCACAATGTTCCATAACTCTTGCCATCACAACGCCCCATGCCGCTGGTCATCACAATTATCCATGGACTTCTCATCACAATGCTCTATGACCTTTGGCATCACAATTCTCAGTACACTGGTCATCACAATGCTCCCTGACACTTGTCGTCAGTATGCTCCTTGTACCCTGTCATGACAAGTCTCCATGCCTTTTTCATCACAATGATCCATGCCATTGTCATCACAATGCTCCATGCCATTGTCATCACAATACTCCACAAGCTTGTCATCAGAATGCTCCGTGACCCTTGTCATCACAATGCTCCATGACACCTGTCAACACAATGCTCCATACCCCTTGTCATTACAGTTCTCCATGATGCTCGTCATCACAATTATCCATGGTCTTCTCATCACAGTGCTCCACGGTCTTGCCATCACAATGCTCCATGCCCTGATCATCACAATACTCCATGTACCTTGTTATCACAATTCTCCATGTCCTTGTCATCACAATGCTCCATGACAGTTCTCATCACAATGATACATGCTATTGTCATCACAATTCTCCATGCACTTGTCATCGCAATGCCCCATGACCCCTGTCATAGCAAGTTCCATGCCTTTGTCATCACAATGCTTCACGAAATTTTCATCAAAATTCTCAATGCCCGTTGTCATCACAATGCTCCATGCCCTTGTCATCACAATGCTCCAAGCCCTTGTCATCACAATGCTCCATTACCTTTGTCATCACAATCCGCCATAACACTTGTGCATCACAATGCTCCATGCCATTGTCATCACAATGGGCCATGAAATATGTCATCACAATGCTCCCAGACACCTTTCTTCACAATATTCCATGCCCTTGTCATCCCAATGTGCCATGCCCACTCTCAACACATTTATCCATTAAACTTATCAGACCAGTGCTCCATGCACCTGTCATCAAAATGCTCCATGTCATTTTCATCACAATGCTCCATGAACCCTCTCATCACATTGTTCCATGCCCTTGTCATCACAAAGCCCCATGATGCTTGTCATCACAGTACCCGATGCTCTTCTCACCACAATGCTCCATGCCCTTGTCATTACAATCCATCATGGCCCATGTATCAGAGTGTTCAGTGCCCTTGTCATCACAATGCTCCATGCCCACTCTCATCACAATAATCCACGAAACTTTTCAGAACAATGCTCCATGCCCTTCTCATCACAATGCTCCATTACCCCTGTCATAACAATGCTCCATGACACCTTCCATCACAATGTTCCACAGCCTTGTCATCAAAATTCTCAATGACCCTTGTCATCACAATGCTCCAAGAACCCTGTAATCACAATGCTCCATGCCCTTGTCATCACAAAGCTCCAAGACGCATGTCATCAGAATGTTCCATGGCCTTCTCATTCATGATGCTCTATGCCCATGTCATCACAATGCTCCAAGACTCCTGTAATCACAATGCTCCATTACCCTTTTCATCTCAATGCACCATGAACACTGTCATCACAATGCACCATGCCCCTTTTCATCTCAATGCTCCATGAACCCTGTTATCACAATGCACCATGCCCATCATCATAATGGTTCAGGCTATTGTCATAACAATGAAATAAAAATGCTCCATAACCTCTGTCATCACAATGCTCCAAATCCTTGTGATCACAATGTTCCATAACACTTATCCTCACAACGCCCCATGACACTTGTCATAAAAATTATCCATGGTCTTCTCATCACAATGCTCCATGATCTTTGTCATCACAATTCTCAATACCCTTGTCATCACAATGCTCCCTGACACTTGTTTTCATTATGCTCCTTGAACACTGTCATGACAAGGCTCCATGCCTTTTTCATGACAATGATCCATGCCCTTTTCATCACAGTGTTCCAAGACCTCTGTAATCACAATGCTCCATGCCCTTGTCATCACAAAGCTCCATGATGCATGTCATCAGAACGCTCCATGGCCTTCTCATCC
Source organism: Mesoplodon bidens (assembly GCF_964165515.1). Classification (NCBI taxonomy): domain Eukaryota; kingdom Metazoa; phylum Chordata; class Mammalia; order Artiodactyla; family Ziphiidae; genus Mesoplodon; species Mesoplodon bidens. The sequence continues at coordinate 3,454,825 of NW_027671422.1, forward strand.
CAATGCTTCATGCCCTTGTCATCACAATGCTCCAAGACCGCTGTAATCACAAGGCTCACTGCCCCTTTTCATCAGAATGTTCCATGAGACTTGTAATCACAAGGCTCCATGGTCTTCTTATCACAGTGCTCCAGTACCTTGTCATCACAGTGCTCCATGAACCCTGTCATCACAATGCTCCATGACCACTGTCATCACAACGCTCCATGAACCCTGACAACACAATGATCTGGGACACTTGTCATCAAAATGCTCCATGAACCTTGTCATCACAGTGATCCATGCCCTTGTCATCCCAATGCTCCATGAACCTTGTCATCACAATGCTCCTTGCCTTTGTCAGCAAAATGCTACATAATCTTGTCATCACAATGCTCCATGCGCTTGTCATCACATTGCTCCATGTCTTTGGCATCATATTGCTTCATGCCCTTGTCATCTCTCTCTTGCCTCTCTGCTTTTTACAGATATTCGGATGTCCCTTTTGACCGGTGGGAAGTGACAATTCTTTGTAGTGTGGATTTGCATTGTGCATTTGCTTGATTGGCCAGAAAGGGCGTATGCGTTTTCTCCTGAATATATTCAGGAGAAAAGGCATATGCCCTTTTTGGCCAAGGGCATCACTGTCCAAGTTGTGATGCTTCTCCTGTGCTTTAAAGGTGATTCCAATTTACCTCTTGAAATATGTTTTGTGCAATTCTGCCTCATTTTCCAGTCCCCTTCTTTGCCTTCCCTCAACAGATTTTTGGAAGAGAGTAGTCCTTTATAACTCTGCAGGTTTTTGAATTGCTGTGCCGCTGAGCCCCAATTTTCAAATCCCATTTTTGTGAGCTGGCCACAAATCCACAATTTTGCTTCAGGACCTATACTGGTTCCAAGGGTGGCTATATTGGTTCCCTGTGGGTGGCTGAGGCTTTGGTTAATTCTTCTTCCTGCCGGGAAATTAGAGTGACCTGTGCCCGTCCAAATGTCTACATCTAATCTCTGATAGGTTCTCCCTCTTCCCTTTCATCCTCTGCACAATTAGCAAACTGTGTGTACCAGGAGGTTATAGGGGCTGACTCTCCTAAGTTGGTATATTGATAGTAAAGCAGTTGGAATACCAAACTGGAGCAGAAGGAGAAGAAAAATTAGGAGAGTTTTAGAAACCTTTCGCCATCACATGTTGTCCATTCTCTAGGTTTCCCATACATGTTATAACTGTAGTGATATTCCCTTCTACCTGGAGATTTGGGACCCATGGGATGGTTGCATGCATTACTACCTTAACGGTCTGCATTTTCTATCCCAATCTCACCAGTCCTCTCAGCCCCAAGTGTCGAGCTTTATGTCTCATCCAGCTGTCTTTGCCGATAGGGTCATTCCAGGTTTCATCAGAACCTTTGAAGGAATTGTGTAAGAATTTCGCTGTTTTTTGGTTTCGTTTTTGAAATTCATGTTTATAATGGGGTTGAGCTGATCATCACTGACTTGTTTATGCTGGTCTAGACACAATTGATTCCCTTACGGAGACATATCAATACATAGGTTTTAAGATTCTTACTAGTCAGATATATACCTATGTGGGAAATCAGGGTGTTGAGTCCCGTTCACTGAGGAAGGTGTAGCTCTTGTCTATTCTGTATTTGGTTTATGGAATGGTACCTGTGTTAATATCAAACTCTGGATTTATGCATCACCCAACCTCTCCTTTCTCCTGAAGCAGGCCTAAGATTTTTTTTTTTATATGTGAGACTCTGTTCTCTTTTCTAATTCAGTTCATGTGTTGTGATATAGACATTCCCTCTATAAGTGATATCTTATGATAAGATTATTTTTCTGTGTGACTAATTTCCCTTAGAATCATCATACTTAAATCCACGCATTATGCTGCTACTGGCCTTATATACATTGATTTCACGTCTGAGTGATATTCCGTTTTACAAAATTACCACAAGTTCTTTATGCATTTCTGTTTTTCCTGGGATATTTTAGGTGTACCAAAGTTGAGGTTCTTGTATGCAGAGCAGCCCTAAACTTTGGGGTGCCTGTGTCTTATTGATATTTAGTCTTCCGAAGTTATATGCCCATGAATTGAAGTCCCCTTTGCTCGGGGGATTTGTATTTTAGATGTTTTAGTTAACAGCATACACTTCTTCAGAGTGGCTCTTGGATATTTATACCCCACCCATCAGCGTGACTTGGCTCCCTGTTTGCCATGGCCTCTCCTGCATTTCTGGTTTGTACACATTTTTTGGATGGCCTAACTGAGCAGTGGAAATTGAGACTTCTTTGTTGTGCAGATATGCATTTCCCTCTTGCTTGGTTGGCCAAAAACTCTGTCTGTGTTTGTTTTTCTGAAGATATTCACAAAAAAAACGCATACACCCTTTTGCCCAACTGCATCACTTTATAAATTCTGCTGCTTTTCATATGCTTTAACAGTGAGTAGAATCTATCTTTTGAAATCTGTTTCCTGCAATTCTGCCTCTCATTCATATCCTCTTCGTTGCCTTACCTGAATATATTTTTGGACGTTGGTTATTGTTTATATCTTTGCAGGTCTTTGAATTGTCTGCTCCTGAGCTGCATTTTGCAACTCGCTTTTTTTTGTGTGCTGTATGCCAAACCATTGGATTGCTTCAGGCCCAATTCTGGTTCTGGGGAGGCAGGATGAGCCTTTGGTTAATTCTTCTTCTAATAGGAAATTAGAGTGACATGTTCCTGTCAAAACTCCTACAGCTAATCTCTCATTGGTTCCCCCTCTTCCCATTTATCCTCTGCACAAATTGAAAACTGTGTAAAACAGGAGGTTAAAGGTGCTGATTCTCCAAGTGGGGAGATTGTTAGTAATGTGGCTGGAATGGCAAAACCCAGCACCAGGAGATCAAAAATAAGGTGCATTTTAGACACCTTTCCTGAGCACACGGTGTACATTCATCTCGGTATCCCACGCATGTTTTCGCTGTCAGAAGATTCCCTTGAACCTGCAGATTTGGGACCCATGGAATGGGTACCAGGCAGTATTACTTTAAAAGGTCTGCATTTTCTCACCAAGCCTCTCTAACATCTCTTAGCGTGCAAAGATTCCAGCCTTATATATAATCCTGCTGTGGGTCTACATGTGTTCAATCCATGTTACATCGTAGCCCTTCAAAAAAAGTTGTAAGAATTTTTGTCTGTCTCACTGTTTTTATAAATATTTTTAAATTTATTTTTATATTGGTTACAGCTGATTTTCAAAGCTCTGTTTTTTGCTGCTGTACATCCACTTGATTCACGTACTGTGAGACAACAATAAATACTTTTTCAGATGCTTACCAGTCATATGTATTATTTTCCAGTGACTTGAGTGGGCTGAGTGCAGTTCTTTGAGGTACCGTGTAGGCCTTGTCAGTTATTCAATTTGGTACTTGGAATGGTATCTTTGCTAATTTCAACCTCCTGGATAATACCTCACCATTCCCCACCTTTCCCATTTAGCAGCCTTATGTCTATTTTCTACATATTTGACTATGTTTCTGTATTGTAATTTATTTCATGTGTAGCCATTTTTGATTCCACCTTTAAGTGACATCTTATGATATGTGTCTTTTTCTTTCTGACATATGTCACTTAGAATGATCGTATGTAAATCCTCCAGAGTTGTTCCAACTGGCATTATTTCACTGATTTCTGGATGAGTCATATTCCACTCTACATAAGTACCCCATCTCTTTTATACATTTTATCCTTCCAGGGACATTTAGGTTATATCCAAGTTGAGGCCCTTTTTAACAGAGAGGTGGTAAACGTTGGGGTGCCTGTTTTCTGTCGATTTTTGTTTTTCCCAAGGTATACGCCCATGAGTGCAAGTGCCCTATGCTCTGTAGCTCATTTTTTAGATGTTTTAGCAAACACAATACACTTCTCCAGAGTGGCCGTTGGCAAATTACATTTCCACTATCAGCCTCACAGGGCTCCCTTTTCTCCTCACCCTGTCTTGCATTTCTGGTGTTTACACTTTATGTGGATGGCCCTTCTGACTGATGTGAAGTGATACATTTTGTAGTATTGATTTCCAGTGTCCACCTGTTTGGTTGGATAAAAAGTGTGTATGGCCTTTACTTGAATATATTCAGAAAAAATGCATACGCCCTGTTTGGCCAACTGTGTCATTGACGATGTTCAGACCCTTTTCTTGTGCTTTAACGGGGAGTCCTTTCTACCTGTTCAAATATGTTTTCTGCCACTCTCCCTTGCTTACAAGTCCTTTTCTATGACATACCTCAAGACATTTTTCGAAGATAGATATTTTCAACTCTGCAGTTTCATGAATTTTAGTGACCCTGAGTACCATTATTCAACTTGTGTTTATGGAAACTGGACACAATACAGCGGGATTTCCTCTAGCCCTATTCTGTTTCCGTGGGCAATTCTAGCCTTTGATGAATTTGTCTTCCGGATTGAAAATTAGAGTGGCATGTGCCTGTCCGAACACCTAAGACTTGTCTCTAAATTTTTCTCATCCTTCCGCTTCATCCTCTGGACAAATTCCAAACTGTGTGCAACAGGATGTTGACGGTGTTGATATCCCCAAGTGAGGAGGTTGTTAGGAAAGATGTTGGAGGGGTGAACCGAAGCACCAGGTGATGAGGAGATGAGGTGCCTTTTCCAAACTCTTTCCGATCAAATGGTGTACCATCCTCTAGGTGTGACAGGCATGTTTTAGCTGTAGGAAGGGTCCCGTGCATGTAGGGAGGACACCAGGGATTTTTCCACATCAGTGCCTCCACAAAGCCCAAACTGGGGAATTTTTAAGCTACGGCTACACGCATGTCTATTAAGGGCATTGGGAAATAGGCAGAGCCCAAACGTTAGATGATTGAAATCTTCAGGGTCAGAAGTGCTCACCATCGGCTTTGCTTAGGTTACATTTTATCTGTCATTGATAGATGATGTCAATAAAAATATCTATTCTTTTTCAGATTATTTCCCCTTATAGGTTATTGCAAAATATTCAGTGTAGTTCCCTGTGCTATACAGTAGTTCCTTGTTGATGATCTATTTTATATACAGCAGTGTGTATGTGTTAAACCCAAACTGTTAATTTATCCCTTCTCCTACCTTTCCCCTTTGGTAATAATAAATTATAAGATTTTATACTTCTTAGAAATGGGGGAGCTGAAGAGAGGTATCATTTTCAATGGAAAAGCATTGAAAACACGATTGAACTTTCAGCCAAGAGTATTCGATGTACATCCATGGAAATAAATCACTTCATTTCTCTAATGTTGACCTGACAAATAAGACAAACATCTTCACTGAACTTGCTTATAGGAAAGTGATGGAAATATCAAATGTAAGTCTTAGAAACATCTTATTTTACACGAGCGTTATACACTGCTCTATGTTAACTACAGTTTGGCTCACACATCTGTTCATTGAAGTTACAATGTTCTCAATTTCTGTTACTGATCCTCCAGAGTGGACCCCAACAGGAGTCCCCGTGCCCAGTGTCATTGGCGCCAACAGATCAAGACTGAGTTTGGTTCAGAAGCAAAGGAAACATTATTTTGAAAACAGAAAGGAGAGGTGAGAGTGTGCACTCCCCCACGGGCTGTGGGCTGGGCTGCTGTGTAGGGATCCCGGCAGCGTCAGTGGGAGGGAGGGGATGGAGATCTCGAGGGCTGGGGTGGCTGCAGCTCAGGCTCTATGCCGCAGAGTCTGCATGGGACGCCGCTAGCTGAGGTGTCGACCCAGGCATTCTGCACTAGGAAATCGGGTCTGAAGTGCCAGGTGTGGGACCTCTGCATGCTGAACCCTAGGAGCACGTGAAATTAGACAAAGCACAAAGGAAAAACAGGTTTGACTTTATTTTATTGCCCAGATTCTCTTTTTTCTCCCAGGAGTTTTTAATGAACGTTGCCGGAGATGAACACCTCCTCTGCTTTTTGTTCTGTTCCTCATTCTTGGGGTGTTGAGGGTGCAGACCCCTCTTTTGTAACTGCTTCATGCTGTGGTGGGAGCCCTGATACATGGGGGGAGGGGAAAACTTCTCCCCACCAGCCTCCAGGTGAGGTCGATTGTCCCAAGGCCTCCTGCCTCACTTCTCGTCTGCCTGAGCACCAGCATTGGAAGTGTTATAGATTCTACTGACCTTTAAGGGTCCAGGAAACAGATGTGCAGAGATGCTGCGGTGGCAGGTTTCACCCCACCCAACATTTGTTCGGCGTCCTTAGGCTGACGGCTTTTGCCAGCCTAGATGCTCTGACCAGTAGTCTGTGCTTTCTTTAATTAGGTCCCTGAATTAATGTACAAACAGCACCATGTGTCAGAGCCCTGCCCGCACAACTCCCAGACAGTCAAGGGTCAGTGGTGATCCAGGACCATGACGTCCACTGAGTCAACGGCCTTTAGAAGTAGCCAGCAGTCCAGCCGGTCATATTGAACATCATCACCACGGTGTCTGTAGGGCTTTCTATTGTGAAAGCATGATATACGTTTCCCCCGCAAAGCTTATTAGCTCCCCTCTGGGTGCAGTAAGTCCTGCAAGCAGTAGTCTGCTCTTTCGGGGCACAGTCTTGTTGTTTTCTGAGAGAAACTCCAGGTCAAGTGATGGTCACACGAGTCATTTTGGGGGCCTATTGCCCCTGTTTGTCTCTCTGGAGGTTGGAGTTGGAGGGCCTCCTCACTCAAGGTCAGTGTGTCCACAGAGCGACCCCTGCAACTTCAGGGCATGATGGGTGGTTAGGATCACCACGTGGGGTCCTTTTCCCTTAGGAGGGACCTGGCCTTGGGGGCTGCTGATTTCCAGCTTTTTAGATACCCCAGTATCCAGGCCTGATGAGTCGGTGGGCAAAGCCCTTGGTGACCATAGTTTATCATACCTGAAGGGCATTCTTGTGTTGCTCCATTTCAAGTGGTCCCAGTTTTTGCACTAAGTCTCAAAGGGCGATTAACCTATGACCGGGTATGTAAAGGTCAAAGGGTTTAGCTAAATTAGGGAGTTCCTGGGCAAGGGTCTGAATTGACTGCTCTTTCCATTCTTGAAAGGCTGCTTCTGGATTCTATTCAAAAGGATCATCATCTTTTCGTGTCAGTGTTTCATGTAGAGGCCCAGCTATTAGACTGTAGTTAGGGATCCAGCTGAAGAAAACCTTGGCCTCCCCAGGAACCCCTAAGCTGTCTTCTAGTTTTAGAAGAGGTAAGGCTGCAAATGGCTTCTTCCCTATCCTGGGATGCGTTTCTCCGAATATCTGTGAGAATGAAGCCCAGGAATGTCACCTTAGCCTAGGATATTTGAGCCTTTTTCTTGGACACCTTCTATCCTTTCTTGGCTAGGTAGTTCAGAGGCGTCTTTAGTAGGCCTGGCGATCAGAATGTCCTCTGCATATTGAAGGAGGGTTCCCTTTTACAGAGGTAGAACTTTTAGGCCTTTAAAGGACATTTCCCCAATGATGGTGTGGGGATTTTTGAACCATTGGGGAAGGATGGCCCAGCATTATTGCTTTGGTTGCATGTTGTGTCCTGCCACTCAGAAGCCAAAAATTCTTGTGACTCTGAGATGAATGGAACACAGAAGAAGGCATCATTGAAGTCTAATACAGAATGCCATGGCCTGGTGGATGGTAGAATGACCTGCAGGGTGTAGGAAATAGGAGCTAATGGAGGTATATCCTCGGTGGCTTCACTGACTGTCCTTATATCCTTTACCAAATCCCCAGCAGCCAATGGGACTCTCGTGGTCAGGCCAATCCCAGGATATGGAGCTCACCTGGGCAGCACGCCCCACCAAACCGCCCACGGTGCTCTTGTGGTCAAGTCCCTCCCAGGGTATGGAGCTCACATGTGCAGTTACCCAGCAACCCATGGGGCTCTCATAGTCAGGCCCTTCCCAGGATACGGAGCTCCTCTGGGCAGGTACCCGAGCATGGCTGGACACACAGGAACTGTGCACATAGCCCACATTGCAGAGAACCCCCAGCTCACCTGTCGCTCACAGCTGACACAAAACGCCTCAGAGCAGGACTTGAACTAACAAACAGCAGCCCTGACAGGTCTGTGACCCTGGCTATCACTCTGTGCAGCCTCTCTCGGCCTGGTGCTCCAGACACTTCCACTGCAGCCAGGGCACCAGGCCTCTGTCTCCACCCACCATCACTCCTCTCCCTGACTCCTGGGTTCCTCTCATTAGTATAGGGTCTTCTTGAAGTTGTTTTCCACTCATGGACCAGATAAAATGATGAGAAAAAAAGCAGCAGCTGAAGCCCCTTGTCTATCCTGACTCTCAAGAGCCCACACCTGTTCCTTGGCCGTGGCCTGTTTAGCAAGGTTCATTTTCTGCAACTGTGATCCCCTGAGGGGTGAGGATTGGCTGATTTGGGCAGCCTGACACTGCCTGCCAGCCCTCCCCAGGTGTGCCTGTGTTAAGGTCAATATAAACTCCTCTCCAGTCAGCAAGAGCCCCTGTAGCTGTGCCTGACGCCATATTCTCTGCCCCGTCAGCAGTGTCGGGGCTGGGGTGGTGGGAGGGAGTGAGGGGCCATGGCTTTGTGGGTGGCCCAGTGTGAGTGGGGCTCTGCTGGACTTCATGCAGGAGTTGCGGGCTGCCGCCTGCTAAAGAAGAGTATGTGTCACACATACCTGCCGCTGGAATTTCTCCCCAGGCAGAGGTGAGGAAGTAAAAAAGCAGTGGGGGCCGTGGCAGGAGGCGTATCTCAGGTAGGGAAATGGAAAGCTTCCAGAAGAGCATCTGGGGCCAGGACCATCCTGGCTGGCCAGCAGGCACCAAGTCGGCCTGCGTGCTGTCGCTGTTGTGGCTCCACAGCCCTTCCTCTAGGCTTGCAAGTTCTTGTACATATTCAGCTGTTTTACCTGGAATTGGTGGGAAGAGTTCAGCTGCAGCAGGACTGGGGCTCAGCTCACATTTACTCACAGACGCCTCGACACAGTCCCCCAGCTTTGCAATGAGGATGTTCCTTGTGGGGGGGGAGCGCTGCTCACTGCATGGGAGACGATTTTCCACCTCTGACCAACTTAAGAATTTTTTACAACTGGAGCAAGTGCTCTGATACGATTTTCCTCTGTATAACTGGTGGGTTCTGTTTTTTTTTTTTTTTTTTTCTTTTTTTCTTTTTGGTTCAAGGTAGATTTTATTTATTGCTCTTTTTTTTTAAATTTGGAGATATAAACATGGAAATAATGCATTAATATAAAGACGTCTATGTGAAGGGAAAAACGTTTTTTTCGTTTATTTTATTAAATGTTATTTATTTATTTTTAATTTTTTTAAAATTTATTTATTTCTTTTATACAGCAGGTTCTTACTGGATATCTATTTTATACTTATGTGTGCACATGTGAATCCCAGTCTCCCAATTCATCCCACCACCACCCTCAAATGGCGTTCCCCCCTTGGTGTCCATATGCTTGTTCTCTACATCTGTGTCTCTATCTCTGCCCTGCAAACCGGTTCATCTATACCATTTTTCTAGGTTCCACATATATGCATTAACATACAATATTTGTTTTTCTCTTTCTGACTTACTTCACTCTGTTTGACAGTCTCTAGATCCATCAAGGTCTCTACAAATGACCCAATTTCATTCCTATGTTGGCTGAGTAATATTCCATTGTATAAATGTACCACATCTTTATCCATTCATCTCTCTATGGGCACTTAGGTTGCTTTTATTACCTGGCTATTGTAAATAGTGCTGCAATGAACATTGTGGTGAATGTGTCTTTTTGATTTATGGTTTTCTCTGGGTATATGCCCAGTAGTGGGATTGCTGGATTATATGGTAATTCTATTTTTAGTTTTTTAAGGAGCCTCCATACTGTTCTCCATAGAGACTATATCGATTTACATTCCCAGCAATAGTGGAAGAAGGTTCCTTTTCTCCACACCCTCTCCATCATTTGTTGTTTGTAGATTTTCTGATGATGCCCATTCTAACAGGTGTGATGTGATACCTCATTGTAGTTTCGATTTCCATTTCTCTAATAATTAGTGATGTTGAGCAGATTTTCATGTGCGTACTGGCCATCATTATGTCTTCTTGGAAGAAATGTCTATTTAGATCTTCTTCCATTTTTGTATGGGGTTGTTTGTTTTATTAATATTGAGCTGCATGAGCTGTTTATATATATTGGAGATTAATCATTTGTCCATTGATTCATTGGCAAATATGTTCTGCCATTCTGAGGGTTGTCTTTTCGTCTTGTTTGTAGTTTCCTTTGCTTTGCAAAAGCTTTTACATTTCATTAGGTCCCATCTGTTTAGTTTACTTTTTTATTTCATTACTATAGGAGGTGGATCAAAAAAGATCTTGCTGTGATTTACATCAGAGTATCCTTCGTAAGTTTTCCTCTCAGAGTTTTATACTGTCCGGTCTTACATTAAGGTCTCTAATCCATTTTGAATATATTTTTATGTATGGTGTTGGGGAGTGTTCTAATTTCCTTCTTTTACATGTAGCTGTCCATATTTCCCAGCACCAATGATTGAAGAGACTGTCTTATCTCCATTGTATATTCTTGCCTCCTTTGTCATAGAATAGTTGACCATAGGTGTGTAGGTTTATCCCTGGGCTTTCTTTTGCTTCTTTTTTTCTTTTACACGTTTATTGGAGTATAATTGTTTTACAATGGAGTGTTAGTTTCTGCTGTATAACAAAGTGAATCAGCTATACGTATACAAATATCACCAGATCCCCTCCCTCTTGCATCTCCCTCCCACATTCCATATCACACCCCCTTATGTGGTCACAAAGCACCGAGCTGATCTCCCTGGTCTATGTGGCTGATTCTCAGTAGCTATCGGTGTTACATTTGGTAATGTATTTATGTCCATGCCACTCTGTCACTTCGTCTCACCTTACCCATCCCCCTTCCGGTGTCCTCAAGTCCTTTCTCTACGTCTGTGTCCTTAATCCTGTCCTGCCACTAGGTTCTTCAAAATCTTTTTTTTTTCTTCATTAGATTCCGTATATCTCTGTTAACATACAGTATTTGTTTTTCCCTTTCTGACTTACTTCACTGTGTAGGACAGATTCTAAGTCCATCCACCTCAGTACAAATAACTCAGTTTTGCTTCTTTTTATGGCTGAGTAATATTCCATTGTATATATGTGCCAGATCTTCTTTATCCATTCATCTGTCGATGGACACTTAGGTTGCTTCCATGTCCAAGCTATTGTAGATAGAGCTGCAATGCACATTTTTGTACATAACTCTTTTTGAATTATGGTTTTCACAAGGCAAATGCCCAGTAGTTGTATTGTTGTGTCGTATGGTACCTCTATTGTTAGTTATTTAGAGGAACCTCCGTACTGTTCTCCTTAGTGCCCATATCAATTTACATTCCCACCCACAGTGCAAGTGTGTTCCCTTTTCTCCAATAAAGGCCTCTCCAGCATTTATTGTTTTGTAGATTTTTTTGATGATTGCCACTCTGACTGCTGTGTGGTGATACCTCACGATAGTTATGATTTGCATTTCTCTAATGATTAGTGATGTTCAGCATCCTTTCATGTGTTTCTTGGTAATCTGTATATCTTCTTTGGAGAAATGTCTATTTAGGTCTTCTGACCGTTTTTGGATTGGGTTGTTTGTTTTTGTGATATTGAGCTACATGAGGTGCTTGTAAAGTTTGGAGATTAATCCTTTGTCAATTGCTTCATTTGAAAATATTTTCTCCCATTCTGAGGGTTGTTTTTGCATCTTGTTTATGTTTTCCTGTACCGTGTAAAAGCTTTTAAGTTTCATTAGGTCCCATTTGTTGATTTCTGTTTTTATATCCATTTCTCTAGAAGGTGAGTCAAAAAGGATCTTGCTGTGATTTATGTCATAGAGTGTTCTGCCTATGGTTTCCTCTAAGTGTTTTATAGTGTCTGGTCTTATATTTAGATCTCTAATCCATTTAGAGTTTATTTTTGTGTATGGTGTTATGGAGTGTTCTAATTTCATTCTTTTATGTGTAGGGGTCCAGTTTTCCCAGCACCAATTACTGAAGAGACTGTCTTTTCTCCATTGTATATCCTTAGCTCCTTTGTCATAGATGAGATAGCCATAGGTATGTAGGTTTCTCTCTGGGCTTTCTGTCCTGTTCCATTGATCTGTGTTTATGCCAATCTACATACACTTGATTCCATTATGGAGACATATAAATACATAGGTTTCAAGATTGTTACCAGTCAGATAAATTCCTCTTCAGTGAATAGGGTGTTTTGTGTCCAGTTCATTGAGAAAGGAGTAGGTCTTGTCTATTACATATTTGGTATATGGAATGGTATCTGTGCTAATTTCAAACTCTGCTTTTACACATCAGCCCACGTCACCTTTCCCCTTAAGGAGGCATAAGTGTGTTTTCTAAATGTGTAACTCTGTTCTCTTTTGAAATTCAGTTCATGTGTAGCCATGTTTACATTCCCTCTATAAGTGATATATTACAATAAGTTTCTGTTTCTTTGTGGCTCATTTCACTTAGTATTATCGTACCTAAAGCCACTCATTATGCTGCTATTGGCCTTATGACATTGATTTTATGTCTGAGTGACATTCCATTGTATATAAGTACCATGACATCTATATCCATTTTTTTTTCCTTTCCTGGGATATTTAATGTGTACCGAATTCGAGGTTCTTGTAAACAGAGCAGCCCTAAACTTTGCGCTGGCTGTGTGTTGCGGATTTTTAGTTTTCCCAAAATACACGCCCATGAGTGGAAGTGTGCTATGCTCTGTAGCTCTGTTTTAGAAAACAACATACAGTTCTCCAGAGAGGCTGTTGGCAATTTACATCCTGTCCATCGGTGTAACCAGGCTCCCTTTTCTCCATGGCCTGTCCTGCATTTGTGGTTTTTCCACTATTTGTGGATGGCCCTTTTGACTGGAGGTAAGGGACACTTCTATGTAGTGTGGATTTTCAATGCCTGATGGCTTGCTTGGCCAAAAAGGGAGTATGCATTTTTTCCCGAATATATTCAAGGAAATACACATACACCCTTTTCTGCCAAGGGCAACATTGTTGGAGTTCTGTCGCTTTTCATGTGCTTTAAAGATGACTCCAATGTACCTCTTGAAATCTGTTTCCTTCAATTCTGCCTTGCATTCAAATCCTCTTCACGGCCTTACCTCAATATATTTCTGGATGATAGTTGTCCTTTATAACTCTGCAAGTTTGTGAATTGCTGTGCCCCTGATATCCATTTTTCAAACCGCCTATTTGTTAGCTGGCTGCAATACCGCAGGATGGCTTTAGGCCCTAGTCTGGTTCCAGGGCTTCAGGCTGAGCCTTTGGTTAATGCTTCTTCCTGATGGGAAAGTAGAGTGATATGTGCCCATCCAAACACCTACAGCTAATCTCTCATTTGTTTCCCCTCTTCCTGTTCATCCTCTGCACAATTTGCAAACTGTGCATAACAGGAGGGTAAAGACGCTGACACTCCAAGTGGGGAGATTTTTAGTAATGCAGATGGAATGGTGAAGCCGAGCACGACGAAAGGAAAAATGAGGTACCTTTTAGAAAACTTTCCCAATTACACAGTGTACCATCCACTGGGTTTCCCATGCATGTTTTAACTGTAGGAAGATTCCCTTAAACCGGGAGAGTTGGGACAACTAGAATTGGTAGCACACAGTATTGCTCTAAGTGGCGTTCTTTTGCTCACACAACCTCAGCAATCTTGTCAGCCCCAAGTGTCCAGTCTTATGTCTCATCCAGCTGTGGGTGTAAAGGTGGTCAATCCAGGTTGGATCACAGGCCCTGAATGTAATTTTTAAGATTTCTCTCTGTTTCGCTGTTTTTGCATTTTGCTTTTGAAACATTTTTATAAGGGGGTTTAGCTGAATTTCAGTGCTGTGTTCATGCCATTATACACACATATGGTTTCTTTATGGAGACATGAGAATACATATGTTTTAAAATTCTTAGAGTCAGATATATTCCTCTGCAATGAATAGGGGGTGTTGAGTCCAGTTCATTGTGCGGGGAGTAGCTGTTGTCTATTACATACATGGTTTAGGTAACGGTATCTGTGTTAATTTAAAACTGTGGTTTTATGCATCACCCCACCTCGGCTTTCCCCTTAAGCAGGCAGAAGATTGTTTTCTAAATGTGTGACTCTGTTGTGTTTGTAATCCAGTTCATGTGTAGCCATGTGTACATTCACCCAATGAGTGATAACTTATGATAAGATTTGTTACTCTGTTATCTTTCCTAACTCAGTTCATGTGTAGCCATGGTTACAGGACCTTTGTAAGTGATATCTTATGATAAGTTTCTTTTTCAATGTGACTTATTTCACTTAGAATCTTTGTACCTGAATCCACTCATTTTGCTGCTACTGGCCTTATGACATTGATTTCATGGCTAAGGGATATTCAATCGTACGTAAGTACCACAGTTTCTTGAACCATTTTTTTTTCTTTCCTGAGACATTTAAGGTCTACCCAATTTGAGGTTCGTGTAAGCAGTGCAGCCCTACATTTTCGGGTGGCTCTGTCTTACTGATTTTCATTTTTCCAAATGTATATTCCCTAGACTGGAACTGCCATTGGCTCTGTAGCTCTGTTTTACATTTCTTTTAGGGAACACAATGCACTCCCCCACAGAGGCATTTAGAAATTTACATCCTGCCCTTTAGCCTAACAAGACTCCCTGTTCTCCAGGGCCTGTCTTGCCTTTCTGGTTTTTACACATTTTTCGGATGTCCCTTTTGACCAGTGGGAAGTGATCGTTCTTGTAGTGCAGATAGGCATTACCTGCTTGCTTGCTTGGCCAAAAACGGCGTATGCATTTTTTCTTGAATATATTCAGAAGAAAACGCATATGCCCTTTTGGACAAGTGCATCACTGATGAAGTAGTTCCCCTCTGCCTGTACTTTAAGGCAATTCCAATGTACCTCTTGAAATCTGTTTCCTGCTATTCTGCCTCGCATTCATGTCCTCCTCGTTGGCTTCCCTCAAAAGATTTTTGGAAGATAGTTGTCCTTTATTAATCTGCCAGTTTGTGAATTGCTGTGCCCCTGAGCTCCATTTTTCAACTCGTTTTTTGTGAACTGAACGCAAGTCCAAAATTTTGGTTCAGGACCTCTACTGGTTCCTGGTGGGTGGCTGAGAATTTGGTTAATTCTTCTTCCTGCCGGGAAATTAGAGTGACATATGCCCGTCCAAATGTCTAACAGCTGCTCTCTCATTGGTTCTACCTCTTCCCTTCCATCCTCTGCCAAATTGGCAACCTGTGCGAACCAGGAGGTTAAAGGGGCTGTCTCTCCAAGTTGGGAGATTGATAGTAAAGCAGTTGGAAAGTCAAACCAGAGCACCAGGAGAGGGACTATTCATTGAGTTTTAGAAAACTTTTGTATTCACAATGTGTCCATTCTCTAGGTTTCCCGTACATGTTATAGCTGTAGTAATATTCCCTTCAATCTGGAGAGTTGGGTCCCATGGAATGGGGGCCATGCATTATTGCTTTAAAGGGTCTGCATTTGCTCACCCAATCTCACCAATCCTCTCAGTCCCAAGTGTCCAGCCTTATGCCACATCCAGCTGTCATTGTAGAAAGGGTCATTCCAGGTTTCATCAGAGACCCTGAAGGAATTGTAAAGAATTTCCCTGTTTTTTTTTTGTTTTGTTTTGAAATTCATTTTTATAGTGGGTTTGAGCTGATTCAGCTGCCATGTTTATGCCAGTCTAGACACACTTGAGTCCCTTACAGACACATATCAATACATAAGTTTTAAGATTCTTATTAGTCACATCTATTTGTCTGCAGTAAATGTGGCCTTTTGAGTCCCTTTCACTGAGGAAGGTGAAGGTCTTTTCTATTCCACAGTTGGTTTTTGGAATGGTACTTTTCCTTATATCAAACACTGGTTTTATGCATCCACCCACGTCCTCTTCCCCCTTAAGCAGACATAAGAGTGTTTTCTAAATGTGAGACTCTGTTCTCTTTCCTAACTCAGTTCATGTGTAGCCATGTTTACAGGATCTTCATAAGTGATATCGTATGATGTTTCTTTTTCTGTGTGACTTATTTCACTTAGAATCATCGTACCTGAATCCACTCACTTTGCTGCTACTGGTCTTATGACATTGATTTCACGGCTGAGGGATATTCCATCGTACGTATCTACCACAATTTTTTGAACCATTTTTATATTTCCTGGGATATTTAAGGTGTACCCAAGTAGAGGTTTTTGTAAGCAGTGCAGCCCTATATTTGGGGGAGGTTCTGTCTTATTGATTTTCAGTTTTACCAAGGTATATTCCCTAGTCTAGAAGTGCCTTTGCCTTGTAGCTCTGTTGTTTACTTTTTTCAGAGAACACAGTGCACTTTTCCAGTGCGGCAGTTGGCAATTTACATCCCGCTCATCAGCATAACAAGGCTCCCTGTTCTCTAGAGCCTGTCGTGCCTTCCTGGTTTTTACCCATTTGGTGGATGTCCCTTTTGACCGGTGGGAAGTGATACTTCTTTGTAGTGCAGGTTTGCATTGCCCGCTGGCTTGCTTGGCCAAAAAGGGCGTATGCGTTTTCTCCTGAATATATTCAGGAGAAAACACATACGCCTTTTTTGGCCAAGTGCATCATTGTCGAAGATGTGCCCCTCTTCCTGTGCTTTAGAGGCAATTCCTACATACCTCTTGAAATCTGTTTCCTGCTATTCTGTCTCGCTTTCAAGTCCGCCTCACTGCCTTCCCTCAACAGATTTTTGGTCGATAGATGTACTTTATTACTCTGCCTGTTTGTGAATTGATGTGCCCCTGAGCTCCATTTTTCAACTCATTTTTTGTGAGCTGAACGCAAGTCCAAAATTTTTGTTCAGGACCTATACTGGTTCCCGGTCGGTGGCTGAGACTTTGGTTAATTCTTCTGCCTGCCGGTAAATTAGAGTGACATGTGCCTGTCCAAATGCCTAACAGCTACTCTGTCACTGGTTCTCCCTCTTCCCTTCCATCCTCTGCCAATCTGGCAACCTGTGCAAACCAGGAGGTTAATGGGGCTGTCTCTCCAATTTGGGAGATTGATACTATAGCAGTTGGAATGTGAAACCGGAACACCAGGAGATGGACTATTTGTTGAGTTTTAGAAACATTTCGTATTCAGAGTGTGTCCATTCTCTAGGTTTCCCGTACATGTTATAGCAGTAGTAATGTAACCTTCAACTTGTAGAGTTGGGACCCATGGAATGGGGGCCGTGCATTATTGCTTTAAAGGGTCTGCATTTGCTCACCCAATCTCACCAATCCTCTCAGTCCCAAGTGTCCAGCCTTATGCCACATCCAGCTGTCATTGTAGATAGGGTCATTCCAGGTTTCATCAGAGACCCTGAAGGAAATGTAAAGAATTTCCCTGTTTTTTGGTTTTGTTTTTGAAATTCCTTTTTATAGTGGGTTTGAGCTGATTCTCGCTGCCATGTTTATGCCAGTCTAGACACACTTGATTCCCTTACATAGACATATCAATACATAGGTTTTAAGATTCTTACTAGTCAGATCTATTCCTCTGCGGGAAATGTGGGGTTTTTATTCCCTTTCACTGAGGAAGGTGTAGGTCTTGTCTATTCCACAGTTGGTTATAGAAATGGTACCTGTGCTTATATCAAACTCTGGTTTTATGCATCACCCGACCTCTCCTTCCCCCTTAAGCAGGCATAACAGTGTTTTCTAAATGTGAGTCTCTGTTCTCTTTCTTAACTCATTTCATGTGTAGCCATGATTATAGGATCTTCATAAGTGATATCTTATGATAAGTTTCTTTTCCTGTGTGACTTCACTTTGAATCATCGTACCTGAATCCACTCACTTTGCTGCTCCTGGTCTTATGACATTGATTACGTGGCTGAGGGATATTCCATCGTACATATGTTCCACAATTTTTTGAACCATATTTATATTTCCTGGGATATTTAAGGTGTACCCAAGTTGAGTTTCTTGTAAGCAGTGCAGCCCTAAATTTGGGGGTGGCTCTGTCTTATTGATTTTCAGTTTTCCCAAGGTATATGACCTAGACTGGAAGTGCCCTTGGCTCTGTAGCTCTGATGTTTATTGTTTTAGGGAAAGCAATGCACTCCACCAGTGAGGCAGTTGGCAATTTACATCCCACCCATCAGCATAACAAGGCTCCCTCTTCTCCAGGGCCTTTCTTGCCTTTCTGGTTTTTACACATGTTGTGGATGTCCCTTTTGACCGGTGGTATGTGATACTTCTTTGTAGTGCAAATTTGCATTGCCCGCTTGCTTGCTTGGCCAAAAACGGTGTATGCGTTTTCTCCTGAATATATTCAGGAGAAAACGCATACGCCCTTTTTGGCCAAGTGCATCATTGTCGAAGTTGTGCCCCTCTTCCTTTGCTTTAAATCGATTCCAACGTACCTCTTGAAATCTGTTTCCTGGTATTCTGACTAGCTTTCATGTCCGCCTCGTTGCCTTCCCTCAACAGATTTTTCACGATAGTTGTCCTTTATTACTCTGCCAGATTGTGAATTCCTATGCCCCTGAGCTCCATTTTACAACTCGTTTTTTTGTGAGCTGTACGCAAGTCCAAAATTTTGGTTCAGGACCTATACTGGTTCCCAGTGGGTGGCTGAGACTCTGGTAAATTCTTCTTCCTGCCGGGAAATTAGAGTGACATGTGCCCGTCCAAATGCCTCACAGCTACTCTCTCATTGGTTCTCCCTCTTCCCTTTATACTCTTGCAAATTGGCAACCTGTGCGAACCAGGAGGTTAAAGGTGTTGTCTCTCCAAGTTGGGAGATTGATAGTAAAGCAGTTGGAAAGTCAACCGAGAGCACCAGGAGAGGGACTACTCGTTGAGATTTAGAAACCTTTTGTATTAACATTGTGTCCATTCTCTAGTTTTCCCGTACATGTTATAGGTGTAGTAATATTCCATTCAACATGGAGAGTTGGGAGCCATGGAATGGGGGCCATGCATTTTTGCTTTAAAGGGTCTGCATTTGCTTACCCAATCTCACCAATCCTCTCAGTCCCAAGTGTCCAGGCTTAAGCCACATACAGCTGTCATTGTAGATAGGGTCATTCCAGGTTTCATCAGAGACCCTGAAGGAATTGTAAAGAATTTCCCTGTTTTTTGGTTTTGTTTTTGAAATTCCTTTTTATAGTGGGTTTGAGCTGATTCTCGCTGCCATGTTTATGCCAGTCTAGACACACTTGATTCCCTTACGGAGACATATCAATACATAGGATTTAAGATTCTTACTAGTCAGATCTATTCCTCTGCGGGAAATATGGGTTTTGAGTCCCTTTCACTGAGGAAGGTGTAGGTCTTTTCTATTCCAAAGTTGGTTTTAGAAACGGTACCTGTGCTTATATCAAACTCTGGTTTTATGCATCACCCCACCTCTCCTTCCCCCTTAAGCAGCCATAAGAGTGTTTTCTAAATGTGAGACTCTGTTCTCTTTCCTAACGCAGTTCATGTGTAGCCATGTTTACAGGATCTTCCTACGTGATATCTTATGATAAGTTTCTTTTTCTCTGTGACTTATTTCACATAGAATCATCGTTGCTGAATCCACTCACTTTGCTGCTCCTGGTCTTATGATATTGATTTCATGGCTGAGGGAAATTCCATCGTACATAAGTACCACAATTTTTTGAACCATTTTTATATTTCCTGGGATATTTAAGGTGTACCCAAGTTGAGGTTCTTATAAGCAGTGCAGCCCTAAATTTGGGTGTGGCTCTGTCTTATTGATTTTCAGTTTACCCAAGGTATATTCCCTAGACTGGTAGTGCCCTTGACTCTGTAGCTCTTTTGGTTACTTGTTTTAGGGAACTCAATGCACTCCTCCAGTGAGGCAGTTGGCAATTTACATCCCACCCATCAGCATAACAAGGCTCCCTGTTCTTCAGGGCCTGTCTTTCCTTTCTGGTTTTTACACATTTTGTGGATGTCCCTTTTGACCGGTGGGAAGTTATACTTCTTTGTAGTGCAGATTTGCATTGCCCGCTTGCTTGCTTGGCCAAAAAGGGCGTATGTGTTTTCTCCTGAATATATTCAGGAGAAAACGCATACGCCCTTTTTGGCCAAGTGCGTCATTGTCGAAATTCTGCCCCTCTTCCTGTGCTTTAAAGGCGATTCCAACGTACCTCTTGAAATCTGTTTCCTGCTATTCTGCCTCGCTTTCAAGTCCGCCTCGTTGCCTTCCCTCAACAGATTTTTGGACGATAGTTGTCCTTTATTACTCTGCCAGTTTGTGAATTGCTGTGCCCCTGAGCTCCATTTTTAAACTCGTTCTTTGTGAGCTGAACGCAAGTCCAAAATTTTGGTTCAGGACCTATACTGGTTCCCGGTGGGTGGCTGAGCCTTTGGTTGATTATTCTTCTTGCCGGGAAATTAGAGTGACATGTGCCTGTCCAAATGCCTAACAGATACTCTCTCACTGGTTCTCCCTCTTCCCTTCCATCCTCTGCCAAACTGGCTACCTGTGTGAACCAGGAGCTTAAAGGGGCTGTCTCTCCAAGTTGGAAGATTGATAGTAAAGCAGTTCGAAAGTCAAACCGGAGCACCAGGGGAGGGACTATCCATTGAGCTTTAGAAACCTTTTGTATTCGCAGTGTGTCCATTCTCTAGGTTTCCCATACATGTTATAGCTATAGTAATATTCCCTTCAACCTGGAGAGTTGGGACCCATGGAATGGGGGCCATGCATTTTTGCTTTAAAGGGTCTGCATTTGCTCACCCAATCTCACCAATCTTCTCAGTCCCAAGTGTCCAGCCTTATGCCACATCCAGCTGTCACTGTAGATAGGGTCATTCCAGGTTTCATCAGAGAACCTGAAGGAATTGTAAAGAATTTCCGTTTTTTGTTTTGTTTTTGTAATTCCTTTTTATAGTGGGTATGAGCTGATTCTCACTGCCATGTTTATGCCAGTCTAGACACACTTGTTTCCCTTACAGAGACATATCAATACATGGGATTTCAGATTCTTACTAGTCAGATCTATTCCTCTGCGGGAATTATGGGGTTTTGAGTCCCTTTCACTGCGGAAGGTGTAGGTCTTGTCTATTCCAAAGTTGGTTTTAGAAACGTTACCCGTGCTTATATCAAACTCTGGTTTTATGCATCACTCCACCTCTCCTTCCCCCTTAAGCAGGCCTAACAGTGTTTTCTAAATGTGAGACTCTATTCTCTTTCTTAAATCAGTTCATGTGTAGCCATGTTTACAGGATCTTCATAAGTGATATCTTATGATAAGTTTCTTTTTCTGTGTGACTTATTTCACTTAGAATCATCGTACCTGAATCCACTCACTTTGCTGCTCCTGGTCTTATGACATTGATTTCATGGCTGAGGGATATTCGATCGTTCATAAATACCACTATTTTTTGAACCATTTTTATATTTCCTGGGATATTTAAGGTGTACCCAAGTTGAGGTTCTTGTAAGCAGTGCAGCCCTAAGTTGGGGTGTCTCTGTCTTATTCATTTTCAGTTTTCCCAAGGTATATTCCCTAGACTGGTAGTGCCCTTGGCTCTGTAGCTCTGTTGGTTACCTGTCTTAGGGAGCTCAATGCACTACTCCAGTGAGACAGTTGGCAATTTACATCCCGCCCATCAGCATAACAAGGCTCCCTGTTCTCCAGGGCCTGTCTTTCCTTTCTGGTTTTTACACATTTTGTGGATGTCCCTTTTGACCGGTGGGAAGTGATACTTCTTTGTAGTGCAGATTTGCATTGCCCGCTTGCTTGCTTGGCCAAAAAGGGCGTATGTGTTTTCTCCTGAATATATTCGACAGAAAACGCATACGCACTTTTTGGCCAAGTGTGTCACTGTCGAAGTTGTGCCCCTCTTCCTGTGCTTTAAAGGCGATTCCAACGTACCTCTTGAAATCTGTTTCCTGCTATTCTGCCTCGCTTTCAAGTCCGCCTCGTTGCCTTCCCTCAACAGATTTTTGGACGATAGTTGTCCTTTATTACTCTGCCAGTTTGTGAATTACTGTGCCCCTGAGCTCCATTTTGCAACTCGTTTTTTGTGAGCTGAACGCAAGTCCATAATTTAGGTTCAGGACCTATACAGGTTCCTGTTCGGTGGCTGTGAGTTTGGTTAATTCTTCTTTCTGCCGGGAAATTAGAGTGACATGTGACCGTCCAAATGCCTAACAGCTAGTCTCTCATTGTTTCTCCCTCTTCCCTTCCATCCTCTGCAAATTTGGCAACCTGTGCGAACCAGGAGTTTAAAGGGGCTGTCTCTCAAAGTTGGGAGATTGATAGTAAAGCAGTTGGAATGTCAAACCAGAGCACCAGGAGAGGGACTCTACGTTGAGTTTTAGAAACCTTTTGTTTTCACAGTGTGTCCATTCTCTAGGTTTCCTGTACATGTTATAGCTGTAGTACTATTGCATTCAACCTGGAGAGTTGGAACCCATGGAATGGGGGCCATGCATTATTGCTTTAAGGGGTCTGCATGTTCTCACCCAATCTCACCAATCCTCTCAGTCCCAAGTGTCCAGCCTTATGCCACATCCAGCTGTCATTTTAGATAGGGCCATTCCAGGTTTCATCAGAGACCCTGAAGGAATTGTAAAGAGATTCCCGGTTTTTTGGTTTTGTTTTTGAAATTCCTTTTTATAGTTGGTTTGAGCTGATTCTCGCTGCCATGTTTATGCCAGTCTAGACACACTAGATTCCCTTATGGAGACATATCAATACATAGGTTTTAACATTCTTACTAGTCAGATCTATTCCTCTGCGGCAAATATGGGGTTTTGATTCCCTTTCACTGAGGAAGGTGTAGGTCTTTTCTATTCCACAGGTGGTTTTAGAAATGGTACCTGTGCTTATATCAAACTCTGGTTTTATGGATCACCCCACCTCTCTTTCCCCTTTAAGCAGGCATAAGAGTGTTTTCTAAATGTGAGACTCTGTTCTCTTTCCTAACTCAGTTCATGAGTAGCCATGTGTACAGAATCTTCCTAAGTGATATCTTATGATCAGATTCTTTTTCTGTGTGACTTATTTCACTTAGAATCATCGTACCTGAATCCTCTTACTTTGCTTCTCCTGGTGGTATGACATTGATTTCATGGCTGAGGGATATTGCATCGTACATAAGTACCACAATTTTTTGAACCATTTTTATATTTCCTGGGATATTTAAGATGTACCCAAGTTGAGGTTCTTGTAAGCAGTGCAGCCCTAAATTTGGGGGTGGCTCTGTCTTATTGATTTTCAGTTTTCCCTAGGTATATTCCCTAGACGGGAAGTGCCCTTGGCTCTGTACCTCTGTTGTTTACTTGTTTTAGGGAACACAATGCACTCCTCCAGTAAGGCAGTTGGCAATTTACATCCCGCCCATCAGCATAACAAGGCTCCCTGTTCTCCAGGGCCTGTCTTGCCTTTCTGGTTTTTACACATTTTGTGGATATCCCTTTTGACCGGTGGGAAGTTATACTTCTTTGTAGTGCAGATTTGCATTGCCCGCTTGCTTGCTTGGCCAAAAAGGGCGTATGCGTTTTCTCCTGAATATATTCAGGAGAAAACGCATACGCCCTTTTTGGCCAAGTGCGTCATTGTCGAAGTTGTGCCCCTCTTCCTGTGCTTTAAAGGCGATTCCAACGTACCTCTTGAGATCTGTTTCCTGCTATTCTGCCTCGCTTTCAAGTCCGCCTTGTTGCCTTCCCTCAACAGATTTTTGGACGATAGTTGTCCTTTATTACTCTGCCAGTTTGTGAATTGCTGTGCCCCTGAGCTCCATTTTTCAACTCCTTTTTTGTGAGCTGAACGCAAGTCCAAAATTTTGGTTCAGGACCTATACTGGTTCCCGGTGAGTGGCTGAGACTTTGGTTGATTATTCTTCCTTCCGGGAAATTAGAGTGACATGTGCCTGTCCAAATGCCTAACAGATACTCTCTCATTGGTTCTCCCTCTTCCCTTCCATCCTCTGCCAAATTGGCAACCTGTGTGAACCAGGTGCTTAAAGGGGCAGTCTCTCCAAGTTGGAAGATTGATAGTAAAGAAGTTCGAAAGTCAAACCGGAGCACCAGGGGAGGGATTATTCATTGAGCTTTAGAAACCTTTTGTATTCGCAGTGTGTCCATTCTCTAGGTTTCCCATACATGTTATAGCTGTAGTAATATTCCCTTCAACCTGAAGACTTGGCACCCATGGAATGGGGGCCATGCATTTTTGCTTTAAAGGGTCTGCATTTGCTCACCCAATCTCACCAATCTTCTCAGTCCCAAGTGTCCAGCCTTATGCCACATCCAGCTGTCATTTAGATAGGGTCATTCCAGGTTTCATCATAGAACCTGAAGGAATTGTAAAGAATTTCCGTTTTTTGTTTTGTTTTTGAAATTCCTTTTTATAGTGGGTATGAGCTGATTCTCGCTGCCATGTTTATGCCAGTCTAGACACACTTGTTTCCCTTACAGAGACATATCAATACATGGGTTTTAAGATTCTTACTAGTGAGACCTATTCCTCTGCGGGAATTATGGGGTTTTGAGTCCCTTTCACTGCGGAAGTTGTAGGTCTTGTCTATTACAAAGTTGGTTTTAGAAACGTTACCTGTGCTTATATCAAACTCTGGTTTTATGCATCACCCCACCTCTCCTTCCCCCATAAGCAGGCATAACAGTGTTTTCTAAATGTGAGACTCTATTCTCTTTATTAAATCAGTTCATGTGTAGCCATGTTTACAGGATCTTCATAAGTGATATCTTATGATAAGTTTCTTTTTTCTGTGTGACTTATTTCACTTAGAATCATCGTACCTGAATCCACTCACTTTGCTGCTCCTGGTCTTATGACATTGCTTTCATGCCTGAGGGATATTCGATCGTACATAAGTACCACCATTTTTTGAACAATTTTTATATTTCCTGGGATATTTAAAGTGTACCCAAGTTGAGGTTCTTGTAAGCAGTGCAGCCATAAGTTGGGGTGGCTCTGTCTTATTGATTTTCAGTTTTCCCAAGTTATATTCCCTAGACTGAATGTGCCCTTGGCTCTGTACCTCTGTTGTTTACTTGTTTTAGGGAACACAATGCACTCCTTCTGTGAGGCAGTTGGCAATTTACATCCCGCCCATCAACATAACAAGGCTCCCTGTTCTCCAGGGCCTGTCTTGTCTTTCCGGTTCTTACATATTTGTGGATGTCCCTTTTGTCCGGTGGGAAGTGATACTTCTTTGTAGTGCAGATTTGCATTGCCCGCTTGCTTGCTTGGCCAAAAAGGGCGTATGTGTTTTCTCCTGAATATATTCAGGAGAAATCGCATACGCCCTTTTTGGCCAAGTGCATCATTGTCGAAGTTGTGCCCCTCTTCCTGTGCTTTAAAGGCGATTCCAACGTACCTCTTGAAATCTGTTTCCTGCTATTCTGCCTCGCTTCCAAGTACACCTCGTTGCCTTCCCTCAACAGATTGTTTGACAATAGTTGTCCTTTATTACTCTGCCAGTTTGTGAATTGTTGTGCCCCTGAGCTCAATTTTTCAACTCGTTTTTTGTGAGCTGTACGCAAGTCCAAAATTTTGGTTCAGGACCTATACTGGTCCCCTGTGGGTGGCTGAGACTTTGGTTAATTCTTCTTCCTGCCGGAAATTAGAGTGACATGTGCCCGTCCAAATGCCTAATAGCTACTCTCTCATTGGTTCTCCCTATTCCCTTCCATCCTCTGCCAAATTGGCAACCTGTGGGAACGAGGAGTTTAAAGGGATTGTCTCTCCAAGTTGGGAGATTGATAGTAAAGCAGATGGAAAGTCAAAGCGGAGCACCAGGAGAGGGACTATTAGTTGAGTTTTAGATACCTTTTCTATTCACAGTATGTGCATTCTCTAGGGTTCCCGTACATGTTATAGCTGTAGTAATATTCACTTCAACATGGAGAGTTGGGACCCATGGAATGGGGGCCATGCATTTTTGCTTTAAATGGTCTGCATTTGCTCACCCAATCTCAGCAATCCTCTCAGTCCCAAGAGTCCAGCCTTATGTCACATCCAGCTGTCATTGTAGATAGGGTCAATCCAGGTGTCATCACAGACCCTGAAGGAAATGTAAAGAATTTCCCTGTTTTTTTGTTTTGTTTTTGAAATTCCTTTTTATAGTGGGTTTGAGCTGATTCTCGCTGCCATGTTTATGCCAGTCTAGACACACATGATTCCCTTACAGAGACGTATCAATACATAGGTTTTAAGATTCTTACTAGTCAGATCTATTGCTCTGCGGGACATATGGGGTTTTGAGTCCCTTTCACTGAGAAAGGTGTAGGTCTTGTCTATTCCACAGTTGGTTTTAGAAATGGTACCTGTACTTATATCAAATTCTGGTTTTATGCATCACCCCACCTCTCCTTTCCCCTTAAGCAGGCATAAGAGTGTTTTCTAAATGTGAGACTCTGTTCTCTTTCCTAACTCTGTTCATGTGAAGCCATGTTTACAGGATCTTCATAAGTGATATCTTATGATAAGATTCTTTTTCTGTGTGACTTATTTCACTTAGAATCATCATACCTGAATCCACTCACTTTGCTGCTCCTGGTCTTATGACATTGATTTCATGGCTGAGGGATATTCCATCTTACATATATACCACAGTTTTTGGAACCATTTTTATATTTCCTGGGATATTTAAGGTGTACCCAAGTTGAGGTTCTTGTAAGCAGTGCAGCCCTAAATTTGGGGGTGGCTCTGTCTTATTGATTTTCAGTTTTCCCAAGGTATATTCCCTAGACTGGAAGTGCCCTTGGCTCTGTAGCTCTGTTGTTTACTTGTTTTAGGGAACGCAATGCACTCCTCCAGTGAGGCAGTTGGCAATTTACATCCCGCCCATCAGCATAACAATGCTCCCTCTTCTCCAGAGCCTGTCTTGCCTTTCTGGGATTTACACATTTTGTGGATGTCCCTTTTTTTTTTTTTTTTTTTTTTCTTTTTGTGGTATGCGGGCCTCTCACTGTTGTGGCCTCTCCCGTTGCGGAGCACAGGCTCCGGACGCGCAGGCTCAGCGGCCATGGCTCACGGACCCAGCCGCTCCGCGGCATATGGGATCCTCCCAGACCGGGGCACGAACCCTTATCCCCTGCATCGGCAGGCGGACTCTCAACCACTGCGCCACCAGCGAGGCCCTGTGGATGTCCCTTTTGACCGGTGGGAAGTGATACTTCTTTGTAGTGCAGATTTGCATTGCCCGCTTGATTGCTTGGCCAAAAAGGGCGTATGCGTTTTCTCCTGAATATATTCAGGAGAAAACGCATACGCCCTTTTTGGCCATGTGTGTCATTGTCGAAGTTGTGCCCCTCTTCCTGTGCTTTAAAGGCGATTCCAACGTACCTCTTGAAATCTGTTTCCTGCTATTCTGCCTCGCTTTCAAGTCCGCCTCGTTGCCTTCCCTCAACAGATTTTTGGACGATAGTTGTCCTTTATTACTCTGCCTGTTTGTGAATTGCTGTGCCCCTGAGCTCAATTATTCAACTCGTTTTTTGTGAGCTGTACGCAAGTCCAAAATTTTGCTTCAGGACCTATACTGGTTGCCGGTGGGTGGCTGAGACTTTGGTTAACTCTTCTTCCTGCCGGGAAATTAGAGTGACATGTTCCCGTCCCAATGCCTAACAGCTACTCTCTCATTGGTTCTCCCTCTTTCCTTCCATCCTCTGCCAAATTGGCAACCTGTGCGAACCAGGAATTTAAAGGGGCTGGCTCTCCATGTTGGGAGATTGATAGTAAAGCAGTTGGAAAGTGAAACTGGAGCACCAAGAGAGGGACTATTCGTTGAGTTTTAGAAACCTATTGTATTCACAGAGTGTCTATTCTCTAGGTTTCCCGTACATGTTATAGCTGTAGTAATATTCCCTTTAACCTGGAGAGTTGGGACCCACGGAATGGGCGCCATGCATTATTGCTTTAAAGGGTCTGCATTTGCTCACCCAATCTCACCAATCCTCTCAGCCCCAGGTGTCCAGCCTTATGCCGGATCCAGCTGTAATTGTAGATAGGGTCATTCCAGGTTTCATCAGATACACTGAAGGAATTGTAATGAATTTCCCTGTTTTTTGGATTTGTTTTTGAAATTACTTTTTATAGTGTCTTTGAGCTGATTCTCGCTGCCATGTTTATGCCAGTCTAGACACACTTGATACCCTTACGGAGACATTTCAATACATAGGTTTTAAGATTCTTACTAGTCAGATCTATTCCTCTGCGGGAAATATGGGGTTTTGAGTCCCTTTCACTGAGGAAGGTGTAGGTCTTGTCTATTCCACAGTTGGTTTTAGAAACGTTACCTGTGCTTATATCAAACTCTGGTTTTATGCATCACACCACCTCTCCTTCCCCCTTAAAAAGGCATAAGAGTTTTTTCTAAATGTGAGACTCTGTTCTCATTCCTAACTCAGTTCCTGTGTAGCCATGTTTACATTATCTTCATAAGTGATATCTTATGATTAGTTTCTTTTTCTGTGTGACTTATTTCACTTAGAATCATCGTACCTGAATCCACTCACTTTGCTGCTCCTGGTCTTATGACATTGATTTCATGGCTGAGGGATATTCCATCATACGTAAGTATCACAATTTTTTGAACCATTTTATTATTTCCTGGGATATTTAAGGTGTACCCAAGTTGAGGTTGTTGTAAGCAGTGCAGCCCTAAATTTGGGGGTGGCTCTGTCTTATTGATTTTCAATTTTCCCAAGGTATATTCCCTAGACTGGAAGTGCCCTTGGCTCTGTAGCTCTGTTGGTTACTTGTTTTAGGGAACGCAATGCACTCTTCGAGTGAGGCAGTTGGCAATTTACATCCCGCCCATCAGCATAACAAAGCTCCCTGTTCTCCAGGGCCTGTCTTGCCTTTCTGGTTTTTACACATTTTGTGGATGTCCCTTTTGACCGGTGGGAAGAGATACTTCTTTGTTGTGCAGATTTGCATTGCCCGCTTGCTTGCTTGGCCAAAAAGGGCGTATGCGTTTTCTCCTGAATATATTCAGGAGAAAACACCTACGCCCTTTTTGGCCAAGTGCGTCATTGTCGAAGTTGTGCCCCTCTTCCTGTGCTTTAAAGGCGATTCCAACGTACCTCTTAAAATCTGTTTCCTGCTATTCTGCCTCGCTTTCAAGTCCGCCTCGTTGCCTTCCCTCAACAGATTTTTGGAAGATAGTTGTCCTTTATTACTCTGCCAGTTTGTGAATTGCTGTGCCCCAGAGCTCCATTTTTCAACTCGTTTTTTGTGAGCTGAACGCAAGTTTAAAATTTTGGTTCAGGACCTATACTGGTTCCCGGTGGGTGGCTGAGACTCTGGTTAATTCTTTTTCCTGCCGGGAAATTAGAGTGACATGTGCCCGTCCAAATGCCTAACAGCTACTCTCTCATTGGTTCTGCCTCTTCCCTTCCATCCTCTGCAAAATTGGCAACCTGTGCAAACCTGGAGGTTAAAGGGGTTGTCTCTCCAAGTTGGGAGATTGATAGTAAAGCAGTTGGAAAGTCAAACCAGAGCACCAGGAGAGGGATTACTCGTTGAGTTTTAGAAACCTTTTGTATTCACAGTGTGTCCATTCTCTAGGTTTCCCATACATGTTATAGCTGTAATATACTTCCTTCAACATGGAGACTTGGGACACATGGAATGGGGGCCATGCATTTTTGCTTTAAAGGGTCTGCATTTGCTCACCCAATCTCACCAATCCTCTCAGACCCAAGTGTCCAGCCTTATGCCACATCCAGCTGTCATTGTAGATAGGGTCATTGCAGGTTTCATCAGAGACCCTGAAGGAAATGGAAAGAATTTCCCTGTTTTTTGGTTTTGTTTTTGAAATTCCTTTTTATAGTGGTTTTGAGCTGATTCTCGCTGCCATGTTTATGACAGTCTAGAGACACTTGATTCCCTTACAGAGACATATCAATACATAGGTTTTAAGATTCTTACTAGTCAGATTTATTCCTCTGCGGGAAATATGGGGTTTTGAGTCCCTTTCACTGAGGAAGGTGTAGGTCTTGTCTATTCCACAGTTGGTTTTAGAAATGGTACCTGTGCTTATATCAAACTCTGGATTTATGCATCACCCCACCTCTCCTTTCCTCTTAAGCAGGCATAAGAGTATTTTCTAAATGTGAGACTCTGTTCTCTTTCATAACTCAGTTCATCTGTAACCATATTTACAGGATCTTCATAAGTGATATCTTATGATAAGTTTCTTTTTCTGTGTGACTTATTTCACTTAGAATCATCGTAGCTGAATCCACTCACTTTGCTGCTCCTGGTCTTATGACATTGATTTCATGGCTGAGGGATATTCCATCGTACATAAATACCACAGTTTTTTGAACCATTTTTATATTTCCTGGGATATTTAAGGTGTACCCAAGTTGAGGTTCTTGTAAGCAGTGCAGCCCTAAATTTGGGGGTGGCTCTGTCTTATTGATTTTCAGTTTTCCCAAGGTATATTCCCTAGACTGGAAGTGCCCTTGGCTCTGTAGCTCTGTTGTTTACTTGTTTTAGGGAACGCAATGCACTCCACCAGTGAGGAAGTGGGCAATTTACATCCCGCCCATCAGCATAACAAGGCTCCCTGTTCTCCAGGGCCTGTCTTGCCTCTCTGTATTTTACACATTTTGTGGATGTCCCTTTTGACCGGTGGGAAGTGATACTTCTTTGTACTGCAGATTTGCATTGCCCGCTTGCTTGCTTGGCCAAAAAGGGCGTATGCGTTTTCTCCTGAATATATTCAGGAGAAAACGCATACGCCCTTTTTGGCCAAGTGCGTCATTGTCGAAGTTGTGCCCCTCTTCCTGTGCTTTAAAGGGGATTCCAACGTACCTCTTGAAATCTGTTTCCTGCTATTCTGTCTCGCTTTCAAGTCCGCCTCGCTGTCTTCCCACAACAGATTTTTGGACGATAGTTGTCCTTTATTACTCTGGCAGTTTGTGAATTGCTGTGCCCCTAAGCTCCATTTTTCAACTCGTTTTTTGTGAGCTGTACGCAAGTCCAAGATTTTGGTTCAGGGTCTATACTTGTTCCCAGTGGGGGGCTGAGACTCTGGTTAATTCTTCTTCCTGCCGGGAAATTAGAGCGACATGTGCCCGTCCAAATGCCTAACAGTTACTCTCTCATTGGTTCTCCCTCTTCCCTTCCATCCTCTGAGAAATTGGCAACCTGTGCGAACCAAGAGGATAAAGGGGTTGTCTCTCCAAGTTGGGAGATTGATAGTAAAGCAGTTGGAAAGTCAAAGCGGAGCACCAGGAGAGGGACTATTCGTTGAGTTTTAGATACCTTTTCTATTCACTGTGTGTCCATTCTCTAGGTTTCCCGTACATGTTATAGCTGTAGTTATATTCACTTCAACATGGAGAGTTGGGACCCATGGAATGGGGGCCATGCATTTTTACTTTAAATGGTCTGCATTTGCTCACCCAATCTCAGCAATCCTCTCAGTCCCTAGAGTCCAGCCTTATGTCACATCCAGCTGTCATTGTAGATAGGGTCATTCCAGGTGTCATCACAGACCCTGAAGGAAATGTAAAGAATTTCCCTGTTTTTTTTGTTTTGTTTTTGAAATTCCTTTTTATAGAGGGTTTGAGCTGATTCTCGCTGCCATGTTTATGCCACTCTAGACACACATGATTCCCTTACAGAGACGTATCAATACATAGGTTTTAAGATTCTTACTAGTCAGATCTATTCCTCTGCAGGACATATGGGGTTTTGAGTCCCTTTCACTGAGAAAGGTGTAGGTCTTGTCTATTCCACAGTTGGTTTTAGAAATGGTACCTGTACTTATATCAAACTCTGGTTTTATGCATCACCCCACCTCTCCTTTCCCCTTAAGCAGGCATAAGAGTGTTTTCTAAATGTGAGACTCTGTTCTCTTTCCTAACTCTGTTCATGTGAAGCCATGTTTACAGGATCTTCATAAGTGATATCTTATGATAAGATTCTTTTTCTGTGTGACTTATTTCACTTAGAATCATCATACATGAATCCACTCACTTTGCTGCTCCTGGTCTTATGACATTGATTTCATGGCTGAGGGATATTCCATCGTACATAAATACCACAGTTTTTGGAACCATTTTTATATTTCCTGGGATATTTAAGGTGTACCCAAGTTGAGGTTCTTGTAAGCAGTGCAGCCCTAAATTTCGGGGTGGTTCTGTCTTATTGATTTTCAGTTTTCCCAAGGTATATTCCGTAGACTGGAAGTTCCCTTGGCTCTGTAACTCTGTTGTTTACTTGTTTTAGGGAACGCAATGCACTCCTCCAGTGAGGCAGTTGGCAATTTACATCCGCCCATCAGCATAACAAGGCTCCCTGTTCTCCAGGGCCTGTCTTGCCTTTCTGGTTTTTACACATTTTGTGGATGTCCCTTTTGACCGGTGGGAAGTGATACTTCTTTGTTGTACAGATTTGCATTGCCCGCTTCCTTGCTTGGCCAAAAAGGGCATATGCGTTTTCTCCTAAATATATTCAGGAGAAAACGCATACGCCCTTTTTGGCCAAGTGCGTCATTGTCGAAGTTGTGCCCCTCTTCCTGTGCTTTAAAGGCGATTCCAACGTACCTCTTGAAATCTGTTTCCTGCTATTCTGGCTCGCTTTCAAGTCCGCCTCGTTGCCTTCCCTCAACAGATTTTTGGACGATAGTTGTCCTTTATTACTCTGCCAGTTTGTGAATTGCTGTGCCCCAGAGCTCCATTTTTCAACTCATTTTTTGTGAGCTGTACGCAAGTCCAAAATTTTGGTTCAGGACCTATACTGGTTCCCGGTGGGTGGCTGAGACTCTGGTTAATTCTTCTTCCTGCCGGGAAATTAGAGTGACATGTGCCCGTCCAAATGCCTAACAGCTACTCTCTCATTGGTTCTCCCTCTTCCCTTCCACCCTCTGCCAAATTGGCAACCTGTGCGAACCAGGAGCTTAAAGGGGCTGTCTCTCCAAGTTGGTAAATTGATAGTAAAGCAGTTGGAAAGTCAAACCTGAGCACCAGGAGAGGGACTATACTTTGTGTGTTAGAAAAATTTAGTATTCACAGTGTGTCTATTCTCTAGGTTTCCCGAACATGTTATAGCTGTAGTAATATTCCCTTCAACCTGGAGAGTTGGGACCCATGGAATGGGGGCCATGCATTTTTGCTTTAAATGGTCTGCATTTGCTCACCCAATCTCACCAATCCTCTCAGCCCTAGGTGTCCAGCCTTATGCCGGATCCAGCTGTAATTGTAGATAGGGTCATTCCTGGTTTCATCAGAGACCCTGAAAGAATTGTAAAGAACTTCCCTGTTTTTTGGTTTTGTTTTTGAAATTCCTTTTTATAGTGGGTTTGAGCTGATTCTCGCTGCCATGTTTATGCCAGTCAAGACACACTTGATTCCCTGATGGAGACATAGCAATACATAGGTTTTAAGATTCTTACTAGTCAGATGTATTCCTTTGTGGGAAATATGGGGTTTTGAGTCCCTTTCACTGAGGAAGGTGTATGTCTTGTCTATTCTGTATTTGGATTATGGAACGGTACCTGTGCTAATATCAAACTCTGGTTTTGTGCATCTCCCCACCTCTCCTTTTCCCTTAAGCAAGCATAAGAGTGTTTTCTAAATCTGAGACTCTGTTCTGTTTCCTAATTCAGTTCATATGTAGCCATGTTTACATTCCCTTCATAAGTGATATCTTATGTGAGAATGCACCATGGCCCTTGTCATAATAATCCTCCATGACCGCTGTCATCACATTGCACCATGTCCTAGTTATCACAATGCTCCATGTCCCTTGTCATCACAATTCTCCTCGTCCTTGTCATCACGATGCTACATGACACTTCTCATCACAACATTACATGCCCTTGTTATCACAGTGCTCCATGACCCCTGTCATCTCAATGCTCCCTGACACCAGTCATCACAGTGCTTCATGCCCCTTTTCATTACAGTGCTCCATGATGCTCGTCATCACAATTACCCAAGGTCTTCTCATCACAATGCTCCACGGTTTTGCCATCAGAATGCTCCATGCCCTGGTCATCTCGCAGCTCAATGTCCCTTGTCCTCACAATTCTCCACGTCCTTGTCATCACAGTGCTCCATGGCACTTCTCATCACCATGTTATATGCTCTTGTCATCACAATACTCCATGCACTTGTCATCACACTACTCCATTACCATTGTCATCACGATCCTCCATGAAACTTGGGATCACATTGCTTCATGCCCTTGTCATCACAATGTTCCATGCTCCTTGAAATCAAAATGATCCATGACCTCTGTCATCACAATGCTCCAAACTCTTGTGATCACAATGTTCCATAACACTTGTCATCACAACTCTCCATGACGTCTGTCATCTCAATACTCCATGCCCTTATTGTCACAGTGCTCCATGATCTTTGTCATCACAATGCTCAATACACTTGTCATCACAATGCTCCCCGTCTGAATGCTCCTTGAACCCTGTCACAAAAAGGCTCCATGCCTTTTTCATCACAATGTCCCATGCCATTTTCATCACAATGCTCCATGCCATTGTCATCAAAATACTCCACAAGATTGTCATCAGAATGCTCCCTGACCCTTGTCATCACAATACTCCAAGCCGTTGTCATCACAATGCTCCATTATCTTTGTCATCATAATCCTCCATGACACTTGGCATCACAATGCTCCATGCCACTGTCATCACAATGGGCCATTACATATTTCATCACAATGCTCCCTGACACCTGTCTTCATAATACTGCATGACCTTGTCATCACAATTCTCCATTCCCTTGCCATCACAGTGCGCCATTCCAACTGTCATTGCAATAATCCATGAAACTTATTAGGCCAATGCTCCATGCCCTTGTCATCACAATGCTCCATGACCGTGTCATCACAATGCTCCGTGACTCCAGTCATCACAATGCTTCATGACCTGTGTCATCACAATGGTCCATGCCTTCGTCATCAACAGTCTCTATGACTTTTTAACCACAGTGCTCCATGAAGTTTTCATCACAATGCTCTTTGACCCATGTCATCACAATGCTCTATGCCTTTCTCAACACAATGCTCCATGACCCCCTTGTCATCACAATGCTCTATGGGCTTGTCAGCACAATGCTCCATGACCCTCGTCATCACAATGTGCCATGCGCTTATCATCACAGTGCTCCACAATCTTGTCATCACAATGCTCCTTATACCTTGTCATCACAATGCTCCATGCACTTCTCATCAAAATGCTCTCTCACCACTGATATCACAATGTTACATCACTATTCATCACAGTACTCCCTCACCGCTGTCATCACAATGTTCCATGACTCCTGTCATCACAATGCTACATGCACTTATCATCACAATGTTCGATGACCCCTGACATAACAGTGCTCCATAACCCCTGTCATCAAAATGCTCCATGACCATTTTCATCAAAATGCTCCATGACCCCTGACATCACAATGTTCCATAACCATTGTCATCAAAATGTTCCATGAGCCTTTTCATCAAATTGCTCCATGAACCTGTCATCACAATGCTCCCTGCCCTTCTCATCACAATGCACCACACCCTTGTCATCAAAATGCTCCATGACCTTTGTCATCACAAAGCTCCATGACCCTTGGCATCACAATGCTCCATGCCATTGCCACCACAATGCTCCATGGACCCTCTCATCACATTGATCCATGCAATTGTCATCAAAAAGCTCCATGACACTTGTCATCACACTACTCGATGCCCTTTTCATCACAATGCTCCATGCCCTTGTCATTACAATCCTCCATGACACATGTATCACTGTGTTCCGTGCCCTTGTCATCACAATGTTCCATGCCCACTCTCATCACAATAATCCATGAAATATTTCAGACCGATGCTCCATGCACTTCTCATCACAATGCTCCATTACCCCTGTCATAACAATGCTCTATGACCCCTGTCATCACAATGCTCCACACCCCTTGTCATTACAGTGCTCCATGAGGCTTGTCATCAAAATTATCCATGGTCTTCTCATCACAATGCTCCACGGTCTTGCCATCACAATGATCCATGCCCTGGTCATCACACTGCTCCATGTCACTGTCATCACAATTCTCCATGTTCCTGGCATCACTATGCTCCATGACACTTCTCATCAAAGTGTTACATGCTTTGTCATCACAATTCTCAATGCACTTGTCATCGCAATGCTCCATGACCCCTGTCATAGCAAGCTCCATGTGCTTGTCATCACAATACTCCATGTCCTTATCGTCACAATGGTCCATGACCTTTGTCATCACAGTGCTCAATACACTGGTCATCAAAATGCTCCCTGACACTTGTTGTCTGTATGCTCCTTGAAACCTGTCATGCCAAGGCTCCATGTATTTTTCATAAGAATGATCCATGCTCTTTTCATCACAATGCTCCAAGACCCCTGTAATCACAATGCTCCATACCCTTGTCATCACAAAGCTCCATGACGCCTGTTAGAATGCTCCATTGCCTTCTCATCACAATGCTCCATGCCCTTGTCATCACAATGCTCCAAGACCACTGTAATCACAATGCTCCATGCCCCTTTTCATCAGAATGCTCCATGAGACTTTTCATTATAAGGCTCCATGGTTTTCTCATCACAATGCTCCAGGAACTTGTCATCACAGTGCTCCATTCCATTGTCATCACAATGCTCCATGACCTCTGTCATCACAATACTCCATGAATATTTTCAGCCCAATGCTCCATGGCCTTTTCATCACAATGCTCCATTACCCCTGTCATAACAATGCTCCATGATCCCTTCCATCACCATGTTCCACGGCCTTGT
This sequence comes from Mesoplodon bidens, assembly GCF_964165515.1. NCBI lineage: Eukaryota > Metazoa > Chordata > Mammalia > Artiodactyla > Ziphiidae > Mesoplodon > Mesoplodon bidens. The sequence goes on from NW_027671422.1 coordinate 3,491,520, forward strand.
CATCACAAGGCTCCATGACCCTTGCACCACAATGCTCCAAGACCCCTGTAATCACGATGCTCCATGCACCTTTTCATCTCATTGCTCCATGAACCCTGTCATCACAATGCACCATGCCTACTATCATAATGCTTCATGCTATTGTCATCAAAATGAAATCAAAATTCTCCATGACCTCTGTCATCACAATGCTCCAAACCCTTGTGATCACAATGTTCCATAACACTTGCCATCACAACGCCCCATGCCGCTGGTCATCACAATTATCCATGGACTTCTCATCACAATGCTCCATGACCTTTGTCATCACAATTCTCAATACACTTGTCATCACAATGCTCCCTGACACTTTTCGTCAGTATGCTCCTTGAAACCTGTCATGACATGTCTCCATGCATTTTTCATCACAATGATCCATGCCCTTTTCATCACAATGCTCCATGCCATTGTCATCACAATACTCCACAAGCTTGTCATCAGAATGCTCCGTGACACTTGTCATCACAATGATCCATGACCCTTGTCATTACAGTGCTCCATGATGCTCGTCATCACAATTATCCATGGTCTTCTCATCACAGTGCTCCACGGTCTTGCCATCACAATACTCCATGTCCCTTGTTATCACAATTCTCCTCGTCCTTGTCATCACAATGCACCATGACAGTTCTCATCACACTGCTCCATGACAGTTCTCATCACAATGTTACATGCTCTTGTCATCACAATTCTCCATGCACTTGTCATTGCAACGTCCCATGACCCCTGTCATAGCAAGCTCCATGCCTTTGTCATCACAATGCTTCACGACCTTTTCATCAAAATTCTCAATGACCGTTGTCATCACAATGCTCCTTGCCCTTGTCATCACAATGCTCCAAACCCTTGTCATCACAATGTTCCATTACCTTTGTCATCACAATCCTCCATAACACTTGGCATCACAATGCTCCATGCCATTGTCATCACAATGGTCCATGAAATATGTCATCACAATGCTCCCAGACACCTGTCTTCACAATATTCCATGACCTTGTCTTCCCAATGCTCCATGCCCTTGTCATCACAATGTGCCATGCCCACTCTCAACACAATTATCCATGAAATTTATCAGACCAATCCTCCATGCCCCTGTCATCAAAATGCTCCAAGTCTTTTTCATCACAATGCTCCATGAACACTCTCATCATATTGTTCCATGTCCTTGTCATCACAAAGCCCCATGATGCTTGTCATCACAATGCCCGATGCCCTTCTCATCACAATGCTCCATGCCCTTGTCATTACAATCCACCATGACCCATGTATCACAGTGTTCAGTGCCCTTGTCATCACAATGCTCCATGCCCACTCTCATCACAATAATCCATGAAACATTTTAGACCAATGCTCCATGCCCTTCTCATCACAATGCTCCATTACCCCTGTCATAACAATGCTTCATGACCACTGCCATCACAATGTTCCACAGCCTTGTCATCACAAGGCTCAATGACCCTTGTCATCACAAAGCTCCAAGACCCCTGTAATCACAATGCTACATGCCCTTGTCATCACAAAGCTCCATGACGCATGTCATCAGAATGCTCCATGGCCTTCTCATTCATGATGCTCCATGCCCATGTCATCACAATGCTCCAAGACTCCTGGAATAACAATAATCCATGCCCCTTTTCATCTCAATGCTCCATGAACCCTGTCATCACAATGCACCATGTGCAACATCATAATGGTTCAGGCTATTGTCATCACAGTGAAATCAAAATGCTCCATGACCTCTGTCATCACAATGCTCCAAATCCTTGTGATCACAATGTTCCATAACACTTATCATCACAACGCCCCATGACACTTGTCATAACAATTATCCATTTCTTCTCTTCACAATGCTCCATGACCTTTGTCATCACAATTCTCAATACCCTTGTCATCACAATGCTCCCTGACACTTGTCTTCAGTATGCTCCTTGAACCCTGTCATGACAAGGCTCCATGCCTTTTTCATGACAATGATCCATACCCTTTTCATCACAGTGCTCCAAGAACCCTGTAATCACAATGCTCCGTGCCCTTGTCATCACAAAGCTCCATGATGCATGACATCAGAACGCTCCATGGCCTTCTCATCCTAATGCTTCATGCCCTTGTCATCACAATGCTCCAAGACTCCTGTAATCACAATGCCCAATGCCCCTTTTCATCAGAATGCTCCATGAGACTTGTCATCACAAGGCTCCATGGTCTTCTCATCACAGTGCTCCAGTACCTTGTCATCACAATGCTCCATGACCCCTTTCATCACAATACTCCATGAGCATTTTCAGCCCAATGCTCCATCACCTTCTCATCACAATGCTCCATGACTCCTGTCATCACAGTGCTCCATGACCACTGTCATCACAACGCTCCATGAACCCTGACAACACAACGATCTGGGACTCTTGTCATCAAAATGCTCCATGACCCTTGTCATCACAGTGATCCATGCCCTTGTCATCCCAATGCTCCATGATCCCTGTAATCACAATGCTCCGTGACGCTTGTCATCACAGTGCTCCATGAACCTTCTCATCACAATGCTCCTTGCCTTTGTCAGCAAAATGCTACATAATCTTTTCAGCACAATGCTCCATGCGCTTGTCATCACATTCCTCCATAACCATTGGGATCACATTGCTTCATGCCCATGTCAACTCTCTCTTGCCTTTCTGGTTTTTACAGATATTCAGATGTGCCTTTTGACCAGTGGGAAGTGACAATTCTTTGTAGTGTGGATTTGCATTGTGTGCCTTGCTTAATGGGCCAGAAAGGGCGTATGCCTTTTCTCCTGAATATATTCAGGAGAAAAGGCATACGCCCTTTTTGGCCAAGGGCATCACTGTCCAAGTTGTGATGCTTTTCCTGTGCTTTAAAGGCGATTCCAATTTACCTCTTGAAATATGTTTTGTGCAATTCTGCCTCATTTTCCAGTCCCCTTCTTTACCTTCCCTCAACAGATTTTGGAAGAGAGTAGTCCTTTATAACTCTGCAGGTTGGTGAATTGCTGTGCCCCTGAGTCCCAATTTTCAAATCCCATTTTTGAGAGCTGGCCTCAAATCCACAATTTTGCTTCAGGACCTATACTGGTTCCAGGGGTGGCTATATTGGTTCCCTTTGGGTGGCTGAGGCTTTGGTTAATTCTTCTTCCTGACGGGAAATTAGAGTGACATGTGCCCGTCCAAATGCCTACAACTACTCTCTGATAGGTTCTCCCTCTTCCATTTCTTCCTCTGCACAGTTAGCAAACTCTGTGAACCAGGAGGTTATAGGGGCTGACTCTGCTAAGTTGCGAGATTGATAGTAAAGCAGTTGGAATACCAAACTGGAATACAAGGAGAAGAAAAATTAGGAGAGTTTTAGAAACCTTTTGCCATGACAGGTTGTCCATTCTCTAGGTTTCCCATACATGTTATAACTGTAGTGATATTCCCTTCTAGCTGGAGATTTGGGACCCATGGAATGGTTCCATGCATTACTACTTTAAGGGTCTGCATTTTCTCTCCCAATCTCACCAGTCCTCTCAGTCCCAAGTCTCCAGCCTTATGTCTCATCCAGCTGTCTTTGCCGATAGGGTCATTCCAGGTTTCATCAGAACCTTTGAAGGAATTGCATAAGAATTCCGCTGTTTTTTGGTTTTGTTTTTGAAATTCATGTTTAAAATGGGGTTGAGCTGATTATCACTGACTTGTTTATGCCGGTCTAGACACAATTGGTTCCCTTACGAAGACATATTAATAAATAGGTTTTAAGATTCTTACTAGTCAGATATATACCTATGCGGGAAATAGGGGTGTTGAGTCCCGTTCACTGAGGAAGTTGTAGGTCTTGTCTATTCTGTATTTGGTTTATGGAATGGTACCTGTGTTAATATCAAACTCTGGTTTTATGCATCACCCCACCTCTCCTTTCTCCTGAAGCAGGCATAAGATTTTTTTTTTCTAAATGTGAGACTTTGTTCTCTTTCCTAATTCAGTTCATGTGTTGTGATATTGATATTTCCTCTATAAGTGATATCTTATGATAAGATTCTTTTTTCTGTGTGACTAATTTCCTTAGAATCATCATACTTAAATCCACTCATTATGCTGCTACTGGCCTTATATACATTGATTTCACGTCTGAGTGATATTCCGTTGTACAAAATTACCACAAGTTCTTTATGCATTTCTGTTTTTCCTGGGATATTTTAGGTGTACCAAAGTTGAGGTTCTTGTATGCAGAGCAGCCCTAAACTTTGGGGTGCCTGTGTCTTATTGATATTTAGTCTTCCCAAGTTATATGCCCATGAGTTGAAGTCCCCTTTGCTCGGGGGCTTTGTATTTTAGATGTTTTAGGAAACAGCATACACTTCTTCAGAGTGGCTCTTGGATATTTATACCCCACCCATCAGCGTGACTTGGCTCCCTGTTTCCCATGGCCTCTCCTGCATTTCTGGTTTGTACACATTTTTTGGATGGCCTTTCTGAGCAGTGGAAATTGAGACTTCTTTGTTGTGCGGATATGCATTTCCCTCTTGCTTGGTTGGCCAAAAACTCTGTCTGTGTTTTTTTCCTGAAGATATTTACGAAAAAAACAGATACACCCTTTTGCCCAACTGCATCATTTTAGAAATTCTGCTGCTTTTCATATGATTTAAATGTGAGTAGAATCTACCTTTTGAAATCTGTTTCCTGCAATTCTGCCTCTCATTCAGATCCTCTTCGTTGCCTTACCTGAATATATTTTTGGACGTTGGTTATCATTTATATCTTTGCAGGTCTTTGAATTGTCTGCTCCTGAGCTGCATTTTGCAACTCGCTTTTTTTGTGTGTTGTATGCCAAACCATTGGATTGCTTCCAGCACTATTCCAGTTCTGGGGAGGCAGGCTGAGCCTTTGGATAATTCTTCTTCCTAATGGGAAAATGGAGTGGCATGTGCCTGTCAAAACTCCTACAGCTAACCTCTCATTGGTTCCACCTCTTCCCATTTATCCTCTGCACAAATTGAAAACTGTGTAAAACAGGAGGTTAAAGGTGCTGATTCTCCAAGTGGGGAGATTGTTAGTAATGTGGCTGGAATGGCGAACCTCAGCACCAGGAGATCAAACATGAGGTGCATTTTAGACACCTTTCCTGAGCACATGGTGTACATTCATCTCAGTTTCCCAGGCATGTTTTCACTGTCAGAATATTCCCTTGAACCTGCAGATTTGGGACCCATGGAATGGGTACCAGGCAGTATTACTTTAAAAGGTCTGCATTTTCTCACCAAGCCTCTCTAACATCTCTTAGCGTGCATAGCTTCCAGCCTTATATATCATCCTGCTGTGGGTCTACATGTGTTCAATTCATGTTACATCGTAGACCTTCAACAAAAGTTGTAAGAATTTTTGTCTGTCTCACTTTTTTAATAAACATTTTTAAATTTATTTTTATATTGGTTACAGCTGATTTTCAAAGCTCTGTTTTTTGCTCTTGTACATCCACTTGATTCATGTACTGTGAGACAACAATAAATTCCTTTTCAGATGCTTACCAGTCATATGTATTATTTTCCAGTGACTTGAGTGGACTGAGTGCAGTTCTTTGAGGTACCGTGTAGGCCTTGTCACTTATTCAATTTGGTACTTGGAATGGTATCTTTGCTAATTTCAACCTCCTGGATAATACCTCACCATTCCCCACCTTTCCCATTTAGCAGCCTTATGTCTATTTTCTACATATTTGACTATGTTTCTGTATTGTAATTTATTTCATGTGTAGCCATTTTTGATTCCACCTTTAAGTGACATCTTATGATATGTGTCTTTTTCTTTCTGACATATGTCACTTAGAATGATCGTATGTAACTCCTCCAGAGTTGTTCCAACTGGCCTTATTTCATTGATTTCTGGATGAGTCATATTCCACTCTACATAAGTACCCCATCTCTTTTATCCATTTTATCCTTCTAGGGACATTTAGGTTATATCCAAGTTGAGGCCCTTTTTAACAGAGAGGTGGTAAACGTTGGGGTGCCTGTTTTCTGTCGATTTTTGTTTTCCCCAAGGTATACGCCCATGAGTGCAAGTGCCCTATGCTCTGTAGCTCATTTTTTAGATGTTTTAGCAAACACAATACACTTCGCCAGAGTGGCTGTTGGCAAATTGCATTTCCACTATCAGCCTCACAGGGCTCCCTTTTGTCCTTGCCCTGTCCTGCATTTCTGGTGTTTACACTTTACGTGGATGGCCCTTCTGACTGATGTGAAGTGATACATTTTGTAGTATTGATTTCCAGTGTCCACCTGTTTGGTTGGATAAAAAGTGTGTATGGCCTTTACTTGAATATATTCAGAAAAAATGCATACGCCCTTTTTGGCCAACAGCATCATTGGCGAAGTTCAGACCCTTTTCTTGTACTTTAACGGGGAGTCCTTTCTACCTGTTCAAATATGGTTCCTGCCACTCTCCCTTGCTTACAAGTCCTTTTCTGTGACTTACCTCAAGACATTTTTCGACGATAGATATTTTCAACTCTGCAGTTTCATGAATTTTAGTGACCCTGAGTTCCATTATTCAACTCGTGTTTATGGAAACTGGACACAAAACAGCGGGATTTCCTCTAGCCCTATTCTGTTTCCGTGGTCAATTCTAGCCTTTGATGAATTTGTCTTCCGGATTGAAAATTAGAGTGGCATGTGCCTGTCCGAACACCTAAGACTTGTCTCTAAATTTTTCTCATCCTTCCGCTTCATCCTCTGGACAAATTCCAAACTGTGTGCAACAGGATGTTGACGGTGCTGATATGCCCAAGTGAGGAGGTTGTTAGGAAAGATGCTGGAGGGTTGAACCCAATCACCAGGCGATGAGGAGATGAGGTGCCTTTTCCAAACTCTTTCCGCTCAAATGGTGTACTATCCTCTAGGTGTGACAGGCATGTTTTAGCTGTAGGAAGGGTCCCGTGCATGTAAGGAGAACACCAGGGATTTTTCCAAATCAGTGCCTCCCCGAACCCCAAACTGGGGAATTTTTAGGCTACGGCTACACGCATGTCCATTAAGGGCCTGGGGAAATAGGCAGAGCCCAAACTTTAGATGATTGAAATCTTCAGGGTCAGAAGCGCTCACCATTGGCCTTGCTTAGGTTACATTTTGTCTGTCATTGATAGATGATGTCAATAAAAATATCTATTCTTTTTCAGATTATTTCCCCTTATAGGTTATTGCAAAATATTCAGTGTAGTTCCCTGTGCTATACAGTAGTTCCTTGTTGATGATCTATTTTATACATAGCAGTGTGTATGTGTTAATCCCAAACTGTTAATTTATCCCTTCTCCTACCTTTCCCCTTTGGTAATAATAAATTATAAGATTTTATACTTCTCAGAAATGGGGGAGCTGAAAGAGAGGTATCATTTTCAATGGAAAAGCATTGAAAACACCATTGAAGCTTCAGCCAAGAGTATTCGATGTACATCCATGGAAATAAATCACTTCATTTATCTAATGTTGACCTGCCAAATAAGACCAACGTCTTCACTGAACTTGCTTATAGGAAGGTGATGGAAATATCAAATGTAAGTCTTAGAAACATCTTATTTTACCCGAGCGATATACACTGCTCTATGTTAACTACAGTTTGGCTCACACATCTGTTCATTGAAGTTACAATGTTCTCAATTTCTGTTACTGATCCTCCAGAGTGGACCCCAACAGGAGTCCCCGTGCCCAGTGTCATTGGAGCCAACAGATCAAGACTGAGTTTGGTTCAGAAGCAAAGGAAACATTATTTTTAAAACAGAAAGGAGAGGTGAGAGCGTGCACTCCCCAACGGGCTGTGGGCTGGGCTGCTGTGTAGGGATCCCGGCAGCGTCAGTGGGAGGGAGGGGATGGAGCTCTCGAGGGCTGGGTTGGCTGCAGCTCAGGCTCTATGCCACGGAGTCTGCATGGGACCCCGCTAGCTGAGGTGTCGACCCAGCCATTCTGCACTAGGAAATCGGGTCTGAAGTGCCGGGTGTGGGACCTCTGCATGCGGAACCCTAGGAGCACGTGAAATTAGACAAAGCACAAAGGAAAAACAGGTTAGACTTTATTTTATTGCCCAGATTCTCTTTTTATCTCCCAGGAGTTTTTAATGAACGTTGCCGGAGATGAACACCTCCTCGGCTTTTGGATCTGTTCCTCATTCTTGGGGTGTTGAGGGTGCAGACCCCTGTTTTGTAACTGCTTCATGCTGTGGTGGGAGCCATGATACATGGGGGGAGGGGCAAAACGTCTCCCCACCAGCCTCCAGGTGAGGTTCATTGTCCCAAGGACTCCTGCCTCACTTCTCATCCGCCTGAGCACCAGCATTGGAAGTGTTATAGATTCTAATGACCTTTAAGGGTCCAGGAAAGAGATGCGCAGAGATGCTGCGGTGGCAGGTTTCACCCCACCCCACATTTGTTCGGCGACCTTAGGCTGACGTTTTTTGCCAGCCTAGATGCTCTGACCACTAGTCTGTGCTTTCTTTAATTAGGTCCCTGAATTAATGTACACACAGCACCATGTGTCAGAGCCCTGCCCACACAACTCCCAGACAGTCAAGGGTCAGTGGTGATCCAGGACCATGACGTCAACTGAGTCAACGGCCTTTAGAAGTAGCCAGCAGTCCAGCCGGTCATATTGACCACCATCACCGCGGTGTCTGTAGGGCTTTCTATGGTGAAAGCATGATATATGTTTCCCCCGCCAAGCTTATTAGCTCCCCTCTGGGTGCAGTAAGTCCTTCAAGCAGTAGTCTGCTCTTTCGGGGCACAGTCTTGTTGTTTTCTGAGAGAAACTCCAGGTCAAGTGATGGTCACACGAGTCATTTTGGTGGCCTGTTGCCCCCGTTTGTGTCTCTGGAGGTTGGAGTTGGAGGGACTCCTCACTCGAGGTCAGGGTGTCCACAGAGCGACCCCTTCAACTTCAGGGCATGATGGGTGGTTAGGATCACCACGTGGGGTCCTTTTCCCTTAGGAGGGAGCTGGCCTTGCGGGCTTCTGATTCAGCTTTTTAGATACCCCAGTATCCTGGCCTGATGAGTCGGTGGGCAAAGCCCTTGGTGACCATAGTTTATCATACCTGAAGGGCATTCTTGTGTTGCTCCATTTCAAGTGGTCCCAGTTTTTGCACTAAGGCTCAAAGGGCGATTAACCTATGACCGGGTATGTAAAGGTCAAAGGGTTTAGCTAAATTAGGGAGTTCCTGGGCAAGGGTCTGAATTGACTGCTCTTTCCATTCTTGAAAGGCTGCTTCTGGATTCTATTCAAAAGGATCATCATCTTTTCTTGTCAGTGTTTCATGTAGAGGCCCAGCTATTAGACTGTAGTTAGGGATCCAGATGCAGAAAACCTTGGCCTCCCCAGGAACCCCTAAGCTGTCTTCTAGTTTTAGAAGAGGTAAGGCTGCAAATGGCTTCTTCCCTATCCTGGGATGTGTTTCTCCGACTATCTGTGACAATGAAGCCCAGGCATGTCACCTTAGCCTGGGATATTTGAGCCTTTTTCTTGGACACCTTCTATCCTTTCTTGACTAGGTAGTTCAGAGGCGTCTTTAGTAGGCCTGGCGATCAGAATGTCCTCTGCATATTGAAGGAGGGTTCCCTTTTACAGAGGTAGAACTTTTAGGTCTCTAGAGGACATTTCCCCAATGATGGTGTGGGTATTTTTGAACCATTGGGGAAGGACGGCCCAGCATTATTGCTTTGGTTGCATGTTGTGTCCTGCCACTAACAAACCAAAAATCCTTGTGACTCTGAGATGAATGGAATACAGAAGAAGGCATCATTGAAGTCTAATACAGAATGCCATGGCCTGGTGGATGGTAGAATGACCAGCAGGGTGTAGGAAATAGGAGCTACTGGATGTATATCCTCGGTGGCTTCACTGACTGTCCTGATATCCTTTACCAGGTCCCCAGCAGCCAATGGGACTCTCGTGGTCAGGCCAATCCCAGGATATGGAGCTCACCTGGGCTGCACCCCCCACCCCACAGCCCACGGGGCCCTCGTGGTCAAGTCCCTCCCAGGGTATGGAGCTCACCTGTGCATTTACCCAGCAGCCCATTGGGCTCTCATATCCAGGCCCTTCCCAGGATACGGAGCTCCCCTGGGCAGGTACCCAAGCAGGGCTGGACACACAGGAACTGTGCACATAGCCCACCTTGCAGAGAACCCCCATCTCACCTGTCGCTCACAGCTGACACAGAACGCCTCAGAGCAGGACTTGAACTAACAAACAGCAGCCCTGACAGGTCTGTGACCCTGGCTATCACTCTGTGCAGCCTCCTCAGCCTGGTCTTCCAGACACTTCCACTGCAGCCAGGGCACCAGGCCTCTGTCTCCACCCACCATCACTCCTCTCCCTGACTCCTGGGTTCCTCTCATTAGTATAGCGTCTTCTTGAAGTTGTTTTCCACTCATGGACCAGATAAAATGATAAGAAAAAAAGCCGCAGCTGAAGCCCCTTGTCTATCCTGACTCTCAAGAGCCCACACCTGTTCCTTGGCCGTGGCCCGTTTAGCAAGGTTCATTTTCTGCAACTGTGATCCCCTGAGGGGTGAGGATTGGCTGATTTGGGCAGCCTGACACTGCCTGCCAGCCCTCCCCAGGTGTGCCTTGGTTGAGGTCAATATAAACACCTCTCCAGTCAGCAAGAGCCCCTGTAGCTGTGCCTGACGCCATATTCTCTGCCCCGTCAGCAGTGTCGGAGCTGGGGTGGTGGGAGGGAGTGAGGGGCCATGGCTTTGTGGGTGGCCCAGTGTGAGTGGGGCTCTGCTGGACTTTCTGCAGGAGTTGCCAGGCTGCCACCTGCTAAAGAAGAGGATGTGTCACCCATACCTGCCGCTGGAATTTCTCCCCAGGCAGAGGTGAGGAAGTAAAAAAGCAGTGGGGGCCGTGGCAGGAGGGGTATCTCAGGTAGGGAAATGGAAAGCTTCCAGAAGAGCATCTGGGGCCAGGACCATCCTGGCTGGCCAGCAGGCACCAAGTCGGCATGCGTGCTGTCGTTGGTGTGGCTCCACAGCCCTTCCTCTAGGCTTGCAAGTTCTTGTACATATTCAGCTGTTTTACCTGGAAAGGGTGGGGAGAGTTCAGCTGCAGGAGGACTGTGGCTCAGCTCACATTTACTCACAGATGCCTCGACGCAGTCCCCCAGCTTTGCAATGAGGATGTTCCTTGTGGGGGGGGAGCGCTGCTCACTGCATGGGAGACGATTTCCAACCTCTGACCAACTTACGTATTTTTTACAACTGGAGCAAGTGCCCTGATACGATTATCCTCTGTATAACTGAGGGGTTCTGTTTATTTATTTTTTTTCTTTTTTTCTTTTTGGTTCGAGGTAGATTTTATTTATTACTCCTTTTTTTTAATTTGGAGATATAAACATGGAAATAATGCATTAATATAAAGACATCTATGTGAAGGGAAAAACGTTTTTTTTGGTTTATTTTATTAAATGTTATTTATTTATTTTTAATTTTTTTAAAATTTATTTATTTCTTTTATACAGCAGGTTCTTACTGGATATCTATTTTATACATATGTGTGCACATGTGAATCCCAGTCTCCCAATTCATCCCACCACCACCCTCACATGTCGTTCCCACCTTGGTGTCCATATGTTTGTTCTCTACATCTGTGTCTCTATCTCTGCCCTGGAAACCGGATCCTCTTTACCATTTTTCTAGGTTCCACATATATGCATTAACATACAATATTTGTTTTTCTCTTTCTGACTTACTTCACTCTGTATGACAGTCTCTAGATCCATCAAGGTCTCTACAAATGACCCAATTTCATTCCTATGTATGGCTGAGTAATATTCCATTGTATATATGTACCACATCTTTATCCATTCATCTGTCTGTGGGCACTTAGGTTGCTTTCATTACCTGGCTATTGTAAATAGTACTGCAATGAACATTGTGGTGAATGTGTCTTTTTGATTTATGGTTTTCTCTGGGTATATGCCCAGTAGTGGGATTGCTGGATTATATGGTAATTCTATTTTTAGTTTTTTAAGGAACCTCCATACTGTTCTCCATAGAGACTATATCGATTTACATTCCCAGCAATAGTGGAAGAAGGTTCCTTTTCTCCACACCCTCTCCAGCATTTGTTGTTTGTAGATTTTCTGATGATGCCCATTCTAACAGGTGTGACGTGATACCTCATTGTAGTTTCGATTTCCATTTCTCTAATAATTAGTGATGTTGAGCAGATTTTCATGTGCGTACTGGCCATCTCTATGTCTTCTTGGAAGAAATGTCTATTTAGATCTTCTTCCATTTTTGTATTGGGTTGTTTGTTTTATTAATATTGAGCTGCATGAGCTGTTTATATATATTGGAGATTAATTATTTGTCCATTGATTCATTGGCAAATATGTTCTGCCATTCTGAGGGTTGTCTTTTCGTCTTGTTTGTAGTTTCCTTTGCTTTGCAAAAGCTTTTACATTTCATTAGGTCCCATCTGTTTAGTTTACTTTTTTATTTCATTACTATAGGAGGTGGATCAAAAAAGATCTTGCTGTGATTTATGTCAGAGTATCCTTCATAAGTTTTCCTCTCAGAGTTTTATACCGTCCGGTCTTACATTAAGGTCTCTAATGCATTTTGAATATATTTTTATGTATGGTGTTGGGGAGTGTTCTAATTTCATTCTTTTACATGTAGCTGTCCATATTTCCCAGCACCAATGATTGAAGAGACTGTCTTATCTCCATTGTATAGTCTTGCCTCCTTTGTCATAGATTAGTTGACCATAGGTGTGTAGGTTTATCCCTGGCTTTCTTTTTCTTTTTTTTTCCTTTTACACGTTTATTGGAGTATAATTGTTTTACAATGGAGTGTTAGTTTCTGCTGTATAACAAAGTGAATCAGCTATACATATACAAATATCACCAGATCCCCTCCCTCTTGCATCTCCCTCCCACATTCCATATCACACCCCTTTATGTGGTCACAAAGCACCGAGCTGATCTCCCTGGTCTATGTGGCTGATTCTCAGTAGCTATCGGTGTTACATTTCGTAATGTATTTATGTCCATGCCACTCTGTCACTTCGTCTCAGCTTACCCATCCCCCTTCCGGTGTCCTCAAGACCTTTCTCTATGTCTGTGTCCTTAATCCTGTCCTGCCACTAGGTTCTTCAAAATCTTTTTTTTCTTCTTTAGATTCCGTATATCTCTGTTAACATACAGTATTTGTTTTTCACTTTCTGACTTACATCACTGTGTAGGACAGATTCTAAGTCCATCCACCTCAGTACAAATAACTCAGTTTTGCTTCTTTTTATGGCTGAGTAATATTCCATTGTATATATGTGCCAGATCTTCTTTATCCATTCAACTGTCGATGGACACTTATGTTGCTTCCATGTCCAAGCTATTGTAAATAGAGCTGCAATGAACATTTTTGTACATAACTCTTTTTGAATTATGGTTTTCGCAAGGCAAATGCCCAGTAGTTGGATTGTTGTGTCGTATGGTACCTCTATTGTTAGTTATTTAGAGGAACCTCCGTACTGTTCTCCCTAGTGCCCATATCAATTTACGTTCCCACCCACAGTGCAAGTGTGTTCCCTTTTCTCCAATAAAGGCCTCTCCAGCATTTATTGTTTTGTAGAATTTTTTGATGATTGCCACTCTGACTGCTGTGTGGTGATACCTCACGATAGTTATGATTTGCATTTCTCTAATGATTAGTGATGTTCAGCATCCTTTCATGTGTTTCTTGGTAATCTGTATATCTTCTTTGGAGAAATGTCTATTTAGGTCTTCTGGCCGTTTTTGGATTGGGTTGTTTGTTTTTGTGATATTGAGCTACATGAGGTGCTTGTAAAGTTTGGAGATTAATCCTTTGTCAATTGCTTCATTTGAAAATATTTTCTCCCATTCTGAGGGTTGTTTTTGCATCTTGTTTATGTTTTCCTGTACCGTGTAAAAGCTTTTAAGTTTTATTAGGTCCCATTTGTTGATTTCTGTTTTTATATCCATTTCTCTAGAAGGTGAGTCAAAAAGGATCTTGCTGTGATTTATGTCATAGAGTGTTCTGCCTATGGTTTCCTCTAAGTGTTTTATAGTGTCTGGTCTTATATTTAGATCTCTAATCCATTTAGAGTTTATTTTTGTGTATGGTGTTATGGAGTGTTCTAATTTCATTCTTTTATGTGTAGGGGTCCAGTTTTCCCAGCACCAATTACTGAAGAGACTGTCTTTTCTCCATTGTATATCCTTAGCTCCTTTGTCATAGATGAAATAGCCATAGGTATGTAGGTTTAACTCTGGGCTTTCTGTCCTGTTCCATTGATCTGTGTTTATGCCAATCTACATACACTTGATTCCATTATGGAGACATATAAATACATAGGTTTCAAGATTGTTACCAGTCAGATAAATTCCTCTTCAGTGAATAGGGTGTTTTGTGTCCAGTTCATTGAGAAAGGAGTAGGTCTTGTCTATTACATATTTGGTATATGGAATGGTATCTGTGCTAATTTCAAACTCTGCTTTTACACATCAGCCCACGTCACCTTTCCCCTTAAGGAGGCATAAGTGTGTTTTCTAAATGTGTAACTCTGTTCTCTTTTGAAATTCAATTCATGTGTAGCCATGTTTACATTCCCTCTATAAGTGATATATTACAATAAGTTTCTGTTTCTTTGTGGCTCATTTCACTTAGCATCATCGTACCTAAAGCCACTCATTATGCTGCTATTGGCCTTATGACATTGATTTTATGTCTGAGTGACATTCCATTGTATATAAGTACCACAACATCTATATCCATTTTTTTCCTTTCCTGGGATATTTAAAGTGTACCGAAGTCGAGGTTCTTGTAAACAGAGCAGCCCTAAACTTTGCGCTGGCTGTGTGTTGCGGATTTTTAGTTTTCCCAAAATACACGCCTATGAGTGGAAGTGTGCTATGCTCTGTAGCTCTGTTTTAGAAAACAACATACAGTTCTGCAGAGAGGCTGTTGGCAATTTACATCCTGTCCATCGGTGTAACCAGGCTCCCTTTTCTCCATGGCCTGTCCTGCATTTGTGGTTTTCACACTATTTGTGGATGGCCCTTTTGACTGGAGGTAAGGGACACTACTATGTAGTGTGGATTTTCAATGCCTAATGCCTTGCTTGGCCAAAAAGGGTGTATGCATTTTTTCCCGAATATATTCAAGAAAATACACATACTCCCTTTTCTGCCAAGGGCAACGTTGTTGGAGTTCTGTCACTTTTCATGTGCTTTAAAGATGACTCCAATGTACCTCTTGAAATCTGTTTCCTTCAATTCTGCCTTGCATTCAAATCCTCTTCACGGCCTTACCTCAATATATTTCTGGATGACAGTTGTCCTTTATAACTCTGCAAGTTTGTGAATTGCTGTGCCCCTGATATCCATTTTTCAAACTGCCTATTTGTGAGCTGGCTGCAATACCGCAGGATGGCTTTAGGCCCTAGTCTGGTTCCAGGGCTTCAGGCTGAGCCTTTGGTTAATGCTTCTTCCTGATGGGAAAGTAGAGTGATATGTGCCCATCCAAACACCTACAGCTCATCTCTCATTTGTTTCCCCTCTTCCTGTTCATCCTCTGCACAATTTGCAAACTGTGCATAAAGGGATGGTAAAGGCGCTGACACTCCAAGTGGGGAGATTTTTAGTAATGCAGATGGAATGGTGAAGCCGAGCACCACGAAAGGAAAAATGAGGTACCTTTTATGAAACTTTCCCAATTACACAGTGTACCATCCACTGGGATTCCCTTGCATGTTTTAACTGTAGGAATGTTCCCTTAAACCTGGAGAGTTGAGACCACTAGAATGCGTAGCACACAGTATTGCTCTAAGTGGCGTTCTTTTGCTCACTCAACCTCAGCAATCTTGTCAGCCCCAAGTGTCCAGTCTTATGTCTCATCCAGCTGTGGGTGTAAAGGTGGTCAATCCAGGTTGGATCACAGGCCCTGAACGTAATTTTTAAGATTTCTCTCTGTTTCACTGTTTTTGCATTTTGCTTTTGAAACTTATTTTTATAAGGGGCTTTAGCTGGATTTCAGTGCTGTGTTCATGCCATTATACACACATATGCTTTCTTTATGGAGACATGAGAATATATATGTTTTAAAATTCTTAGAGTCAGATATATTCCTCTGCAATGAATAGGGGGTGTTGAGTCCAGTTCATTGTGCGGGGAGTAGGTGTTGTCTATTACATACTTGGTTTAGGTAACAGTATCTGTGTTAATTTAAAACTGTGGTTTTATGCATCACCCCACCTCGGCTTTCCTCTTAAGCAGGCAGAAGATTGTTTTCTAAATGTGTGACTCTGTTGGTTTTTAATCCAGTTCATGTGTAGCCATGTGTACATTCACCCTATGAGTGATAACATATGATAAGATTTGTTACTCTGTTATCTTTCCTAACTCAGTTCATGTGTAGCCATGGTTACAGGACCTTTGTAAGTGATATCTTATGATAAGTTTCTTTTTAAATGTGACTTATTTCACTTAGACTCATTGTACCTGAATCCACTCATTTTGCTGCTACTGGCCTTATGACATTGATTTCATGGCTAAGGGATATTCAGTCGTACATCAGTACCACAATATCTTGAACCATTTTTTTTCTTTCCTGGGACATTTAAGGTGTACCCAAGTTGAGGTTCGTGTAAGCAGTGCAGCCCTAAATTTTGGGGTTGCTCTGTCTTACTGATTTTCATTTTTCCAAATGTATATTCCCTACACTGGAACTGCCATTGGCTCTGAAGCTCAGTTTTTTATTTGTTTTAGGGAACACAATGCACTCCCCCAGAGAGGCATTTAGAAATTTACATTCTGCCCATTAGCCTAACAAGACTCCCTGTTCTCCAGGGCCTGTCTTGCCTTTCCGGTTTTAACACATTTTGTGGATGTCCCTTTTTACCAGTGGGAAGTGATACTTCTTTGTAGTGCAGATTTGCATTGCCCACTTGCTTGCTTGGCCAAAAAGGGCATATGCATTTTCTCCTGAGTATATTCAGGAGAAAACACATACGCCCATTTTGCCCAAGTGTAATATTCAAGAAGTTGTGCCCCACTTCCTCTGCTTTACAGGCGATTCCAACGTACCTCTTGAAATCTGTTTCCTGCTATTCTGCCTCGCTTTCAAGTCCGCCTCGTTGCCTTCCCTCAACAGATTTTTGGACGATAGTTGTCCTTTATTTCTCTGCCAGTTTGTGAATTGCTGTGCCCCTGAGCTCAATTTTTCAACTCGTATTTTGTGAGCTGTACGCAAGTCCAAAATTTTGGTTCAGGACGTATACTGGTTCCCGGTGGGTGGCTGAGACTTTGGTTAATTCTACTTCCTGCCGGGAAATTAGAGTGATATTTGCCCGTCCAAATGCCTAACAGCTAGTCTCTCATTGGTTCTCCCTCTTCCCTTCCATTTTCTGCCAAATTGGCAACCTGTGCGAACCAGGAGGTTAAAGGGGCTGTCTCTCCATGATAGGAGATTGATAGTAAATCCGTTGGAATGTCAAACCGGAGCACCAGGAGAGGGACTATTCGTTGAGTTTTAGAAAAATTTCGTATTCACAGTGTGTCCATACTCTAGGTTTCCCGTACATGTTATAGCTGTAGTGATATTCCCTACAACATGGAGAGTTGGGAACCATGGAATGGGGGCCATGCATTTTTGCTTTAAGGGGTCTGCATTTGCTCACCCAATCTCACCAATCCTCTCAGTCCCAAGTGTCGAGCCATATGCCACATCCAGCTGTCATTGTAGATAGGGTCATTCCAGGATTCATCAGAGACTCTGAATGAATTGTAAAGAATTTCACTGTTTTTTTGTATAGTTTTTGAAATTCCTTTTTATAGTGGGTTTGAGCTGATTCTCGCTGCCATGATTAAGCCAGTCTAGACACACTTGATTCCCTTACAGAGACATATCAATACATAGGTTTTAAGATTTTTACTAGTCAGAACTATTTCTCTGTGGGAAATATAGAGTTTTGAGTCCCTTTAACTGAGGAAGCTGTAGGTCTAGTCTATTTCATAGTTGGTTTTTGGAACGGTACCTGTGCTTATACCAAACTCTGTTTTTATGCATCACCCCACCTCTCCTTTCCCCTTAAACAGGCATAAGAGTGTTTTCTAAATGTAAGATTCTGTTCTTTTTCCTAACTCAGTTCATGTGTAGCCATGTTTACAGGATCTTCATAAGTGATATCTTATGATGTTTCTTTTTCTCTGTGACTTATTTCACTTACAATCTTCGTACCTGAATCCACTCACTTTGCTGCTACTGGTCTTATTACATTGATTTCATGCCTGAGTGATATTCCATCGTTCGAAAGTACCACAATTTTTGGAACCATTTTTATATTTCCTGTGATATTTAAGGTGTACCCAAGTTGAGGTTCTTGTAAGCAGTGCAGCCCTTAATTTTGGGGTGGCTCTGTCTTATTGATTTTCAGTTTTCCCAATGTATATTCCCTAGACTTGAAGTGCCCATGGCTCTGTAGCTCTGTTGATTACTCGTTTGAGGGATCACAATGCACTCCTCCAGTGAGACAGTTGGCAATTTACATCCCGCCTATCAACATAACAAGGCTCCCTGTTCGCCAGGGCCTGTCTTGCCTTTCTGGTTTTTACCCATTTTGTGGATGACCCTTTTGACTGGTGGGAAGTGATACTACTTTGTAGTGCAGATTTGCATTGCCCGCTTGCTTGCTTTGCCAAAAAGGGCGTATGTGTTTTTTTCTCAATATATTTAGGAAACAACACATACACCGTTTTTGGCAAAGTGCATCATTGTCGAAGTTGTGCCCATCTTCCTGTGTTTTACAGGCGATTCTAACGTTCCTCTTGAAATCTGTTTCCTGCTATTCTGCCTTGCTTTGAAGTTCGCGTGGTTGTCTTCCCTCAAGAGATTTTTGGACGAAAGTTGTCCTTTATTACTCTGCCAGTTTGTGAATTGCTGTGCCCCAGAGCTCCATTATTCAACTCGTTTTTTGTGAGGTGAACGCAAGTCAAAAATTTTGGTTCAGGACCTATACTCTTTCCTGGTGGGTTGCTGAGACTTTGGTTAATTTTTCTTCCTCCCGGGAAATTAGAGTGACATGTGCCCTTCCAAATGCCTAACACCTACTCTCTCATTGGTTCTCCCTATACCCTTCCATCTTCTGCCAAATTGGCCACCTGAGCGAACCAGGAGGTTAAAAGAGCTGTCTCTCCAAGTTGGGAGATTGATAGTAAAGCAGTTGGAAAGTCAAACCGCAGCACCAGTTGAGGGACTATTCGTTGACTTTTAGAGACCATTCGTATTCACAGTGTGTCCATTCCCAGGTTTCCCGTACATGTTATAGCTGTAGTAATATTCCCTACAACCTGGAGAGTTGGGACCCATGGAATGGCTGCCATTCATTATTGATTTAAAGGGTCTGCATTTGTTCACCCAATCTCACCAATCCTCTCAGTCCCAAGTGTCCAGCCTTATGCCACATCCAGCTGTAATTGTAGATAGGGTCATTCCAGGTTTCATCAGAGACCCTGAAGGAAATGTTAAGAATATCCCTGTTTTTTGGTTTTGTTTTTGAAATTCCTTTTTATAGTGGGTTTGAGCTGATTCTCGCTGACATGTTTATGCCAGTCTAGACACACTTGATTCCCTTACGGAGACATATCAATACATAGGTTTTAAGTTTCTTACTAGTCAGATCTATTCCTCTGCGGGAAATATGGGGTTTTGAGTCTCTTTCACTGAGGAAGGTGTAGGTCTTGTCTATTCCACAGTTGGTTTTAGAAATGGTACCTGTGCTTATATCAAACTCTGGTTTTATGCATCACCCCACCTCTCCTTCCCCCTTAAGCAGGCATAAGAGTGTTTTCTAAATGTGAGACTCTGTTCTCTTTCCTAACTCAGTTCATGTGTAGCCATGTTTACAGGGTCTTCATAAGTGATATCTTATGATAAGTTTCTTTTTCTGTGTGACTTATTTCACTTAGAATCATCGTACCTGAATCCACTCACTTTGCTGCTCCTGGTCTTATGACATTGATTTCATGGCTGAGGGATATTCCATCGTACATAAATACCACAGTTTTTTGAACCATTTTTTTATTTCCTGGGATATTTAAGGTGTACCCAAGTTGAGGTTCTTGTAAGCAGTGCAGCCCTAAATTTGGGGGTGGCTCTGTCTTATTGATTTTCAGTTTTCCCAAGGTATATTCCCTAGACTGGAAGTGCCCTTGGCTCTGTAGCTCTGTTGTTTACTTGTATTAGGGAACGCAATGCACTCCTCCAGTGAGGCAGTTGGCAATTTACATCCCGCCCATCAGCATAACAAGGCTCCATTTTCTCCAGGGACTGTCTTGCCTTTCTGGTTTTTACACATTTGTGAATGTCCCTTTTGACCGGTGGGAAGTGATACTTCTTTGTAGTGCAGATTTGCATTGCCCGCTTGCTTTCTTGGCCAAAAAGGGCGTATGCGTTTTCTCCTGAATATATTCAGGAGAAAACACATACGCCCTTTTTGGCCAAGTGCGTCATTGTCGAAATTGTGCCCCCCTTTCCGGTGCTTTAAAGGCGATTCCAACGTACCTCTTGAAATCTGTTTCCTGCTATTCTGCCTCGCTTTCAAGTCCGCCTCGTTGCCTTCCCTCATCAGATTTTCGGACGATAGTTTTCCTTTATTACTCTGCCAGTTTCTGAATTGCTGTGCCCCTGAGCTCCGTTTTTCAACTCGTTTTTTGTGAGCTGAACGCCAGTCCAAAATTTTGGTTCAGGACCTATACTGGTTCCCGGTGGGTGGCTGAGACTTTGTTTAATTCTTCTTCCTCCCGGGAAATTAGAGTGACATGTGCCCGTCCAAATGCCTAACAGCTACTCTCTCATTGGTTCTCCCTCTTCCCTTCCAACCTCTGCCAAATTGGCAACATGTGCGAACCAGGAGCTTAAAGAGGCTGTCTCTCCAATTTGGGAGATTGATAGTAAAGCAGTTGGAAAGTCAAACCGGAGCACCAGGAGAGGGACTATTCGTTGAGTTTTAGAAACATTTTGTATTTACAGAGTGTCCATTCTCTAGGATTCCCGTACATGTTATAGCTGTAGTAATATTCCCTTCAACCTGGAGAGTTGGGACCCATGGAATGGGGGCCATGCATTTTTGGTTTAAAGGGTCTGCATTTGCTCACCCAACCTCACGAATCCTTTCAGCCCCAGGTGTCCAGCCTTATGCCACATCCAGCTGTCATTGTAGATATGGTCATTCCAGGTTTCATCAGATACAATGAAGGAATTGTAATGAATTTCCCAGTTTTTAGGTTTTGTTTTTGAAATTCCTTTTTATAGTGGGTTTGAGCTGATTCTCGCTGCCATGTTTATGCCAGTCTAGACACACTTGATTCCCTTACGGAGATATATCTATACATAGGTTTTAAGATTCTTACTAGTGAGATTTATTACTCTGCGGGAAATATGGGGTTTTGATTCCCTTTCACTGAGGAAGGTGTAGCTCTTGTCTATTCCACAGTTGGTTTTAGAAACGGTACCTGTGCTTATATCAAACTCCGGTTTTATGCATCACCCCACCTATCCTTCCCCCTTAAACAGGCCTAAGAGTGTTTTCTAAATTTGAGACTCTGTTCTCTTTCCTAACTCAGTTCATGTGTAGCCATGTTTACAGTATCTTCATAAGTGATATCTTATGATAAGTTTCTTTTTCTGTGTGACTTATTTCACTTAGAATCATCGGACCTAAATCCACTCACTTTGCTGCTCCTGGTCTTATGACATTGATTTCATGGCTGAGGGATATTCCATCGTACATATATACCACAGGTTTTTGAACCATTTTTATATTTCCTGGGATATTTAAGGTGGACCCAAGTTGAGGTTCTTGTAAGCAGTGCAGCCCAAAATTTGGGGGTGGCTCTGTCTTATTGATTTTCAGTTTTACCAGGGTATATTCCCTAGACTGGAAGTGCCCTTGGCTCTGTTGCTCTGTTGTTTACTTGCTTTAGGGAACGCAATACACTCCTCCAGTGAGGCAGTTGGCAATTTACATCCCGCCCTTCAGCATAACAAGGCTCCATGTTCTCCAGGGCCTGTCTTGCCTTTCTGGTTTTTACATATTTGTGGATGTCCCTTTTGACCGGTGGGAAGTGATACTTCTTTGTAGTGCAGATTTGCATTGCCCGCTTGCTTGCTTGGCCAAAAAGGGCGTATGCGTTTTCTCCTGAATATATTCAGGAGAAAGCGCATACGCCGTTTTTGGCCAAGTGCGTCATTGTCGAAGTTGTGCCCCTCTTCCTGTGCTTTAAAGGCGATTCCAACGTACCTCTTGAAATCTGTTTCCTGCTATTCTGCCTCGCTTTCAATTCCGCCTCGTTGCCTTCCCTCAACAGATTTTTGGACGATAGTTGTCCTTTATATCTCTGCCAGTTTGTGAATTGCTGTGCCGGTGAGCTCCATTTTTCAACTCGTTTTTTGTGAGCTGTACGCAAGTCCAAAATTTTGGTTCAGGACCTATACTGGTTCCCGGTGGGTGGCTGAGACTGTGGTTAATTCTTCTTCCTGCCGGGAAATTAGAGTGACATGTGCCCGTCCAAATGCCTAACAGCTACTCTCTCATTGGTTCTCCCTCTTCCCTTCCAGCCTCTGCAAAATTGGCAACCTGTGCGAACCAGGAGGTTAAAGGTGTTGTCTCTCAAAGTTGGGAGATTGATAGTAAAGCAGTTGGAAAGTCAAACCGGAGCACCAGGAAAGGACTACTCGTTGAGTTTTAGAAACCGTTTGTATTCACTGTGTGTCCATTCTCTAGGTTTCCCGTACATGTTTTAGCTGTAGTAATATTCCCTTCAAAATGGAGAGTCGGGACTCATGGAATGGGGGCCATGCATTTTTGCTTTAATGAGTCTGCATTTGCTCACCCAATCTCACCATTCCTCTCAGTCCCAAGTGTCCAGCCTTATGCCACATCCAGCTGTCATTGTAGATAGGGTCATTCCAGGTTTCATCAGAGACCCTGAAGGTATTGTAAAGAATTTCCCTGTTTTTTGGTATTGTTTTTGAAATTCCTTTTTATAGTGGGTTTGAGCTGATTCTCGCTGCCATGTTTATGCCAGTCTACACACTTAATTCCCTTACGGAGATATATTAATACATAGGTTTTAGGATTGTTTCTAGTTAGATCTATTCCTCTGCGGGAAATATGTGGTATTGAGTCCCTTTCTCTTAGGAAGGTGTAGGTCTTGTCTATTCCACAGTTGGTTATAGAAATTGTACCTGTGCTTATATCAAACTCTGGTTTTATGCATTACCCCACCTCTCCTCCCCCCTTAAGCTGGCATAACACTGTTTTCTAAATGTGAGACTCTGTTCTCTTTCCTAACTCAGTTCATGTGTAGCCATGTTTACAGGATCTTCATAAGTGATATCTTATGATAAGTTTCTTTTTCTGTGTGACATATTTCACTTAGAATCATCGTACCTGAATCCACTCACTTTGCTGCTCCTGGGCTTATGACATTGATTTCATGGCAGAGGGATATTCCATCATAAATAAATACCACAGTTTTTTGAACCATTTTTATATTTCCTGGGATATTTAAGGTGTACCCAAGTTGAGGTTCTTGTAAGCAGTGCAGCCCTAAATTTGGGTGTGGCTCTGTCTTATTGATTTTCAGTTTTCCCAAGGTATATTCCCTAGACTGGAAGTGCACTTGGCTCAGTAGCTCTGTTGTTTACTTCTTTTAGGGAACACAATGCACTCCTCCAGTGAGGCAGTTGGCAATTTACATCCCGCCAATCAGCATAACAAGGCTCCCTGTTATCCAGGTCCTGTCTTGCCTTTCTGGTTTTTACATATTTTGTGGATGTCCCTTTTGACCGGTGCGAAGTGACACATCTTTGTAGTGCAGATTTGCATTGCCCTCTTGCTTGCTTGGCCAAAATGGGCGTATGCGTTTTCTCCTGAATATATTCAGGAGAAAACGCATACGCCCTTTTTGGCCAAGTGCGTCATTGTCGAAGTTGTGCCCCTCTTCCTGTGCTTTAAAAGCGATTCCAACGTACCTCTTGAAATCTGTTTCCTGCTATTCTGCCTAGCTTTCAAGTCCGCCTCATTGCCTTCCCTCAACAGATTTTTGGATGATAGTTGTCCTTTATTACTCTGCCAGTTTGTGAATTGCTGTGCCCCTGAGCTCCATTTTTCAACTCGTTTTTTGTGAGCTGTATGCAAGTCCAAAATTTTGGTTCAGGACCTATAATGTTTCCTGGTGGGTGGCTGAGACTCTGTTTAATTCTTATTCCTGCCGAATAATTAGAGTGACATGTGCCCGTCCAAATGCCTAACAGCTACTCTCTCATTGGTTCTCCCTCTTCCCTTCCACCCTCTCCCAATTTGGCAACCTGTGCGAACCAGGAGGTTAAAGGGGTTGTCTCTTCAAGTTGGGAGATTGATAGTAAAGCAGTTGGAATGTCAAAGCGGAGCACCAGGAGAGGGACTACTCGTTGAGTTTTAGAAACCTTTTGTATTCACAGTGTGTCCATTCTCTAGGTTTCCCGTACATGTTACAGCTGTAGTAATATTCCCTTCAACATGGACAGTTGGGACCCATGGAGTGGGGGCCATTCATTTTTGCTTTAAAGGGTCTGCATTTACTCACCCAATCTCACCAAACCTCTCAGTCCCAAGTGTCTAGCCTTATGCCACATCCAGATGTCATTGTAGATAGGGTCATTCCAGGTTTCATCAGAGACCCTGAAGGAAATGAAAAGAATTTCCCTGTTTTTTGGTTTTGTTTTTAAAATTCCTTTTTATAGTGCGTTTGAGCTGATTCTCGCTGCCATGTTTATGCCAGTCTAGACACACTTGATTCCCTTACAGACACATATCAATACATAGGTTTTAAGATTCTTACTTGTCAGATATATTCCTCTGTGGGAAATATGTGGTTTTGAGTCCCTTTCACTGAGGAAGGTGTAGGTCGTGTCTATTCCACAGTTGGTTTTAGAAATGGTACCTGTGCTTATATCAAACTCTGGTTTTATGCATCACCCCTCCTCTCCTTTCCCCTTAAGCGGGCATAAGAGTGTTTTCTAAATGTGAGACTCTGTTCTCTTTCCTAACTCAGTTCATGTGTAGCCATGTTTACAGGATCTTCATAAGTGATATCTTATGATAAGTTTCTTTTTCTGTGGGACTTATTTCACTTAGATTCATCGTACCTGAATCCACTCACTTTGCTGCTCCTGGTCTTATGACATTGATTTCATGGCTGAGGGATATTCCATCGTACATAAATACCACAGTTTTTTGAACCATTTTTATATTTCCTGGGATATTTAAGGTGTACCCAAGTTGAGGTTCTTGTAAGCAGTGCAGCCCTAAATTTGGGGGTGGCTCTGTCTTATTGATTTTCAGTTTTCCCAAGGTATATTCCCTAGACTGGAAGTGCCCTTGTCTCTGTAGCTCTGTTGTTTGCTTGTTTTAGGGAACGCAATGCACTCCTCCAGTGAGGCAGTTGGCAATTTACATCCCGCCCATCAGCATAACAAGGCTCCCTGTTCTCCAGGGCCTGTCTTGCCTTTCTGGTTTTTACACATTTTATGGATGTCCCTTTTGCCCGGTGGGAAGTGATACTACTTTGTAGTGCAGATTTGCATTGCCCGCTTGCTTGCTTGGCCATAAAGGGCGTATGCGTTTTCTCCTGAATATATTCAGGAGAAAACGCATACGCCCTTTTTGGCCAAGTGCTTCATTGTTGAAGTTGTGCCCCTCTTCCTGTGCATTAAAGGCGATTCCAACGTACCTCTTGAAATCTCTTTCCTGCTATTCTGCATCGCTTTCAAGTCTGCCTCGTTGCCTTCCCTCAACAGATTTTTGGATGATAGTTGTCCTTTATTACTCTGCCAGTTTGTGAAATGCTGTGCCCCTGAGCTCCATTTTTCTACTTGTTTTTTGTGAGCTGTACGCAAGTCCAAAATTTTGGTTCAGGACCTATACTGGTTCCCGGTGGGTGGCTGAGACTCTGGTCAATTCTTCTTCCTGCCGGGAAATAAGAGTGACATGTGACCGTCCAAATGCCTAACAGCTACTCTCTCATTGGTTCTCCCTATTCCCTTCCATCCTCTGCCAAATTGGCAACCTGTGCGAACCAGGAGGTTAAAGGGGTTGTCTCTCCAAGTTGGGAGATTGATAGTAAAGCAGTTGGAAAGTCAAACCGGAGCACCAGGAGAGGGACTACTCGTTGAGTTTTAGAAACCTTTTGTATTCACTATGTGTCCATTCTCTAGGTTTCCCGTACATGTTATAGCTGTAGTAATATTCCGTTCAACATGGAGAGTTGGGACACATGGAGTGGGGGCCATGCATTTTTGCTTTAAAGTGTCTGAATTTGCTCACCCAATCTCACCAATCCTCTCAGTCCCAAGTGTCCAGCCTTATGCCACATCCAGCTGTCATTGTATATAGGGTCATTCCAGGTTTCATCAGAGACCCTGAAGGAATTGTAAAGAATTTCCCTGTTTTTTGTTTTGTTTTTGAAATTCCTTTTTATAGTGGGTTTGAGATGATTCTCGCTGCCATGTTTATGCCAGTCTAGACACACTTGATTCCCTTACGGAGACATATCAGTACATAGGTTTTAATATTTTTACAAGTCAGATCTATTCCTCTGCAGGAAATATGGGGTTTTGAGTCCCTTTCACTGCGGAAGGTGTTGGTCTTGTCTATTCCAAAGTTGGTTTTAAAAACGTTACCCGTGCTTATATCAAACTCTGGTTTTATGCATCACCCCACCTCTCCTTCCCCCTTAAGCAGGCATAACAGTGTTTTCTAAATGTGAGACTCTGTTCTCTTTCTTAAATCAGTTCATGTGTAGCCATGTTTACAGGATCTTCATAAGTGATATCTTATGATAAGTTTCTTTTTTCTGTGTGACTTATTTCACTTAGAATCATCGTACCTGAATCCACTCACTTTGCTGCTCCTGGTCTTATGACATAGATTTCATGGCTGAGGGATATTCCATAGTACATAAGTACCACAATTTTTTGAACCATTTTTATATTTCCTGGGATATTTAAGGTGTACCCAAGTTGAGGTTCTTGTAAGCAATGCAGCCCTAAATTTGGGGGTGGCTCTGTCTTATTGATTTTCAGTTTTCCCAAGGTATATTCCCTAGAAGGGAAGTGCCCTTGGCTCTGTAGCTCTGCTGTTTACTTGTTTTAGGGAACACAATGCACTCCGCAAGTGAGGCAGTTGGCAATTTACATCCCGCCCATCAGCATAACAAGGCTCCCTGTTCTCCAGGGCCTGTCTTGCCTTTCTGGTTTTTACACATTTTGTTGATGTCCCTTTTGACCGGTGGGATGTGATACTTCTTTGTAGTGCAGATTTGCATTGCCCGCTTGCTTGCTTGGCCAAAAAGGGCGTATGCCTTGTCTCCAGAATATATTCAGGAAAAAACGCTTTCGCCCTTTTTGGCCAAGTCCATCATTGTCGAAGTTGTTCCCCTCTTCATGTGCATTAAAGGCGATTCCAACGTACCTCTTCAAATCAGTTTCCTGCTATTCTGCCTCGCTTTCAAGTCTGCTCGTTGCCTTCCGTCAACAGATTTTTGGACGATAGTTGGCCTTTATTACTCTGCCAGTTTGTGAATTGCTGTGCCTCTGAGCTCGATTTTTCAACTCGTTATTTGTGAGCTGTACGCAAGTCCAAAATTTTTGTTCAGGACCTATACTGGTTCCCGGTGGGTGGCTGAGACTCTGGTTATTTCTTCTTCCTGCTGGGAAATTAGAGTGACATGTGCCCGTCCAAATGCCTAACAGCTACTCTCTCATTGGTTCTCCCTCTTCCCTTCCATCCTCTGCCAAATTGGCAACTTGTGCGAACCAGGAGCTTAAAGGGGCTGTCTCTCCAAGTTGGAAGATTGATAGTAAAGCAGTTGGAAAGTCAAAGCAGAGCACCAGGAGAGGGACTACTCGTTGAGTTTTAGAAACCTTTTGTATTCGCAGTGTGTCCATTCTCTAGGTTTGCCGTACATGTTATAGCTGTAGTAATATTCCCTTCAACCTGGAGAGTTGGGACCCATGGAATGTGGGCCATGCATTTTTGCTTTAAAGGGTCTGCATTTGCTCATCCAATCTCACCAATCCTCTCAGTCCCAAGTGTCCAGCCTTATGCCACATCCAGCTGTCATTGTAGATAGGGTCATTCCAGGTTTCATCAGAGACCCTGAAGGAATTGTAAAGAATTTCCTTGTTTTTTGTTTTGTTTTTGAAATTCCTTTTTATAGTGGGTTTGAGCTGATTCTCGCTACCATGTTTATGCCAGTCTAGACACTCTTGATTCCCTTACAGAGACATATCAATACATAGGTTTTAAGATTCTTACTAGTCAGATCTATTCCTCTGCGGGAAATATGGGGTTTTGAGTCCCTTTCACTGAGGAAGGTGTAGGTCTTGTCTATTCCAAAGTTGATTTTAGAAACGGTACCTGTGCTTATATCAAACTCTGCTTTTATGCATCACCCCACGTCTCCTTCCACCTTAAGCAGGCATAAGAGTGTTTTCTAAATGTGAGACTCTGTTCTCTTTCCTAACTCAGTTTATGTGTAGCCATGTTTAGAGGATCATCATAAGTGATATCTTATGATAAGATTCTTTTTCTCTGTGACTTATTTCACTTAGATTCATCGTTGCTGAATCCACTCACTTTGCTGCTCCTGGTCTTATGACATTGATTTCTTGGCTGAGGGATATTCCATCGTACATAAGTACCACAATTTTTTGAACCATTTTTATATTTCCTGGGATATTTAAGGTGTACCCAAGTTGAGGTTCTTGTAAGCAGTGCAGCCCTAAATTTGGGGGTGGCTCTGTCTTATTGATTTTCAGTTAACCCAAGGTATATTCCCTAGAATGGAAGTGCCCTTGGCTCTGTAGCTCTGTTGGTTACTTGTTTTAGGGAACTCAATGCACTCCTCCAGTGAGGCAGCTGGCAATTTACATCCCGCCCATCAGCATAACAAGGCTCCCTGTTCTCCAGGTCCTGTCTTGCCTTTCTGGTTTTTACATATTTTGTGGATGTCCCTTTTGACCGGTGGGACTTAATACTTCTTTGTAGTGCAGATTTGCTTTGCCCGCTTGGTGCTGGCCAAAAAGTGCGTATGTGTTTTCTCCTGAATATATTCGGCAGAAAACGCATACGCCCTTTTTGGCCAAGTGTGTCATTGTCGAAGTTGTGCCCCTCTTACTGTGCTTTAAAGGCGATTCCAACGTACCTCTTGAAATCTGTTTCCTGCTATTCTGCCTCGCTTTCAAGTCCGCCTCGTTGCCTTCCCTCAACAGATTTTTGGACGATAGTTGTCCTTTATTACTCTGACAGTTTGTGAATTGCTGTGCCCCTGAGCTCCAGTTTTCAACTCGATTTTTGTGAGCTGAACGCATGTCCATAATTTAGGATCAGGAACTATACAGGTTCCTGGTGGGTGGCTGTGACTTTGTTTAATTCTTCTTTCTGCCGGGAAATTAGAGTGACATATGCCCGTCCAAATGCCTAACAGCTAGTCTCTCATTGGTTCTCCCTCTTCCCTTCCATCCTCTGCGAATTTGGCAACTTGTGCGAACCAGGAGCTTAAAGGGGCTGTCTCTCCAATTTTGGAGATTGATAGTAAAGCAGTTGGAATATCAAACCAGAGCACCAGGAGAGGGACTATACGTTGAGTTTTAGAAACCTTTTGTATTCACAGTGTGTCCATTCTCTAGGTTTCCTGAACATGTTATAGCTGTAGTAATATTGCCTTCAACCTGGAGAGTTGGGACCCATGGAATGGGCGCCATGCATTATTGCTTTAAAGTGTCTGCATTTGCTCACCCAATCTCTCCAATCCTCTCAGTCCCAAGTGTCCAGCCTTATGCCACATCCAGCTGTCATTGTAGACAGGGTCATTCGTGGTTTCATCGGAGACCCTGAAGGAATTGGAAAGAATTTCCCTGTTTTTTGGTTTTGTTTTTGAAATTCCTTTTTATAGTGGGTTTGAGCTGATTTTCACTGCCATGTTTATGCCAGTCTAGACACACTTGATTCCCTTACAGAGACATATCATTACATAGCTTTTAAGATTCTTACTAGTCAGATATATTCCTCTGCGCAAAATATGGAATTTTGAGACCCTTTCACTGAGGAACGTGTAGGTCTTGTATATTCCGTGTTGGTTTTTGGAATGGTACCTGTGCTTATATCAAACTCTGGTTTTATGCATCACCCCACCTCTCCTTGCCACTTCAGCGGGCATAAGAGTGTTTTCTAACTGTGAGACTCTGTTCTCTTTCCTAAGTCAGTTCATGTGTAGCCATGTTTACAGTATCTTCATAAGTGATATCTTATGATGATTTTCTTTTTCTGTGTGACTTATTTCACTTAGAATCATCGTACCTGAATCAACTCACTTTGCTGCTGCTGGTCTTATGACATTGATTTCATGGCTGAGGGATATTCTATCCTACGTAAGTACCACAATCTTTTAAACCATTTTTATATTTCCTGGGATATTTAAGGTGTACCCAAGTTGAGGTTCTTGTAAGCAGTGCAGCCCTAAATTAGGGGTGGCTCTGTCTTATTGATTTTCAGTTTTCCCAAGGTATATTCCCTAGACTGGAAGTGCCCTTGGCTCTGTAGCTCTGTTGTTTACTTGTTTTATGTAACTCAGTGCACTCCTCCAGTGAGGCAGTTGGCAATTTACATCCCGCACATCAGCATAACAAGGCTCCCTCTTCTCCAGGGCCTGTCTTGCCTTTCTGGTTTTTACACATTTTGTGGATGTCCCTTTTGACCGGTGAGAAGTGATACTTCTTTGTAGTGCAGATTTGCATTGCCCGCTTGCTTGCTTGGCCAAAAAGGGCGTATGCGTGTTCTCCTGAATATATTCAGGAGAAAATGCATACGCCCTTTTTGGCCAAGTGCGTCATTGTCGAAGTTGTGCCCCTCTTCCTGTGCTTTAAAGGCGATTCCAACGTACCTGTTGAAATCTGTTTCCTGCTATTCTGCCTCGCTTTCAAGTCCGCCTCTTTGCCTTTCCTCAACAGATTTTTGGACGATAGTTGTCCTTTATTACTCTGTCAGTTTGTGAATTGCTTTGCCCCTGTTCTCCATTTTTCAACTCGTTTTTGTGAGCTGAACGCAAGTCCAAAATTTTGCTTCATGACCTATACTGGTTCCTGGTGGGTGGCTGAGAGTTTGGTTAATTCTTCTTCCTGCCGGCAAATTAGAGTGTCATATGCCTGTCCAAATGCCTAACAGCTACTCTCTCTTTGATTCTCCCTTTTCCCTTTCATCCTTAGCCAAATTGGCAACCAGTGGGAACCAGGACGTTAAAGGGGCTGTCTCTTCACGTTGGGAGATTTATAGTAAAGCAGTTGGAAAGTCAAAACGGAGCACCAGGAGAGGGACTGTTCGTTGAGTTTTAGAATCCTTTTGTATTCACAGGGTGTCCACTCTCTTGTTTTCCCGTCCATGTTATAGCTGTAGTAATATTACCTTCAACCAGGAGAGTTGGGACCCATCGAATTGGTGGCATGCATTATGGCTTTAAAGGGCCTGCATTTTCTCCGCCAATCTCTCCAATCCCCTCAGTCCCATGTGTCCAGCCTTATGTCTCTTCCAGCTGTCGTTGTAGATTGTGTCATTCCAGTTTGCATCAGAGCCCTTGAAGGAATTGTGTAAGAATATCGCTGTTTTTTTAATTTTTTTTTGAAATTCAGTTTTATAATGGGGTTGAGCTGATTTTCCCTTACTTGTTTTTGCCGGTCTAGACAAACTTGATTCCCTTACAGAGACATATAAATACATTGGTTTTAAGATTCTTACTAGTCAGATATATTCCTCTCCTGGAAATAGGGATTTTGAGTCCCGTTCACTACGGAAGAAGTAGTTCTTGTCTATTCTATATTTGGATTATGGAACGGTACCTGTGCTAATATCAAACTCTGGTTTTGTGCATCTCCCCACCTCTCCTTTCCCCTTAAGCATGCATAAGAGTGTTTTCTAAATCTGAGACACTGTTCTATTTCCTAATACAGTTCATATGTAGCCATGTTTACATTCCCTTCGTAAGTGATATCTTATGTCAGAATGCACCATTGCCCTTGTCATAATAATGCTCCATGACCCCTGTCATCACATTGGACCATGCCTAGTTATCACAATGCTCCATTTCCTTTGTCATCACAATTCTCCTCGTCCTTGTCATCACGATGCTACATGACACTTCTCATCAAAACATTACATGCTCTTGTCATTACATTTCTCCATGACCCCTGTCATCACAATGCTCCCTGACACCTGTCATCACAATGCTTCATGCCCCTTGTCATTACAGTGCTCCATGATGCTCGTCATCACAATTACCCAAGGTCTTCTCATCACAATGCTCCACGGTTTTGCCATCACAATGCTCCATGCCCTGGTCTTCTCACAGCTCAATGTCCCTTGTCCTGACAATTCTCCTCGTCCTTGTCATCACAATGCTCCATGGCGCTTCTCATCACAATGTTATATGCCCTTGGCATCAGAATATTCCATGCACTTGTCATCGCAATGCTCCAAGACACCTGTTATCACAATGCTCCATTCCTCTTTTCATCAGAATGCTCCATAAGACTTGTCATCACAAGGATCCATGGACTTCTCATCAAAATACTCCAGGACATTGTCATCAAAATGCTCCATTCCCTTATCATCACAATGCTCCATGACCCCTGTCATCACAATACTCCATGTACATTTTCAGCCCAATAATCCATGACCTTCTCACCATAATGCTCCATGCCACATATCATCACAATGCTCCATGACCACTGTCATCACAATGTCCATGACACCTGACAACACAATGATCCGGGACTCTTGTCCTCACAATGCTCCATTCCCTAGTCATCACAATTCTCCATGCCTGTGTCAGCAAAATGCTACATCACCTTTTCATCACAATGCTCCATGCACTTGTCATCACAATACTCCATTACCATTGTCATCACAATCCTCCCTGAAACTTGGGATCATACTGCTTCATGCCCTTTCCATCACAATGTTCCAAACCCTTGTGATCACAATGTTCTATAAAACTTGTCATCACAATGCTCCATGATGCCTGTCATGACAATACTCCAAGTCCTTATTGTCACAATGCTCCATGACCTTTGTCATCACAATGCTCAATACACTTGTCTTCACAATGCTCCCTGACACTTGTCGTCAGAATGCTCCTTGAACACTGTCATGAAAAGGCTCCATGCCTTTTTCATCAGAATGCTCCATGCCCTTTTCATCACAACGCTCCATGTCATTGTCATCACAATACTCCACAAGCTTGTCATCAGAATGCTCCATGGCCCCTGTCATCACAAAGCTCCATACCGTTAGACATTACAGTGCTCCATGATGCTAATCATCACAATTATCCATGGTCTTCCCATCAAAATGCTCCACGGTCTTGCCATCACAATGCTCCATGCCTTGGTCATCCCAAAGCTCCATGTCCCCAGTCATCACAATTCTCCATGACCCCTGTCATCACAATGCTCCATACCCCTTGTCATTAAAGTGCTCCATGACACTCGTCATCACAATTTCCCATGGTCTTCTCATCACAATCCTCCACGCACTTTTCATCAAAATGCTCCATGACCACTGACATCACAATGTTCCCTATCCCCTGTCATCAAAATGTCCCATGACCCTTTTCATCCAATTGCTCCATGACCCAGTCATCACAATGCTCCATTACCCCTGTCATAAAAATGATCCATGACCCGTGCCATCACCATGTTCCACGGCCTTGTCATCACAGGGCTCCATGACCCTTGTCATCACAATGCTCCAAGACCCCTGTAATCACAATGCTCCATGCCCCTTTTCATCTCAATGCTCCATGAACCCTGTCATCACAATGCACCATGCCGATCATCATAATGCTTCATGCTATTGCCATCACAATGAAATCAAACTTCTCCATGAACTCTGTCATCACAATGCTCCAAACCATTGTGATCACAATGTTCCATAACACTTGTCATCACAAGGCCCCATGACACTGGTCATCACAATTATCCATGGACTTCTCATCACAATGTTCCATAACCTTTGTCATCACAATTCTCAATACACTTGTCCTCACAATGCTCCCGGACACTTGTCGTCAGTATGCTCATTGAACCCTGTCATGACAAGTCTCCATGCCTTTTTCATCACAATGATCTATGCCCTTTTCATCACAATGCTCCATGCCATTGTCATCACAATACTCCACAAGATTGTCATCAGAAATCTGCGTGACACTTGTCATCACAATGATCCATGAACCCTGTCATCAAAATGTTCCATGACACCTGTCATCACAATGCTCCAGGCCCCTTGTCATTACAGTGCTCCATGATGCTCGTCATCACAACTATCCATGGTCTTCTCATCACAGTGCTCCAAGGTCTTGCCATCACAATGCTCCATGCCTTGGTCATCACAATGCTCCATGTCCCCAGTCATCACAATGCTCCATGACCACTGTCATCACAATGCTCCATACCCCTTGTCATTAAATGGCTCCATGACACTCGTCATCACAATTTCCCATGGTCTTCTCATCACAATGATCCACGTCTTTGTCATCAAAATGCTCCATGACCCTTGTCATCACTGTGCTCCATGACCACTGTCATCACAATGCTCCATGACACCTGTCATCACAATGCTCCATACCCCTTGTCATTACAGTGCTCCGTGATGCTCGTCATCAAAATTATCCATTGTCTTCTCATAAAAATGCTCCACGTTCTTGCCATCACAATGCTCCATGCCATGGTCATCACAATGCTCCATGTCCCCTGCCATCACAATTCTCCACGTTCTCGGCATCACTATGCTCCATGATACTTCTCTTCACAGTGTTACATGCTTTGTCATCACAATTCTCAATGCACTTGTCATCGCAATTCTCCATGACCCCTGTCATAGCAAGCTCCATGTGATTGTCCTCATAATGCTTCATGAACTTGTCATCAAAATTCTCAATGGCCATTGTCATCACAATGCTCCATGACTCTTGTCATCACAATGCTCCAAGCCCTTTTCATCAAAATGCTCCGTTACCTTTGTCATCACAATCCTCCATGACACTTGGCATCACAATGCTCCTATCCATTGTCATCACAATGGACCATGACATATGTCATCACAATGCTCCAACACCTGTCTTCACAGTACTCCATGACCTTCTCATCACAATGCTCGATGCCCTTGTCATCACAATTCACCATGCCCACTGTCATCTCAATAATCCATGAAAATTGTCAGACAAATGCTCCATGCCCCTTTCATCACAATGCTCCATGCTCTTTTATCACAATGCTCTATGACTCAGGTCATCACAATGCTCCGTGACTCCAGTCATCACAGTGCTTCATGACCTTTGTCATCACAATGATCCATGCCCTCGTCATCACAAGGCTCTGTGACAATTGTCACCACAATGCTCCATGAACATTTAATCACAATTCTCGGTGACCCTTGTCATCACAATGCTCCATGCCTTTGTCAGCACAATGCTCCACATCGTTGTCATCACAATGCTCCATAAACCTTGTCATCACAGTGCTCCATGCATTTGTCAGCACAATGCTCCACAAGTTTGTCATCACAATGCTCCATGCTCATCTCATCAAAATGCTCTCTCACCACTGATATCACCATGTTCCATCGCTAATCATCACGATACTCCCACACCCCTGTCATTACAATGTTCCATGAACCTTGTCACAACAGTGCTACATGCCCTTATCATCACAGTGCTCCATGACACTTGACATCACAATGTTCCATAACCCCTGTCATCACAATGCTCCTTGACCCTTTTCATCACAATGCTCCACGACCCCTAACATCACAATGTTCCATAAACACTGTCTTCAAAATGTTTCATGACCATTTCATCCAATTGCTCCATGACCCTGTCAGCACAATGCTCCCTGCCCTTCTCATCACAGTGCACCACACACTTGTTATCAAAATGCTCCATGGCCAATGTAATCACAAAGCTCCATGACCTTTGACATCACAATGCTCCATGCCATTGTCATCACAAAGTTCCATGAAACCTCTCATCACATTGCTCCATGGTGTTGTCATCACAAAGCTCCATGACGCTTGTCATCACAATGCTTGATGCCCTTCTCATCACAATGCACCATGCGTTTGTCATTGCAATCCTCCAAGACACATGTATCACTGAGTTCCGTGCACTTGTCATCACAATGCTCGATGCCCTCTCTCATCACAATAATCCATGAAATTTTTCAAACCAATGCTCCATGCCCTTGTCATCACAATGCTCCATTACGCCTGTCATAACAATGCTCCATGACCCCTGCCTTTGTCATCACAAGACTCCATGACCCTTGTCATCACAATGCTCCAAGTCCCCTGTAATCACAATGCTCCATGCCCATGTCATCACAAAGCTCCCTGACGCATGTCATCAGAATGCTCCATGGCCTTCTCATCACAATGCTCCATGCCCATTTCATCACAATGCTCCAAGACCCCTGTAATAACAATACCCCATGCCACTTTTCATCTCCATGCTCCATGAACCCTGTCATAACAATGCACCATGCCCATCATCATAATGCTACATGCTATTGTCATCACAATGAAATCAAAATTCTCCACGACCTCTGTCATCACAATGCTCCAAACCCCTCTGATCACAATGTTCCATAAAACTGTTCATCACAATGCCCCATGATGCTGTTTATAACAGTTATCCATGGACTTCTCATGACAATGCTCCATGACCCCTGACATCACAGTGTTCCATAAACAATGTCATCAAAATATTTCATGACCATTTCATCCAATTGCTCCATGACCCTGTCATCACAATGCTCCCTGCCCTTCTCATCACAATGAACCACACCCTTGTCATCAAAATGCTCCATAGCCTATGTCATCGCAAAGCTCCATGACCCTTGGCATCACAATGCTTCATGCCATTGTCATCACAAAGCTCCATGAAACCTCTCATCACATTGCTCCATGACGTTGTCATCACAAAGCTCCATGACGCTTGTCATCACAATGCTTGATGTCCTTCACATCACAATGCACAATGCCTTTGTTATTGCAATCCTCCAAGACACATGTATTACTGTGTTCCGTGCACTTGTCATCAAAATGCTTCATGCCCACTCTCATCACAATAATCCATGAAATTTTTAAGACCAATGCTCCATGCCCTTGTCATCACAATGCTCCATTACCACTGTCATAACAATGCTCCATAACCTCTGCAATCACAATGTTCCATGGCTTTGTCATCACAAGACTCCATGACCCTTGTCATCACAATGCTCCAAGACCCCTGTAATCACAATGCTCCATGCCCATGTCATCACAAAGCTCCCTGACGCATGTCATCAGAATGCTCCATGGCCTTCTCATCACAATGCTCCATGCCCTTTTCATCACAAAGCTCCAAGACCCCTGTAATAACAATACTCCATGCCACTTTTCATCTCAGTGCTCCATGAACCCTGTCATCACAATGCACCATGCCCATCATCATAATGCTTCATGCTATTGTCATCACAATGAAATCAAAATTCTCCATGACCTCTGTCATCACAATGCTCCAAATCCCTGTGATCACAATGTTCCATAAAACTTATCATCACAACGCCCCATGATGCTGGTTACCACAATTATCCATGGACTTCTCATCACAGTGCTCCATGAACTTTGTCATCACAATTCTCAATACACTTGTCATCACAATGCTCCCTGGAACTTGTCATCAGTATGCTCATTGAAAACTGTCATGACAAGTCTCCATGCACTTTTCATCACAATGATCCATGCCCTTTTCATCACAATGCTCCATGCCATTGTCATCACAATATTCCACAAGCTTGTCATCAGAATGCTCCGTGACACTTGTCATCACAATGATCCATGAACCCTGTCATCAAAATGTTCCATGACACCTGTCATCACAATGCTCAATGCCCCTTGTCTTTACAGTGCTCCATGATGCTCGTCATCACAATTATCCATGGTCTTCTCATCACAGTGCTCCACTGTCTTGCCATCACAATGCTCCATGACCTGGTTATCACAATGCTC
This sequence comes from Mesoplodon bidens, assembly GCF_964165515.1. Lineage (NCBI taxonomy): Eukaryota > Metazoa > Chordata > Mammalia > Artiodactyla > Ziphiidae > Mesoplodon > Mesoplodon bidens. The sequence continues at coordinate 3,529,691 of NW_027671422.1, forward strand.
CATGTCCCCACTGATCACAATGCTCCATGACCCCTGTCATCACAATACTCCATACCCCTTTTTATTACAGTGCTCCATGACGCTCGTAATCACAATTATCCATGCTCTTCTCATCACAATGCTTCATGCCCTTGTCATCAAAATGCTCCATGACACTTGTCATCACAATGCTCCATGACCACAAGCATCACAATGCTCCATGACCCCTGTCATCACAATGCTCCAAACCCCTTGTCATTACAGTGCTCCATGACGCTTGTCATCACAATTATCCCTGGTCTTCTCATCACAATGCTCCACGGTCTTGCCATCACAATGCTCCATGCCCTGGTCATCACACTGCTCCATGTCCCTGTCATCACAGTTCTCCACGTTCTTGGCATCAGAATGCTCCATGACACCTCTCATCAAAGTGTTATATGCTCTGTCATCACAATTCTCAATGCACTTGTCATCTCAATGCTCCATGACCCCTGTCATAGCAAGCTCCATGTGCTTGTCATCACAATACTCCATGTGCTTGTCGTCACAATGCTCCATGACATTTGTCATCACAAGGCTCCCTGACACTTGTTCTCAGAATGCTCCTTGAAAGCTGTCATGAAAAGGCTCCATGCCTTTTTCATCACAATGCCCCATGTCGTTTTCTTCACAATGCTCCATGCCATTGTCATCAAAATACTCCACAAGCTTGTCATCAGAATGCTCCCTGACGCTTGTCATCACAATGCTCCATGACCCCTGTTATCACAATGCTCCATAAACCTTGTCATTATAGTGCTCCATGACGCTCGTCATCACAGTTACCCGTGGTCTTCTCATCACAATGCTCCACGGTCTTGCCATCAAAATGCTCCATGCCTTGGTCATCACAATGCTCCATGTCCCGTGTCATCAAAATTCTCCACGTTCTTGGCATCACTATGCTCCATGACACTTCTCATCACAGTGTTACATGCTTTGTCATCACAATTCTCTATGCACTTGTCATTGCAATGCTCCATGATCCCTGTTATAGCAAGCTCGATGTGCTTGTCATCACAATGCTTCATGAACTGGTCATCAAAATTCTCAATGGCCCTTGTCATCACAATGCTCCAAGCCCTTGTCATCACAAAGCTCCATGACCCTTGTCATCACAATGCTCCAAGCCCTTGTCATCAAAATGCTCCATTACCTTTGTCATCACAATCCCCCATGACACTTGGCATCACAATGCTCCATTCCATTGTCATCGCAATGACCATGACATATCTCATCACAATGCTCCCTGACACCTGTCTTCACAATACTCCATGACCTTCTCATCACAATGCTCCATGCCCTTGTCATCACAATGCGCCATGCCTACTCTCATCACAATAGTCCATGAAATTTGTCAGACCAATGCAACATGACCCTGTCATCACAATGCTCCATGCAATTTCATCACAATGCTCTATGACCCCTGTCATCACAATGCTCCGTGACTCCAGTCATCACAATGCTTCATGACCATTGTCACCACAATGCTCCATGAACATATCATCACAATGCTCCGTGACCCTAGTCATCACAATGCTCCATGCCTTTGCCAGCACAATACTCCATGACCCATGGCATCACAATGCGCCATGTGCTTGTCATCACAATGCTCCACATCGTTGTCATCACAATGCTCCATAAACCTTGTCATCACAATGATCCATGCGTTTGTCAGCACAATGCTCCATAACCCATATCATAACAATGTGCCATGCGTTTGTCATCACAGTGCTCCACAACCTTGTTATCACAATGCTCCATGCACTTCTCATCAAAATCCTCTCTCACCAATGATATTACAATGTTCCTTAACTAATCATCTCAATACTCCCTCACGCCTGTCATCACAATATTCCATAACCCTTGTCACAACAATGCTACATGCACTTATCATCACAATGCTCCATGCCCCTGACATCACAATGTTCCATAACCCCTGTCATCACAATGCTCCATGACCCTTTTCATCACAATGCTCCATGACCCCTGACATCACAATGTTCCATAAACACTATCATCAAAATGTTCCATGACCATTTCATCCAATTGCTCCATGACCCTGTCATCACAATGCTCCCTGCCCTTCTCATCACAACGCACCACACCCTTGTCATCAAAATGCTCTATGACCTATGTCATCACAAAGCTCCATGACCCTTGTCATCACAATGCTGCATGCCATTGTCATCACAAAGCTCCATGAAACCTCTCATCACATTGCTCCATGATGTTGTCATCACAAAGCTCCATGACGCTTGTCATCACAATGCTCGATGCCCTTATCATCACAATGCACCATGCCTTTGTCATTGGAATCCTCCAAGACACATGTATCACTGTGTTCCGTGCACTTATCATCACAATGCTCCATGCCCACTCTCATCACAATAATCCATGAAACTTTTCAGACCAATGCTCCATGACCACTGTCATAGCAATGCTCCATGACCCCTGTCATCACAATGCTCCAAACCCCTTGTCATTACAGTGCTCCATGACGCTTGTCATCACAATTTTCAATGGTCTTCTCATCACAATGCTCCACGGTCTTGCCATCACAATGCTCCATGCCCTGGTCATCACACTGCTCCATGTCCCTGACATCACAATTCTCCACGTTCTTGGCATCAGAATGCTCCATGACACTTCTCATCAAAGTGTTACATGCTTTGTCATCACAATTCTCTATGCCCTTTGCATCGCAATGCTCCATGACCCCTGTCATAGCAAGCTCCATGTGCTTGTCATCACAATACTCCATGTGCTTGTCGTCACAATGCTCCATGACCTTTGTCATCACAAGGCTCCCTGACACTTGTTCTCAGAATGCTCCTTGAAACCTGTCATGAAAAGGCTCCATGCCTTTTTCATCACAATGCCCCATGCCGTTTTCTTCACAATGCTCCATGCCATTGTCATCAAAATACTCCACAAGCTTGTCATCAGAGTGCTCCCTGACCCTTGTCATCACTCCATGACCCCTGTTATCACAATGCTCCATAACCTTTGTCATTACAGTGCTCCATGACGCTCGTCATCACAGTTTCCCGTGGTCTTCTCATCACAGTGCTCCACGGTCTTGCCATCACAATGCTCCATGCCCTGGTCATCACAATGCTCCATGTCCCGTGTCATCACAATTCTCCACGTTCTTGGCATCACTATGCTCCATAACACTTCTCATCACAGTGTTACATGCTTTGTCATCACAATTCTCTATGCACTTGTCATCGCAATGCTCCATGATCCCTGTCATAGCAAGCTCCATGTGCTTGTCATCACAATGCTCCATGAACTGGTCATCAAAATTCTCAATGGCCCTTGTCATCACAATGCTCCATGCCCTTGTCATCACAAAGCTCCATGACCCTTGTCATAACAATGCTCCAAGCCCTTGTCATCAAAATGCTCCATTACCTTTGTCATCACAATCCTCCATGACACTTGGCATCACAATGCTCCATTCCATTGTCATCGCAATGACCATGACATATGTCATCACAACGCTCCCTGACACCTGTCTTCACAATACTCCATGACCTTCTCATCACAATGCTCCATGCCCTTGTCATCACAATGCGCCATGCCCACTCTCATAACAATAGTCCATGAAATTTTTCAGACCAATGCATCATGCCCCTGTCATCACAATGCTCCATGCACTTTCATCACAATGCTCTATGACCCCTGTCATCACAATGCTCCGTGACTCCAGTCATCACAATGCTTCATGACCATTGTCACCACAATGTTCCATGAACATTTCATTACAATGCTCCGTGACCCTAGTCATCACAATGCTCCATGCCTTTGTCAGTGCAATACTCCATGACCCATGGCATCACAATGCGCCATGCACTTGTCATCACAATGCTCCACATCGTTGTCATCACAATGCTCCATAAACCTTGTCATCACAATGTCCATGCGTTTGTCAGCACAATGCTCCATGACCCATATCATCACAAGGTGCCATGCGTTTGTCAACACAGTGCTCCACAACCTTGTGATCACAATGCTCCATGCACTTCTCATCAAAATGCTCTCTCACCAATGATATCACAATGTTCCATCACTAATCATCTCAATACTCCCTCACGCCTGTCATCACAATGTTCCATAACCCTTGTCACAACAATGCTACATGCACTTATCATCACAATGCCCAATGCCCCTGACATCACAATGTTCCATAACCCCTGTCATCACAATGCTCCATGACCCTTTTCATCACAATGCTCCATGATCCCTGACATCACAATGTTCCATAAACACTGTCATCAAAATGTTCCATGACCATTTCATCCAATTGCTCCATGACCCTGTCATCACAATGCTCCCTGCCCTTCTCATCACAATGCACCATGCCTTTGTCATTGCAATCCTCCAAGACACATGTATCACTGTGTTCCGTGCACTTGTCATCACAATGCTCCATGCCCACTCTCATCACAATAATCCATGAAAATTTTCAGACCAATGCTCCATGCCCTTGTCATCAAAATGCTCCAATACCACTGTCATAACAATGCTCCATGACCCCTGCCATCACAATGTTCCACGGCTTTGTTATCACAAGACTCCACGACCCTTGTCATCACAATGCTCCAAGACCCCTGTAATCACAATGCTCCATGCCCATGTCATCACAAAGCTCCCTGACGCATGTCATCAGAATGCTCCATGGCCTTCTCATCACAATGCTCCATGCCCTTCTCATCAGAATGCACCATGCCTTTGTCATTGCAATCCTCCATGAAACATGTATCACTGTGTTCCGTGCCCTTGTCATCACAAAGCTCCATGCCCACTCTCATTACAATAATCCATGAAACTTTTCAGACCAATGCTCCATGCCCTTCTCATCACAATGCTCCATTACGCCTGTCATAACAATGCTCCATGACCCCTGCCATCACAATGTTCTACGGCTTTGTCATCGCAAGACTCCATGACCCTTGTCATCACAATGCTCCAAGACCCCTGTAATCACAATGATCCATGCCCATGTCATCACAAAGCTCCCTGACACATGTCATCAGAATGCTCCATGGCCTTCTCATCACAATGCTCCATGCCCTTTTCATCACAATGCTCCCAGACCCCTGTAATAAAAATACTCCAAGCCACTTTTCATCTCAATGCTCCATGAACCCTGTCATCACAATGCACCATGCCCATCATCATAATGCTTTATGCTATTGTCATCACAATGAAATCAAAATTCTCCATGACCTCTGTCATCACAATGCTCCAAACCCCTGTGATCACAATGTTCCATAAAACTTGTCATCACAACGCCCCATGATGCTGGTTACCACAATAATCCATGGACTTCTCATCACAATGCTCCATGAACTTTGTCATCACAATTCTCAATACACTTGTCATCACAATGCTCCCTGGAACTTGTCATCAGTATGCTCATTGAAAACTCTCATGACAAGTCTCCATGCCCTTTTCATCACAATGATTCATGCCATTTTCATCACAATGCTCCATGCCATTGTCATCACAATACTCCACAAGCTTGTCATCAGAATGCTCCGTGACACTTGTCATCACATTGATCCATGAACCCTGTCATCAAAATGTTCCATGACACCTGTCATCACAATGCTCCATGCCCCTTGTCACTACAGTGCTCCATGATGCTCGTCATCCCATTTATCCATGGTCTTCTCATCACAGTGCTCCACTGTCTTGCCATCACAATGCTCCATGACATGGTAATTACCATGCTCCATGTCCCCAGTCATCACAATGCTCCATGACCCCTGTCATCACAATACTCCATACCCCTTTTCATTACAGTGCTCCATGACGCTCGTAATCACAATTATCCATGCTCTTCTCATCACAATGCTCCACGCCCTTGTCATCAACATGCTCCATGACACTTGTCGTCACAATGCTCCATGACCACTCTCATCACAATGCTCCATGACCCCTGTCATCACAATGCTCCACACCCCTTGTCATTACAGTGCTCCATGACACTTGTCATCACAATTTTCCATGGTCTTCTCATCACAATGCTCCATGGTCTTGCCATCACAATGCTCCATGCCCTGGTCATCACACTGCTCCATGTCCCTGTCATCACAATTCTCCACGTTCTTGGCATCACTATGCTCCATGACACTTCTCATCAAAGTCTTACATGCTTTGTCATCACAATTCTCTATGCCCTTGTCATCACAATGCTCCATGACCCCTGTCATAGCAAGCTCCATGTGCTTGTCATCACAATACTCCATGTGCTTGTCGTCACAATGCTCCATGACCTTTGTCATCACAAGGCTCCCTGACACTTGTTGTCAGAATGCTCCTTGAAACCTGTCATGAAAAGGCTCCATGCCTTTTCATCACAATGCCCCATGCCGTTTTCTTCACAATGCTCCATGCCACTGTCATCAAAATACTCCACAAGCTTGTCATCAGAGTGCTCCCTGACCCTTGTCATCACAATGCTTCTTGACCCCTGTTATCACAATGCTCCATACCCCTTGTCATTACAGTGCTCCATGACGTTCGTCATCACAGTTACCCGTGGCCTTCTCATCACAATGCTCCACGGTCTTGCCATCACAATGCTCCATGCCCTGGTCATCACAATTCTCCATGCCCCGTGTCATCACAATTCTCCACGTTCTTGGCATCACTATGCTCCATGACACTTCTCATCACAGTGTTACATGCTTTGTCATCACAATTCTCTTTGCACTTGTCATCGCAATGCTCCATGATCCCTGTCATAGCAAGCTCCATGTGCTTGTCATCACAATGCTTCATGAACTGGTCATCAAAATTCTCAATGGCCCTTGTCATCACAATGCTCCATGCCCTTGTCATCAAAATGCTCCATTACCTTTGTCATCACCATCCTCCATGACACTTGGCATCACAATGCTCCATTCCATTGTCATCGCAATGACCATGACATATCTCATCACAATGCTCCCTGACACCTGTCTTCACAATACTCCATGACCTTCTCATCACAATGCTCCATGCCCTTGTCATCACAATGCGCCATGCCCACTCTCATCACAATAGTCCATGAAATTTGTCAGACCAATGCAACATGCCCCTGTCATCACAATGCTCCATGCACTTTCATCAAAATGCTCTATGACCCCTGTCATCACAATGCTCCTTGACTCCAGTCATCACAATGCTTCATGACTATTGTCACCACAATGCTCCATGAACATATCATCACAGGGCTCCGTGACCCTAGTCATCACAATGCTCCATGCCTTTGTCAGCACAATACTCCATGACCCATGGCATCACAATGCGCCATGCGCTTGTCATCACAATGCTCCACATCGTTGTCATCACAATGCTCCATAAACCTTGTCATCACAATGCTCCATGCGTTTGACAGCACAATGCTCCATGACCCATATCATCACAATGTGCCATGCGTTTCTCATCACAGTGCTCCACAACCTTGTTATCACAATGCTCCATGCACTTCTCTTCAAAATGCTCTCTCACCAATGATATCACAATGTTCCATCACTAATCATCTCAATACTCCCTCAAGCCTGTCATCACAGTGTTCCATAACCCTTGTCACTACAATGCTACATGCATTTATCATCACAATGCTCCATGCCCCTGACATCACAATGTTCCATAACCCCTGTCATCACAATGCTATATGACCCTTTTCATCACAATGCTGCATGACCCCTGATAACACAATGTTCCATAACCCCTGTCATCAAAATGTTCCATGACCCTTTTCATCCAATTGCTCCATGACCCTGTCATCACAATGATCCCTGCCCTTCTCATCACAATGAACCACGCCCTTGTCATCAAAATGCTCTATGGCCTATGTCATCACAAAGCTCCATGGCCCTTGGCATCACAATGCTGCATGCCATTGTCATCACAAAGCTCAATGAAACTTCTCATCACATTGATCCATGACATTGTCATTCACAAAGCTCCATGACACTTGTCATCACAATGCTCCATGCCATTGTCATTGCAATCCTCCATGACACATGTATCACTGTGTTCCGTGCCCTTGTCATCACAATGCTCGATGCCCACTCTCATCACAATAATCCATGAAACTTTTCAGACCAATGTTCCATGCCCTTGTCATCACAATGCTCCATTACTCCTGTCCTAAAAATGATCCATGACCCGTGCCATCACCATGTTCCACGGCCTTGTCATCACAAGGCTCCATGACCCTTGTCATCACAGTGTTCCAAGACACCTGTAATCACAAAGCTCCATGCCCCTCTTCATCTCAATGCTCCATGAACCCTGTCATCACAATGCACCATGCCGATAATCATAATGCTTCATGCTATTGCCATCACAATGAAATCAAAATTCTCCATGACTTCATCATCGTAATGCTCCAAACCCTTGTGATCACAGTGTTCAATAACACTTATCATCACAACACCCCATGACGCTCATCATCACAATTATCCATGGTCTTCTCATCACAGTGCTCCATGACCTTTTTCATCACAATGCTCAATACACTTGTTATCACAATGCTCCCTGACACTTGTCATCAGTATGCTCCTAGAACCCTGTCATGAAAAGGCTCCATGTCTTTTTCATAACAATGATCCATGCCCTTTTCATCACAATGCTTCAAGACCCCTGTAATCACCATGTTCCTCGGCCTTGTCATCACAAGTCTCCATGACTCTTGTCATCACAATGCTCCAATACCCTTGTAATCACCATGCTCCATGCCCCTTTTCATCTCATTGCTCCATGAACCCTGTCATCACAATGAACCATGCCCATTATGATAATGCTTCATGCTATTGTCATCACAATGAAATCAAAATTCTCCATGACCTCTGTCATCACAATGCTCCAAACCCTTGTGATCACAATGTTCCATAACACTTGCCATCACAACGCCCCATGACGCTGGTCATCACAATTATCCATGGACTTCTCATCACAATGCTCCATGACCTTTGTCATCACAATTCTCAGTACACTTGTCATCACAATGCTCCCTGACACTTGTTGTCAGTATGCTCCTTGTACCCTGTCATGACAAGTCTCCATGCCTTTTTCATCACAATGATCCATGCCATTGTCATCACAATGCTCCATGCCATTGTCATCACAATACTCCACAAGCCTGTCATCAGAATGCTCCGTGACCCTTGTCATCACAATGCTCCATGACACCTGTCAACACAATGCTCCATGCCCCTTGTCATTACAGTTCTCCATGATGCTCGTCATCACAATTATCCATGGTCTTCTCATCACAGTGCTCCACGGTCTTGCCATCACAATGCTCCATGCCCTGATCATCACAATACTCCATGTACCTTGTTATCACAATTCTCCATGTCCTTGTCATCACAATGCTCCATGACAGTTCTCATCACAATGATACATGCTATTGTCATCACAATTCTCCATGCACTTGTCATCGCAATGCCCCATGACCCCTGTCATAGCAAGTTCCATGCCTTTGTCATCACAATGCTTCACGAACTTTTCATCAAAATTCTCAATGCCCGTTGTCATCACAATGCTCCATGCCCTTGTCATCACAATGCTCCAAGCCCTTGTCATCACAATGCTCCATTACCTTTGTCATCACAATCCGCCATAACACTTGTGCATCACAATGCTCCATGTCATTGTCATCACAATGGGCCATGAAATATGTCATCACAATACTCCCAGACACCTTTCTTCACAATATTCCATGCCCTTGTCATCCCAATGTGCCATGCCCACTCTCAACACATTTATCCATTAAACTTATCAGACCAGTGCTCCATGCACCTGTCATCAAAATGCTCCATGTCATTTTCATCACAATGCTCCATGAACCCTCTCATCACATTGTTCCATGCCCTTGTCATCACAAAGCCCCATGATGCTTGTCATCACAGTACCCGATGCTCTTCTCACCACAATGCTCCATGCCCTTGTCATTACAATCCATCATGGCCCATGTATCAGAGTGTTCAGTGCCCTTGTCATCACAATGCTCCATGCCCACTCTCATCACAATAATCCACGAAACTTTTCAGACCAATGCTCCATGTCCTTCTCATCACAATGCTCCATTACCCCTGTCATAACAATGCTCCATGACACCTGCCATCACAATGTTCCACAGCCTTGTCATCAAAATTCTCAATGACCCTTGTCATCACAATGCTCCAAGAACCCTGTAATCACAATGCTCCATGCCCTTGTCATCACAAAGCTCCAAGACACATGTCATCAGAATGTTCCATGGCCTTCTCATTCATGATGCTCTATGCCCATGTCATCACAATGCTCCAAGACTCCTGTAATCACAATGCTCCATGCCCCTATTCATCTCAATGCACCATGAACACTGTCATCACAATGCACCATGCCCCTTTTCATCTCAATGCTCCATGAACCCTGTTATCACAATGCACCATGCCCATCATCATAATGGTTCAGGCTATTGTCATCACAATGAAATAAAAATGCTCCATGACCTCTGTCATCACAATGCTCCAAATCCTTGTGATCACAATGTTCCATAACACTTATCCTCACAACGCCCCATGACACTTGTCATAACAATTATCCATGGTCTTCTCATCACAATGCTCCATGATCTTTGTCATCACAATTCTCAATACCCTTGTCATCACAATGCTCCCTGACACTTGTTTTCATTATGCTCCTTGAACACTGTCATGACAAGGCTCCATGCCTTTTTCATGACAATGATCCATGCCCTTTTCATCACAGTGTTCCAAGACCCCTGTAATCACAATGCTCCATGCCCTTGTCATCACAAAGCTCCATTATGCATGTCATCAGAACGCTCCATGGCCTTCTCATCCCAATGCTTCATGCCCTTGTCATCACAATGCTCCAAGACCGCTGTAATCACAATGCTCACTGCCCGTTTTCATCAGAATGTTCCATGAGACTTGTAATCACAAGGCTCCATGGTCTTCTTATCACAGTGCTCCAGTACCTTGTCATCACAGTGCTCCATGAACCCTGTCATCACAATGCTCCATGACCACTGTCATCACAACGCTCCATGAACCCTGACAACACAATGATCTGGGACACTTGTCATCAAAATGCTCCATGACCCTTGTCATCACAGTGATCCATGCCCTTGTCATCCCAATGCTCCATGATCCCTGTAATCACAGTGCTCCGTGACGCTTGTCATCACAGTGTTCCATGAACCTTGTCATCACAATGCTCCTTGCCTTTGTCAGCAAAATGCTACATAATCTTGTCATCACAATGCTCCATGCGCTTGTCATCACATTCCTCCATGTCTTTGGCATCATATTGCTTCATGCCCTTGTCATCTCTCTCTTGCCTCTCTGGTTTTTACAGATATTCGGATGTCCCTTTTGACCGGTGGGAAGTGACAATTCTTTGTAGTGTGGATTTGCATTGTGCGCTTGCTTGATTGGCCAGAAAGGGCGTATGCGTTTTCTCCTGAATATATTCAGGAGAAAAGGCATACGCCCTTTTTGGCCAAGGGCATCACTGTCCAAGTTGTGATGCTTCTCCTGTGCTTTAAAGGTGATTCCAATTTACCTCTTGAAATATGTTTTGTGCAATTCTGCCTCATTTTCCAGTCCCCTTCTTTGCCTTCCCTCAACAGATTTTTGGAAGAGAGTAGTCCTTTATAACTCTGCAGGTTTTTGAATTGCTGTGCTGCTGAGCCCCAATTTTCAAATCCCATTTTTGTGAGCTGGCCACAAATCCACAATTTTGCTTCAGGACCTATACTGGTTCCAAGGGTGGCTATATTGGTTCCCTGTGGGTGGCTGAGGCTTTGGTTAATTCTTCTTCCTGCCGGGAAATTAGAGTGACATGTGCCCGTGCAAATGTCTACATCTAATCTCTGATAGGTTCTCCCTCTTCCCTTTCATCCTCTGCACAATTAGCAAACTGTGTGTACCAGGAGGTTATAGGGGCTGACTCTCCTAAGTTGGTAGATTGATAGTAAAGCAGTTGGAATACCAAACTGGAGCAGAAGGAGAAGAAAAATTAGGAGAGTTTTAGAAACCTTTCGCCATCACATGTTGTCCATTCTCTAGGTTTCCCATACATGTTATAACTGTAGTGATATTCCCTTCTACCTGGAGATTTGGGACCCATGGGATGGTTGCATGCATTACTACCTTAAGGGTCTGAATTTTCTATCCCAATCTCACCAGTCCTCTCAGCCCCAAGTGTCGAGCTTTATGTCTCATCCAGCTGTCTTTGCCGATAGGGTTATTCCAGGTTTCATCAGAACCTTTGAAGGAATTGTGTAAGAATTTCGCTGTTTTTTGGTTTTGTTTTTGAAATTCATGTTTATAATGGGGTTGAGCTGATTATCACTGACTTGTTTATGCTGTTCTAGACACAATTGATTCCCTTACGGAGACATATCAATACATAGGTTTTAAGATTCTTACTAGTCAGATATATACCTATGTGGGAAATCAGGGTGTTGAGTCCCGTTCACTGAGGAAGGTGTAGCTCTTGTCTATTCTGTATTTGGTTTATGGAATGGTACCTGTGTTAATATCAAACTCTGGATTTATGCATCACCCAACCTCTCCTTTCTCCTGAAGCAGGCCTAAGATTTTTTTTTTTATATGTGAGACTCTTTTCTCTTTTCTAATTCAGTTCATGTGTTGTGATATAGACATTCCCTCTATAAGTGATATCTTATGAAAAGATTCTTTTTCTGTGTGACTAATTTCCCTTAGAATCATCATACTTAAATCCACTCATTATGCTGCTACTGGCCTTATATACATTGATTTCACGTCTGAGTGATATTCCGTTGTACAAAATTACCACAAGTTCTTTATGCATTTCTGTTTTTCCTGGGATATTTTAGGTGTACCAAAGTTGTGGTTCTTGTATGCAGAGCAGACCTAAACTTTGGGGTGCCTGTGTCTTATTGATATTTAGTCTTCCCAAGTTATATGCCCATGAATTGAAGTCCCCTTTGCTCGGGGGCTTTGTATTTTAGATGTTTTAGTTAACAGCATACACTTCTTCAGAGTGGCTCTTGGATATTTATACCCCACCCATCAGCGTGACTTGGCTACCTGTTTGCCATGGCCTCTCCTGCATTTCTGGTTTGTACACATTTTTTGGATGGCCTTACTGAGCAGTGGAAATTGAGACTTCTTTGTTGTGCAGATATGCATTTCCCTCTTGCTTGGTTGGCCAAAAACTCTGTCTGTGTTTTTTTTTTTCTGAAGATATTCACGAAAAAAACGCATACACCCTTTTGCCCAACAGCATCACTTTATAAATTCTGCTGCTTTTCATATGCTTTAACAGTGAGTAGAATCTACCTTTTGAAATCTGTTTCCTGCAATTCTGCCTCTCATTCAGATCCTCTTCGTTGCCTTACCTGAATATATTTTTGGACGTTGGTTATCGTTTATATCTTTGCATGTCTTTGAATTGTCTGCTCCTGAGCGGCATTTTGCAACTCGCTTTTTTTTGTGTGCTGTATGCCAAACCATTGGATTGCTTCCGGCCCAATTCTGGTTCTGGGGAGGCAGGCTGAGCCTTTGGTTAATTCTTCTTCTAATAGGAAATTAGAGTGACATGTTCCTGTCAAAACTCCTACAGCTAATCTCTCATTGGTTCCCCCTCTTCCCATTTATCTTCTGCACAAATTGAAAACTGTGTAAAACAGGAGGTTAAAGGTGCTGATTCTCCAAGTGGGGAGATTGTTAGTAATGTGGCTGGAATGGCGAAACCCAGCACCAGGAGATCAAAAATGAGGTGCATTTTAGACACCTTTCCTGAGCACACGGTGTACATTCATCTCGGTTCCCCAGGCATATTTTCGCTGTCAGAAGATTCCCTTGAACCTGCAGATTTGGGACCCATGGAATGGGTACCAGGCAGTATTACTTTAAAAGGTCTGCATTTTCTCACCAAGCCTCTCTAACATCTCTTAGCGTGCATAGATTCCAGCCTTATATATAATCCTGCTGTGGGTCTACATGTGTTCAATCCATGTTACATCGTAGCCCTTCAACAAAAGTTTTAAGAATTTTTGTCTGTCTCACTGTTTTTATAAATATTTTTAAATTTATTTTTATATTGGTTACAGCTGATTTTCAAAGCTCTGTTTTTTGCTGCTGTACATCCACTTGATTCACGTACTGTGAGACAACAATAAATTCTTTTTCAGATGCTTACCAGTCATATGTATTATTTTCCAGTGACTTGAGTGGGCTGAGTGCAGTTCTTTGAGGTACCGTGTAGGCCTTGTCAGTTATTCAATTTGGTACTTGGAATGGTATCTTTGCTAATTTCAACCTCCTGGATAATACCTCACCATTCCCCACCTTTCCCATTTAGCAGCCTTATGTCTATTTTCTACATATTTGACTATGTTTCTGTATTGTAATTTATTTCATGTGTAGCCATTTTTGATTCCACCTTTAAGTGACATCTTATGATATGTGTCTTTTTCTTTCTGACATATGTCACTTAGAATGATCGTATGTAACTCCTCCAGAGTTGTTCCAACTGGCATTATTTGACTGATTTCTGGATGAGTCATATTCCACTCTACATAAGTACCCCATCTCTTTTATCCATTTTATCCTTCCAGGGACATTTAGGTTATATCCAAGTTGAGGCCCTTTTTAACAGAGAGGTGGTAAACGTTGGGGTGCCTGTTTTCTGTCGATTTTTGTTTTTCCCAAGGTATACGCCCATAGTGCAACTGCCCTATGCTCTGTAGCTCATTTTTTAGATGTTTTAGCAAACACAATACACTTCTCCAGAGTGGCCGTTGGCAAATTACATTTCCACAATCAGCCTCACAGGGCTCCCTTTTCTCCTCGCCCTGTCTTGCATTTCCGGTGTTTACACTTTATGTGGATGGCCCTTCTGACTGATGTGAAGTGATACATTTTGTAGTATTGATTTCCAGTGTCCACCTGTTTGGTTGGATAAAAAGTGTGTATGGCCTTTACTTGAATATATTCAGGAAAATTGCATACGCCCTGTTTGGCCAACTGTGTCATTGACGATGTTCAGACCCTTTTCTTGTGCTTTAACGGGGAGTCCTTTCTACCTGTTCAAATATGTTTTCTGCCACTCTCCCTTGCTTACAAGTCCTTTTCTGTGACTTACCTCAAGACATTTTTCGACGATAGTTATTTTCAACTCTGCAGTTTCATGAATTTTAGTGACCCTGAGTTCCATTATTCAACTTGTGTTTATGGAAACTGGACACAAAACAGCGGGATTTCCTCTAGCCCTATTCTGTTTGCGTGGGTAATTCTAGCCTTTGATGAATTTGTCTTCCGGATTGGATATTAGAGTGGCATGTGCCTGTCCGAACACCTAAGACTTGTCTCTAAATTTTTCTCATCCTTCCGCTTCATCCTCTGGACAAATTCCAAACTGTGTGCAACAGGATGTTGACGGTGTTGATATCCCCAAGTGAGGAGGTTGTTAGGAAAGATGTTGGAGGGGTGAACCCAAGCACCAGGCGATGAGGAGATGAGGTGCCTTTTCCAAACTCTTTCCGATCAAATGGTGTACCATCCTCTAGGTGTGACAGGCATGTTTTAGCTGTAGGAAAGGTCCCGTGCATGTAAGGAGGACACCAGGGATTTTTCCACATCAGTGCCTCCCCAAACCCCAAACTGGGGAATTTTTAAGCTACGGCTACACGCATGTCTATTAAGGGCATTGGGAAATAGGCAGAGCCCAAACTTTAGATGATTGAAATCTTCAGGGTCAGAAGTGCTCACCATCGGCTTTGCTTAGGTTACATTTTATCTGTCATTGATAGATGATGTCAATAAAAATATCTATTCTTTTTCAGATTATTTCCCCTTATAGGTTATTGCAAAATATTCAGTGTAGTTCCCTGTGCTATACAGTAGTTCCTTGTTGATGATCTATTTTATATACAGCAGTGTGTATGTGTTAAACCCAAACTGTTAATTTTTCCCTTCTCCTACCTTTCCCCTTTGGTAATAATAAATTATAAGATTTTATACTTCTCAGAAATGGGGGAGCTGAAGAGAGGTATCATTTTCAATGGAAAAGCATTGAAAACACGATTGAAGCTTCCAC
The DNA here is from genome assembly GCF_964165515.1 of Mesoplodon bidens. NCBI lineage: Eukaryota > Metazoa > Chordata > Mammalia > Artiodactyla > Ziphiidae > Mesoplodon > Mesoplodon bidens. The sequence goes on from NW_027671422.1 coordinate 3,545,822, forward strand.
CAAGAGTATTCGATGTACATCCATGGAAATAAATCACTTCATTTCTCTAATGTTGACCTGACAAATAAGACAAACGTCTTCACTGAACTTGCTTATAGGAAAGTGATGGAAATATCAAATGTAAGTCTTAGAAACATCTTATTTTACACGAGCGTTATACACTGCTCTATGTTAACTACAGTTTGGCTCACACATCTGTTCATTGAAGTTAAAATGTTCTCAATTTCTGTTACTGATCCTCCAGAGTGGACCCCAACAGGAGTCCCCGTTCCCAGTGTCATTGGCGCCAACAGATCAAGACTGAGTTTGGTTCAGAAGCAAAGGAAACATTATTTTGAAAACAGAAAGGAGAGGTGAGAGCGTGCACTCCCCCACGGGCTGTGGGCTGGGCTGCTGTGTAGGGATCCCGGCAGCGTCAGTGGGAGGGAGGGGATGGAGATCTCGAGGGCTGGGTTGGCTGCAGCTCAGGCTCTATGCCGCAGAGTCTGCATGGGACGCCGCTAGCTGAGGTGTCGACCCAGCCATTCTGCACTAGGAAATCGGGTCTGAAGTGCCGGGTGTGGGACCTCTGCATGCTGAACCCTAGGAGCACGTGAAATTAGACAAAGCACAAAGGAAAAACAGGTTAGACTTTATTTTATTGCCCAGATTCTCTTTTTATCTCCCAGGAGTTTTTAATGAACGTTGCCGGAGATGAACACCTCCTCTGCTTTTTGTTCTGTTCCTCATTCTTGGGGTGTTGAGGGTGCAGACCCCTCTTTTGTAACTGCTTCATGCTGTGGTGGGAGCCCTAATACATGGGGGGAGGGGAAAACTTCTCCCCACCAGCCTCCAGGTGAGGTCGATTGTCCCAAGGCCTCCTGCCTCACTTCTCGTCTGCCTGAGCACCAGCATTGGAAGTGTTATAGATTCTAATGACCTTTAAGGGTTCAGGAAACAGATGTGCAGAGATGCTGTGGTGGCAGGTTTCACCCCACCCAACATTTGTTCGGCGTCCTTAGGCTGACGGCTTTTGCCAGCCTAGATGCTCTGACCAGTAGTCTGTGCTTTCTTTAATTAGGTCCCTGAATTAATGTACAAACAGCACCATGTGTCAGAGCCCTGCCCGCACAACTCCCAGACAGTCAAGGGTCAGTGGTGATCCAGGACCATGACGTCCACTGAGTCAACGGCCTTTAGAAGTAGCCAGCAGTCCAGCCAGTCATATTGACCATCATCACCACGGTGTCTGTAGGTCTTTCTATGGTGAAAGCATGATATACGTTTCCCCCGCCAAGCTTATTAGCTCCCCTCTGGGTGCAGTAAGTCCTGCAAGCAGTAGTCTGCTCTTTCGGGGCACAGTCTTGTTGTTTTCTGAGAGAAACTCCAGGTAAAGTGATGGTCACACGAGTCATTTTGGGGGCCTGTTGCCCCTGTTTGTCTCTCTGGAGGTTGGAGTTGGAGGGCCTCCTCACTCAAGGTCAGTGTGTCCACAGAGCGACCCCTGCAACTTCAGGGCATGATGGGTGGTTAGGATCACCACGTGGGGTCCTTTTCCCTTAGTAGGGTCCTGGCCTTGGGGGCTGCTGATTTCCAGCTTTTTAGATACCCCAGTATCCTGGCCTGATGAGTCGGTGGGCAAAGCCCTTGGTGACCATAGTTTATCATACCTGAAGGACATTCTTGTGTTGCTCCATTTCAAGAGGTCCCAGTTTTTGCACTAAGGCTCCAAGGGCGATTAACCTATGACCGGGTATGTAAAGGTCAAAGGGTTTAGCTAAATTAGGGAGTTCCTGGGCAAGGGTCTGAATTGACTGCTCTTTCCATTCTTGAAAGGCTGCTTCTGGATTCTATTCAAAAGGATCATCATCTTTTCTTGTCAGTGTTTCATGTAGAGGCCCAGCTATTAGACTGTAGTTAGGGATCCAGATGCAGAAAACCTTGGCCTCCCCAGGAACCCCTAAGCTGTCTTCTAGTTTTAGAAGAGGTAAGGCTGCAAATGGCTTCTTCCCTATCCTGGGATGCATTTCTCCGAATATCTGTGAGAATGAAGCCCAGGCATGTCACCTTAGCCTGGAATATTTGAGCCTTTTTCTTGGACACCTTCTATCCTTTCTTGGCTAGGTAGTTCAGAGGCGTCTTTAGTAGGCCTGGTGATCAGAATGTCCTCTGCATATTGAAGGAGGGTTCCCTTTTACAGAGGTAGAACTTTTAGGCCTTTAAAGGACATTTCCCCAGTGATGGTGTGGGGATTTTTGAACCATTGGGGAAGGATGGCCCAGCATTATTGCTTTGGTTGCATGTTGTGTCCTGCCACTCACAAGCCAAAAATTCTTGTGACTCTGAGATGAATGGAACACAGTAGAAGGCATCATTGAAGTCTAATACAGAATGCCATGGCCTGGTGGATGGTAGAATGACCTGCAGGGTGTAGGAAATAGGAGCTACTGGATGTATATCCTCGGTGGCTTCACTGACTGTCCTTATATCCTTTACCAGGTCCCCAGCAGCCAATGGGACTCTCGTGGTCAGGCCAATCCCAGGATATGGAGCTCACCTGGGCAGCACGCCCCACCGAACCGCCCACGGGGCTCTTGTGGTCAAGTCCCTCCCAGGGTATGGAGCTCACATGTGCAGTTACCCAGCAACCCATGGGGCTCTCATAGTCAGGCCCTTCCCAGGATACGGAGCTCCTCTGGGCAGGTACCCGAGCATGGCTGGACACACAGGAACTGTGCACATAGCCCACATTGCAGAGAACCCCCAGCTCACCTGTCGCTCACAGCTGACACAAAACGCCTCAGAGCAGGACTTGAACTAACAAACAGCAGCCCTGACAGGTCTGTGACCCTGGCTATCACTCTGTGCAGCCTCTCTCGGCCTGGTGTTCCAGACACTTCCAATGCAGCCAGGGCACCAGGCCTCTGTCTCCAACCACCATCACTCCTCTCCCTGACTCCTGGGTTCCTCTCATTAGTATAGGGTGTTCTTGAAGTGGTTTTCCACTCATGGACCAGATAAAATGATGAGAAAAAAGCCGCAGCTGCAGCCCCTTGTCTATCCTGACTCTCAAGAGCCCACACCTGTTCCTTGGCCGTGTCCCGTTTAGCAAGGTTCATTTTCTGCAACTGTGATCCCCTGAGGGGTGAGGATTGGCTGATATGGGCAGCCTGACACTGCCTGCCAGCCCTCCCCAGGTGTGCCTTGGTTGAGGTCAATATAAACACCTCTCCAGTCAGCAAGAGCCCCTGTAGCTGTGCCTGACGCCATATTCTCTGCCCCGTCAGCAGTGTCGGGGCTGGGGTGGTGGGAGGGAGTGAGGGGCCATGGCTTTGTGTGTGGCCCAGTGTGAGTGGGGCTCTGCTGGACTTTCTGCAGGAGTTGCCAGGCTGCCACCTGCTAAAGAAGAGGATGTGTCACCCATACCTGCCACTGGAATTTCTCCCCAGGCAGAGGTGAGGAAGTAAAAAGCAGTGGGGCCCGTGGCAGGAGGGGTATCTCAGGTAGGGAAATGGAAAGCTTCCAGAAGAGCATCTGGGGCCAGGACCATCCTGTCTGGCCAGCAGGCATCAAGTCGGCCTGCGTGCTGTCGCTGGTGTGGCACCACAGCCCTTCCTCTAGGCTTGCAAGTTCTTGTACATATTCAGCTGTTTTACCTGGAAAGGGTGGGGAGAGTTCAGCTGCAGCAGGACTGGGGCTCAGCTCACATTTACTCACAGACGCCTCGACACAGTCCCACAGCTTTGCAATGAGGATGTTCCTTGTTGGGGGGGGAGCACTGCTCACTGCATGGGAGACGATTTCCCATCTCTGACCAACTTAAGAATTTTTTACAACTGGAGCAAGTGCCCTGATACGATTTTCCTCTGTATAACTGGTGGGTTCTTTTTTTTTTTTTTTTTTCTTTTTTTCTTTTTGGTTCAAGGTAGATTTTATTTATTCCTCTTTTTTTTAATTTGGAGATATAAACATGGAAATAATGCAATAATATAAAGACGTCTATGTGAAGGGAAAAACGTTTTATTCGTTTATTTTATTAAATATTATTTATTTATTTTTATTTTTTTTAAATTTATTTATTTATTTTATACAGCAGGTTCTTACTGGATATCTATTTTATACATATGTGTGCACATGTGAATCCCAGTCTCCCAATTCATCCCACCACCACCCTCACATGGCATTCCCCCCTTGGTGTCCATATGTTTGTTCTCTACATCTGTGTCTCTATCTCTGCCCTGCAAACCGGTTCATCTGTACCATTTTTCTAGGTTCCACATATATGCATTAACATACAATATTTGTTTTTCTCTTTCTGACTTACTTCACTCTGTATGACAGTCTCTAGATCCATCAAGGTCTCTACAAATGACCCAATTTCATTCCTATGTATGGCTGTGTAATATTCCATTGTATATATGTACCACATCTTTATCCATTCATCTGTCTGTGGGCACTTAGGTTGCTTTCATTACCTGGCTATTGTAAATAGTACTGCAATGAACATTGTGGTGAATGTGTCTTTTTGATTTATGGTTTTCTCTGGGTATATGCCCAGTAGTGGGATTGCTGGATTATATGGTAATTCTATTTTTAGTTTTTTAAGGAACCTCCATACTGTTCTCCATAGAGACTATATCGATTTACATTCCCAGCAATAGTGGAAGAAGGTTCCTTTTCTCCACACCCTCTCCAGCATTTGTTGTTTGTAGATTTTCTGATGATGCCCATTCTAACAGGTGTGATGTGATACCTCATTGTACTTTCGATTCCCATTTCTCTAATAATTAGTGATGTTGAGCAGATTTTCATGTGCGTACTGGCCATCTCTATGTCTTCTTGGAAGAAATGTCTATTTAGATCTTCTTCCATTTTTGTATTGGGTTGTTTGTTTTATTAATATTGAGCTGCATGAGCTGTTTATATATATTGGAGATTAATCATTTGTCCATTGATTCATTGGCAAATATGTTCTGCCATTCTGAGGGTTGTCTTTTCGTCTTGTTTGTAGTTTCCTTTGCTTTGCAAAAGCTTTTACATTTCATTAGGTCCCATCTGTTTAGTTTTCTTTTTTATTTCATTACTATAGGAGGTGGATCAAAAAAGATCTTGCTGTGATTTACGTCAGAGTATCCTTCGTAAGTTTTCCTCTCAGAGTTTTATACTGTCCGGTCTTACATTAAGGTCTCTAATCCATTTTGAATATATTTTTATGTATGGTGTTGGGGAGTGTTCTAATTTCATTCTTTTACATGTAGCTGTCCATATTTCCCAGCACCAATGATTGAAGAGACTGTCTTATCTCCATTGTATAGTCTTGCCTCCTTTGTCATAGATTAGTTGACCATAGGTGTGTAGGTTTATCCCTGGGCTTTCTTTTTCTTATTTTTTTCCTTTTACACGTTTATTGGAGTATAATTGTTTTACAATGGAGTGTTAGTTTCTGCTGTATAACAAAGTGAATCAGCTATACGTATACAAATATCACCAGATCCCCTCCCTCTTGCATCTCCCTCCCACATTCCATATCCCACCCCTTTATGTGGTCACAAAGCACCGAGCTGATCTCCTTGTTCTATGTGGCTGATTCTCAGTAGCTATCAGTGTTACATTTGGTAATGTATTTATGTCCATGCCACTCTGTCACTTCGTCTCAGCTTACCCATCCCCCTTCCGGTGTCCTCAAGTCCTTTCTCTACGTCTGTGTCCTTAATTCTGTCCTGCCACTAGGTTCTTCAAAATCTTTTTTTTTTCTTCATTTGATTCCGTATATCTCTGTTAACATACAGTATTTGTTTTTCCCTTTCTGACTTACTTCACTGTGTAGGACAGATTCTAAGTCCATCCACCTCAGTACAAATAACTCAGTTTTGATTCTTTTTATGGCTGAGTAATATTCCATTGTATATATGTGCCAGATCTTCTTTATCCATTCATCTGTCGATGGACACTTAGGTTGCTTCCATGTCCAAGCTATTGTAGATAGAGCTGCAATGAACATTTTTGTACGTAACTCTTTTTGAATTATGGTTTTCACAAGGCAAATGCCCAGTAGTTGGATTGTTGTGTCGTATGGTACCTCTATTGTTAGTTATTTAGAGGAACCTCCGTACTGTTCTCCTTAGTGCCCATATCAATTTACATTCCCACCCACAGTGCAAGTGTGTTCCCTTTTCTCCAATAAAGGACTCTCCAGCATTTATTGTTTTGTAGAATTTTTTGATGATTGCCACTCTGACTGCTGTGTGGTGATACCTCACGATAGTTATGATTTGCATTTCTCTAATGATTAGTGATGTTCAGCATCCTTTCATGTGTTTCTTGGTAATCTGTATATCTTCTTTGGAGAAATGTCTATTTAGGTCTTCTGGCCGTTTTTGGATTGGGTTGTTTGTTTTTGTGATATTGAGCTACATGAGGTGCTTGTAAAGTTTGGAGATTAATCCTTTGTCAGTTGCTTCATTTGAAAATATTTTCTCCCATTCTGAGGGTTGTTTTTGCATCTTGTTTATGTTTTCCTGTACCGTGTAAAAGCTTTTAAGTTTCATTAGGTCCCATTTGTTGATTTCTGTTTTTATATCCATTTCTCTAGAAGGTGAGTCAAAAAGGATCTTGCTGTGATTTATGTCATAGAGTGTTCTGCCTATGGTTTCCTCTAAGTGTTTTATAGTGTCTGGTCTTATATTTAGATCTCTAATCCATTTAGAGTTTATTTTTGTGTATGGTGTTATGGAGTGTTCTAATTTCATTCTTTTATGTGTAGGGGTCCAGTTTTCCCAGCACCAATTACTGAAGAGACTGTCTTTTCTCCATTGTATATCCTTAGCTCCTTTGTCATAGATGAGATAGCCATAGGTATGTAGGTTTCTCTCTGGGCTTTCTGTCCTGTTCCATTGATCTGTGTTTATGCCAATCTACATACACTTGATTCCATTATGGAGACATATAAATACATAGGTTTCAAGATTGTTACCAGTCAGATAAATTCCTCTTCAGTGAATAGGGTGTTTTGTGTCCAGTTCATTGAGAAAGGAGTAGGTCTTGTCTATTACATATTTGGTATATGGAATGGTATCTGTGCTAATTTCAAACTCTGCTTTTACACATCACCCCACGTCACCTTTCCCCTTAAGGAGGCATAAGTGTGTTTTCTAAATGTGTAACTCTGTTCTCTTTTGAAATTCAGTTCATGTGTAGCCATGTTTACATTCCCTCTATAAGTGATATATTACAATAAGTTTCTGTTTGTTTGTGGCTCATTTCACTTAGCATTATCGTACCTAAAGCCACTCATTATGCTGCTATTGGCCTTATGACATTGATTTTATGTCTGAGTGACATTCCATTGTATATAAGTATCATGACATCTATATCCATTTTTTTTTCCTTTCCTGGGATATTTAAAGTGTACCGAAGTCAAGGTTCTTGTAAACAGAGCAGCCCTAAACTTTGCGCTGGCTGTGTGTTGCGGACTTTTAGTTTTCCCAAAATACACGCCCATGAGTGGAAGTGTGCTATGCTCTATAGCTCTGTTTTAGAAAACAACATACAGTTCTCCAGAGAGGCTGTTGGCAATTTACATCCTGTCCATCGGTGTAACCAGGCTCCCTTTTATCCGTGGCCTGTCCTGCATTTGTGGTTTTTACACTATTTGTGGATGGCCCTTTTGACTGGAGGTAAGGGACACATCTATGTAGTTTGGATTTTCAATGCCTGATGGCTTGCTTGGCCAAAAAGGGCGTATGCATTTTTTCCCGAATATATTCAAGAAAATACACATACTCCCTTTTCTGCCAAGGGCAACATTGTTGGTTTTCTGTCACTTTTCATGTGCTTTAAAGATGACTCCAATATACCTCTTGAAATCTGTTTCCTTCAATTCTGCCTTGCATTCAAATCCTCTTCACAGCCTTACCTCAATATATTTCTGGATGATAGTTGTCCTTTATAACTCTGCAAGTTTGTGAGTTGCTGTGCCCCTGATATCCATTTTTCAAACCGCCTATTTGTGAGCTGGCTGCAATACCGCAGGATGGCTTTAGGCCCTAGTCTGTTTCCAGGGCTTCAGGCTGAGCCTTTGGTTAATGCTTCTTCCTGATGGGAAAGTAGAGTGATATGTGCCCATCCAAACACCTACAGCTAATCTCTCATTTGTTTCCCCTCTTCCTGTTCATCCTCTGCACAATTTGCAAACTGTGCATAACAGGAGGGTAAAGGCGCTGACACTCCAAGTGGGGAGATTTTTAGTAATGCAGATGGAAAGGTGAAGCCGAGCACGACGAAAGGAAAAATGAGGTACCTTTTAGAAAACTTTCCCAATTACACAGTGTACCATCCACTGGGTTTCCCATGCATGTTTTAACTGTAGGAAGATTCCCTTAAACCTGGAGAGTTGGGACCACTAGAATGGGTAGCACACAGTATTGCTCTAAGTGGCGTTCTTTTGCTCACACAACCTCAGCAATCTTGTCAGCCCCAAGTGTCCAGTCTTATGTCTCATCCAGCTGTGGGTGTAAAGGTGGTCAATCCAGGTTGGATCACAGGCCCTGAACGTAATTTTTAAGATTTCTCTCTGTTTCACTGTTTTTGCATTTTGCTTTTGAAACTTATTTTTATAAGGGGGTTTAGCTGAATTTCAGTGCTGTGTTTATGCCATTATACACACATATGGTTTCTTTATGGAGACATGAGAATACATATGTTTTAAAATTCTTAGAGTCAGATATATTCCTCTGCAATGAATAGGGGGTGTTCAGTCCAGTTCATTGTGCGGGGAGTAGCTGTTGTCTATTACATACTTGGTTTAGGTAACGGTATCTGTGTTAATTTAAAACTGTGGTTTTATGCGTCACCACACCTCGGCTTTCCCCTTAAGCAGGCAGAAGATTGTTTTCTAAATGTGTGACTCTGTTGTGTTTGTAATCCAGTTCATGTGTAGCCATGTGTACATTCACCCTATGAGTGATAACTTATGATAAGATTTGTTACTCTGTTATCTTTCCTAACTCAGTTCATGTGTAGCCATGGTTACAGGACCTTTGTAAGTGATATCTTATGATAAGTTTCTTTTTCAATGTGACTTATTTCACTTAGAATCATTGTACCTGAATCCACTCATTTTGCTGCTACTGGCCTTATGACATTGATTTCATGGCTAAGGGATATTCAATCGTACGTAAGTACCACAATTTCTTGAACCATTTTTTTTCTTTCCTGAGACATTTAAGGTCTACCCAAGTTGAGGTTCGTGTAAGCAGTGCAGCCCTACATTTTCGGGTGGCTCTGTCTTACTGATTTTCATTTTTCCAAATGTATATTCCCTAGACTGGAACTGCCATTGGCTCTGTAGCTCTGTTTTACATTTCTTTTAGGGAACACAATGCACTACCCCAGATAGGCATTTAGAAATTTACATCCTCCCCATCAGCCTAACAAGACTCCCTGTTCTCCAGGGCCTGTCTTGCCATTCTGGTTTTTACACATTTTTCGGATGTCCCTTTTGACCAGTGGGAAGTGATCGTTTCTGTAGTGCAGATTGGCATTACCTGCTTGCTTGCTTGGCCAAAAAGTTCGTATGAGTTTTTTTGAATATATTCAGGAAACAACGCATACACTCTTTTTGGCCAAGTGCATCATTGTCGAAGTTGTGCCCTTCTTCCTGTGCTTTACAGGCGATTCCAAAGTACCTCTTGAAATCTGTTTCCTGCTATTCTTCCTTGCTTTCAAGTCGGTGTGGTTGCCTTCCCTCAAGAGATTTTTGGATGATAGCTGTCTTTATTACTCTGCCAGTTTGTGAATTGCTGTACCCCTGAGCTCCATTATTCAACTCGTTTTTTGTGAGCTGAACGCAAGTCGAAAATTTTGGTTCAGGACCTATACTGGTTCCTGGTGTGTTGCTGAGACTTTGGTTAATTTTTCTTCCTGCCGTGAAAATAGAGTGACATGAGCCCGTCCAAATGCCTAACAGCTACTCTCTCATTGGTTCTCCCTTTTCCCTTCCATCCTTTGCCAATTTGGCCACCTTAGCGAACCAGGAGGTTAAAAGAGCTGTCTCTCCAAGTTGGGAGATTGATAGTAAAGCAATTGGAAAGTCAAACCGCAGAACTAGGAGAGGGACTATTCGTTGAGTTTTAGAGAACTTTCGTATTCACAGTGTGTCCATTCCCCAGGTTTCCCGTACATGTTATAGCTGTATTAATATTCCCTTCAACCTGGAGAGTTGGGACCTCTGTAATGGCTGCAATTCATTATTGATTTAAAGGGTCTGCATTTGCTCTCACAATCTCACCTATCCTCTCAGTCCCAAGTGTCCAGCCTTATGCCACATCCAGCTGTAATCGTAGATAGGGTCATTCCAGGATTTGTCAAAGACCCTGAATGAATTGTAAAGAATTTCCCTATTTTTTTTTGTTTTGTTTTGAAATTCCTTTTTATAGTGGATTTGAGCTGATTCTCTCTGCCAAGTTTATGCCAGTGTAGACACACATGATTCCCTTACACAGACACATCAATACATAGGTTTTAAGATTCTTACTAGTCAAATCTATTCCTCTGCGGGAAATATGGGGCTTTGAGTCCCTTTCACTGAGGAAGGTGTAGGTCTTGTCTATTACAAACTTGGTTTTTGGAACGGTATCTGTGCTTATATCAAACTCTGATGTTATGCCTCACCCCACCTCTCCTTCCCCCTTAAGCAGGCATAAGAGTGTTTTCGAAATGTGAGACTCTGTTCTCTTTGCTAACTCAGTTCATGTGTAGCCATGTTTACAGGATCTTCGTAAGTGATATCTTATGCTAAGTTTCTTTTTCTGTGTGACTTATTTCTCTTAGAATCATCGTGCCTGAATCCCGTCACTTTGCTGCTCCTGGACTTATAACATTGATTACATGGCTGAGGGATATTCCATCGTACATAAATACCACAATTTTTTGAACCATTTTTATATTTCCTAGGATGTTTAAGGTGTACCCAAGTTGAGGTTCTTGTAAGCAGTGCAGCCCTAAATTTAGGGGTGGCTCTGTCTTATTGATTTTCGGTTTTCCCAAGGTATATTCCTTAGACTGGAAGTGCCCTTCGCTCTGTAGCTCTGTTGTTTACTTGTTTTAGGGAACGCAATGTACTCATCCAATAGGGCAGTTGGCAATTTACATCCCGCCCATCAGCATAACAAGGCTCCCACTTCTCCAGGGCCTGTCTTGCCTTTCTGATTTTTACACATTTGTGGATGTCCCTTTTGACCGGTGGGAAGTGATACCTAATTGTAGTGCAGATTTGCATTGCCCGCTTGCTTGCTTGGCCAAATAGGGCCAATGCGTTTTCTCCTGAATATATTCAGTAGAAAACACATAAACCCTTTTTGGCCAAGTGCGTCATTGTCGAAGTTGTGCCCCTCTTCCTGTGCTTTAAAGGCGATTCCAACATACCTCTTGAAAACTGTTTCCTGGTATTCTGCCTTGCTTTCAAGTCTGCCTCGTTGTCTGCCCTCAACAGATTTTTGACGATAGTTTTCCATTATTACTCTGCCGGTTTGTGAATTGATGTGCCCCTGAGCTCCATTTTTCAACTCGTTTTTTGTGAGCTGTACGCAAGTCCAAAATTTTGGTTCAGGACCTATACTGGTTCCTGGTGGGTGCCTGAGACTTTGGTTAATTCTTCTTCCTGCCGGGAAATTAGAGTGACATGTGTCCGTACATATGCCTAACAGCTACTCTCTGATTGGTTCTCCCTCTTCCCTTCCATCCTCTGCCAATTTGGCAACCTCTGCGAACCAGGAGGTTAAAGGGACTGTCTCTCCAAGTTGAGAGATTGATAGTAAAGCAGTTGGAAATTAAAACCGGAGCACCAGGAGAGGGACTATTCGTTGAGTTTTAGAAACCTTTTGTATTAACAGTGTGTCCATTCTCTAGGTTTCCCATACATGTTATAGCTATAGTAATATTCCCTTCAACCTGGAGAGTTGGTACCCATGGAATGGGGGCCATGCATTTTTGCTTTAAAGGGTTTGCATTTGCTCACCCAATCTCACCAATCCTCTCAGTCCCAAGTGTCCAGCCTTATACCACATCCAGCTGTCATTGTAGATAGGGTCATTCCAGGTTTCATCAGAGACCCTGAAGGAATTGTAAAGAATTTCCCTGTTTTTTGGTTTTGTTTTTGAAATTCCTTTTTATAGTGGGTTTGAGCTGATTCTCGCTGCCATGTTGATGCCAGTCTAGACACACTTGATTCCCTTATGGAGACATATCAATACATATGTTTTAAGTTTTTACTAGTCAGATCTATTCCTCTGCGGGAAATATGGGGTTTTGAGTCCCTTTCACTGAGGAAGGTGTATGTCTTGTCTATTCCACAGTTGGTTTTAGAAACGGTACCAGTGCTTATATCAAACTCTGGTTTTATGCATCACTCCACATCTCGATCCCCCTTAAACAGGCATAAGTGTGTTTTCTAAATGTGAGACTCTGTTCTCTTTCCTAACTCTGTTCATGTGTAGCCATGTTTACAGAATCTTCATAAGTGATATCTTATGATAAGATTCTTTTTCTGTGTGACTTATTTCACTTAGAATCATCGTACCTGAATCCACCCACTTTGCTGCTCCTGCTCTTATGACATTGATTTCATAGCTGAAGGATATTCCAACGTACGTAAGTACCACAAATTTTTGAACCATTTTTATATTTCCTGGGATATTTAAGTTGTACCCACGTTGAGGTTCTTGTAAGAAGTGCAGCTCTAAATTTGGGGGTGGCTCTGTCTTATTGATTTTCAGTTATCCCAAGGTATATTCCCTAGACTGGAAGAGCCCTTGGCTCTGTAGCTCTGTTGTTTTCTTGTTTTAGGGAACGCAATGCACTCCTCCAGTTAGGTAGTTCGCAATTTACATCCCGCCCATCACCATAACAAGGCTCCCTGTTCTCCAGGGGCTGTCTTGCCTTTCTGATTTTTACACATTTGTGGATGTCCCTTTTGACTGGTGGGAAGTGATACTTCTTTGCAGTGGAGATTTGCATTGCCCGCTTGCTTGCTTGGCCAAAATGGGCGTATGCGTTTTCTCCTGAATATATTCAGGAGAAAACGCATACGCCCTTTTTGGCCAAGTGCGTCATTGTCGAAGTTGTGCCCCTCTTCCTGTGTTTTAAAGGCGATTCCAACGTACCTCTTGAAATCTGTTTCCTACTATTCTGCCTCGTTTTCAAGTCCACCTCGTTGCCTTCCCTCAACAGATTTTGGGACGATAGTTGTCCTTTATTACTCTGCCAGTTTGTGAATCGCTGTGCCCCTGAGCTCCATTTTTCAACTCGTATTTTGTGAGCTGTACGCAAGTCGAAAATTTTGGTTCAGAACCTTTACTGGTTCCTGGTGGGTGGCTGAGACTCTGGTTAATTCCTCTTCCTGCCAGGAAATTAGAGTGACATGTGCCCGTCCAAATGCCTAACAGCTACTCTCTCATTGGTTCTCCCTCTTCCCTTCCATCCTCTGCCAAATTGGCAACCTGTGCGAACCAGGAGCTTAAAGGGGCTGTCTCTCCAATTTGGGAGATTGATAGTAAAGCAGTTGGAAAGTCAAACCGGAGCACCAGGAAAGGGACTATTCGTTGAGTTTTATAAACCTTTTGTATTCACAGTGTGTCCATTCTCTAGGTTTCCCATACATGTTATAGCTGTAGTAATATTCCCTTCAACCTGGAGAGTTGGGAACCATGGAATGGGGGCCATGTATATTTGCTTTAAAGGGTCTGCATTTGCTCACCCTATCCCACCAATCCTCTCAGTCCCAAGTGTCCAGCCTTATACAACATCCAGCTGTCATTGTAGATAGGGTCATTCCAGGTTTCATCAGAGACCCTGATGGAAATGTAAAGAATTTCCCTGTTTTATGGTTTTGTTTGTGAAATTCATTTTTATAGTGGGTTTGAGCTGATTCTCGCTGCCATGTTTATGCCAGTCTAGACACACTTGATTCCCTTACAGAGACATATCAATACATAGGTTTTAAGATCCTTACTAGTCAGATCTATTCCTCTGCGGGAAATATGGGGTTTTGAGTCCCTTTCACTGAGGAAGGTGTAGGTCTTGCCTATTCCACAGTTGGTTTTAGAAATGGTACCTGTACTTATATCAAACTCTGGTTTTATGCATCACCCCACCTCTCCTTTCCCCTTAAGCAGGCATAAGAGTGTTTTCTAAATGTGAGACTCTGTTCTCTTTCCTAACTCAGTTCATGTGTAGCCATGTTTACAGGATCTTCATAAGTGATATCTTATGATAAGTTTCTTATTCTGTGTGACTTATTTCACTTACAATCATCGTACCTGAATCCACTCACTTTGCTGCTCCTGGTCTTATGACATTGATTTCATGGCTGAGGGATATTCCTTCGTATATAAATACCACAGTTTGTTGAACCATTTTTATATTTCCTGGGATATTTAAGTTGTACCCACGTTGAGGTTCTTGTAAGCAGTGCAGCCCTAAATTTGGGGGTGGCTCTGTCTTATTGATTTTCAGTTATCCCAAGATATATTCCCTAGACTGGAAGTGCCCTTGGGTCTGTAGCTCTGTTGTTTTCTTGTTTTAGGGAACGCAATGCACTCCTCCAGTTAGGCAGTTGGCAATTTACATCCCGCCCATCAGCATAACAAGGCTCCCTGTTCTCCAGGGCCTGTCTTGCCTTTCTGGTTTTTCACATTTGTGGATGTCCCTTTTGCCCGGTGGGAAGTGATACTTCTTTGCAGTGCAGATTTGCATTGCCCGCTTGCTTGCTGAGCCGAAAAGGGCGTATGCGTTTTCTCCTGAATATATTCAGGAGAAAACGCATACGCACTTTTTGGCCAAGTGCGTCATTGTCGAAGTTGTGCCCCTCTTTCTGTGCTTTAAAGGCGATTCCAACGTACCTCTTGAAATCTGTTTCCTGCTATTCTGCCTCACTTTCAAGTCCACTTGTTGCCTTCCCTCAACAGAATTTTGGACGATAGTTGTCCTTTATTACTCTGCCAGTTTGTGAATTGCTGTGCCCCTGAGCTCCATTTTTCAACTCGTATTTTGTGAGCTGTACGCAAGTCCAAAATTTTGGTTCAGGACCTTTACTGGTTCCTTGTGGGTGGTTGAGACTCTGGTTAATTCTTCTTCCTGCCGGGAATTTAGAGTGATATGTGCCCGTCCAAATGCCTAACAGCTACTCTCTCATTGGTTCTCCCTCTTCCCTTCCATCCTCTGCCCAATTGGCAACCTGTGCGAACCAGGAGATTAAAGGGGCTGTCTCTCCAATTTGGGAGATTGATAGTAAAGCAGTTGGAAAGTCAAACCCGAGCAACAGGATAGGGACTATTCGTTGAGTTTTAGAAACCTTTTGTATTCACAGTGTGTCCATTCTCTAGGTTTCCCATACATGTTATAGCTGTAGTAATATTCCCTTCAACATGGAGAGTTGGGACCCATGGAATGGGGGCCATGCATTTTTGCTTTAAAGGGTCTGCATTTGCTCACCCAATCTCATCAATCCTCTCAGTCCCAAGTGTCAAGCCTTATACCACAACCAGCTGTCATTGTAGATAGGGTCATTCCAGGTTTCATCAGTGACCCTGAAGGAATTGTAAAGAATTTCGCTGTTTTTTGGTTTTGTTTTTGAAATTCCTTTTTATAGTGGGTTTGAGCTGATTCTCGCTGCCATGTTTATGCCAGTCTAGACACACTTGATTCCCTTACAGAGACATATCAATACATAGGTTTTAATATTCTTAGTAGTCAGATCTATTCCTCTGTGCGAAATATGGGGTTTAGAGTCCCTTTCACTGAGGAAGGTGTAGGTCTTGTCTATTCCACAGTTGGTTTAAGAAATGGTAACTGTACTTATATCAAACTCTGGTTTTATGCATCACCCCACCTCTCCTTTCCCCTTTAGCAGGCATAAGAGTGTTTTCTAAATGTGAGACTCTGTTCTCTTTCCTAACTCTGTTCATGTGTAGCCATGTTTACAGGATCTTCATAAGTGATATCTTATGATAAGTTTCTTTTTCTGTGCGACTTATTTCACTTAGAATCATCGTACATGAATCCACTCACTTTGCTGCTCCTGGTCTTATGACATTGATTTCATCGCTGAGGGATATTCCATCGTACATATATCCCACAGTTTTTTGAACCATTTTTATATTTCCTTGGATATTTAAGGTGTACCCAAGTTGAGGTTCTTGTAAGCAGTGCAGCCCTAAATTTGGGGGTTGCTCTGTCTTATTGATTTTCAGTTTTCCCAAGGTATATTCTTTAGAATGGAAGTGCCCTTGGCTCTGTAGCTCTGTTGTTTACTTGTTTTAGGGAACGCAACGCACTCCTCCAGTGAGGCAGTTGGCAATTTACATCCCGCCCATCAGCATAACAAGGCTCCCTTTTCTCTGGGGCCTGTCTTGCCTTTCTGGTTTTTACACATTTGTGGATATCCCTTTTGACTGGTGGGAAGTGATACTTCTTTGAAGTGCAGATTTGCATTGCCCGCTTGCTTGCCTGGCCAAAAACGGCGTATGCGTTTTCTCCTAAATATATTCAGGAGAAAACGCATACGCCCTTTTTGGCCTAGTGCGTCATTGTCGAAGTTGTGCCCCTCTTCCTGTGCTTTAAAGGCGATTCCAAATTACCTCTTGAAATCTGTTTCCTGCTATTCTGCCTCGCATTCAAGTCCGTCTCGTTGCCTTCCCTCAACAGATTTTTGGACGATAGTTGTCCTTTATTACTCTGCCAGTATGTGAATTGCTGTGCCCCTGAGCTCCATTTTTCAACTCGTTTTTTGTGATCTGTACGCAAGTCCAAATTTTGGTTCAGGACCTATACTGGTTCCCGGTGGGTGGCTGAGACGGTGGTTAATTCTTCTTCCTGCTGGGAAATTAGAGTGACATGTGCCCGTCCAAATGCCTAACAGCTACTCTCTCATTGGTTCTCCCTCTTCCCTTCCATCCTCTGCGAAATTGGCCACCTGTGCGAAACAGGAGGTTAAAGGGGTTGTCTCTCCAAGTTGGGAGATTGATAGTAAAGCAGTTGGAAAGTCAAACCGGAACACCAGGAGAGGGAGTACTCGATGAGTTTTAGAAAACTTTTGTATTCACAGTGTGTCCATTCTCTAAGTTTCCCGTACATTTTATAGCTGTAGTAATATTCACTTCAACATGGAGAGTTGGGACCCATGGAATGGGGGCCATGCATTTTTGCTTTAAAGGGTCTGCATTTGCTCACCCAATCTCACCAATCCACTCAGTCCCAAGTGTCCAGACTTATGCCACATACAGCTGTCATTGTAGATAGGGTCATTCCAGGTTTCATCAGAGACCCTGAAGGAAATGTAAAGAATTTCCCTGTTTTTTGGTTTTGTTTTTGAAATTCCTTTTTATAGTGGGTTTGAGCTGATTCTCACTGCCATGTTTATGCCAGTCTAGACACACTTGATTCCCTTACAGAGACATATCAATACATAGGTTTTAAGATTCTTACTAGTCAGATCTATTCCTCTGCGGGAAATATGGGGTTTTGAGTCCCTTTCACTGAGGAAGGTGTAGGTCTTGTCTATTCCACAGTTGGTTATAGAAATGGTACCTGTGCTTATATCAAACTCTGGTTTTATGCATCACGCCACCTCTCCTTTCCCCTTAAGCAGGCATAAGAGTGTTTTCTAAATATGAGACTCTGTTCTCTTTCCTAACTCAGTTCATGTGTAGCCATGTTTACAGGATCTTCATAAGTGATATCTTATGATAAGTTTCTTTTTCTGTGTGACTTATTTCACTTAGAATCATCGTACCTGAATCCACTCACTTTGCTGCTCCTAGTCTTATGACAGTGATTTCATGGCTGAGGGATATTCCATCGTACATAAATACCACAGGTTTTGGAACCATTTTTATATTTCCTGGGATATTTAAGGGGTACCCAAGTTGAGGTTCTTGTAAGCAGTGCAGCCCTAAATTTGGGGGTGGCTCTGTCTTATTGATTTTCAGTTTTCCCAAGGTATATTCCCTAGACTGAAAGTGCCCTTGCCTCTGTAGCTCTGTTGTTTACTTGTTTTAGGGAACGCAATGCACTCCTCCAGTGAGGCAGTTGGCAATTTACATCCCACCCATCAGCATAACAAGGCTCCCTCTTCTCCAGGGCCTGTCTTGCCTTTCTGGGTTTTACACATTTTGTGGATGTCCCTTTTGACCGGTGGGAAGTGATACTTCTTTGTAGTGCAGATTTGCCTTGCCTGCTTGCTTGCTTGGCCAAAAAGGGCGTATGCGTTTTCTCCTGAATATATTCAGGAGAAAACGCATACGCCCTTTTTGGCCAAGTGCGTCATTGTCGAAGTTGTGCCCCTCTTCCTGTGCTTTAAAGGCCATTCCAACGTACCTCTTAAAATCTGTTCCCTGCTATTCTGTCTCTCTTTCAAGTCCGCCTCGCTGCCTTCCCTCAACAGATATTATGGACGATAGTTGTCCTTTATTACTCTGCCAGTTTGTGAATTGCTGTGCCCCTGAGCTCCATTTTTCAACTCGTTTTTTGTGAACTGTACGCAAGTCCAAAATTTTGGTTCAGGTAATATACTGGTTCCCGGTGGGTGGATGAGACTGTGGTTAATTCTTCTTCCTGAAGGGAAATTAGAGTGACATGTGCCCGTCCAAATGCCTAACAGCTACTCTCTAATTGGTTCTCCCTCTGCCCTTCCATCCTCTGCGTAATTGGCAACCTGTGCGAACCAGGAGGTTAAAGGGGTTGTCTCTCCACGTTGGGACATTGATAGTAAAGCAGTTGGAAAGTCAAACCGGAGCACCAGGAGAGGGACTACTCGTTGAGTTTTAGAAACCTTTTGTATTCACAGTGTGTCCATTCTCTTGGTTTCCCGTACATGTTATAGCTGTAGTAATATTCCCTTCAACATGGAGAGTTGGGACCCATGGAATGGGGGCCATGCATTTTTGCTTTAAAGGGTCT
This sequence comes from Mesoplodon bidens, assembly GCF_964165515.1. Taxonomy (NCBI): domain Eukaryota; kingdom Metazoa; phylum Chordata; class Mammalia; order Artiodactyla; family Ziphiidae; genus Mesoplodon; species Mesoplodon bidens. The sequence goes on from NW_027671422.1 coordinate 3,564,755, forward strand.
GCATTTGCTCACCCAATCTCACCAATCCTCTCAGTCCCAGGTGTCCAGCCTTATGCCACATCCAGCTGTCATTGTAGATAGGGTCATTCCAGGTTTCATCAGAGAACCTGAAGGAAATGTAAAGAAGTTCCCTGTTTTTTGGTTTTGTTTTTGAAATTCCTTTTTATAGTGGGTTTGAGCTGATGCTCGCTGCCATGTTTATGCCAGTCTTGACACACTTGATTCCCTTACAGAGACATATCAATACATACGTTTTAAGATTCTTACTAGTCAGATCTATTCCTCTGCGGGAAATATGGGGTTTTGAGTCCCTTTCACTGAGGAAGGTGTAGGTCTTGTCTATTCCACAGTTGGTTTTAGAAATGGTACCTGTGCTTATATCAAACTCTGGTTTTTTGCATAACCCCACCTCTCCTTTCCGCTTAAGCAGGCATAAGAGTGTTTTCTAAATGTGAGACTCTGTTCTCTTTCCTAACGCAGTTCATGTGTAGCCATGTTTACAGGATCTTCATAAGTGATATCTTATGATAAGTTTCTTTTTCTGTGTGACTTATTTCACTTAGAATCATTGTACCTGAATCCACTCACTTTGCTGCTCCTGGCCTTATGACATTGATTTCATGGCTGAGGGATATTGCATCGCACATAAATACTACAGTTTTTTGAACAATTTTTATATTTCCTGGAATATTTAAGGTGTAACCAAGTTGAGGTTCTTGTAAGCAGTGCAGCCCTAAATTTGGGGGTGGCTCTGTCTTATTGATTTTCAGTTTTCCCAAGGTATATTCCTTAGACTGGAAGTGCCCTTGGCTCTATAGCTCTGTTGTTTACTTGTTTTAGGGAACGCAATGCACTCCTCCAGTGAGGCAGTTGGCAATTTACATCCCGCCCATCATCATAACAAGACTCCCTCTTCTCCAGGGCCTGTCTTGCCTTTCTGGTTTTTACACATTTGTGGATGTCCCTTTTGACCGGTGGGAAGTGATACTTCTTTGTAGTGCAGATTTGCCTTGCCCGCTTGCTTGCTTGGCCTAAAAGGGCGTATGCGTTTTCTCCTGAATATATTCAGGAGAAAACGCATACGCCCTTTTTGGCCAAGTGTGTCATTGTCGAAGTTGTGCCCCTCCTCCTGTGCTTTAAATGCGATTCCAACGTACCTCTTGAAATCAGTTTCCTGCTATTCTGTCTCTCTTTCAAGTCCGCCTCGTTGCCTTCCCTCAAGAGATTTTTGGATGATAGTTGTCCTTTATTACTCTGCCAGTTTGTGAATTGCTGTGCCCCTGAGCTCCATTTTACTACTCGTTTTTTGTTAGCTGTACGCAAGTCCAAAATTTGGGTTCAGGACCTATACTGGTTCCCGGTGGGTGGCTGAGACTCTGGTTAATTCTTCTTCCTGCCGGGAAATTAGTGTGACATGTGCCCGTCCAAATGCCTAACAGCTACTCTCTCATTGGATCTCCGTTTTCCCTTCCATCCTCTGCCCAATTGGCATCCTGTGCGAACCAGGAGGTTAAAGGGGTCGTCTCTCCAAGTTGGGGGAATGATAGTAAAGCAGTTGGAAAGTCAAAGTGGAGCACCAGGAGAGGGACTACTCGTTGAGTTTTAGAAACCTTTTGTATTCACAGTGTGTCCATTCTCTAGGTTTCCCGTACATGTTATAGCTGTAGTAATATTCCCTTTAACATGGAGAGTTGGGACCCATGGAATGGGGGCCATGCATTTTTGCTTTAAAGGGTCTGCATTTGCTCACCCAATCTCACCTATCCTCTCAGTCCCAGGTGTGCAGCCTTATGCCACATCCAGCTGTCATTGTAGATAGGGTCATTCCAGGTTTCATCAGAGACCCTGAAGGAAATGTAAAGAATTTCCCTGTTTTTTGGTTTTGTTTTTGAAATTCCTTTTTATAGTGGGTTTGTGCTGATTCTCGCTGCCATGTTTATGCCAGTCTAGACACACTTGATTCCCTTACAGAGACATATGAATACATAGGTTTTAAGATTCATACTAGTCATATCTATTCCTCTGTGGGAAATATGGGGTTTTGAGTCCCTTTCACTGAGGAAGGTGTAGGTCTTGTCTATTCCACAGTTGGTTTTAGAAATGGTTCCTGTGCTTATATCAAACTCTGGTTTTATGCATCACCCCACCTCTCCTTTCCCCTTAAGCAGGCATAAGAGTGTTTTCTAAATGTGAGACTCTGTTCTCTTTCCTAACTCAGTTCATGTGTAGCCATGTTTACAGGATCTTCATAAGTGATATCTTATGATAAGTTTCTTTTTCTGAGTGACTTATTTCACTTAGAATCATCGTACCTGAATCCACTCACTTTGCTGCTCCTGGTCTTATGACATTGATTTCATGGCTGAGGGATATTCCATCGTACATAAATACCACAGTTTTTTGAACCATTTTTATATTTCCTGGGATATTTAAGGGGTACCCAAGTTGAGGTTCTTGTAAGCAGTGCAGCCCTAAATTTGGGGCTGGCTCTGTCTTATTGATTTTCAGTTTTCCCAAGGTATATTCCCTAGACTGGAAGTGCCCTTGGCTCTGTAGCTCTGTTGTTTACTTCTTTTAGGGAACGCAATGCACTCCTCCAGTGAGGCAGTTGGCAATTTACATCCCGACCATCAGCATAACAAGGCTCCTTCTTCTCCAGGGCCTGTCTTGCCTTTATGGTTCTTACACATTTGTGGATTTCCCTTTTGAACGGTGGGAAGAGATACTTCTTTGTAGTGCAGATTTGCATTGCCCGCTTGCTTGCTTGGCCAAAAAGGGCGTATGCGTTTTATCCTGAATATATTCAGGAGAAAATGCATACGCCCTTTTTGGCCAAGTGCGTCATTGTCGAAGTTGTGCCCCTCTTCCTGTGCTTTAAAGGCGATTCCAACGTACATCGTGAAATCTGTTTCCTGCTATTCTGTCTCTCTTTCAAGACCGCCTCGCTGCCTTCCCTCAACAGATTTTTTGGATGATAGTTGTCCTTTATTACTCTGCCAGTTTGTGAATTGCTGTGCCCCTGAGCTCCATTTTTCAACTCGTTTTTTGTGAGCTGTACGCAAGACCAAAATTTTGGTTCAGGACCTATACTGGTTCCCGGTGGGTGGCGGAGGCTCTGGTTAATTCTTCTTCCTGCCGGGAAATGAGAGTGACATGTGCCCGTCCAAATGCCTAACAGCTACTCTCTCATTGGTTCTCCCTCTTTCCTTCCATCCTCTGCGAAATTGGCAACCTGTGCGAACCAGGAGGTTAATGGGGTTGTCTCTCCAAGTTGGGAGATTGATAGTAAAGCAGTTGGAAAATCAAAGCGGAGCACCAGGAGAGGGACTACTCGTTGAGTTTTAGAAACCTTTTGTATTCACAGTGTGTCCATTCTCTAGGTTTCCCGTACATGTTATAGCTGTAGTAATATTTCCTTCAACATGGAGAGTTGGGACCCATGGAATGGGGGCCATGCATTTTTGCTTTAAAGGGTCTGAATTTGCTCACCCAATCTCACCAATCCTCTCAGTCCCAGGTGTCCAGCCTTATGGCACATCCAGCTGTCATTGTAGATAGGGTCAATCCAGGTTTCATCAAAGACCCTGAAGGAAATGTAAAGAATTTCCCTGTTTTTTGGTTTTGTTTTTGAAATTCATTTTTATAGTGTGTTTGAGCTGATTCTCGCTGCCATGTTTATGCCAGTATAGACACACTTGATGCCCTTACAGAGAAATATCAATACATAAGTTTTAAGATTCTTACTAGTCAGATCTATTCCTGTGCGGGAAATATGGGGTTTTGAGTCCCTTTCACTGAGGAAGATATAGGTCTTGTCTATTCCACAGTTGGTTATAGAAATGGTACCTGTGCTTATATCAAACTCTGGTTTTATGCATCACCCCACCTCTCCTTTCCCCTTAAGCAGGCATAAGAGTGTTCTCTAAATGTGAGACTCTGTTCTCTTTCCTAACTCAGTTCTTGTGTAGCCATGTTTAGAGGATCTTCATAAGTGATATCTTATGATAAGTTTCTTTTTCTGTGTGACTTATTTCACTTATAATCATCGTACCTGAATGCACTCACTTTGCTGCGCCTGGTCTTATGACATTGATTTCATGCCTGAAGGATATTCCATCGTACATAAATACCACATTTTTTTGAACCATTTTTATATTTCCTGGGATATTTAAGGTGTACCCAAGTCGAGGTTCTTGTAAGCAGTGCAGCCCTAAATTTGGGGGTGGCTCTGTCTTATTGATTTTCAGTTTTCCCAAGGTATATTCCCTAGACTGGAAGTGCCCTAGGCTCTGTAGCTCTGTTGTTTACTTCTTTTAGGGGACGCAATTCACTCCTCCAGTGAGGCAGTTGGCAATTTACATCCCGACCATCAGCATAACAAGGCTCCCTCTTCTCCAGGGCCTGTCTTGCCTTTCTGGTTTTTACACATTTTGTGGATGTCCCTTTTGACCGTTGGGAAGTGATACTTCTTTGTAGTGCAGATTTGCATTGCCCGCTTGCTTGCTTGGCCAAATAGGGCGTATGCATTTTCTCCTGAATATATTCAGGAGAAAATGCAAACGCCCTTTTTGGCCAAGTGCGTCATTGTCGAAGTTGTGCCCCTCTTCCTGTGCTTTAAAAGCGATTCCAACGTACCTCTTGAAATCTGTTTCCTGCTATTCTGCCTAGCTTTCAACTCCGCCTCATTGCCTTCCCTCAACAGATTTTTGGATGATAGTTGTCCTTTATTACTCTGCCAGTTTGTGAATTGCTGTGCCCCTGAGCTCAAGTTTTCAACTCGTTTTTTGTGAGCTGTACACAAGTCCAAAATTTTGGTTCAGGACCTATACTGGTTCGCGGTGGGTGGCTGAGACTGTAGTTAATTCTTCGTCCTCCCGGGAAATTAGAGTGATATGTGCCCGTCCAAATGCCTAACAGCTACTCTCTCATTGGTTCTCCCTCTTCCCTTCCATCCTCTGCCAAATTGGCAACCTGTGCGAACCAGGAGGTTAAAGGGGTTGTCTCTCCAAGTTGGGAGATTGATAGTAAAGCAGTTGGAAAGTCAAAGCGGAGCACCAGGAGAGGGACTACTCGTTGAGTTTTAGAAACCTTTTGTATTCACAGTGTGTCCATTCTCTAGGTTTCCCGTACATGTTATAGCTGTAGTAATATTCCCTTCAACATGGAGAGTTGGGACCCATGGAATGGGGGCCATGCATTTTTGCTTTAAATGGTCTGCATTTGCTCACCCAATCTCACCAATCCTCTGAGTCCGAAGTGTCCAGCCTTATGCCACATCCAGCTGTCATTGTAGATAGGGTCATTCCAGGTTTCATCAGAGACCCTGAAGGAAATGTAAAGAATTTCCCTGTTTTTTGGTTTTGTTTTTGAAATTCCTTTTTATAGTGGGTTTGAGCTGATTCTCTCTGCCATGTTTATGCCAGTCTAGACACACTTGATTCCCTTACAGAGACATATCAATACATAGGTTTTAAGATTCTTACTAGTCAGATCTATTCCTCTGTGGGAAATATGGGGTTTTGAGTCCCTTTCACTGAGGAAGGTGTAGGTCTTGTCTATTCCACAGTTGGTTATAGAAATGGTACTTGTGCTTATATCAAACTCTGGTTATATGCATCACCCCACCTCTCCTTTCCCCTTAAGCAGGCATAAGAGTGTTTTCTAAATGTGAGAGTCTGTTCTCTTTCCTAACTCAGTTCATGTGTAGCCATGTTTACAGGATCTTCATAAGTAATATCTTATGATGTTTCTTTTTCTGTGTGACTTATTTCACTTAGAATCTTCGTACCTGAATCCACTCACATTGCTGCTCCTGGTCTTATGACATGGATTTCATGGCTGAGGGATATTCCATCGTACATAAATACCACAGTTTTTTGAACCATTTTTATATTTCCTGGGATATTTAAGGTGTACCCAAGTTGAGGTTCTTGTAAGCAGTGCAGCCCTAAATTTGGGGGTGGCTCTGTCTTATTGATTTTCAGTTTTCCCAAGGTATATTCCCTAGACTGGAAGTGCCTTTGGCTCTGTAGCTCTGTTTTTTACTTGTTTTAGGGAACGCAATGCACTCCTCCAGTGAGGCAGTTGGCAATTTACATCCCGCCCATCAGCATAAAAAGGCTCCCTCTTCTCCAGGGCCTGTCTTGCCTTTCTGGTTTTTACACATTTTGTGGATGTCCCTTTTGACCGGTGGGAAGTGATACTTCTTTGTAGTGCAGATTTGCATTGCCCGCTTGCTTGCTTGGCCAAAAAGGGCGTATGCGTTTTCTCCTGAATATATTCAGGAGAAATCGCATACGCACTTTTTGGCCAAGTGCGTCATTGTCGAAGTTGTGCCCCTCTTCCTGTGCTTTAAAGGTGATTCCAACGTACCTCTTAAAATCTGTTTCCTGCTATTCTGCCTCGCTTTCAAGTCCGCCTCGTTGCCTTCCCTCAACAGATTTTTGGACGATAGTTGTCCTTTAATACTCTGCCAGTTTGTGAATTGCTGTGCCCCTGAGCACCATTTTTCAACTCGTTTTTTGTGAGCTGTACGCAAGTCCAAAATTTTGGTTCAGGACCTATACTGGTTCCCGGTGGGTGGCTGAGAGTGTGGTTAATTCTTCTTCCTGCCGGGAAGTTAGAGTGACATGTGCCCGTCCAAATGCCTAACAGCTACTCTCTCATTGGTTCTCCCTCTTCCCTTCCATCCTCAGCCAAATTGGCAACCTGTGCGAACCAGGAGGTTAAAGGGGTTGTCTCTCCAAGTTGGGAGATTGATAGTAAAGCAGTTGGAAAGTCAAAGCGGAGCACCAGTAGAGGGACTACTCGTTGAGTTTTAGAAACCTTCTGTATTCACAGTTTGTCCATTCTCTAGGTTTCCCGTACATGTTATAGCTGTAGTAATATTCCCTTCAACATGGAGAGTTGGGACCCATGGAATGGGGGCCATGCATTTTTGCTTTAAAGGGTCTGCATTTGCTCACCCAATCTCACCAATCCTCTCAGTCCCAGGTGTCCAGCCTTATGCCACATCCAGCTGTCATTGTAGATACGGTCATTCCAGGTTTCATCAGAGACCCTGAAGGAAATGTAAAGAATTTCCCTGATTTTTGGTTTTGTTTTTGAAATTCCTTTTTATAGAGGGTTTGAGCTGATTCTCGCTGCCATGTTTATGCCAGTCTAGACACACTTGATTCCCTTACAGAGACATATCAATACATAGGATGTAAGATTCTTACTAGTCAGATATATTCCTCTGCGGGAAATATGGGGTTTTGAGTCCCTTTCACTGAGAAAGGTGTAGGTCTTGTCTATTCCACAGTTGGTTTTAGAAATGGTACCTGTGCTTATATCAAACTCTGGTTTTATGCATCACCCCACCTCTCATTTCCCCTTAAGCAGGCATAAGAGTGTTTTCTAAATGTGAGACTCTGTTCTCTTTCCTAACTCAGTTCATGTGTAGCCATGTTTACAGGATCTTCATAAGTGATATCATATGATAAGTTTCTTTTCCTGTGTGACTTATTTCACTTAGAATCATCGTACCTGAATCCACTCACTTTGCTGCTCCTGGTCTTATGACATTGATTTCATGGCTGAGGGATATTCCATCGTACATAAATACCACAGTTTTTTCAACCATTTTTATATTTCCTGGGATATTTAAGGGGTACACAAGTTGAGGTTCTTGTAAGCAGTGCAGCCATCAATTTGGGGCTGGCTGTGTCTTATTGATTTTCAGTTTTCCCAAAGTATATTCCCTAGCCTGGAAGTGCCCTTGGCTCTGTAGCTCTGTTGTTTACTTGTTTTAGAGAACGTAATGCACTCCTCCAATGAGGCAGTTTGCAATTTACATCCCACCCATCAGCATATCAAGGCTCCATGTTCTCCAGGGCCTGTCTTGCCTTTCTGGTTTTTACACATTTTGTGGATGTCCCTTTTGACCGGTGGGAAGTGATACTTCTTTGTAGTGCAGATTTGCATAGCCCGCTTGCTTGCTTGGCCAAAAAGGGCGTATGCGCTTTCTCCTGAATATATTCAGGAGAAAACGCATACGCCCTTTTTGGCCAAGTGCGTCATTGTCAAAATTGTGCCCCTCTTCCTGTGCTTTAAAGGCCATTCCAACGTACCTCTTGAAATCTGTTTCCTGTTATTCTGTCTCTCTTTCAAGTCCGCCTCGATGCCTTCCCTCAACAGATTTTATGGACGATAGTTTTCCTTTATTACTCTGCCAGTTTGTGAATTGCTGTGCCCCTGAGCTCCATTTTTCAACTCGTTTTTTGTTAGCTGTACGCAAGTCCAAAATTTGGGTTCAGGACCTATACTGGTTCCCGGTGGGTGGCTGAGACTGTGGTTAATTCTTCTTCCTGCCGGGAAATTAGAGTGACATGTGCCCGTCCAAATGCCTAACAGCTACTCTCTCATTGGTTCTCCCTCTTCCCTTCCATCCTCTGCCAAATTGGCAACCTGTGCGAACCAGGAGGTTAAAGGGGTTGTCTCTCCAAGTTGGGAGATTGATAGTAAAGCAGTTGGAAAGTCAAAGCGGAGCACCAGGAGAGGGACTACTCGTTGAGTTTTAGAAACCTTTTGTATTCACAGTGTGTCCATTCTCTTGGTTACCCGTACGTGTTATAGCTGTAGTAATATTCCCTTCAACATGGAGAGTTGGGACCCATGGAATGGGGGCCATGCATTTTTGCTTTAAAGGGTCTGCATTTGCTCTCCCAATCTCACCAATCCTCTCAGTCGCTGGTGTCCAGCCTTATGCCACATCCAGCTGTCATTGTAGATAGGGTCATTCCAGGTTTCATCAGAGACCCTGAAGGAAATGTAAAGAATTTCCCTGTTTTTTGGTTTTGTTTTTGAAATTCCTTTTTATAGTGGGTTTGAGCTGATGCTCGCTGCCATGTTTATGCCAGTCTAGACACACTTGATTCCCTTACAGAGACATATCAATACATAGTTTTTAAGATTCATACTAGTCATATCTATTCCTCTGTGGGAAATATGGGGTTTTGAGTCCCTTTCACTGAGGAAGGTGTAGGTCTTGTCTATTCCACAGTTGGTTTTAGAAATGGTACCTGTGCTTATATCAAACTCTGGTTTTATGCATCACCCCACCTCTCCTTTCCCCTTAAGCAGGCATAAGAGTGTTTTCTAAATGTGAGATTCTGTTCTCTTTCCTAACTCAGTTCATGTGTAGCCATGTTTACAGGATCTTCATAAGTGATATCTTATGATAAGTTTCTTTTTCTGTGTGACTTATTTCACTTAGAATCATCGTACCTGAATCCACTCACTTTGCTGCTCCTGCTCTTATGACATTGATTTCATGGCTGAGGGATATTCCATCGTACATAAATACCTCAGTTTTTTGAACCATTTTTACATTTCCTGGGATATTTAAGGTGTACCCAAGTTGAGGTTCTTGTAAGCAGTGCAGCCCTTAATTTGGGGGTGGCTCTGTCTTATTGATTTTCAGTTTTCCCAAGGTATATTCCCTAGACTGGAAGTGCCCTTGGCTCTGTAGCTCTGTTGTTTACTTGTTTTAGGGAACGCAATGCACTCCTCCAGTGAGGCAGTTGGCAATTTACATCCCGCCCATCAGCATAACAAGGCTCCCTCTTCTCCAGGGCCTGTTTTGCCTTTCTGGTTTTTACACATTTGTGGATGTCCCTTTTGACCGGTGGGAAGTGATACTTCTTTGTAGTGCAGATTTGCATTGCCCACTTGCTTGCTTGGCCAAAAAGGGCGTATGCGTTTTCTCCTGAATATATTCAGGAGAAATCGCATACGCACTTTTTGGCCAAGTGTGTCATTGTCGAAGTTGTGCACCTGTTCCTGTGCTTTAAAGGCGATTCCAACGTATCTCTTGAAATCTATTTCCTGCTATTCTGCCTCGCTTTCAAGTCCGCCTCGTTGCCTTCCCTCAACAGATTTTTGGACGATAGTTGTCCTTTATTACTCTGCCAGTTTGTGAATTGCTGTGCCACTGAGCTCCATTTTTCGACTCGTTTTTTGTGATCTGTACGCAAGTCCAAATTTTGGTTCAGGACCTATACTGGTTCCCGGTGGTTGGCTGAGACTGTGGTTAATTCTTCTTCCTGCTGGGAAATTAGAGTGACATGTGCCCGTCCAAATGCCTAACAGCTACTCTCTCATTGGTTCTCCCTCTTCCCTTCCATCCTCTGCGAAATTGGCCACCTGTGCGAAACAGGAGGTTAAAGGGGTTGTCTCTCCAAGTTGGGAGATTGATAGTAAAGCAGTTGGAAAGTCAAACCGGAACACCAGGAGAGGGAGTACTCGATGAGTTTTAGAAAACTTTTGTATTCACAGAGTGTCCATTCTCTAAGTTTCCCGTACATTTTATAGCTGTAGTAATATTCCCTTCAACATGGAGAGTTGGGACCCATGGAATGGGGGCCATGCATTTTTGCTTTAAAGGGTCTGCATTTGCTCACCCAATCTCACCAATCCTCTCAGTCCCAAGTGTCCAGCCTTATGCCACATCCAGCTGTCATTGTAGATAGGGTCATTCCAGGTTTCATCAGAGACCCTGAAGGAAATGTAAAGAATTTCCCTGTTTTTTGGTTTTGTTTTTGAAATTCCTTTTTATAGTGGGTTTGAGCTGATTCTCACTGCCATGTTTATGCCATTCTAGACACACTTGATTCCCTTACAGAGACATATCAATACATAGGTTTTAAGATTCTTTCTAGTCAGATCTATTCCTCTGCGGGAAATATGGGGTTTTGAGTCCCTTTCACTGAGGAAGGTGTAGGTCTTGTCTATTCCAAAGTTGGTTTTAGAAATGGTACCTGTGCTTATATCAAACTCTGGTTTTATGCATCACCCCACCTCTCCTTTCCCCTTAAGCAGGCATAAGAGTGTTTTCTAAATGAAAGACTCTGTTCTCTTTCCTAACTCAGTTCATGTGTAGCCATGTTTACAGGATCTTCATAAGTGATATCTTATGATAAGTTTCTTTTTCTGTGTGACTTATTTCACTTAGAATAATCGTACTTGAATCCACTCACTTTGCTGCTCCTGGTCTTATGACATTGATTTCATGGCTGAGGGATATTCCATCGTACATAAATACCACAGTTTTTTGAACCATTTTTATATTTCCTGGGATATTTAAGGGGTACGCAACTTGAGGTTCTTGTAAGCAGTGCAGCCCTAAATTTGGGGGTGGCTCTGTCTTATTGATTTTCAGTTTTCCCATGGTATATTCCCTAGACTGGAAGTGCCCTTGGCTCTGTAGCTCTGTTGTTTACTTGTTTTAGGGAACGCAATGCACTCCTCAGTGAGACAGTTGGCAATTTACATCCCACCCATCAGCTTATCAAGGCTCCATGTTCTCCAGGGCCTGTCTTGCCTTTCTGGATTTTACACATTTTGTGGATGTCCCTTTTGACCGGTGGGAAGTGATACTTCTTTGTAGTGCAGATTTGCATAGCCCGCTTGCTTGCTTGGCCAAAAATGGCGTATGCGTTTTCTCCTGAATATATTCAGGAGAAAACGCATACGCCCTTTTTGGCCAAGTGCGTCATTGTCGAAGTTGTGCCCCTCTTCCTGTGCTTTAAAGGCCATTCCAACGTACCTCTTAAAATCTGTTCCCTGCTATTCTGTCTCTCTTTCAAGTCCGCCTCGCTGCCTTCCCTCAACAGATATTATGGACGATAGTTGTCCTTTATTACTCTGCCAGTATGTGAATTGCTGTGCCCCTGAGCTCCATTTTTCAACTCGTTTTTGGTGAACTGTACGCAAGTCCAAAATTTTGGTTCAGGTAATATACTGGTTCCCGGTGGGTGGCTGAGACTGTGGTTAATTCTTCTTCCTGAAGGGAAATTAGAGTGACATGTGCCCGTCCAAATGCCTAACAGCTACTCTCTCATTGGTTCTCCCTCTTCCCTTCCATCCTCTGCGAAATTGGCAACCTGTGCGAACCAGGAGGTTAAAGGGGTTGTCTCTACAAGTTGGGAGATTGATAGTAAAGCAGTTGGAAAGTCAAACCGGAGCACCAGGAGAGGGACTACTCGTTGAGTTTTAGAAACCATTTGTATTCACAGTGTGTCCATTCTCTAGGTTTCCCGTACATGTTATAGCTGTAGTAATATTCCCTTCAACATGGAGAGTTGGGACCAATGGAATGGGGGCCATGCATTTTTGCTTTAAAGGGTCTGCATTTGCTCACCCAATCTCACCAATCCTCTCAGTTCCAGGTGTCCAGCCTTATGCCACATCCAACTGTCATTGTAGATATGGTCATTCCAGGTTTCATCAGAGACCCTGAAGGAAATGTAAAGAACTTCCCTGTTTTTTGGTTTTGTTTTTGAAATTCCTTTTTATAGTGGGTTTGAGCTGATTCTCGCTACCATGTTTATGCCAGTCTAGACACACTTGATTCCCTTACAGAGACATATCAATACATAGGTTTTAAGATTCTTACTAGTCAGATCTATTCCTCTGCGGGAAATATGGGGTTTTGAGTCCCTTTCACTGAGGAAGGTGTAGGTCTTGTCTATTCCAAAGTGGGTTTTAGAAATGGTACCTGTGCTTATATCAAACTCTGGTATTATGCATCACCCCACCTCTCCTTTCCCCTTAAGCAGGCATAAGAGTGTTTTCTCAATGAAAGACTCTGTTCTCTTTCCGAACTCAGTTCATGTGTAGCCATGTTTACAGGACCTTCATAAGTGATATCTTATGATAAGTTTCTTTTTCTGTGTGACTTATTTCACTTAGAATCATCGTACCTGAATCCACTCACTTTGCTGCTCCTGGTCTTATGACATTGATTTCATGGCTGAGGGATATTCCATCGTACATAAATACCACAGTTTTTTCAACCATTTTTATATTTCCTGGGATATTTAAGGGGTACCCAAGTTGAGGTTCTTGTAAGCAGTGTAGCCCTAAATTTGGGGGTGGCTCTGTCTTATTGATTTTCAGTTTTCCCAAAGTATATTCCCTAGATTGGATGTGCCCTTGGCTCTGTAGCTCTGTTGTTTACTTGTTTTAGAGAACGCAATGCACTCCTCCAGTGAGGCAGTTTGCAATTTACATCCCACCCATCAGCATATCAAGGCTCCATGTTCTCCAGGGCCTGTCTTGCCTTTCTGGTTTTTACACATTTTGTGGATGTCCCTTTTGACCGGTGGGAAGTGATACTTCTTTGTAGTGCAGATTTGCATAGCCCGCTTGCTTGCTTGGCCAAAAAGGGCGTATGCGTTTTCTCCTGAATATATTCAGGAGAAAACGCATACGCCCTTTTTGGCCAAGTGCGTCATTGTCGAAGTTGTGCCCCTCTTCCTGTGCTTTAAAGGCCATTCCAACGTACCTCTTGAAATCTGTTTCCTGCTATTCTGTCTCTCTTTCAAGTCCGCCTCGCTGCCTTCCCTCAACAGATTTTATGGACGATAGTTTTCCTTTATTACTCTGCCAGTTTGTGAATTGCTGTGCCCCTGAGCTCCATTTTTCAACTCGTTTTTTGTTAGCTGTACGCAAGTCCAAAATTTGGGTTCAGGACCTATACTGGTTCCCGGTGGGTGGCTGAGACTGTGGTTAATTCTTCTTCCTGCCGGGAAATTAGAGTGACGTGTGCCCGTCCAAATGCCTAACAGCTACTCTCTCATTGGTTCTCCCTCTTCCCTTCCATCCTCTGCCAAATTGGCAACCTGTGCAAACCAGGAGGTTAAAGTGGTTGTCTCTCCAAGTTGGGAGATTGATAGTAAAGCAGTAGGAAAGTCAAACCAGAGCACCAGGAGAGGGACTACTCGTTGAGTTTTAGAAACCTTTTGTATTCACAGTGTGTCCATTCTCTTGGTTTCCCGTACATGTTATAGCTGTAGTAATATTCCCTTCAACATGGAGAGTTGGGACCCATGGAATGGGGGCCATGCATTTTTGCTTTAAAGGGTCTGCATTTGCTCACCCAATCTCAACAATCCTCTCAGTCCCAGGTGTCCAGCCTTATGCCACATCCAGCTGTCATTGTAGATAGGGTCATTCCAGGTTTCATCAGAGACCCTGAAGGAAATGTAAAGAATTTCCCTGTTTTTTGGTTTTGTTTTTGAAATTCCTTTTTATAGTGGGTTTGAGCTGATTCTCGCTGCCATGTTTATGCCAGTCTAGACACACTTGATTCCCTTACAGAGACATATGAATACATAGGTTTTAAGATTCACACTAGTCATATCTATTCCTCTGTGGGAAATATGGGGTTTTGAGTCCCTTTCACTGAGGAAGGTGTAGGTCTCGTCTATTCCACAGTTGGTTTTAGAAATGGTACCTGTGCTTATATAAAACTCTGGTTTTATGCATCACCCCACCTCTCCTTTCCCCTTAAGCAGGCATAAGAGTGTTTTCTAAATGTGAGTCTCTGTTCTCTTTCCTAACTCAGTTCATGTGTAGCCATGTTTACAGGATCTTCATAAGTGATATCTTATGATAAGTTTCTTTTTCTGTGTGACTTATTTCACTTAGAATCATCGTACCTGAATCCACTCACTTTGCTGCTCCTGGTCTTATGACATTGATTTCATGGCTGAGGGATATACCATCGTACATAAATACCACAGTGTTTTGAACCATTTTTATATTTCCTGGGATATTTAAGGTGTACCCAAGTTGAGGTTCTTGTAAGCAGTGCAGCCCTTAATTTGGGGGTGGCTCTGTCTTATTGATTTTCAGTTTTCCCAAGGTATATTCCCTAGACTGGAAGTGCCCTTGGCTCTGTAGCTCTGTTGTTTACTTGTTTTAGGGAACGCAATGCACTCCTCCAGTGAGGCAGTTGGCAATTTACATCCCGCCCATCAGCATAACAAGGCTCCCTCTTCTCCAGGGCCTGTTTTGCCTTTCTGGTTTTTACACATTTGTGGATGTCCCTTTTGACCGGTGGGAAGTGATACTTCTTTGTAGTGCAGGTTTGCATTGCCCACTTGCTTGCTTGGCCAAAAAGGGCGTATGCGTTTTCACCTGAATATATTCAGGAGAAATCGCATACGCACTTTTTGGCCAAGTGCGTCATTGTCGAAGTTGTGCACCTGTTCCTGTGCTTTAAAGGCGATTCCAACGTATCTCTTGAAATCTATTTCCTGCTATTCTGCCTCGCTTTCAAGTCCGCCTCGTTGCCTTCCCTCAACAGATTTTTGGACGATAGTTGTCCTTTATTACTCTGCCAGTTTGTGAATTGCTGTGCCCCTGAGCTCCATTTTTCAACTCGTTTTTTGTGATCTGTACGCAAGTCCAAATTTTGGTTCAGGACCTATACTGGTTCCCGGTGGGTGGCTGAGACTGTGGTTAATTCTTCTTCCTGCTGGGAAATTAGAGTGACATGTGCCCGTCCAAATGCCTAACAGCTACTCTCTCATTGGTTCTCCCTCTTCCCTTCCATCCTCTGCGAAATTGGCCACCTGTGCGAAACAGGAGGTTAAAGGGGTTGTCTCTCCAAGTTGGGAGATTGATAGTAAAGCAGTTGGAAAGTCAAACCGGAACACCAGGAGAGGGAGTACTCGATGAGTTTTAGAAAACTTTTGTATTCACAGAGTGTCCATTCTCTAAGTTTCCCGTACATTTTATAGCTGTAGTAATATTCCCTTCAACATGGAGAGTTGGGACCCATGGAATGGGGGCCATGCATTTTTGCTTTAAAGGGTCTGCATTTGCTCACCCAATCTCACCAATCCTCTCAGTCCCAAGTGTCCAGCCTTATGCCACATCCAGCTGTCATTGTAGATAGGGTCATTCCAGGTTTCATCAGAGACCCTGAAGGAAATGTAAAGAATTTCCCTGTTTTTTGGTTTTGTTTTTGAAATTCCTTTTTATAGTGGGTTTGAGCTGATTCTCACTGCCATGTTTATGCCATTCTAGACACACTTGATTCCCTTACAGAGACATATCAATACATAGGTTTTAAGATTCTTTCTAGTCAGATCTATTCCTCTGCGGGAAATATGGGGTTTTGAGTCCCTTTCACTGAGGAAGGTGTAGGTCTTGTCTATTCCAAAGTTGGTTTTAGAAATGGTACCTGTGCTTATATCAAACTCTGGTTTTATGCATCACCCCACCTCTCCTTTCCCCTTAAGCAGGCATAAGAGTGTTTTCTAAATGAAAGACTCTGTTCTCTTTCCTAACTCAGTTCATGTGTAGCCATGTTTACAGGATCTTCATAAGTGATATCTTATGATAAGTTTCTTTTTCTGTGTGACTTATTTCACTTAGAATAATCGTACTTGAATCCACTCACTTTGCTGCTCCTGGTCTTATGACATTGATTTCATGGCTGAGGGATATTCCATCGTACATAAATACCACAGTTTTTTGAACCATTTTTATATTTCCTGGGATATTTAAGGGGTACGCAACTTGAGGTTCTTGTAAGCAGTGCAGCCCTAAATTTGGGGGTGGCTCTGTCTTATTGATTTTCAGTTTTCCCATGGTATATTCCCTAGACTGGAAGTGCCCTTGGCTCTGTAGCTCTGTTGTTTACTTGTTTTAGGGAACGCAATGCACTCCTCAGTGAGACAGTTGGCAATTTACATCCCACCCATCAGCTTATCAAGGCTCCATGTTCTCCAGGGCCTGTCTTGCCTTTCTGGATTTTACACATTTTGTGGATGTCCCTTTTGACCGGTGGGAAGTGATACTTCTTTGTAGTGCAGATTTGCATAGCCCGCTTGCTTGCTTGGCCAAAAAGGGCGTATGCGTTTTCTCCTGAATATATTCAGGAGAAAACGCATACGCCCTTTTTGGCCAAGTGCGTCATTGTCGAAGTTGTGCCCCTCTTCCTGTGCTTTAAAGGCCATTCCAACGTACCTCTTAAAATCTGTTCCCTGCTATTCTGTCTCTCTTTCAAGTCCGCCTCGCTGCCTTCCCTCAACAGATATTATGGACGATAGTTGTCCTTTATTACTCTGCCAGTATGTGAATTGCTGTGCCCCTGAGCTCCATTTTTCAACTCGTTTTTGGTGAACTGTACGCAAGTCCAAAATTTTGGTTCAGGTAATATACTGGTTCCCGGTGGGTGGCTGAGACTGTGGTTAATTCTTCTTCCTGAAGGGAAATTAGAGTGACATGTGCCCGTCCAAATGCCTAACAGCTACTCTCTCATTGGTTCTCCCTCTTCCCTTCCATCCTCTGCGAAATTGGCAACCTGTGCGAACCAGGAGGTTAAAGGGGTTGTCTCTACAAGTTGGGAGATTGATAGTAAAGCAGTTGGAAAGTCAAACCGGAGCACCAGGAGAGGGACTACTCGTTGAGTTTTAGAAACCTTTTGTATTCACAGTGTGTCCATTCTCTAGGTTTCCCGTACATGTTATAGCTGTAGTAATATTCCCTTCAACATGGAGAGTTGGGACCAATGGAATGGGGGCCATGCATTTTTGCTTTAAAGGGTCTGCATTTGCTCACCCAATCTCACCAATCCTCTCAGTTCCAGGTGTCCAGCCTTATGCCACATCCAGCTGTCATTGTAGATATGGTCATTCCAGGTTTCATCAGAGACCCTGAAGGAAATGTAAAGAACTTCCCTGTTTTTTGGTTTTGTTTTTGAAATTCCTTTTTATAGTGGGTTTGAGCTGATTCTCGCTGCCATGTTTATGCCAGTCTAGACACACTTGATTCCCTTACAGAGACATATGAATACATAGGTTTTAAGATTCACACTAGTCATATCTATTCCTCTGTGGGAAATATGGGGTTTTGAGTCCCTTTCACTGAGGAAGGTGTAGGTCTCGTCTATTCCACAGTTGGTTTTAGAAATGGTACCTGTGCTTATATAAAACTCTGGTTTTATGCATCACCCCACCTCTCCTTTCCCCTTAAGCAGGCATAAGAGTGTTTTCTAAATGTGAGTCTCTGTTCTCTTTCCTAACTCAGTTCATGTGTAGCCATGTTTACAGGATCTTCATAAGTGATATCTTATGATAAGTTTCTTTTTCTGTGTGACTTATTTCACTTAGAATCATCGTACCTGAATCCACTCACTTTGCTGCTCCTGGTCTTATGACATTGATTTCATGGCTGAGGGATATACCATCGTACATAAATACCACAGTGTTTTGAACCATTTTTATATTTCCTGGGATATTTAAGGTGTACCCAAGTTGAAGTTCTTGTAAGCAGTGCAGCCCTAAATTTGGGGGTGGCTCTGTCTTATTGATTTTCTGTTTTTCCAAGGTATATTCCCTAGACTGGAAGTGCCCTCGGCTCTGTAGCTGTGTTGTTTACTTGTTTTAGGGAACGCAATGCACTCCTCCAGTGAGGCAGTTGGCAATTTATATCCCGCCCATCAGCATAACAAGGCTCCCTCTTCTCCAGGGCCTGTCTTGCCTTTCTGTTTTTTACACATTTTGTGGATGTCCCTTTTGACCGGTGGAAAGTGATACTTCATTGTAGTGCAGATTTGCATTGCCCGTTTGCTTGCTTGGCCAAAAAGGGCGTATGCGTTTTCTCCTGAATATATTCAGGAGAAAACGCATACGCACCTTTTGGCCAAGTGCGTCATTGTCGAAGTTGTGCCCCACTTCCTGTGCTTTAAAGGCGATTCCAACGTACCTCTTGAAATCTGTTTCCTGCTATTCTGTCTCTCTTTCAAGTCCGCCTCGCTGCCTTCCCTCAACAGATTTTTTGGACGATAGTTGTCCTTTATTACTCTGCCAGTTTGTGAATTGCTGTGCCAATGAGCTCCATTTTTCAACTCGTTTTTTGTGAGCTGTACGCAAGTCCAAAATTTTGGTTCAGGACCTATACTGGTTCCCGGTGGGTGGCTGAGTCTCTGGTTAATTCTTCTTCCTGCCGGAAAATTAGAGTGACATGTGCCCGTCCAAATGCCTAACAGCTACTCTCTCATTGGTTCTCCCTCTTCCCTTCCATCCTCTGCGAAATTGGCAACCTGTGCGAACCAGGAGGTTAAAGGGGTTGTCTCTCCAAGTTGGGAGATTGATAGTAAAGCAGTTGGAAAGTCAAAGCGGAGCACCAGGAGAGGGACTACTCGTTGAGTTTTAGAAACGTTTTGTATTCACAGTCTGTCCATTCTCTAGGTTTCCGGTACATGTTATAGCTGTAGTAATATTCCCTTCAACATGGAGAGTTGGGACCCATGGAATGGGGGCCATGCATTTTTTGCTTTAAAGGGTCTGAATTTGCTCACCCAATCTCACCAATCCTCTCAGTCCCAGGTGTCCAACCTTATGCCACATCCAGCTGTCATTGTAGATAGGGTCATTCCAGGTTTCATCAGAGACCCTGAAGGAAATGTAAAGAATTTCCCTGTTTTTTGGTTTTGTTTTTCAAATTCCTTTTTATAGTGTGTTTGAGCTGATTCTCGCTGCCATGTTTATGCCAGTCTAGACACACTTGATTCCCTTACAGAGACATATCAATACATAGGTTTATGATTCTTACTAGTCAGATCTATTCCTCTGCGGGAAATATGGTGTTTTGAGTCCCTTTCACTGAGGAAGTTGTAGGTCTTGTCTATTCCACAGTTGGTTTTAGAAATGGTACCTGTGCTTATATCAAACTCTGGTTTTATGCATCACCCCACCTCTCCTTTCCCCTTAAGCAGGCATAAGAGTGTTTTCTAAATGTGAGACTCTGTTCTCTTTCCTAACTCAGTTCATGTGTAGCCATGTTTACAGGATCTTCATAAGTGATATTTTATGATAAGTTTCTTTTTCTGTGTGACTTATTTCACTTAGAATCATCGTACCTGAATCCACTCACTTTGTTGCTCCTGGTCTTATGACATTGATTTCATGGCTGAGGGATATTCCATCGTACATAAATACCACAGTTTTTTGAACTATTTTTATATTTCCTTGGATATTTAAGGTGTACCCAAGTTGAGGTTCTTGTAAGCACTGCAGCCCTAAATTTGGTGGTGCCCCTGTCTTATTGATTTTCAGTTTACCCAAGGTATATTCCATAGACTGGAAGTGCCCTTGGCTCTGTAGCTCTGTTGTTTACTTGTTTTAGGGAACGCAATGCACTCCTCCAGTGAGGCAGTTGGCAATTTACATCCCGCCCATCAGCATAACAAGGCTCCCTCTTCTCCAGGGCCTGTCTTGCCTTTCTGGTTTTTACACATTTTGTGGATGTCCCTTTTGACCGGTGGGAAGTGATACTTCTTTGTAGTGCAGATTTGCATTGCCCGCTTGCTTGCTTGGCCAAAAAGGGCGTATGCGTTTTCTCCTGAATATATTCAGGAGAAAACGCATACGCCCTTTTTGGCCAAGTGCGTCATTGTCGAAGTTGTGCCCCTCTTCCTGTGCTTTAAAGGCGATTCCAACGTACCTCTTGAAATCTGTTTCCTGCTATTCTGCCTCGCTTTCAAGTCCGCCTCGTTGCCTTCCCTCAACAGATTTTTGGACGATAGTTGTCCTTTATTACTCTGCCAGTTTGTGAATTGCTGTGCCCCTGAGCTCCATTTTTCAACTCGTTTTTTGTGAGCTGTACGCAAATCCAAAATTTTGGTTCAGGACTTATACTGGTTCCCGGTGGGTGGCTGAGACTGTGGTTAATTCTTCTTCCTGCCGGGAAATTAGAGTGACATGTGCCCGTCCAAATGCCTAACAGCTACTCTCTCATTGGTTCTCCCTCTTCCCTTCCATCCTCTGCCAAATTGGCAACCTGTGCGAACCAGGAGGTTAAAGGGGTTGTCTCTCCAAGTTGGGACATTGATAGTAAAGCAGTTGGAAAGTCAAAGCGGAGCACCAGGAGAGGGACTACTCGTTGAGTTTTAGAAACCTTTTGTATTCACAGTCTGTCCATTCTCTAGGTTTCCGGTACATGTTATAGCTGTAGTAATATTCCCTTCAACATGGAGAGTTGGGACCCATGGAATGGGGGCCATGCATTTTTTGCTTTAAAGGGTCTGAATTTGCTCACCCAATCTCACCAATCCTCTC
Source organism: Mesoplodon bidens (assembly GCF_964165515.1). Taxonomy (NCBI): domain Eukaryota; kingdom Metazoa; phylum Chordata; class Mammalia; order Artiodactyla; family Ziphiidae; genus Mesoplodon; species Mesoplodon bidens. The sequence goes on from NW_027671422.1 coordinate 3,585,652, forward strand.
AGTCCCAGGTGTCCAACCTTATGCCACATCCAGCTGTCATTGTAGATAGGGTCATTCCAGGTTTCATCAGAGACCCTGAAGGAAATGTAAAGAATTTCCCTGTTTTTTGGTTTTGTTTTTCAAATTCCTTTTTATAGTGTGTTTGAGCTGAATCTCGCTGCCATGTTTATGCCAGTCTAGACACACTTGATTCCCTTACAGAGACATATCAATACATAGGTTTTAAGATTCTTACTAGTCAGATCAATTCCTCTGCGGGAAATATGGGGTTTTGAGTCCCTTTCACTGAGGAAGGTGTAGGTCTTGTCTATTCCACAGTTGGTTATAGAAATGGTACCTGTGCTTATATCAAACTCTGGTTTTATGCATCAACCCACCTCTCCTTTCACCTTAAGCAGGCATAAGAGTGTTTTCTAAATGTGAGACTCTGTTCTCTTTCCTAACTCAGTTCATGTGTAGCCATGTTTACAGGATCTTCATAAGTGATATCTTATGATAAGTTTCTTTTTCTGTGTCACTTATTTCACTTAGAATCATCGTACCTGAATCCACTCACTTTGCTGCTCCTGGTCTTATGACATTGATTTCATGGCTGAGGGATATTCCATCGTACATAAATACCACAGTTTTTTGAACCATTTTTATATTTCCTGGGATATTTAAGGTGTACCCAAGTTGAGGTTCTTGTAAGCAGTGCAGCCCTAAATTTGGGGGTGGCTCTGTCTTATTGATTTTCAGTTTTCCCAAGGTATATTCCCTAGACTGGAAGTGCCCTTGGCTCTGTAGCTCTGTTGTTTACTTGTTTTAGGGAACGCAATGCACTCCTCCAGTGAGGCAGTTGGCAATTTACATCCCGCCCATCAGCATAACAAGGCTCCCTGTTCGCCAGGGCCTGTCTTGCCTTTCTGGTTTTTACACATTTTGTGGATGTCCCTTTTGACCGGTGGGAAGTGATACTTCTTTGTAGTGCCGATTTGCATTGCCCGCTTGCTTGCTTGGCCAAAAAGGGCGTATGCGTTTTCACCTGAATATATTCAGGAGAAAACGCATACGCCCTTTTTGGCCAAGTGCGTCATTGTCGAAGTTGTGCCCCTCTTCCTGTGCTTTAAAGGCGATTCCAACGTACCTCTTGAAATCTGTTTCCTGCTATTCTGTCTGTCTTTCAAGTCCGCCTCGCTGCCTTCCCTCAACAGATTTTTGGACGATAGTTGTCCTTTATTACTCTGCCAGTTTGTGAATTGCTGTGCCCCTGAGCTCCATTTTTCAACTCGTTTTTTGTGAGCTGTACGCAAGTCCAAAATTTTGGTTCAGGATCTATACTGGTTCCTGGTGGGTGGCTGAGACTTTGGTTAATTATTCTTCCTGCCGATAAATTAGAGTGACATGTGCCCGTCCAAATGCCTAACAGCTACTCTCTCATTGGTTCTCAATGTTCCCTTCCAGCCTCTGCAATATTGGCAACCTGTGCGAACCAGGAGCTTAAAGGGGCTGTCTCTCCAATTTGGGAGATTGATAGTAAAGCAGTTGGAAAGTCAAACCGGAGCATCAGGAGAGGGACTATTCGTTGAGTTTTAGAAACCTTTTTTATTCACTGTGTGTCCATTCTCTAGGTTTCCCATACATGTTATAGCTGTAGTAATATTCCCTTCAACCTGGAGAGTTGGGACCCATGGAATGGGGGCCATGCATTTTCGCTTTAAAGGGTCTGCATTTGCTCACCCAATCTCACCAATCCTCTCAGTCCCAAGTGTTCAGCCTTATACCACATCCAGCTCTCATTGTAGATAGGGTCATTCCAGGTTTCATCAGACACCCTGAAGGAATTGTAAACAATTTCCCTGTTTTTTGGTTTTGTTTTTGAAATTCCTTTTTATAGTGGGTTTGAGCTTATTCTCGCTGCCATGTTTATGCCAGTCTAGACACACTTGATTCGCTTACAGAGACATATCAATACATAGGTGTTAAGTTTCTTACTAGTCAGATCTATTCCTCTGCGGGAAATATGAGGTTTTGAGTCCCTTTCACTGAGGAAGGTATAGGTCTTGTATATTCCACTGTTGGTTTTAGAAACGGTACCTGTGCTTATATCAAACTCTGGTTTTATGCATCACCCCACCTCTCCTTCCCCCTTAAGCATGCATAAGAGTGTTTTCTAAATGTGAGACTCTGTTCTCTTTCCTAACTCAGTTCATGTGTAGCTATGTTTACAGGATCTTCATAAGTGATATCTTATGATAAGTTTCTTTTTCTGTGTGACTTATTTCACTTAGAATCATCGTACATGAATCCACTCACTTTGCTGCTCCTGGTCTTATGACATTGATTTCATGGCTGAGGGATATTGCATCGTATATAAATACCACAGTGTTTTGAACCATTTTTATATTTCCTGGGATATTTAAGGTGTACCCAAGTTGAGGTTCTTGTAAGCAGTGCAGCCCTAAATATGGGGGTGGCTCTGTCTTATTGATTTTCAGTTTTCCCAAGGTATATTCCCTAGACTGGAAGTGCACTTGGCTCAGTAGCTCTGTTGTTTACTTGTTTTAGGGAACGCAATGCACTCCTCCAGTGAGGCAGTTGGCAATTTACATCCCGCCCATCAGCATAACAAGGCTCCCTGTTCTCCAGGGCCTGTCTTGCCTTTCTGGTTTTTACACATTTGTGGATGTCCCTTTTGACCGGTAGGAAGTGATACTTCTTTGTAGTGCAGATTTGCATTGCCCGCTTGTTTGCTTGGCCAAAAAGGGCGTATGCGTTTTCTCCTGAATATATTCAGGAGAAAACGCATACGCCATTTTTAGCCACGTGCGTCATTGTCGATATTGTACCCCTCTTCCTGTGCTTTAAAGGCGATTCCAACGTAACTCTTGGAATCTGTTACCTGCTATTCTGCCTCGCTTTCAAGTCCGCCTCGTTGCCTTCCTTCAACAGATTTTTGGACGATAGTTGTTCTTTATTACTCTGCCCGTTTGTGAATTGCTGGGCCCCTGAGCTCCATTTTTCAACTCGTATTTTGTGAGCTGTACGCTAGTTCAAATTTTGGTTCAGGACCTTTACTGGTTCCCGGTGGGTGGCTGAGACTCTGGTTAATTCTTCTTCCTGCCGGGAAATTAGAGTGACATGTGCCCGTCCAAATGCCTAACAGCTACTCTCTCATTGGTTCTCCCTCTTCCCTTCCATCCTCTGCAAAATTGGCAACCTATGCGAACCAGGAGGTTAAAGGGTCTGTCTCTCCAATTAGGGAGATTGATAGTAAAGCAGTTGGAAAGTCAAACCAGAGCACCAGGAGAGGTACTACTCGTTGAGTTTTAGAAACCTTTTGTATTCACAGTGTGTCCATTCTCTAGGTTTCCCATACATGTTATAGCTGTAGAAATATTCCCTTCATCCTGGAGAGTTGGGACCCATGGAATGGGGGCCATGCATTTTTGCTTTAAAGTGTCTGCATTTGCTCACCCAATCTCACCAATCCTCTCAGTCCCAAGTGTCCAGCCTTATACCACATCCAGCTGTCATTGTAGATAGGGTCATTCCACGTTTCACCAGAGACCCTGAAGGAAATGTAAAGAATTTCCCTGTTTTTTGGATTTGTTTTTGAAATTCCTTTTTATAGTGGGTTTGAGCTGATTCTCGCTGTCATGTTTATGCCAGTCTAGACACACTTGATTCCCTTACAGAGACATATCAATACATAGGTTTTAAGATTCTTACTAGTCAGATCTATTCCTCTGCGGGAAATATGGGGTTTAGAGTCCCTTTCACTGAGGAATGTGTAGGTCTTGTCTATTCCCCAGTTGGTTGTAGAAATGGTACCTGTGCTTATATCAAACTCTGGTTTTATGAATCACCCCACCTCTCCTTTCCCCTTAAGCAGTCATAAGAGTGTTTTCTAAATGTGAGACTCTGTTCTCTTTCCTAACTCAGTTCATGTGTAGCCATGTTTACCGGATCTTCATAAGTCATATCTTATGAGAAGTTTCTTTTTCTGTGTGACTTATTTCACTTAGAATCATCGTACCTGAGTCCGCTCACTTTGGTACTCCTGGTCTTATGACATTGATTTCCTGGCTGAGGGTTATTCCATCGTACATAAGTACCACAATTTTTTGAACCATTTTTATATTTCCTGGGATATTTAAGGTGTACCCAAGTTGAGGTTCTTGTAAGCAGTGCAGCCCTAAATTTGGGGGTGGCTCTGTCTTATTGATTTTCAGTTTTCCCAAGGTATATTCCCTAGACTGGAAGTGCCCTTGGCTCTGTAGCTCTGTTGTTTAATTGTTTTAGGGAACGCAATGTACTCTTCCAGTGAGGCAGTTGGCAATTTACATCCCGCCCATCAGCATAACATGGCTCCCTGTTCTCCAGGGCCTGTCTTGCCTTTCTGGTTTTTACACATTTGTGGATGTCCCTTTTGACCGGTGGGAAGTGATACTTCTTTGTAGTGCAGATTTGCATTGCCCGCTTGCTTGCTTGGCCAAAATGGGCGTATGCGTTTTCTCCTGAATATATTCTGGAGAAAACGCATACGCCCTTTTTGGCCAAGTGCGTCATTGTCGAAGTTGTGCCCAACTTCCTGTGCTTTAAAGGCGATTCCAACGTACCTCTTGAAATCTCTTTCCTGCTATTCTGCCTCTCTTTAAATTTCGCCTCGCTGCCTTTACTCAACAAATTTTTTGGACGATAGTTGTCCTTTATTACTCTGCCAGTTTGTGAATTGCTGTGCCCCGGAGCTCCATTTTTCAACTCGTTTTTTGTGAGCTGTACGCAAGTTCAAAATTTTGGTTCAGGACCTATACTGGTTCCCGGTGGGTGGCTGAGACTGTGGTTAATTCTTCTTCCTGCCGGGAAATTAGAGTGACATGTGCCCGTCCAAATGCCTAACAGCTACTCTCTCATTGGTTCTCCCTCTTCCCTTCCATCCTCTGCAAAATTGGGAACCTGTGCGAACCAGAAGTTTAAAGGGGCTGTCTCTCCAATTTGGGAGATTGATAGTAAAGCAGTTGGAAAGTCAAACCGGAGCACCAGGAGAGGGACTATTCGTTGAGTTTTAGAAACCTTTTGTATTCACTGTGTGTCCATTCTCTAGGTTTCCCGTACATGTTATAGCTATAGTAATATTCCCTTCAACATGGAGAGTTGGGACCCATGGAATGGGGGCCATGCATTTTTGCTTTAAAGGGTCTGCATTTGCTCACCCGATCTCAGCAATCCTCTCAGTCCCAAGTGTCCAGCCTTATGCCACATCTAGCTGTCATTGTAGATAGGGTCATTCCAGGTTTCATCAGAGACCCTGAAGGGATTGTAAAGAATTTCCCTGTTTATTGGTTTTGTTTTTGCAATTCCTTTTTATAGTGGGTTTGAGCAGATTCTCGCTGCCATGTTTATGGCATTCAAGACACACTTGATTCCCTTACAGAGACATATCAGTACATAGGTTTTAAGATTCTTACTAGTGAGATTTTTTCCTCTTCGGGAAATATGGGGTTTTGAGTCCCTTTCACTGAGGAAGGTGTAGGTCTTGTCTATTCCACAGTTGGTTATAGAAATGGTACCTGTGCTTATATCAAACTCTGGTTTTATGCATCACCCCACCTCTCCTTTCCCCTTAAGCAGGCATAAGAGTGTTTTCTAAATGTGAGACTCTGTTCTCTTTCCTAACTCAGTTCATGTGTAGCCATGTTTACAGGATCTTCATAAGTGATATCTTATGATAAGTTTCTTTTTCTGTGTCACTTATTTCACTTAGAATCATCGTACCTGAATCCACTCACTTTGCTGCTCCTGGTCTTATGACATTGATTTCATGGCTGAGGGATATTCCACCTTACATAATTACCAGAATTTTTGGAACCATTTTTATATTTCCTGGGATATTTAAGGTGTACCCAAGTTGAGGTTCTTGTAAGCAGTGCAGCCCTAAATTTGGGGGTGGCTCTGTCTTATTGATTTTCAGTTTTCCCAAGGTATATTCCCAAGACTGGAAGTGCCCTTTGCTCTGTAGCTCTGTTGTTTACTTGTTTTAGTGAACACAATGCACTCCTCCAGTGAGACAGTTGGCAATTTACATCCCGCCCATCAGCATAAAAACGCTCCCTGTTCTCCAGGGCCTGTCTTGCATTTCTGGTTTTTACACATTTTGTGGATGTCCCTTTTGACCGGTGGGAAGTGATACTTCTTTGTAGTGCAGATTTGCATTGCCCGCTTGCTTGCTTGGCCAAAAAGGGCGTATGCGTTTTCTCCTGAATATATTCAGGAGAAAACGCTAATGCCCTTTTTGGCCAAGTGCGTCATTGTCGAATTTGTGCCCCTCTTCCTATGCTTTAAAGGCGATTCCAACGTACCTCTTGAAATCTGTTTCCTTCTATTCTGCCTCGCTTTCAAGTCCGCCTCTTTGCCTTCCCTCAACAGATTTTTGGACGATAGATGTCCTTTATTACTCTGCCTGTTTGTGAATAGCTGTGCCCGTGAGCTCCATTTATCAACTCGTATTTTGTGAGCTGTACGCAAGTCCAAAATTTTGGTTCAGGATCTATAATGGTTCCCGGTGGGTTTCTGAGACTTTGGTTAATTCTTCTTCCTGCCGGGAAATTACATTGACATATGCCCGTCCAAATGCCTAACAGCTACTCTCTCATTCGTTGTCCCTCTTCCCTTCCATCCTCTGCCAAATTGGCAACCTGTGCGAACCAGGAGGTTAAAGGTGTTGTCTTTCAAAGTTGGGAGATTGATAGTAAAGGTGTGGGAAAGTCAAAGCGGAGCACCAGGAGAGGGACTACTCGTTGAGTTTTAGAAAACTTTTTTGCATTCACAGTGTTTCCATTCTCTAGGTTTCCCGTACATGTTATAGCTGTAGTAATATTCCCTTCAACATGGAGAGTTGGGACCCATGGAATGGGGGCCATGCATTTTTTCTTTAAAGGATCTACATTTGCTCACCCAATCTCACCAATCCTCTCAGTCCCAAGTGTCCAGCCTTATACCACATCCAGCTGTCATTGTAGATAGGGTTATTCCAGGTTTCATCAGAGACCCTGAAGGAATTGTAAAGAATTTCCCTGTTTTTCGGTTTTGTTTTTGAAATTCCATTTTATAGTGAGTTTGAGGTGATTCTCGCTGCCATTGTTATGCCAGTCTAGACACACCTGATTCCCTTACGGAGACATATCAATACATAGGTTTTAAGATTCTTATTAGTCAGATCTATTCCTCTTCGGGAAATATTGGGTTTTGAGTCCCTTTCACTGAGGAAGGTGTAGGTTTTGTCTATTCCACAGTTTGTTTAAGAAATGGTACCTTGGCTTATATCAAACTCTGGTTTTATGCATCACCCCACCTCTCCTTTCCCCTTAAGCAGGCATAAGAGTGTTTTCTAAATGTGAGACTCTGTTCTCTTTCCTAACTCAGTTCATGTGTAGCCATGTTTACAGGATCTTCATAAGTGATATCTTATGATAAGTTTCTTTTCCTGTGTGACTTATTTCACTGAGAATCATCGTACCTGAATCCACTCACTTTGCTCCTCCTGGTCTTATGACATTGATTTCATAGCTGAGGGAAATTCCATCGTACATAAATACCACAGATTTTTGAACCATATTTATATTTCCTGGGATATTTAAGGTGTACCCAAGTTGAGGTTCTTGTAAGCTGTGCAGCCCTAAATTTGGGGGTGGCTCTGTCTTATTGATTTTCAGTTTTCCCAAGGTATATTCCCTAGACTGGATGTGCCCTTGGTTCTGTAGCTCTGTTGTTTACTTGTTTTAGGGAACGCAATGCACTCCTCCAGTGAGGCAGTTGGCAATTTACATCCCGCCCATCAGCATAACAAGGCTCCCTCTTCTCCAGGGCCTGTCTTGCCTTTCTGGATTTTACACATTTGTGGATGTCCCTTTTGACCGGTGGGAAGTGATACTTCTTTGTAGTGCAGATTTGCATTGCCCGCTTGCTTGCTTCGCCAAAAAGGGCGTATGCGTTTCCTCCTGAATATATTCAGGAGAAAACGCATACGATTTTTTGGCCAAGTGCGTCATTGTCGAAGTTGTGCCCCTCTTCCTGTGCTTTAAAGGCGAATCCAACGTACCTCTTGAAGTCTGTTTCCTACTATTCTGCCTCACTTTCAAGTCCGCCTCGATGACTTCCCTCAACAGATTTTTGGACGATAGTTGTCCTTTATTACTCTGCCAGTTTGTGAATTGCTGTGCCCCTGAGCTCAATTATTCAACTCATTTTTGTGAGCTGTACACAAGTCCAAAATTTTGGTTCGGGACCTATACTCATTCCGGGGGGTGGCTGAGACTCTGGTTAATTTTCTTCCTGCCGGGAAATTAGAGTGACATGTGCCCGTCCAAATGTCTAACAGCTACTGTCTCATTGGTTTTACCTCTTCCCTTCCATCCTCTGCCAAATTGTCAACCTGTGCGAACCAGATATTTAAAGGGCCTGTCTCTCCAATTTGGGATATTGATAGTAAAGCAGTTGGAAAGTGAAATCGGAGCACCAGGAGAGGGACTATTCGTTTTGTTTTAGAAACCTTTTGTATTCACAGTGTGTCCATTCTCTAGGTTTCCCGTACATGTTATAGCTGTAGTAATATTCACTTCAACATGGAGAGTTGGGACCCATGGAATGGGGGCCATGCATTTTTGCTTTAAAGGGTCTGCATTTGCTCACCCAATCTCACCAATCCTCTCAGTCCCAAGAGTCCAGCCTCATGCCACATCCAGCTGTCATTGTAGATAGGGTCATTCCAGGTTTCATCAGAGACCCTGAAGGAAATGTAAAGAATTTCCCTGTTTTTTGGTTTTGTTTTTGAAACTCTTTTTAATAGTGGGTTTGAGCTGATTCTCGCTGCCATGTTTATGCTAGTCTAGACACACTTGATTCCCTTACAGAGACATATAAATACATAGGTTTTAAGATTCTTACTAGTCAGATCTATTACTTTGCGGGATATATCGTGTTTTGAGTCCCTTTCACTGAGGAAGGTGTAGGTCTTGTCTATTCCACAGTTGGTTTTAGAAATGGTACCTGTGCTTATATGAAACTCTGGTTTTATGCATCACCCCACCTCTCCTTTCCCCTTAAGCAGGCATAAGAGTGTTTTCTAAATGTGAGACTCTGTTCTCTTTCCTAACTCAGTTCATGTGTAGCCATGTTTACAGGATCTTCATAAGTGATATCTTATGATAAGTTTCTTTTTCTGTGTGACTTATTTCACTTAGAATCATCGTACCTGAATCCACTCACTTTCCTGCTCCTGGTCTTATGACATTGATTTCATGGCTGAGGGATATTCCATCGTACATAAGTACCACAATTTTTTGAACCATTTTTATATTTCCTGGGATATTTAAGGTGTACCCAAGTTGAGGTTCTTGTAAGCAGTGCAGCCCTAAATTTGTGTGTGGCTCTGTCTTATTGATTTCCAGGTTTCCCAAGGTATATTCCCTAGACTGGACGTGCCCTTGGCTCTGTAGCTCTGTTGTTTACTTGTTTTAGCGAACACAATGCACTCCTCCTGTGAGGCATTTGGCAATTTACATCCCGCCCATCAGCATAACAAGGCTCCCTGTTCTCCAGGGCCTGTCTTGCCTTTCTGGTTTTTACACATTTTGTGGATGTCCCTTTTGACCAGTGGGAAGTGATACTTCTTTTTTTTTTTTTTTTTTTTTTTTTTTTTTTTTTTTTTTTTGCGTTATGCGGGCCTCTCACTGTTGTGGCCTCTCCCCTTGCGGAGCGCAGGCTCCGGACGCACAGGCTCAGCGGCCATGGCTCACGGGCCTAGCCGCTCTGCGGCATGTGGGATCTTCCCAGACCGGGGCACGAACCCGTGTCCCCTGCATCGGCAGGCGGACTCTCAACCACTGCGCCACCAGGGAAGCCCGATACTTCTTTATAGTGCAGATTTGCATTGCCCGCTTGCTTGCTTGGCCAAAAAGGGCGTATGCGTTTTCTCCTGAATATATTCAGGCAAAAACGCATTCGCCCTTTTTGGTCAAGTGTGTCATTGTCGAAGTTGTGCCCCTCTTCCTGTGCTTTAAAGGCGATTCCAACGTACCTCTTGAAATCTGTTTCGTGCTATTCTGCCTCGCTTTCAAGTCCACCTCGATCCTTCCCTCAACAGATTGTTGGACGATAGTTGTCCTTTATTACTCTGCCACTTTGTGAATTGCTGTGCCCCTAAGCTCCATTTTTCAACTCGTTTTTTTGTGAGCTGTACGCAAGTCCACAATTTTGGTTCAGGAACTTTACAGGTTCCCGGTGGGTGGCTGAGACTTTGGTTAATTCTTCCTCCTGCCAGGAAATTAGAGTGACATGTGCCCGTCAAAATGCCAAACAGCTACTCTCTCACTGGTTCTCCCTCTTCCCTTCCATCCTCTGCCAAATTGGCAAGCTGTGCAAATCAGGAGGTTAAAGGGGCTGTCTCTCCAAGTTGGGAGATTGATAGTAAAGCAGTTGGAAAGTCAAACCGGAGCACCAGGAGAGGGACTATTCGTTGAGTTTTAGAAACCTTTTGTATTCACAGTGTGTCCATTCTCTAGTTTTCCCGTACATGTTATAGCTGTAGTAATATTCCCTTCAACATGGAGAGTTGGGACCCATGGAATGGGTGCCATCCATTTTTGCTTTAAAGGGTCTGCATTTGCTCACCCAATCTCACCAATCCTCTCAGTCCCAAGTGTCCAGGCTTATGCCACATCCAGCTGTCATTGTAGATAGGGTCATTCCAGGTTTCCTCAGAGACCCTGAAGGAATTTTAAAGAATTTCCCTGTTTTTTGGTTTTGTTTCTGAAATTCCTTTTTATAGTGGGTTTGAGCTGATTCTCGCTGCCATGTTATGCCAGTCTGGACACACTTGATACCCTTACGGAGACATATCTATACATAGGTTTTAAGATTCTTACTAGACAGATCTATTCCTCTGCGGGAAATATAGGGTTTTGAGTCCCTTTCACTGTGGAATGTGTAGGTATTGTCTATTCCACAGTAGGTTTTAGAAATGGTGCCTGTGCTTATATCAAACTCTGGTTTTATGCATCAACCCACCTCTCCTTTCCCCTTAAGCAGGCATAAGAGTGTTTTCTAAATGTGAGACTCTGTTCTCTTTCCTAACTCAGTTCATGTGCAGTCATGTTTACAGGATCTTCATAAGTGATATCTTATGATAAGTTTCTTTTTCTGTGTGACTTATTTCACTTAGAATCATCGTACATGTATCCACTCACTTTGCTGCTCCTGGTCTTATGACATTGATTTCATGGCTGAGGGATATTCCGTCGTACATAAGTACCACAATTATTTGAACCATTTTTATATTTCCTGGGATATTTTTGGTGTACACAAGTTGAGCTTCTTGTAAGCAGTGCAGCCCTAAATATGGTGGTGGCTCTGTCTTATTGATTTTCAGTTTTCCCTAGGTTTATTCCCTAGACTGGAAGTGCCCTTGGCTCTGTAGTTCTGTTGTTTCCTTGTTTTAGGGAATGCAATGCACTAATCTTGTGAGGCAGTTGGTAATTTACATCCCACCCATCAGCATAACAAGGCTCCATGTTCTCCAGGGCATGTCTTGCCTTTCTGGTTTTTACACATTTGTGAATGTCCCTTTTGACTGGTAGGAAGTGATACTTCTTTGTAGTGCAGATTTGCATTGCCCGCTTGCTTGCTTGGCCAAAAAGGGCATATGCGTTTTCTCCTGAATATATTCAGGAGAAAACACATATGCCCATTTTGGCCAAGTGCGTCATTGTCGAATTTGTCCCACTCTTCCTGTGCTTTAAAGGCGATTCCAACGTACCTCTTGAAATCTGTATCCTGCTATTCTGCCTCGCTTTCAAGTCCGCCTCGTTGCCTTCCCTCAACAGATTTTCGGAAGATAGTTGTCCTTTATTACTCTGCCATTTTGTGAATTGCTGTGCCCCTGAGCTCCGTTTTTCAACTCGTTTTTGTGAGCTGTGCGCAAGTCCAAAATTTTGGTTCAGGACCTATACTGGTTCCCGGTGGGTGGCTGAGACTTTGGTTAATTATTGTTCCTGCCAGGAAATTAGAGTGACATGTGCCCGTCCAAATGCCTAACAGCTACTCTCTCATTGGTTCTCCCTCTTCCCTTCCATCCTCTGCAAAATTGGCAACCTGTGTGAACCAGGAGGTTAAAGGGGCTGTCTCTCCATTTGGGAGATTGATAGTAAACCAGTTTGAAAGTCTAACTGGAGCACCTGGAGATTTACTATTCGTTGAGTTTTAGAAACTTTTGTATTCACAATGTGTCCATTTCTTAAGATTCTCATACATGTTATAGCTGTAATAATATTCCCTTCAACATGGAGAGTTGGGACCCATGGAATGGGGGCCATGCATCTTTGCTTTTAAGGGTCTGCATTTGCTCACCCAATCTCACCAATCCTCTCAGTCCCAAGTGTCCAGCCTTATGCCACATCTAGCTGTCATTGTAGATAGGGTCATTCCAGGTTTCATCAGAGACCCTGAAGGAATTGTAAAGAATTTCCCTTTTATTGGTTTTGTTTATGAAATTCCTTTTTATAGTGGGTTTTAGCTGATTCTCGCTGCCATGTTTATGCCAGTCTAGACACTCTTGATTCCCTAATGGAGACATATCAATACATAGGTTTTAAGATTCTTACTAGTCAGATCTATTCCTCTGCGGGAAATATGGGGATTTGAGTCCCTTTCACTGAGGAAGGTGTAGGTCTTGTCTATTCCACCCTTGGTTTTAGAAACGGTCCCTGTGCTTATATCAAAGTCTGGTTTTATGCATCACCCCACCTCTCCTTCCCCCTGAAACAGGCATAAGAGTGTTTTCTAAATGTGAGACTCTGTTCTCTTTCCTAACTCAGTTCATGTGTAGCCATGTATACAGGATCTTCATAAGTGATATCTTATGATAAGTTTCTAATTTTGTGTGACTTATTTCACTTAGAATCATCGTACCTGAATCCACTCACTTTGCTGCTCCTGGTCTTATGACATTGATTTCATGGCTGAGGGATATTCCATCGTACGTAAGTACCACAGTTTTTTGAACCATTTTTATATTTCCTGGGATATTTAAGGTGTACCCAAGTTGAGGTTCTTGTAAGCAGTACAGCCCTAAATTTGGGGGTGGCTCTGTCTTATTGATTTTCAGTTTTCCCAAGGTATATTCCCTAGACTGGAAGTGCCCTTGGCTCTGTAGCTCTGTAGTTTACTTGTTTTAGGGAACGCAATGCACTCCTCCAGTGAGGCAGTTGGCAATTTACATCCCGCCCATCAGCATAACAAGTCTCCCTATTCTCCAGGGCCTGTCTTGCCTTTCTGGTTTTTACACATTTTGTGGATCTCCCTTTTGACTGGAGGGAAGTGATACTTCTTTGTAGTGCAGATTTGCATTGCCCGCTTGCTTGCTTGGCCAAAAAGGGCGTATGCGTTTTCTCCTGAAAATATTCAGGAGAAAACGCATACACCCTATTTGACCTAGTGCGTCATTGTCGAAGTTGTGCCCCTCTTCCTATGCTTTAAAGGCGATTCCAACGTACCTCTTGAAATCTGATTCCTGCTATTCTGCCTCGCTTTCAAGTCCGCCTCTTCGCCTTCCCTCAACAGATTTTTGGACGATAGTTGTCATTTATTACTCTGCCAGTTTTTGAATTGCTGTGCCGCTGAGCTCCATTTTTCAACTCGTTTTTTGTGAGCTGTACACAAGTCCAAAATTTTGGTTCAGGATCTATACTGCTTCCCGGTGGGTTTCTGAGACTTTGGTTAATTCTTCTTCCTGCCGGGAAATTAGAGTGACATGTGCCCTTCCAAATGCCTAACAGCTACTCTCTCATTGGTTCTCCCTCTTCCCTTCCATCCTCTGAAATATTGGCAACCTGTGCGAACCAGGAGTTTAAAGGGGCTGTCTCTCCAAGTTGGGAGATTGATAGTAAAGCAGTTGGAAAGTCAAAGCAGAGCACCAGGAGAGGGACTACTCGTTGAGTTTTAGAAACCTTTTGTATTCACAGTCTGTCCATTCTCTAGGTTTCCCGTACATGTTATAGCTGTAGTAATATTCCCTTCAACATGGAGAGTTGGGAACCATGGAATGGGGGCCACGCATTTTTGCATTAAATGGTCTGCATTTGCTCACCCAATCTCACCAATCTTCTCAGTCCCAAGTGTCCAGCCTTTTGTCACATCCAGCTGTCATTGTAGATAGGGTCATTCCAGGTTTCATCAGAGACCCTGAAGGAAATGTAAAGAATTTCCCTGTTTTTTGGTTTTGTTTTTGAAATTCCTTTTTATAGTGGGTTTGAGCTGATTCTCGCTGCCATGTTTATGCCAGTCTAGACACACATGATTCCCTTACAGAGACGTATCAATACATAGGTTTTAAGATTCTTACTAGTCAGATCTATTCCTCTGCGGGAAATATGGGGTTTTGAGTCCCTTTCACTGTGGAATGTGTAGGTCTTGTCTATTCCACAGTAGGTTTTAGAAATGGTACCTGTGCTTATATCAAACTCTGGTTTTATGCATCACGCCTCCTCTCCTTTCCCCTTAAGCAGGCATAAGAGTGTTTTCTAAATGTGAGACTCTGTTCTCTTTCCTAACTCAGTTCATGTGTAGCCATGTTTACAGGATCTTCCTAAGTGATATCTTATGATAAATTTCTTTTTCTGTGGGACTTATTTCACTTTGAATCATCGTACCTGAATCCACTCACTTTGCTGCTCCTGGTCTTATGACATTGATTTCCTGGCTGAGGGTTATTCCATCGTACATAAGTACCACAATTTTTTGAACCATTTTTATATTTCCTGGGATATTTAAGGTGTACCCAAGTTGAAGTTCTTGTAAGCAATGCAGCCCTAAATTTGGGGGTGGCTCTGTCTTATTGATTTTCAGTTTTCCCAAGGTATATTCCCTAGACTGGAAGTGCCCTTGGCTCTGTAGCTCTGTTGTTTACTTGTATTAGGGAACACAATGCACTCCTCCAGTGAGGCAGTTGGCAATTTCCATCCCGCCCATAAGCATAACAAGGCTCCCTGTTCTCCAGGGCCTGTCTTGCCTTTCGGGTTTTTACACATATTGTGGATCTCCCTTTTGACCGGAGGGAAGTGATACTTCTTTGTAGTGCAGATTTGCATTCCCCTCTTGCTTGCTTGGCCAAAAAGGGCGTATTCGTTTTCTCCTGAATATATTCAGGAGAAAACGCATACGCCCTTTTTGGCCAAGTGCGTCATTGTCGAAGTTGTGCCCCTCTTCCTATGCTTTAAGGGCGATTCCAACGTACCTCTTGAAATCTGATTCCTGCTATTCTGCCTCGCTTTCAAGTCCGCCTCTTGGCCTTCCCTCAACAGATTTTTGGACGATAGTTGTCCTTTATTACTCTGCCAGTTTGTGAATTGGTGTTCCGCTGAGCTCCATTTTTCAACTCGTTTTTTGTGAGCTGTACACAAGTCTAAAATTTTGGTTCAGGATCTATACTGATTCCCGGTGGGTTTCTGAGACTTTGGTTAATTCTTCTTCCTGCCGGGAAATTAGAGTGACATGTGCCCGTCCAAATGCCTAACAGCTACTCTCTCATTGGTTCTCCCTCTCCCTTCCATCCTCTGAAAAATTGGCAACCTGTGCGAACCAGGACTTTAAAGGGGCTGTCTCTCCAAGTTGGGATATTGATAGTAAAGCAGTTGGAAAGTCAAAGCGGAGCACCAGGAGAGGGACTACTCGTTGAGTTTTAGAAACCTTTTGTATTCACAGTGTGTCCATTCTCTAGGTTTCCCGTACATGTTATAGCTGTAGTAATATTCCCTTCAACATGGAGAGTTGGGAACCATGGAATGGGGGCCACGCATTTTTGCATTAAATGGTCTGCATTTGCTCACACAATCTCACCAATCCTCCCAGTCCCAAGTGTCCAGCCTTTTGTCACATCCAGCTGTCATTGTAGATAGGGTCATTCCAGGTTTCATCAGAGACCCTGAAGGAAATGTAAAGAATTTCCCTGTTTTTTGGTTTTGTTTTTGAAATACCTTTTTATAGTGGGTTTGAGCTGATTCTCGCTGCCATGTTTATGCCAGTCTAGACACACATAATTCCCTTACAGAGACGTATCAATACATAGGTTTTAAGATTCTTACTAGTCAGATCTATTCCTCTGCGGGAAATATGGGGTTTTGAGTCCCTTTCACTGAGAAAGGTGTAGGTCTTGTCTATTCCACAGTTGGTTTTAGAAACGGTACCTTACTTATATCAAACTCTCGTTTTATGAATCACCCCACCTCTCCGTTCCCCTTAAGCAGGCATAAGAGTGTTTTCTAAATGTGAGACTCTGTTCTTTTTCCTAAATCAGTTCATGTGTAGCCATGTTTACAGGTTCTTCCTAAGTGATATCTTATGATAAATTTATTTTTCTGTGTGACTTATTTCACTTAGAATCATCGTACCAGAATCCACTCACTTTGCTGCTCCTGGTCTTATGACATTGATTTCCTGGCTGAGGGTTATTCCATCGTACATAAGTACCACAATTTTTTGAACCATTTTTATATTTCCTGGGATATTTAAGGTGTACCCACGTTGAGGTTCTTGTAAGCAGTGCAGCCCTAAATTTGGGGGTGGCTCTCTCTTATTGATTTTCAGTTTTCCCAAGGTATATTCCCTAGACTGGAAGTGGCCTTGGCTCTATAGCTCTGTTGTTTACTTGTTTTAGGGAACCCAATGCACACCTCCAGTGAGGCAGTTGGCAATTTACATCACGCCCATCAGCATAACAAGGCTCCCTGTTCTCCAGGGCCTGTCTTGCCTTTCTGGTTTTTACACATTTTGTGGTTGACTCTTTTGACCGGTGGGAAGTGATACTTCTTTGTAGTGCAGATTTGCATTGGCCGCTTGCTTGCTTGGCCAAAAAGGGCGTATGCATTTTCTCCTGAATATATTCAGGAAAAAACGCATACGCCCTTTTTGGCCAAGTGTGTCATTGACGAAGTTGTGCCCCTCTTCCTGTGCTTTAAAGGCGATTCCAACGTACCCCTTGAAATCTGTTTCCTGCTATTTTGCCTCGCTTTCAAGTCCGCCTCGTTGACATCCCTCAACAGATTTTTGGACGATAGTTGTCCTTTATTACTCTGCCAGTTTGTGAATTGCTGTGCCCCTGAGCTCCATTTTTCAACTCGTTTTTTGTGAGCTGTACGCAAGTCCAAAATTTTGGTTCAGGATCTATACTGTTTCCCGGTGGGTTTCTGAGACTTTCGTTAATTCTTCTTCCTGCCGGGAAATTAGAGTGACATGTGCCCGTCCAAATGCCTAACAGCTACTCTCTCATTGGTTCTCCCTCTGCCCTTCCATCCTCTGCCAAATTGGCAACCTGTGCGAACCAGAGGTTAAAGGTGTTGTCTCTCAAATTTGGGAGATTGATAGTAAAGCAGTTGGAAAGTCAAACCGGAGCACCAGGAGAGGGACTACTCGTTGAGTTTTAGAAACCTTTTGTATTCACTGTGTGTCCATTCTCTAGGTTTCCCGTACATGTTATAGCTGTAGTAATATTCCCTTCAACATGGAGAGTTGAGACTCATGGAATGGAGGCCATGCATTTTGCTTTAAAGGGTCTGCATTTGCTCACCCAATCTCACCATTCCTCTCAGTCCCAAGTGTCCAGCCTTATGCCATATCCAGCTGTCATTGTACATAGGGTCATTCCAGGTTTCATCAGAAACCCTGAAGGAATTGTAAAAAATTTCCCTGTTTTTTGGTTTTGTTTTTGAAATTCCTTTTTATACTGGGATTGAGCTGATTCTCGCTGCCATGTTTATGCCAGTCTACACACTTAATTCCCTTACGGAGACATAGTAATACATAGGTTTTAGGATTGTTTCTATTCAGATCTATTCCTCTGCGGGAAATATGTGTTATTGAGTCCCTTTCTCTGAGGAAGGTGTAGGTCTTGTATATTCCACAGTTGGTTATAGAAATTGTACCTGTGCTTATATCAAACTCTGGTTTTATTCATCACCCCACCTCTCCTCCGCCCTTAAGCAGGCATAACAGTGTTTTCTAAAAGTGAGTCTCTGTTCTCTTCCTTAACTCAGTTCATATGTAGCCATGTTTACAGGATCTTCATAAGTGATATCTTATGATAAGTTTCTTTTTCTGTGTGACTTCACTTAGAATCATCGTGCCTGAAGCCACTCACTTTGCTGCTCCTGGTCTTATGACATTGATTTCATGGCTGAGGGATATTCCATCGTACAAAAGTACCACAATTTTTTGAACCATTTATATATTTCCTGGGATATTTAAGGTGTAACCAATTTGAGGTTCTTGTAAGCAGTGCAGCCCTAAATTTGGGGTTGGCTCTGTCTTATTGATTTTCTGTTTTCCCAAGGTATATTCCCTAGACTGGAAGTGCCCTTGGCTCTGTAGCTCTGTTGTTTACTTGTTTTAGGGAACACAATACACTCCTCCAGTGAGGCAGTTGGCAATTTACATCCCACCCATCAGCATAACAAGGCTCCCTGTTCTCCAGGGCCTGTCTTGCCTTTCTGGTTTTTACATGTTTTGTGGATGTCCCTTTTGACCGGTGGGAAGTGATAATTCTTTGTACTGCAGATTTGCATTGCCCGCTTACTTGCTTGGCCAAAAAGGGCGTATGCGTTTTCTCCTGAATATATTCAGGAGAAAACGAATATGCCCTTTTTGGCCAAGTGTGTCATTGTCGAAGTTGTGCCCCTCTTCCTGTGCTTTAAAGGCAATTCCAACGAACCTCTTGAAATCTGTTTCCTGCTACTCTGCCTCGCTTTCAAGTCCGCCTCGTTGCCTTCCCTCAACAGATTTTTGGACGATAGTTGTCCTTTATTACTCTGCCAGTTTGTGAATTGCTATGCCCCTGAGCTCCATTTTTCCACTCGTTTTTTGTGAGCTGTACGCAAGTCCAAAATATTGGTTCAGGACCTATACTGGTTCCCGGTAGGTGGCTGAGACTCTGGTTAATTCTTCTTCCTGCCGGGAAATTAGGGTGACATGTGCCCGTCCAAATGCCTCACAGCTACTCTCTCATTGGTTCTCCCTCTTCCCTTTATCCTCTTGCAAATTGGCAACCTGTGCGAACCAGGAGTTTAAAGGAGTTGTCTCTCCAAGTTGGGAGATTGATAGTAAAGCAGTTGGAAAGTCAAACCAGAGCACCAGGAGGGGGACTACTCGTTGAGTTTTAGAAACCTTTTGTATTAACATTGTGTCCATACTCTAGGTTTCCCGTACATGTTATAGCTGTAGTAAAATTCCCTTCAACACGGAGAGTTGGGACCCATGGAATGTGGGCCATGCATTTTTGCTTTAAATGGTCAGCATTTGCTCACCCAATCTCACCAAACCTCTCAGTCCCAAGTGTCCAGCCTTATACCACATACAGCAGCCATTGTAGATAGGGTCATTCCAGGTTTCATCAGAGACCCTGAAGGAAATGTAAAGAATTTCCCTGTTTTTTGGATTTGTTTTTGAAATTCCTTTTTATAGAGAGTTTGAGCTGATTCTCGCTGCCATGTTTATGCCAGTCTGGACACACTTGATTCCCTTACAGAGACATATCAATACATAGGTTTTAATATTCTTACTAGACAGATCTATTCCTCTGCGGGAAATATGGGGTTTTGAGTCCCTTTCACTGTGGAATGTGTAGGTCTTGTCTATTCCACAGTAGGTTTTAGAAATGGTACCTGTGCTTATATCAAACTCTGGTTTTATGCATCACCCCTCCTCTCCTTTCCCCTTAAGCAGGCATAAGAGTGTTTTCTAAATGTGAGACCCTGTTCTCTTTCCTAACTCAGTTCATGTGTAGCCATGTTTACAGGATCTTCCTAAGTGATATCTTATGATAAATTTCTTTTTCTGTGTGACTTATTTCACTTAGAATCATCGTACCTGAATCCACTCACTTTGCTGCTCCTGGTCTTATGACATTGATTTCCTGGCTGAGGGTTATTCCATCGTACATAAGTACCACAATTTTTTGAACCATTTTTATATTTCCTGGGATATTTAAGGTGTACCCAAGTTGAGGTTCTTGTAAGCAATGCAGCCCTAAATTTGGGGGTGGCTCTGTCTTATTGATTTTCAGTTTTCCCAAGGTATATTCCCTAGACTGGAAGTGCCCTTGCCTCTGTAGCTCTGTTGTTTACTTGTTTTAGGGAACACAATGCACTCCTCCAGTGAGGCAGTTGGCAATTTCCATCCCGTCCATCAGCATAACAAGGCTCCCTCTTCTCCAGGGCCTGTCTTGCCTTTCTGGTTTTTCCACATTTTGTGGCTGACTCTTTTGACCGGTGGGAAGTGATACTTCTTTGTAGTGCAGATTTGCATTGCCCGCTTGCTTGCTTGGCAAAAAAGGGCGTATGCGTTTTCTCCTGAATATATTCAGGAGAAAACGCATACGCCCTTTTTGGCCAAGTGCATCATTGTCGAAGTTGTGCCCCTCTTCCTGTGCTTTAAATGCGATTCCAACGTACCTCTTGAAATCTGTTTCCTGCTATTCTGCCTCGCTTTCAAGTCTGCCTCGTTGCCTTCCCTCAACAGATTTTTGGACGATAGTTGTCCTTTATTTCTCTGCCACTTTGTGAATTGCTGTCCCGGTGAGCTCCATTTTTCAACTCGTTTTTTGTGAGCTGTACGCAAGTCCAAAATTTTGGTTCAGGATCTATACTGGTTCCTGGTGGGTTTCTGAGACTTTGGTTAATACTTCTTCCTGCCGGGAAATTAGAGTGACATGTGCCCGTCCAAATACCTAACAGCTACTCTCTCATTGGTACTCCCTCTTCCCTTCCATCCTCTGCCAAATTGGCAACCTGTGCGAACCAGGAGGTTAAAGGTGTTGTCTCTCAAAGTTGGGAGATTGATAGTAAAGCAGTTGAAAGTCAAACCGGAGCACCAGGAGAGGGACTACTCGTTGAGTTTTAGAAACCTTTTGTATTCACAGTGTGTCCATTCTCTAGGTTTCCCGTACATATTATAGCTGTAGTAATATTCCCTTCAATATGGAGACTTGGGACCCATGGAATGGGGGCCATGCATTATTGCTTTAAATGGTCTGCATTTGCTCACCCAATCTCACCTATCCTCTCAGTCCCAAGTGTCCAGCCTTATGCCACTTCCAGCTGTCATTGTAGATAGGGTCATTCCAGGGTTCATCAGAGACCCTGAAGGAATTGTAAAGAATTTCCCTGTTTTTTGGTTTTGTTTTTGTAATTCCTTTTTATAGTGGGTTTGAGCTGATTCTTGCTGCCATGTTTATGCCAGTCTACACACTTAATTCCCTTACGGAAACATAGCAATACATAGGTTTTAGGATTGTTTCTAGTCAGATCTATTCCTCTGCGGGAAATATGTGGTTTTGAGTCCCTTTCACCGAGGAAGGTGTAGGTTTTGTCTATTCCACAGTTGGTTATACAAATTGTACCTGTGCTTATATCAAACTCTAGTTTAATGCATCACCCCACCTCTCCACCCCCCTTAAGCAGGCATAGCAGTGTTTTCTAAATGTGAGACACTGTTCTCTTTCTTAACTCAGTTCATGTGTAGCTATGTTTACAGGATCTTCATAAGTGATATCTTATGATAAGTTTCTTTTTCTGTGTGACTTCACTTAGAATCATCGTACCTGTATCCACTCACTTTGCTGTTCCTGGTCTTATGACATTGAATTCATGGCTGAGGGATATTCCATCGTACATAAGTACAACAATTTTTTGAACCATTTTTATATTTCCTGGGATATTTAAGGTGTATCCAAGTTGAGGTTCTTGTAAGCAGTGCAACCCTAAATTTGGGGGTGGCTCTGTCTTATTGATTTTCAGTTTTCCCAAGGTATATACCCTAGACTGAAAGTGCCCTTTTCTCTGTAGCTCTGTTGTTTACTTGTTTTAGGGAGCACAATACACTCCTCCAGTGAGGCAGTTGTCAATTTACATCCCGCCCATCAGCATAACAAGGCTCCCTGTTCTCCAGGGCCTGTCTTGCCTTTCTGGTTTTTACACATTTTGTGGATGTCCCTTTTGACCGGTGGGAAGTGATACTTCTTTGTAGTGCAGATTTGCATTGCCCGCTTGCTTGCTTGGCCAAAAAGGGCGTATGCGTTTTCTCCTGAATATATTCAGGAGAAAACGCATACCCCCTTTTTGGCCAAGTGTGTCATTGTCGAAGTTGTGCCCCTCTTCCTATGCTTTAAAGGCAATTCCAATGTACCTCTTGAAATCTGTTTCCTGCTATTCTGCCTCGCTTTCAAGTCCGCCTCGTTGCCTTCCCTCAACAGATTTTTGGACGATAGTTGTCCTTTATTACTCTGCCAGTTTGTGAATTGCTATGCCCCTGAGTTCCATTTTTCAACTCGTTTTTTGTGAGCTGTACGCAAGTCCAAAATTTTGGTTCAGGATCTATACTGGTTCCCGGTGGGTTTCTGAGACTTTCGTTAATTCTTCTTCCTGCCGGGAAATTAGAGTGACGTGTGCCCGTCCAAATGCCTAACAGCTACTCTCTCATTGGTTCTCCCTCTTCCCTCCCATCCTCTGCCAAATTGGCAACCTGTGCGAACCAGAGGTTAAAGGTGTTGTCTCTCAAATTTGGGAGATTGATAGTAAAGCAGTTGGAAAGTCAAACCGGAGCACCAGGAGAGGGACTACTCGTTGAGTTTTAGAAACCTTTTGTATTCACTGTGTGTCCATTCTCTAGGTTTCCCGTACATGTTATAGCTGTAGTAATATTCCCTTCAACATGGAGAGTTGAGACTCATGGAATGGAGGCCATGCATTTTGCTTTAAAGGGTCTGCATTTGCTCACCCAATCTCACCATTCCTCTCAGTCCCAAGTGTCCAGCCTTATGCCATATCCAGCTGTCATTGTACATAGGGTCATTCCAGGTTTCATCAGAAACCCTGAAGGAATTGTAAAAAATTTCCCTGTTTTTTGGTTTTGTTTTTGAAATTCCTTTTTATACTGGGATTGATCTGATTCTCGCTGCCATGTTTATGCCAGTCTACACACTTAATTCCCTTACGGAGACATAGTAATACATAGGTTTTAGGATTGTTTCTATTCAGATCTATTCCTCTGCGGGAAATATGTGTTATTGAGTCCCTTTCTCTGAGGAAGGTGTAGGTCTTGTATATTCCACAGTTGGTTATAGAAATTGTACCTGTGCTTATATCAAACTCTGGTTTTATTCATCACCCCACCTCTCCTCCGCCCTTAAGCAGGCATAACAGTGTTTTCTAAAAGTGAGTCTCTGTTTTCTTTCTTAACTCAGTTCATATGTAGCCATGTTTACAGGATCTTCATAAGTGATATCTTATGATAAGTTTCTTTTTCTGTGTGACTTCACTTAGAATCATCGTACCTGAATCCACTCCCTTTGCTGCTCCTGGTCTTATGACATTGATTTCATGGCTGAGGGATATTCCATCGTACATAAGTACCACAATTTTTTGAACCATTTATATATTTCCTGGGATATTTAAGGTGTACCCAAGTTGAGGTTCTTGTAAGCAGTGCAGCCCTAAATTTGGGGTTGGCTCTGTCTTATTGATTTTCAATTTTCCCAAGGTATATTCCCTAGAAGGGAAGTGCCCTTGGCTCTGTAGCTCTGTTGTTTACTTGTTTTAGGGAACACAATGCACTCCTCCAGTGAGTCAGTGGGCAATTTACATAACGCCCATCAGTATAAAAAAGCTCCCTGTTCTCCAGGGACTGTCTTGCCTTTCTGGATTTTACATATTTTGTTGATGTCCCTTTTGACCGGTGGGAAGTGACACTTCTTTGTAGTGCACATTTGCATTGCCCGCTTGCTTGCTTGGCCAAAAAGTGCGTATGCGTTGTCTCGTGAATATATTCAGGAGAGAACGCATACGCCCTTTTTGGCCAAGTGCATCATTGTCGAAGTTGTTCCCCTCTTCCTGTGTTTTAATGGTGATTCCTATGTACCTCTTGAAATCTGTTTCCTGCTATCCTGCCTCGCTTTGAAGTCTGCCTGGTTGCCTTCCCTAAACAGAGTTTTGGACGATAGTTGTCCTTTATTACTCTGCCAGTTTGTGAATTGCTGTGCCCCTGAGCTCCATTTTTCAACTCGATTTTTGTGAGCTGAACGCAAGTCCATAATTTAGGTTCAGGACCTATACTGTTTCCTGGTGGGTGGCTGTGACTTTGGTTAATTCTTCTTTCTGCCGGGAAATTAGAGTGACATGTGCCCGTCCAAATGCCTAACAGCTACTATCTCATTGGTTCTCCCTCTTCCCTTCCATCCTCTGCCAATTTGGCAACCTGTGCGAATCAGGAGCTTAAAGGGGCTGTCTCTCCAAGTTGGGAGATTGATAGTAAAGCATTTGGAGTGTCAAATCTGAGCACCAGGATAGGGACTATACCTAGAGTTGTAGAAACCTTTTGTATTCACTGTGTGTCCATTCTCTAGGTTTCCTGTACATGTTATAGCTGTAGTAATATTCCCTTGAACCTGGAGAGTTGGGACCCATGGAATGGGTGCCATGCATTATTGCTTTTAAGGGTCTGCATTTGCTCACCCTATCTCACCAATCCTCTCAGTCACAAGTGTCCAGCCTTATGCCACATCCAGCTGTCATTGTAGATAGGGTCATTCCAGGTTTCATCAGAGACCCTGAAGGAATTGTAAAGAATTTCCCTGTTTTTGGGTTTTGTTTTTGAATTTCCTTTTTATAGTGGGTTTGAGCTGAGTCTCGCTGCCATGTTTATGCCAGTCTAGACACACTTGATTCCCTTACGGAGACATATCAATACATAGGTTTTAAGATTCTTACTAGTCAGATCTATTCCTCTGCGGTAAATATGGGGTTTTGAGTCCCTTTCACAGAGGAAGTTGTAGGTCTTTTCTATTCCAAAGTTGGTTTTAGAAACGGTACCTGTGCTTATATGAAAGTCTGGTTTTATGCATCACACCACCTCTCCTTCCACCTTAAGCAGGCATAAGAGGGTTTTCTAAATGTGAGACTCTGTTCTCTTTCCTAACTCAGTTCATGTGTAGCCATGTTTACAGGATCTTCCTAAGTGATATCTTATGATAAGTTTCTTTTTCTGTGTGACTTATTTCTCTTAGAATCATCGTACCTGAATCCACTCACTTTGCTGCTCCTGGTCTTATGACATTGATTTCCTGGCTGAGGGTTATTCCATCGTACATAAGTACCACAATTTTTTGAACCATTTTTATATTTCCTGGGATATTTAAGGTGTACCCAAGTTGAGGTTCTTGTAAGCAATGCAGCCCTAAATTTGGGGGTGGCTCTGTCTTATTGATTTTCAGTTTTCCCAAGGTATATTCCCTAGACTGGAAGTGCCCTTGCCTCTGTAGCTCTGTTGTTTACTTGTTTTAGGGAACACAATGCACTCCTCCAGTGAGGCAGTTGGCAATTTCCATCCCGCCCATCAGCATAACAAGGCTCCCTCTTCTCCAGGGCCTGTCTTGCCTTTCTGGTTTTTCCACATTTTGTGGCTGACTCTTTTGACCGGTGGGAAGTGATACTTCTTTGTAGTGCAGATTTGCATTGCCCGCTTGCTTGCTTGGCAAAAAAGGGCGTATGCGTTTTCTCCTGAATATATTCAGGAGAAAACGCATACGCCCTTTTTGGCCAAGTGCATCATTGTCGAAGTTGTGCCCCTCTTCCTGTGTTTTAAAGGTGATTCCAACGTACCTCTTGACATCTGTTTCCTGCTATTCTGCCTCGCTTTCAAGTCTGCCTCGTTGCCTTCCCTCAACAGATTTTTGGACGATAGTTGTCCTTTATTTCTCTGCCACTTTGTGAATTGCTGTCCCGGTGAGCTCCATTTTTCAACTCGTTATTTGTGAGCTGTACGCAAGTCCAAAATTTCGGTTCAGGACCTATACTGGTTCCCGGTGGGTTTCTGAGACTTTCGTTAATTCTTCTTCCTGCCGGGAAATTAGAGTGACGTGTGCCCGTCCTAATGCCTAACAGCTACTCTCTCATTGGTTCTCCCTCTTCCCTTCCATCCTCTGCCAAATTGGCAACCTGTGCGAACCAGAGGTTAAAGGTGTTGTCTCTCAAATTTGGGAGATTGATAGTAAAGCAGTTGGAAAGTCAAACCGGAGCACCAGGAGAGGGACTACTCGTTGAGTTTTAGAAACCTTTTGTATTCACTGTGTGTCCATTCTCTAGGTTTCCCGTACATGTTATAGCTGTAGTAATATTCCCTTCAACATGGAGAGTTGAGACTCATGGAATGGAGGCCATGCATTTTGCTTTAAAGGGTCTGCATTTGCTCACCCAATCTCACCATTCCTCTCAGTCCCAAGTGTCCAGCCTTATGCCATATCCAGCTGTCATTGTACATAGGGTCATTCCAGGTTTCATCAGAGACCCTGAAGGAATTGTAAAAAATTTCCCTGTTTTTTGGATTTGTTTTTGAAATTCCTTTTTATACTGGGATTGATCTGATTCTCGCTGCCATGCTTATGCCAGTCTAGACACACTTAATTCCCTTACGGAGACATAGTAATACATAGGTTTTAGGATTGTTTCTATTCAGATCTATTCCTCTGCGGGAAATATGTGTTATTGAGTCCCTTTCTCTGAGGAAGGTGCAGGTCTTGTCTATTCCACAGTTGGTTTTAGAAACGGTATCTGTGCTTATATCAAACTCTGGTTTTATGCATCACCCCACCTCTCCTTCCCCCTTAAGCAGGCATAAGAGAGTTTTCTAAATGTGAGACTCTGTTCTCTTTCCTAACTCAGTTCATATGTAGCCGTGTTTACAGGATCTTCATAAGTGATATCTTATGATAAGTTTCTTTTTCTGTGTCACTTATTTCACTTAGAATCATTGTACCTGAATCCACTCACTTTGCTGCTCCTGGTCTTATGACATTGATTTCATGGCTGAGGGATATTCCATCGTACGTAAGTACCACAATTTTTTGAAACATTTTTATATTTCCTGGGATATTTAAGGTGTACCCAAGTTGAGGTTCTTGTAAGCAGTGCAGCCCTAAATTTGGGGGTGGCTCTGTCTTATTGATTTTCAGTTTTCACAAGGTATATTCCCTAGACTGGAAGTGCCCTTGGCTCTGTAGCTCTGTTGTTTACTTGTTTTAGGGAATGCAATGCACTCCTCCAGTGAGGCAGTTGGCAATTTACATCCCGGCCATCAGCATAACAAGGCTCCCTGTTCTCCAGGGCCTGTCTTGCCTTTCTGGTTTTTACACATTTTGTGGCTTATCCTTTTGACCAGTGGGAAGTGATACTTCTTTGTAGTGCAGATTTGCATTGCCCGCTTGCTTGCTTGGCCATAAAGGTCGTATGCGTTTCCTCCTGAATATATTCAGGAGAAAACTCATACGCCCTTTTTGGCCAAGTGCGTCATTGTCGATGTTGTGCCCCTCTTCCTGTGCTTTAAAGGCGATTCCAACGTACCTCTTGAAAACTGTTTCCTGCTATTCTGCCTCGCTTTCAAGTCTGCTTCATTGCCTTCCCTCAACCGATTTCCGGACCATAGTTGTCCTTTATTACTCTGCCAGTTTGTGAATAGCTGTGCCCCTGAGCTCCATTTTTCAACTCGTTTTTTGTGAGCTGTACGCAAGTCCAAAATTTTGGTTCAGGAACTATAGTGGTTCCCGGTGTGTGGCTGAGACTTTGGTTAATTCTTCTTCCTGTCGGAAATTAGAGTGACATGTGCCCGTCCAAATGCCTAACAGGTACTCTCTCATTGGTTCTCCCTCTTCCCTTCCATCCTCTGCCAAATTGGCAACCTGTGCGAACGAGGAGTTTAAAGGGGCTGTCTCTACATGTTGGGAGATTGATAGTAAAGCAGTTGGAAAGACAAACCCGAGCACCAAGAGTGGGACTATTCGTTGAGTTGTAGAAACCTTTTGAATTCACAGAGTGTCTATTCTCTTGGTATCCAGTACATGTTATAGCTGTAGTAATATTCCCTTCAACCTGGAGAGTTGGGACCCTTGGAATGGGGGCCATGCATTATTGCTTTAAAGGGTCTGCATTTGCTCACCCAATCTCACCAATCCTCTCAGCCCCAAGTGTCCAGCCTTATGCCACATCCAGCTGTCATTGTAGACAGGGTCATTCCAGGTTTCATCAGAGACCCTGAAGGAATTGTAAAGAAGTTCCCTGTTTTTTGGTTTTGTATTTGAAATTCCTTTTTATAGTGTGTTTGAGCTGTTTCTCGCTGCCATGTTTTTGCCAGTCTAGACACACTTGATTCCCTTACGGAGACATATCAATACATAGGTTTTAAGATTTTTCTAGTGAGATATATTACTCTGCGCGAAATATGGGGTTTTGAGTCCCCTTCACTGAGGAAGGTGTAGGTCTTGTCTATTCCACATTTGGTTTTAGAAACGGTAACTGTGCTTATATCAAACTCTGGTTTATGCATCACCCCACCTCTCCTTCCCCCTTAAGCAGGCATAAGAGTGTTTTCTAAATGTGAGACTCTGTTCTCTTTCCTAACTCAGTTCATGTGTAGCCATGTTTACAGGAACTTCATAAGTGATATCTTATGATAAGTTTCTTTTTCTGTGTGACTTATTTCACTTAGAATCATCGTACCTGATTCCATTCACTTTGCTGCTCCTGGTCTTATGACATTGATTTCATGGCTGAGGGATATTCTATCGTACATAAATACCACAGTATTTTGAACCATTTTTATATTTCCTGGGATATTTAAGGTGTACCCAAGTTGAGTTTCATGTAAGCAGTGCAGCCCTAAATATGGGGGTGGCTTTGTCTTATTGATTTTCAGTTTTCCCAAGGTATATTCCCTAGACTGGAAGTGCACTTGGCTCAGTAGCTCTGTTGTTTACTTGTTTTAGGGAACACAATACACTCCTCCAGTGAGGCAGTTGGCAATTTACATCCCACCCATCAGCATAACAAGGCTCCCTGTTCTCCAGGGCCTGTCTTGCCTTTCTGGTTTTTACATGTTTTGTGGATGTCCCTTTTGACCGGTGGGAAGTGATACTTCTTTGTAGTGCAGATTTGCATTGCCCGCTTGCTTGCTTGGCCAAAAAGGGCGTATGTGTTTTTTCCTGAATATATTCAGGAGAAAACCCATACGCCGTTTTTGGCCAAGTGCGTCATTGTCGATGTTGTACCCCTCTTCCTGTTCTTTAAAGGCGATTCCAACGTACCTCTTGGAATCTGTTTCCTGCTATTCTGCCTCACATTCAAGTCCGCCTCGTTGCCTTCCCTCAACAGATTTTTGGACGATAGTTGTCCTTTATTACTCTGCCAGTTTGTGAATTGCTGTGCCCCTGAGCTCCATTTTTCAACTCGTTTTTTGTGAGCTGTACGCAAGTCCAAAATTTTGGTTCAGGACCTATACTGGTTCCTGGTGGGTGGCTGAGACTTTGGTTAATTCTTCTTCCTGCCGGGAAATTAGAGTGACATGTGCCCGTCCAAATGCCTAACAGCTACTCTCTCATTGGTTCTCCCTCTTCCCTTCCATCCTCTGCAAAATTGGCAACCTGTGCGAACCAGGAGATTAAAGGGGCTGTCTCTCCAATTTGGGAGATTGATAGTAAAGCAGATGGAATGTCAAACCGGAGCACAGGAGAGGGACTGTTCGTTGAGTTTTAGAAACCTTTTGTATTCACAGTGTGTCCATTCTCTAGGTTTCCCATATTTGTTATAGCTGTAGTAATATTCCCTTTATCCTGGATAGTTGGGACCCTTGGAATGGGGTCCATGCATTTTTGCTTTAAATGGTCAGCATTTGCTCACCCAATCTCACCAATCCTCTAATTCCCAAGTGTCCAGCCTTATATCACATCCATCTATCATTGTAGATATGGTCATTCCAGGTTTCATCAGAGACCCTGAAGGAATTGGAAAGAATATCCCTGTTTTTTGGGTTTGTTTTTGAAATTCCTCTTTATAGTGGGTTTGAGCTGATTCTCGCTGCCATGTTTATGCCAGTCTGGACACACTTGATTCCCTTACAGAGACATATCAATACATAGGTTTTAAGATTCTTACTAGTCACATCTATTCCTCTGAGGGAAATATGGGGTTTTGAGTCCCTTTCACTGAGGACGGTGTAGGTCTTGTCTATTCCAAAGTTGGTTTTAGAAATGGTACTTGTACTTATGTCAAACTTTGGTTTTATGCATCACCCCGCCTCTCCTTCCCCCTTAAGGAGGCATAAGAGTATTTTCTAAATGTGAGACTCTGTTCTCTTTCCTAACTCAGTTCATGTGTAGCCATGTTTACAGAATCTTCATAAGTGATATCTTATGATAAGTTTGTTTTTCAGTGTGACTTATTTCACTTAGAATCATCGTACCTGAATCCACTCACTTTGCTGCTCCTGGTCTTATGACATTGATTTCATGGCTGAGGGTTATTCCATCGTACATAAGTACCACAATTTTTGGAACCATTTTTATATTTCCTGGGATATTTATGGTGTACCCAAGTTGAGGTTCTTGTAAGCAGTGCAGCCCTCAATTTGGGGGTGGCTCTGTGTTATTGATTTTCAGTTTTCCCAAGGTATATTCCCTAGACTGGAAGTGCCCTTGGCTCAGTAGCTCTGTTGTTGATTTCTTTTAGGGAACACAATGCACTCCTCCAGTGAGGCAGTTGGCAATTTACATCCTGCCCATCAGCATAACAAGGCTCCCTGTTCTCCAAGGCCTGTCTTGCCTTTCTGGTTTTTACATATTTGTGGATGTCCCTTTTGACAAGTGGGAAGTGATACTTCTTTGTAGTGCAGATTTGCATTGCCCGCTTGCATGCCTGGCCAAAAAGGCCTTATGCGTTTTCTCCTGAATATATTCAGGAGAAAACGCATACGCCCTTTTTGGCCAAGTGGGTCATTGTCGATGTTGTACCCCTCTTCCTGTGCTTTAAAGGCGATTCCAACGTACCTCTTGGAATCTGTTTCCTGCTATTCTGCCTCGCTTTCAAGTCTGCCTCGTTGCCTTCCCTCAACAGATTTTTGGACGATAGTTGTCCTTTATTACTCTGCCAGTTTGTGAATAGCTGTGCCCCTGAGCTCCATTTTTCAACTCGTTTTTTGTGAGCTGTACGGCAGTCCAAAATTTTGTTTCAGGACCTATACTGGTTCCCGTTGGGTGGCTGAGACTCTGGTTAATTCTTCTTCCTGCTGGGTAATTAGAGTGACATGTGCCCGTCCAAAGGCCTAACAGCTACTCTGTCATTGGTTCTCCCTCTTCCCTTCAATCCTCTGCCAAATTGGCAACCTGTGCGAACCAGGAAGTTAAAGGGGTTGTCTCTCCAATTTGGGAGATTGATAGTAAAGCAGTTGGAAAGTCAAACCGGATCACCAGGAGAGGGACTACTCGTTGAGTTTTAGAAACCTTTTGTATTCACAGTGTGTCCATTCTCTAGGTTTCCCGTACATGTTATAGCTGTAGTAATATTCCCTTCAACATGGAGAGTTGGGACCCATGGAATGGGGGCCATGAATTTTTGCTTTAAAGGGTCTGCATTTGCTCACCCAATCTCACCAATCCGCTCAGTCCCAAGTTTCCTGCCTTATGCCACATCCAGCTGTCATTGTAGATAGGGTCATTCCAGGTTTCATTAGAGAGCCTGAAGGAAATGTAAAGAATTTCCCTGTTTTTTGATTTTGTATTTGAAATTACTTTTTATAGTGGGTTTGAGCTGATTCTCGCTGCCATGTTTATGCCAGTCTGGACACACTTGATTCCCTTACAGAGACATATCAATACATAGGTTTTAATATTCTTACTACTCAGATCTATTCCTCTGCGGGAAATATGGGGTTTTTTGTCCCTTTCACTGATGAAGGTGTAGGTCTTGTCTATCCCACAGTTGGTTTTAGAAATGGTACCTGTACTTATATCAAACTCTGGTTTTATGCATCACCCCACCTTTCCTTTCCCCTTAAGCAGGCATAAGAGTGTTTTCTAAATGTGAGACTCTGTTCTCTTTCCTAACTCAGTTCATGTGTAGCCATATTTACAGGATCTTCATAAGTGATATCTTATGATAAGTTTCTTTTTCTGTGTGACTTATTTCACTTAGAATCATCGTACCTGAATCCACTCACTTTGCTGCTCCTGGTCTTATGGCATTGATTTCATGGCTGAGGGATATTCCATTGTACATAAGTACTACAATTTTTTCAACCATTTTTATATTTCCTGGGATATTTAAGGTGTACACAAGTTGAGGTTCTTGTAAGCAGTGCAGGCATAAATTTGGGGGTGGCTCTGTCTTATTGATTTTCAGTTTTCCCAAGGTATATTCCGTAGACTGGAAGTGCCCTTGGCTCTGTAGCTTTGTTGTTTACTTGTTTTAGGGAGTGCAATGCACTCCTCCAGTGAGGCAGTTGGCAATTTACATCCCGCCCATCAGCATGACAAGGCTCCCTTTTCTCCAGGGCCTGTCTTGCATTTCTGGTTTTTATACATTTTTGGATGTCCCTTTTGACCGGTGGGAAGTGATACTTCTTTGTAGTGCAGATTTGCTTTGCCCGCTTGCTTGCTTGGCCGAAAATTTTGTATGCGTTTTCTCCTGAATATATTCAGGAGAAAACGCATACACCCTTTTTGGCCAAGTGCGTCATTGTCGAAGTTGTGCCCCTCTTCCTGTGCTTTAAAGGCGATTCCAACGTACCTCTTGAAATCTGTTTCCTGCTATTCGGCCTCGCTTTCAAGTCCGCCTCATTGCCTTTCCTCAACAGATTTTTGGAAGATAGTTGTCCTTTATTACTCTGCCAGTTTGTGAATTGCTGTGCCCCTCAGCTCCATTTTTCAACTCGTTTTTTTTGAGCTGTACGCAAGTCCAAAATTTTGGTTCAGGACCTATACTGGTTCCTGGTGGGTGGCTGAGTCTCTGGTTAATTCTTCTACCTGCCGCAAAATTAGAGTGACATGTGCCCGTCCAAATGCCTAACAGCTACTCTCTCACTGGTTCTCCCTGTTCCCTTCCATCCTCTGCAAATTTGGCAACCTGTGCGAACCAGGAGGTTAAAGGGTTTGTGTCTCCAATTTGGGATATTGATAGTAAAGCAGTTGGAAAGTCAAACAGGAGCACCAGGAGAGGGACTAATCGTTGAGTTTTAGAAACCTTTTGTATTTACAGAGTGTCCTTTCTCTAGGATTCCCGTACATCTTATAGCTGTAGTAATATTCCCTTCAACCTGGAGAGTTGGGACCCATGGAATGGGGGCCATGCATGTTTGCTTTAAAGGGTCTGCATTTGCTCACCCAATCTCACCAATCCTGTCAGCCCCAGGTGTCCAGCCTTATACCACATCCAGCTGTCATTGTAGATAGGGTCATTCCTGGTTTCATCAGAGACCCTGAAGGAATTGTAAAGAATTTCCCTGTTTTTTGGTTTTGTTTTTGAAATTCCTTTTTATAGTTGGTTTGAGCTGATTCTCTCTGCCATGTTTATGCCTGTCTAGACACACTTGATTCCCTAATGGAGACATATCAATACATAGGTTTTAAGATTCTTATAGTCAGATCTATTCCTCTGTGGGAAATATGGGGTTTTGAGTCCTTTTCACTGAGGAAGGTGTAGGTCTTTTCTATTCCAAAGTTGGTTTTAGAAACGGTGCCTGTGCTTATATCAAACTCTGGTTTTATGCATCACCCCACCTCTCCTTCCCCCTTAAGCAGGCATAAGAGTGTTTTCTAAATGTGAGACTCTGTTCTCTTTCTTATCTCAGTTCATGTGTAGCCATATTTACAGGATCTTCATAAGTGATTTCTTATGATTTGTTTCTTTTTCTGTGTGACTTATTTCACTTAGAATCATCGTATCTGAATCCACTCACTTTGCTGCTCCTGGTCTTATGACATTGATTTCATGGCTGAGGGATATTCCAT
This sequence comes from Mesoplodon bidens, assembly GCF_964165515.1. NCBI lineage: Eukaryota > Metazoa > Chordata > Mammalia > Artiodactyla > Ziphiidae > Mesoplodon > Mesoplodon bidens. Next base: position 3,619,496 of record NW_027671422.1, read on the forward strand.
CGTACATAAATACCACAGTTTTTTGAACCATTTTTATATTTCCTGGGATATTTAAGGTGTACCCAAGTTGAGGTTCTTGTAATCAGTGCAGCCCTAAATTTGGTGGTGGCTCTGTCTTATTGATTTTCAGTTTTCAAAAGGTATATTCCCTAGACTGGAAGTGCCTTGGCTCTGTAGCTCTGTTGTTTACTTGTTTTAGGGAATGCAATGCACTCCTCCAGTGAGGCAGTTGGCAATTTACATCCCACCCATCTGCATAACAAGGCTCCCTGTTCTCCAGGGCCTGTCTTGCCTTTCTGGTTTTTACACATTTTTTGGCTGACCCTTTTAAACGATTGGAAGTGATACTTCTTTGTAGTGCAGATTTGCATTGCCCTCTTGCTTGCTTGGCCAAAAAGGGCGTATGCGTTTTCTCCTGAATATATTCAGGAGAAAACGCATACGCCCTATTTGTCCAAGTGCGTCATTGTCGAAGTTGTGCCCCTCTTCCTGTGCTTTAAAGGCGATTCCAATGTACCTCTTGAAATCTGTTTCCTGCTATTCTGCCTCGCTTTCAAGTCTTCCTCGTTGCCTTCCCTCAACAGATTTTTGGACGATAGTTGTCCTCTATTACTCTGCCAGTTTGTGAATTGCTGTGCCGGTGAGCTCCATTTTTCAACTCGTTTTTTGTGAGCTGTACGCAAGTCCAAAATTTTGGTTCAGGATCTATACTGGTTCCCGGTGGGTTTCTGAGACTTTGGTTAATTCTTCTTCCTGCCGTGAAATTAGAGTGACATGTGCCCGTCCAAATGCCTAACAGCTACTCTCTCATTGGTTCTCCCTCTTCCCTTCCATCCTCTGCCAAACTGGCAACCTGTGCGAAACAGGAGGTTAAATGTGTTGTCTCTCAATGTTGGGAGATTGATAGTAAAGCAGTTGGAAAGTCAAACCGGAGCACCAGGAGAGGGACTACTCATTGAGTTTTAGAAACCTTTTGTATTCACAGAGTGTCCATTCTCTAGGTTTCCCGTACATGTTATAGCTGTAGTAATATTCCCTTCAACATGGAGAGTTGGGACCCATGGAATGGGGGCCATGCATTTTTGCTTTAAAGGGTCTGCATTTGCTCACCCAATCTCACCAATCCTCTCAGTCCCAAGTGTCCAGCCTTATGCCACATCCAGCTGTCATTGTAGATAGGGTCATTCCAGGTTTCATCAGAGACCCTGAAGGAATTGTAAAGTATTTCCCTGTTTTTTTGTTTTGTTTTTGAAATTCCTTTTTATAGTGGGTTTGAGCTGATTCTCGCTGCCATGTTTATGCCAGTCTACACACTTAATTCCCTTACGGAGACATAGCAATACATAGGTTTTAGGATTGTATCTAGTCAGATCTATTCCTCTGCAGGAAATATGTGGTTTTGAGTGCCTTTCACTGAGGAAGTTGTAGGTCTTGTCTATTCCACAGTTGGTTATAGAAATTGTACCTGTGCTTATATCAAACTCTGGTTTTATGCATCACCCCACCTCTCCTCCCCCCTTAAGCAGGCATAACAGTGTTTTCTAAATGTGAGACTCTGTTCTCTTTCTTAACTCAGTTCATGTGTAGCCATGTTTACAGGATCTTCATAAGTAGATATCTTATGATAAGTTTCTTTTTTCTGTGTGACTTATTTCACTTAGAATCATCGTACCTGCATCCACTCACTTTACTGCTCCTGGTCTTATGACATTGATTTCATAGCTGAGGGATATTCCATCGTACATAAATACCACAATTTTTTGAACCATATATATATTTCCTGGGATATTTAAGGTGTACCCAAGTTGAGGTTCTTGTAAGCAGTGCAGCCCTAAATTTGTGGGTGGCTGTGTCTTATTGATTTTCAGTTTTCCCACGGTGTATTCCCTAGACTGGAAGTGCCCTTGGCTCTGTTGCTCTGTTGTTTTCTTGTTTTTGGGAACGCAATGCACTCCTCCAGTGAGGCAGTTGGCAATTTACATCCCACCCTTCAGCATAACAAGGCTCCATGTTCTCCAGCGCCTGTCTTGCCTTTCTGGTTTTTACACATTTGTGGATGTCCCTTTTGACCGGTGGGAAGAGATACTTCTTTGTAGTGCAGATTTGCATTGCCCGCTTGCTTGCTTGGCCAAAAAGGGCATATGCGTTTTCTCCTGAATATATTCAGGAGAAAACGCATACGCCCTTTTTGGCCAAGTGTGTCATTGTCGAAGTTGTGCCACTCTTCCTATGCTTTAAAGGCGATTCCAACGTACCTCTTGAAATCTGTTTCCTACTATTCTGCCTCGCTTTCAAGTCCGCCTCGTTGCCTTCCCTCAACAGATTTTTGGACGATAGTTGTCCTTTATTACTCTGCCAGTTTGTGAATTGCTGTGCCCCTGAGCTCAATTATTCAACTCGTTTTTTGTGAGCTGTACGCAAGTCCAAAATTTCAGTTCAGAACCTATACTGGTTCCCGTTGGGTGGCTGAGACTCTGGTTAATTCTTCTTCCTGCGGGGAAATTAGAGTGACATATGCCCGTCCAAATGCCTAACAGGTACTCTCTCATTGGTTCTCCCTCTTCCCTTCCATCCTCTGCCAAATTGGAAAACTGTGCGAACCAGGAGGTTAAACGGGTTGTCTCACAAATTGGGAGATTGATAGTAAAGCAGTTGGAAAGTCATACCGGAGCACCAGGAGAGTGTCTACTCGTTGAGTTTTAGAAACCATTTTTATTCACAGTGTGTCCATTCTCTAGGATTCCAGTACATGTTATCGCTAAAGTAATATTCCCTTCAACATGGAGAGTTGGGAACCATGGAATGGGGGCCACGCATTTTTGCATTAAACGGTCTGCATTTGCTCACCCAATCTCACCAATCCTCTCAGTCCCAAGTGTCCAGCCTTATGTCACATCCAGCTGTCATTGTAGATAGGGTCATTCCAGGTTTCATCAGAGACTCTGAAGGAAATGTAAAGAATTTCCCTGTTTTTTGGTTTTGTTTTTGAAATTCCATTTTATAGTTGGTTTGAGCTGATTCTCGCTGCCATGTTTATGCCAGTCTAGACACACGTGATTCCCTTATGGAGACATATCAATACATAGGTTTTAAGATTCTTACTAGTCAGATCTATTCCTCTGTGGGAAATATGGGGTTTTGAGTCCCTTTCACTGAGGAAGGTGTAGGTCTTGTCTATTCCTAAGTTGGTTTTAGAAACGGTACCCATGCTTATATCAAACTCTGGTTTTATGCATCACCCCACCTCTCCTTCCCCCTTAAGCAGGCATAAGAGTGTTTTCTAAATGTGAGACTCTGTTCTCTTTCTTAACTCAGTTCATGTGTAGCCATGTTTACAGGATCTTCATAAGTGATATCTTATGATAAGTTTCTTTTTTCTGTGTGACTTATTTCACTTAGAATCATTGTACCTGAATCCATTCACTTTGCTGCTCCTGGTCTTAAGACATTGATTTCATGGCTGAGGGATATTCCATCGTACATAAGTACCACAAATTTTTGAACCATTTTTATATTTCCTGGGATATTTAAGGTGTACCCAAGTTGAGGTTCTTGTAAGCAGTGCAGCCGTAAATTTGAGGGTGGCTCTGTCTTATTGATTTTCAGTTTTCCCAAGGTATATTCCCTAGACTGGAAGTGCCCTTGGCTCTGTAGCTTTGTTGTTTACTTGTTTTAGTGAACAAAATGCACTCCTCCAGTGAGGCAGTTGGCAATTTACATCCCGCCCGTCAGCATAAAAAGGCTCCCTGTTCTCCAGGGCCTGTCTTGCCTTTCTGGTTTTTACACATTTTGTGGATGTCCCTTTTGACCGGTGAGAAGTGATACTCCTTTCTAGTGCCGATTTGCATTGCCCGCTTGCTTGCTTGGCCAAAAAGGGCGTATTCGTTTTCTCCTGAATATATTCAGGAGAAAACGAATACGCCCTTTTTGCCCAAGTGCATCATTGTCGAAGCTGTGCCCCTCTTCCTCTGCATTAAAGGCGATTCCAACGTACCTCTTGAAATCTGTTTCCTGCTATTCTGCCTCGCTTTCAAGTCCACCTCGTTGCCTTCCCTCAACAGATTGTTGGACGATAGTTGTCCTTTATTACTCTGCCAGTTTGTGAATTGCTGTGTCCCTGAGCTCCATTTTTCAACTCGTTTTTTGTGAGCTGTATGCAAGTCCAAAATTTTGGTTCAGGACCTTTACTGGTTCCCGGTGGGTGGCTGAGACTTTGGTTAATTCTTCTTCCTGCTGGGAAATTAGAGTGACAAGTGCCCGTCCAAATGCCTAACAGTTAGATCTCATTGGTTCTCCCTCTTCCCTTCCATCCTCTGCCAAATTGGCAACATATGCGAACCAGGAGCTTAAAGGGGCTGTCTCTCCAAGTTGGGAGATTGATAGTAAAGCAGTTGGAAAGTCAAACCGGAGCACCAGGAGAGGGACTATTCGTTGAGTTTTAGAAACGTTTTGTATTCACAGTGTGTCCATTCTCTAGGTTTCCCGTACATGTTATAGCTGTACTAATATTCCCTTCAACCTGGAGAGTTGGGACCCATGGAATGGGGGCCATCCATTATTGCTTTAAAGGGTTTGCATTTGCTCACCCAATCTCACCAATCCTCTCAGTCCCAACTGTCCAGCCTTATGCCACATCCAGCTGTCATTGTAGATAGGGTCATTCCAGGTTTCATCAGAGACCCTGAAGGAATTGGAAAGAATTTCCCTGATTTTTGTTTTTGTTTTTGAAATTCCTTTTTATAGTGGGTTTGAGCTGATTCTCGCTGCCATGTTTATGCCAGTCTAGACACACTTGATTCCCTTACGGAGACATATCAATACATAGGTTTTAAGATTCTTACTAGTCAGATCTATTCCTCTGCAGGAAATATGGGGTTTTGAGTCCCTTTCACTGAGGAAGGTGTAGGTCTTGTCTATTCCACAGTTGGTTTTAGAAACGGTACCCGTGCTTATATCAAATTCTGGTTTTATGCATCACCCCACCTCTCCTTCCCCCTTAAGCAGGCATAAGAGTGTTTTCTAAATGTGAGAATCTGTTCTCTTTCCTAACTCAGTTCATGTGTAGCCATGTTTACAGGATCTTCATAAGTGATATCTTACGATAAGTTTCTTTTTTCTGTGTGACTTATTTCACTAAGAATCATCGTACCTGAATGCACTCACTTTGCTGCTCCTGGCCTTATGACATTGATTTCATGGCTGAGGGATAATCCATCGTACATAAGTACCACAATTTTTTGAACCATTTTTATATTTCCTGGGATATTTAAGGTGTACCCAAGTTGAGGTTCTTGTAAGCAGTGCAGCCCTAAATTTGGGGGTGGCTCTGTCTTATTGAATTCCAGTTTTCCCAAGGTATATTCCCTAGACTGGAAGTGCCCTTGGCTCTGTAGCTCTGTTGTTTACTTCTTTTAGGGAACACAATGCACTCCCCCAGCGAGGCAGTTGGCAATTTACATCCCGCCCATCAGCAAAACAAGGCTCCCTGTTCTCCAAGGCCTGTCTTGCCTTTCTGGTTTTTACACATTTTGTGGATGTCCCTTTTGACCGGTGGGAAGTGATACTTATTTGTATTGCAGATATGCATTGCCCGCTTGCTTGCTTGGCCAAAAAGGGCGTATGCGTTTTCTCCTGAATATATTCAGGAGAAAAAGCATAAGCCCTTTTTGGCCAAGTGCGTCATTGTCGAATTTCTGCCCCTCTTCCTGTGCTTTAAAGGCGATTCCAACATACCTCTTGAAATCTGTTTCCTGCTATTCTGCCTCGCTTTCAAGTTCACCTCGTTGCCTTCCCTCAACAGATTGTTGGACGATTGTTGTCCTTTATTACAATGCCAGTTTGTGAATTGCTGTGCCCCTGAGCTCCATTTTTCAACTCGTTTTTTTGTGAGCTGTACGCAAGTCCAAAATTTTGGTTCAGGACCTTTACTGGTTCCCGGTGGGTGGCTGAGACTTTGGTTAATTCTTCTTCCTGCTGGGAAATTAGAGTGACATATGCCCGTCCAAATGCCAAACAGCTACTCCCTCACTGGTTCTACCTCTTCCCTTCCATCCTCTGCCAAATTGGCAACCTGTGCAAACCAGGAGGTTAAAGGGACTGTCTCTCCAAGTTGGGAGATTGATAGTAAAGCACTTGGAAAGTCAAACCGGTGCACCAGGAGAGGGACTATTAGTTGAGTTTTAGAAACCATTTGTATTCACAGTGTGTCCATTCTCTAGGATTCCCGTACATGTTATAGCTGAAGTAATATTCCCTACAACCTGGAGAGTTGAGACCCATGGAATGGGGTCCATGCATTATTGCTTTAAAGGGTCTGCGTTTGCTCACCCAATCTCACCAACCCTCTCAGTCCCAAGTGTCCAGCGTTATGCCACATCCAGCTGTCATTGTAGATAGGGTCATTCCAGGTTTCATCAGAGACCCTGAAGGAATTGTAAAGAATTTTCCTGTTTTTTGCTTTTGTTTTTGAAATTCCTTTTTATAGTGGTTTTGAGCTGATTCTCGCTGCCATCTTTATCCCAGTCTAGACACACTTGTTTCCCTTACGGAGACATATCAATACATGGGTTTTAATATTCTTACTAGTTAGATCTATTCCTCTGCGGGAAATATGGGGTTTTGAGTCCCTTTCACTGAGGAAGGTGTAGGTCTTGTGTATTCCAAAGTTGATTTTAGAAACGGTATCCGTGCTTATATCAAACTCTGGTTTTATGCATCACCCCACCTCTTCTTCCCCCTTAAGCAGGCATAAGAGTGTTTTCTAAATGTGAGACACTGTTCTCTTTCTTAACTCAGTTCATGTGTAGCCATGTTTACAGGATCTTCCTTAGTGATATCTTATGATAAGTTTCTTTTTCTGTGTGACTTATTTCACTTAGAATCATCGTACCTGAATCCACTCACTTTGCTGCACCTGGTCTTATGACATTGATTTCATGGCTGAGGGATATTCCATCGTACATAACTACCACAATTTTTTGAACCATTTTTATATTTCCTGGGATATTTAAGGTGTACCCAAGTTGAGGTTCTTGTAAGCAGTGCAGCCCAAAATTAGGGGGTGGCTCTGTCTTATTGATTTTCAGTTTTCCCAAGGTATATTCCCTAGACTGGAAGTGCCCTTGGCTCTGTAGCTCTGTTGTTTACTTGTTTTAGGGAACACAATACACTCCTCCAGTGAGGCAGTTGGCAATTTACATCCCGCCCATCAGCATAACAAGTCTCCATGTTCTCCGGGGCCTGTCTTGCCTTTCTGGTTTTTACACATTTTGTGGATGTCCCTTTTGACCTGTGGGAAGTGATACTTCTTTGTAGAGCAGCTTTGCATTGCCCGCTTGCTTGCTTGGCCAAAAAGGGCGTATGCGTTTTCTCCTGAATATATTCAGGGGAAAACGCATACGCCCTTTTTGGCCAAGTGCATCATTGTCGAAGTTGTGCCCCTCTTCCTGTGCTTTAAAGGCGATTCCAACGTACCTCTTGAAATCTGTTTCCTGCTATTCTGCCTCGCTTTCAAGTCCGCCTCTTTGCCTTCTTTCAACAGATTTTTAGACGATAGTTGTCCTTTATTACTCTGCGAGTTTGAGAATTGCTGTGCCTCTGAGCTCCATTTTTCAACTCGTTTTTTTGTGAGCTGTACGCAAGTCCAAAATTTTGGTTCAGGACATTTACTGGTTCCCGGTTGGTGGCTGAGACTTTGGTTAATTCTTCTTCCTGCTGGGAAATTAGAGTGACATTTGCCCGTCCAAATGCCTAACAGCTACTTTCTCACTGGTTCTCCCTCTTCCCTTCCATCCTCTGCCAAATTGGCAACCTGTGATAACCAGGAGGTTAAAGGGGCTGTCTCTCCAAGTTGGGAGATTGATAGTAAAGCAGTTGGAAAGTCAAACCGGAGCACCAGGAGAGGGACTATTCGTTGAGTTTTAGAAACCTTTTGTATTCACAGTGTGTCCATTCTCTAGGTTTCCCATACATGTTATAGCTGTAGTAATATTCACCTCAACCTGGAGAGTTGGGACCCATGGAATGGGGGCCATGCATTTTTCTTTAAAGGGTCTGCATTTGCTCACCCAATCTCTCCAATCCTCTCAGTCCCAACTGTCCAGCCTTATGCCACATCCAGCTGTCATTGTAGATAGGGTCATTCCAGGTTTCATCAGAGACCCTGACGGAACTGTAAAGAATTTCCCGGTTTTTCAGTTTTGTTTTTGAAATTCCTTTTTATAGTGGGTTTGAGCTGATTCTCGCTGCCATGTTTATACGAGTCTAAACACACTTAATTCCCTTATGGAGACATATCAATACATAGGTTTAAGATTCTTACTTGTCAGATCTATTCCTCTGTGGGAAATATGGGGTTTTGAGTCCCTTTCAGTGAGGAAGGTGTCGGTCTTGTCTATTCCAAAGTTGGTTTTAGAAACGGTACCTGTGCTTATAACAAACTCTGGTTTTATGCATCACCCCACCTCTCCTTCCCCCTTAAGCAGGCATAAGAGTGTTTTCTAAATGTGAGACTCTGTTCTCTTTCCTACCTGAGTTCATGTGTAGCCATGTTTACAGGATCTTCATAAGTGATATCTTATGATAAGTTTCTTTTTCTGTGTGACTTATTTCACTTAGAATCATCGTACCTGAATCCACTCACTTTGCTGCACCTGGTCTTATGACATTGATTTCATGGCTAAGGGATATTCCATCGTACGTAAGTACCACAATTTTTTGAATCCTTTTTTTATTTCCTGGGATATTTAAGGTGTACCCAAGTTGAGGTTCTTGTAAGCAGTGCAGCCCTAAATTTGGGGGTGGCTCTGTCTTATTGAATTTCAGTTTTCCCAAGGTATATTCCCTAGACTGGAAGTGTCCTTGGCTCTGTAGCTCTGTTGGATACTTGTTTTAGGGAACACAATGCACTCCTTCAGTGAGGCAGTTGGCAATTTACATCCCTCCCATCAGCATAACAAGGCTCCCTGTTCTCCAGGACCTGTCTTGCCTTTCTGGTTTTTACACATTTTTCGGATGTCCCTTTTGACCAGTGGGAAGTGGTACTTCTTTGTAGTGCAGATTTTCATTGCCCGCTTTCTTGCTTGCCAAAAAGGACGTATCTCAGTGCCAACCACCAGAAAGGAAACGTCAATCGCAAGATTCTGTGACTAAGGATTGCTATTCAACGGATTACACTCCTGGCAAACTACTAACCCTGACCAAATCCACAAGACAACAACATCACAAAAGCAGAGGAGGAAATCCATGCACAGCCATTTTAGGATCTCGTGGGGCTATGATACAGTGACGGTTAAAGGTAGAACGACACCTGTGGGAAAGAAAGACCGTGTGATAAATATTGAGCAGAAAACCCAAGGGGCTCCTTTCTCCTAGGATAGCAGTCGACACTGGGTAGTTAGTTTCCTTTTGGCTCACTGACTTTTAAACCAAGTTCCAATGATGCGTGAGAACATATTAAAGCACTTGTCTCCAGATTATAATTTTTATGACCACATGGTGAAATGTGTACAGGAGTAGTGAGGATAAGAGCAGTTTTACAAGTATTTCACCCAAAGCACAAACTTCTGACATCAAAAAACATAAATCACATAATGTACTAATATTGCTTTTTTATCTCTTTTATATATACTTGTTCAATGCATTTACCTACCAATTCTTGTTTGGGAGAAGAACACAATCATGAGAGTAATATTGCTAGGAAAATGTCAACAATCCCTTTGGTCCCAAAGCTGAAAACAGCTGAGAAAAGCACACATCTAGAAAGGGAAACAAGAAACAGAGGCAAAAGAATCGTCTGAACATCCTGTTTGCTATGTTTTCAGAAAACGTAACATTGGTATTATAAAATAGTCATTTTCATATAAATGATGGTTCTTGCAGCATCATTCACGTCTCCCTTCAAGAATCATGTTTGCAGGGATCAGTTTTTTATGTTTTTTCAAAGAAGTCTAATTTGAAAGCAAAAAACAATGTGATATCAGCCCTCCAAAAGGAAAGAATGAGACCTTCTTCTTTCAACCGGTGCTTTAAGAAAAAGCAGGCTAAGCACTGAGGGCTGGCCTGAATATATTCAGGAGAAAACGCATACGCCCTTTTTGGCCAAGTGCGTCATTGTCGAAGTTGTGCCCCTCTTCCTGTGCTTTAAAGGCGATTCCAACGAACCTCTTGAAATCTGTTTCCTGCTATTCTGCCTCGCTTTCAAGTCCACCTCGTTGCCTTCCCTCAACAGATTTTTGGACGATAGTTGTCCTTTATTACTCTGCCAGTTTGTGAATTGCTGGACCTATACTGTTTCCCGGTGGGTGGCTGAGACTCTGGTTAATTCTTCTTCCTGCTGGGAAATTAGAGTGACATGTGCCCGTCCAAATGCCTAACAGCTACTCTCTCATTGGTTCTCCCTCTTCCCTTCCATCCTCTGCCAAATTGGCAACCTGTGCGAACCAGGAGGTTAAAGGGGTTGTCTCTCCAAGTTGGGAGATTGATAGTAAAGCAGTTGGAAAGTCAAACCGGAGCACCAGGAGAGGGACTACTCGTTGAGTTTTAGAAACCTTTTGTATTCACAGTGTGTCCATTCTCTAGGTTTCCCGTACATGTTATAGCTGTAGTAATATTGCCTTCAACATGGAGAGTTGGGACCCATGGAATGGGGGCCATGCATTTTTGCTTTAAAGGGTCTGCATTTGCTCACCCAATCTCACCAATCCTCTTAGTCCCAGGTGTCCAGCCTTATTCCCCATCCAGCTGTCATTGTAGATAGGGTCATTCCAGGTTTCATCAGAGACTCTGAAGGAAATGTAAAGAATTTCCCTGTTTTTTGGTTTTGTATTTGAAATTCCTTTTTATAGTGGGTTTCAGCTGCTTCTCGCTGCCATGTTTATGCCAGTCTAGACACACTTGATTCCGTTACGGAGACATATCAATACATAGGTTTTAAGATTCTTACTAGTCAGATCTATTCCTTTGCGGGAAATATGGGGTTTTGAGTCCCTTTCACTGAGGAAGGTGTAGGTTTTGTCTACTCCACAGTTGGTTATAGAAATGGTACCTGTGCTTATATCAAACTCTGGTTTTATGCATCACCCCACCTCTCCTTTCCCCTTAAGCAGGCATAAGAGTGTTTTCTAAATGTGAGACTCTGTTCTCTTTCCGAACTCAGTTCATGTGTAGCCATGTTTACAGGATCTTCATAAGTGATATCTTATGATAAGTTTCTTTTTCTGTGTGACTTATTTCACTTAGAATCATCGTACCTGTATCCACTCACTTTGCTGCACCTGGTCTTATGACATTGATTTTATGGCTGAGGGATGTTCCATCGTACATAAATACCACAGTTTTTTGAACCATTTTTATATTTCCTGGGATATTTATGGTGTACCCAAGTTGAGGTTCTTGTAAGCAGTGCAGCCCTAAATTTGGGGGTGGCTCTGTCTTATTGATTTTCAGTTTTCCCAAGGTATATTCCCTAGACTGGAAGTGCCCTTGGCTCTGTAGCTGTGTTGTTTACTTGTCTTAGGGAATGCAATGCACTCCTCCAGTGAGGCACTTGGCAATTTACATCCCGCCCATCAGCATAACAAGGCTCCCTGTTCTCCAGGGCCTGTCTTGCCTTTCTGGTTTTTACACATTTGTGGATGTCCCTTTTGACTGGTGGGAAGTGATACTTCTTTGTAGTGCAGATTTGCATTGCCAGCTTGATGGCTTGGCCAAAAAGGGCGTATGTGTTTTCTCCTGAATATATTCAGGAGAAAACGCATACGCCCTTTTTGGCCACGTGTGTCATTGTCGAAGTTGTGCCCCTCTTCCTGTGCTTTAAAGGCGATTCCAACGTACCACTTGAAATCTGTTTCCTGCTATTCTGCCCCGCTGTCTAGTCTGCCTCGTTGCCTTCCCTCAACAGATTTTTGGATGATAGTTGTCCTTTATTACTCTCCCAGTTTGTGAATTGCTGTGCCCCTGAGCTCCATTTTTCAACTCGTTGTTTGTGAGCTGTACGCAAGTCCAAAATTTTGGTACAGGACCTATACTGGTTCCCGTTGGGTGGCTGAGTCTGTGGTTAATTCTTCTTCCTGCCGGGAAATTAGAGTGACATATGCCCGTCCAAAAGCCTAACAGCTACTCTCTCATTGGTTCTCCCTCTTCCCTTCCATCCTCTGCCAAATTGGCAACCTGTGCGAACCAGGAGGTTAAAGGGGTTGTCTCTCCAAGTTTTGAGATTGATAGTAAAGCAGTTGGAAAGTCAAAGCGGAGCACCAGGAGAGGGACTATTCGTTGAGTTTTAGAAACCTTTTGAATTCACAGTGTGTCCATTCTCTAGGTTTCCCGTACATGTTATAGCTGTAGTAATATTGCCTTCAACATGGAGAGTTGGGACCCATGGAATGGGGGCCATGCATTTTTGCTTTAAAGGGTCTGCATTTGCTCACCCAATCTCACCAATCCTCTCACTCCCAGGTGTCCAGCTTTATGCCACATCCAGGTGTCATTGTAGATAGGGTCATTCCATGTTTCATCAGAGAACCTGAAGGAAATGTAAAGAATTTCCCTGTTTTTTGGTTTTGTTTTTGAAATTCCTTTTTATAGTGGGTTTGAGCTGATTCTCGCTGCCATGTTTATGCCAGTCTGGACACACTTGTTTCCCTTACAGAGACATATCAATACATAGGTTTTAAGATTCTTACTAGTCAGATCTATTCCTCTGCGGGAAATATGGGGTTTTGAGTCCCTTTCACTGAGGAAGGTGTAGGTCTTGTCTATTCCACAGTTGGTTTTAGAAATGGTACCTGTGCTTATATCAAACTCTGGTTTTATGCATCACCCCACCTCTCCTTTCCCCTTAAGCAGGCATAAGAGTGTTTTCTAAATGTGAGACTCTGTTCTGTTTCCTAACTCAGTTCATGTGTAGCCATGTTTACAGGATCTTCATAAGTGATATCTTATGATAAGTTTCTTTTTCTGTGTGACTTATTTCACTTAGAATCATCGTACCTGAATCCACTCACTCTGCTGCTCCTGGTGTTATGACATTGATTTCATGGCTGAGGGATATTCCATCGTACATAAATACCACAGTTTTTTAAACCATTTTTATATTTTCTGGGATATTTAAGGTGTACCCAAGTTGAGGTTCTTGTAAGCAGTGCAGCCCTAAATTTGGGGGTGGCTCTGTCTTATTCATTTTCAGTTTTCCCAAGGTATATTCCCTAGACTGGAAGTGCCCTTGGCTCTGTAGCTCTGTTGTTTACTTGTTTTAGGGAACGCAATGCACTCCTCCAGTGAGGCAGTTGGCAATTTACATCCCGACCATCAGCATAACAAGGCTAGCTGTTCTCCAGGGCCTGTCTTGCCTTTCTGGTTTTTACACATTTTGGATGTCCCTTTTGACCGGTGGGAAGTGATACTTCTTTGTAGTGCAGATTTGCATTGCCCGCTTGCTTGCTTGGCCAAAAAGGGCGTATGCGTTTTCTCCTGAATATCTTCAGGAGAAAACGCATACGCCCTTTTTGGCCAAGTGCGTCATTGTCGAAATTGTGCCCCTCTTCCTGTGCTTTAAAGGCGATTCCAACGTACCTCTTGAAATCTGTTTCCTGCTATTCTGTCTCTCTTTCAAGTCTGCCTCGATGCCTTCCCTCAACAGATTTTTTGGACGATAGTTTTCCTTTATTACTCTGCCAGTTTTTGAATTGCTGTGCCCCTGAGCTCCATTTTTCAACTCGTTTTTTGTGAACTGTACGCAAGTCCAAAATTTTGGTTCAGGACCTATACTGGTTCCCGGTGGGTGGCTGAGACTCTGGTTAATTCTTCTTCCTGCCGGGAAATTAGAGTGACATGTGCCCGTCCAAATGCCTAACAGCTACTCTCTCATTGGTTCTCCCTCTTCCATTTCATCCTCTGCCAAATTGGCAACATGTGCGAACCAGGAGGTTAAAAGGGTTGTCTCTCCAAGTTGGGAGATTGATAGTAAAGCAGTTGGAAAGTCAAACCGGAGCACCAGGAGAGGGACTATTCGTTGAGTTTTAGAAATCTTTTGTATTCACAGTGTGTCCATTCTCTAGGTTTCCCGTACATGTTATAGCTGTAGTAATATTGCCTTCAACATGGAGAGTTGGGACCCATGGAATGGGGGCCATGCATTTTTGCTTTAAAGGGTCTGCATTTGCTCACCCAATCTCAGCAATCCTCTCAGTCCCAGGTGTCCAGCCTTATTCCACATCCAGCTGTCATTGTAGATAGGGTCATTCCAGGTTTCATCAGAGAACCTCAAGGAAATGTAAAGAATGTCCCTGTTTTTTGGTTTTGTATTTGAAATTCCTTTTTATAGTGGGTTTCAGCTGCTTCTCGCTGCCATGTTTATGCCCGTCTAGACACACTTGATTCCGTTACAGAGACATATCAATACATAGGTTTTAAGATTCTTACTAGTCTGATCTATTTCTTTGCGGGAAATATGGGGTTTTGAGTCCCTTTCACTGAGGAAGGTGTAGGTCTTGTCTACTCCACAGTTGGTTATAGAAATGGTACCTGTGCTTATATCAAACTCTGGTTTTATGCATCACCCCACCTCTCCTTTCCCCTTAAGCAGGCATAAGAGTGTTTTCTAAATGTGAGACTCTCTTCTCTTTCCGAACTCAGTTCATGTGTAGCCATGTTTACAGGATCTTCATAAGTGATATCTTATGATAAGTTTCTTTTTCTGTGTGACTTATTTCACTTAGAATCATCGTACCTGAATCCACTCACTTTGCTGCTCCTGGTCTTATGACATTGATTTCATGGCTGAGGGATATTCCATCGTACATAAATACCACAGTTTTTTGAACCATTTTTATATTTCCTGGGATATTTAAGGTGTACCCAAGTTGAGGTTCTTGTAAGCAGTGCAGCCCAAAATTTGGGGGTGTCTCTGTCTTATTGATTTTCAGTTTTCCCAAGGTATATTCCCTAGACTCGAAGTGCCCTTGGCTCTGTAGCTCTGTTGTTTACTTGTCTTAGGGAACGCAATGCACTCCTCCAGTGAGGCACTTGGCAATTTACCTCCCGCCCAACAGCATAACAAGGCTCCCTCTTCTCCAGGGCCTGTCTTGCCTTTCTGGTTTTTACACATTTGTGGATGTCCCTTTTGACCGGTGGGAAGTGATACTTCTTTGTAGTGCAGATTTGCATTGCCCGCTTGCTTGCTTGGCCAAAAAGGGCGTATGCGTTTTCTCCTGAATATATTCAGGAGAAAACGCATACGCCCTTTTTGGCCAAGTGCGTCATTGTCGAAGTTGTGCCCCTCTTCCTGTGCTTTAAAGGCGATTCCAACGTACCACTTGAAATCTGTTTCCTGCTATTCTGCCTCGCTGTCTAGTCCGCCTCGTTGCCTTCCCTCAACAGATTTTTGGATGATAGTTGTCCTTTATTACTCTCCAGTTTGTGAATTGCTGTGCCCCTGAGCTCCATTTTTCAACTCGTTGTTTGTGAGCTGTACACAAGTCCAAAATTTTGGTTCAGGACCTATAGTGGTTTCCGGTGGGTGGCTGAGTCTGTGCTTAATTCTTCTTCCTGCCGGGAAATTAGAGTGACATGTGCCCGTCCAAATGCCTAACAGCTACTCTCTCATTGGTTCTCCCTCTTCCCTTCCATCCTCTGCCAAATTGGCAACCTGTGCGAACCAGGAGGTTAAAGGGGTTGTCTCTCCAAGTTTTGAGATTGATAGTAAAGCAGTTGGAAAGTCAAAGCGGAGCACCAGGAGAGGGACTATTCGTTGAGTTTTAGAAACCTTTTGAATTCACAGTGTGTCCATTCTCTAGGTTTCCCGTACATGTTATAGCTGTAGTAATATTCCCTTCAACATGGAGAGTTGGGACCCATGGAATGGGGGCCATGCATTTTTGCTTTAAAGGGTCTGCATTTGCTCACCCAATCTCACCAATCCTCTCAGTCCCAGGTGTCCAGCTTTATGCCACATCCAACTGTCATTGTAGATAGGGTCATTCCATGTTTCATCAGAGAACCTGAAGGAAATGTAAAGAATTTCCCTGTTTTTTGGTTTTGTTTTTGAAATTCCTTTTTATAGTGGGTTTGAGCTGATTCTCGCTGCCATGTTTATGCCAGTCTGGACACACTTGATTCCCTTACAGAGACATATCAATACATAGGTTTTAAGATTCTTACTAGTCAGTTCTATTCCTCTGCGGGAAATATGGGGTTTTGAGTCCCTTTCACTGAGGAAGGTGTAGGTCTTGTCTATTCCACAGTTGGTTTTAGAAATGGTACCTGTGCTTATATCAAACTCTGGTTTTATGCATCACCCCACCTCTCCTTTCCCCATAAGCAGGCATAAGAGTGTTTTCTAAATGTGAGTCTCTGTTCTCTTTCCGAACTCAGTTCATGTGTAGCCATGTTTACAGTATCTTCATAAGTGATATCTAATGATAAGTTTCTTTTTCTGTGTGACTTATTTCACTTAGAATCATCGTACCTGAATCCACTCACTTTGCTGCTCCTGGTCTTATGACATTGATTTCATGGCTGAGGGATATTCCATCGTACATAAATACCACAGTTTTTTAAACCATTTTTATATTTCCTGGGATATTTAAGGTGTACCCAAGTTGAGGTTCTTGTAAGCAGTGCAGCCCTAAATTTGGGGGTGGCTCTGTCTTATTGATTTTCAGTTTTCCCAAGGTATATTCCCTAGACTGGAAGTGCCCTTGGCTCTGTAGCTCTGTTGTTTACTTGTTTTAGGGAACGCAATGCACTCCTCCACTGAGGCAGTTGGCAATTTACATCCCGACCATCAGCATAACAAGGCTCCCTCTTCTCCAGGGCCTGTCTTGCCTTTCTGGTTTTTACACATTTTGGATGTCCCTTTTGAACCGGTGGGAAGTGATACTTCTTTGTAGTGCAGATTTGCATTGCCCGCTTGCTTACTTGGCCAAAAAGGGCGTATGCGTTTTCTCCTGAATATCTTCAGGAGAAAACGCATACGCCCTTTTTGGCCAAGTGCGTCATTGTCGAATTTGTGCCCCTCTTCCTGTGCTTTAAAGGCGATTCCAACGTACCTCTTGAAATCTGTTTCCTGCTATTCTGTCTCTCTTTCAAGTCTGCCTCGTTGCCTTCCCTCAACAGATTTTTTGGACGATAGTTCTCCTTTATTACTCTGCCAGTTTGTGAATTGCTGTGCCCCTGAGCTCCATTTTTCAACTCGTTTTTTGTGAACTGTACGCAAGTCCAAAATTTTGGTTCAGGACCTATACTGGTTCCCGGTGGGTGGCTGAGACTCTGGTTAATTCTTCTTCCTG
The DNA here is from genome assembly GCF_964165515.1 of Mesoplodon bidens. NCBI lineage: Eukaryota > Metazoa > Chordata > Mammalia > Artiodactyla > Ziphiidae > Mesoplodon > Mesoplodon bidens. Next base: position 3,636,781 of record NW_027671422.1, read on the forward strand.
CCGGGAAATTAGAGTGACATGTGCCCGTCCAAATGCCTAACAGCTACTCTCTCATTGGTTCTCCCTCTTCCCTTCCATCCTCTGCCAAATTGGCAACCTGTGCGAACCAGGAGGTTAAAGGGGTTGTCTCTCCAAGTTGGGAGATTGATAGTAAAGCAGATGGAAAGTCAAACCGGAGCACCAGGAGAGGGACTATTCGTTGAGTTTTAGAAACCTTTTGTATTCACAGTGTGTCCATTCTCTAGGTTTCCCGTACATGTTATAGCTGTAGTAATATTGCCTTGAACATGGAGAGTTGGGACCCATGGAATGGGGGCCATGCATTTTTGCTTTAAAGGGTCTGCATTTGCTCACCCAATCTCAGCAATCCTCTCAGTCCCAGGTGTCCAGCCTTATTCCACTTCCAGCTGTCATTGTAGATAGGGTCATTCCAGGTTTCATCAGAGACCCTCAAGGAAATGTAAAGAATTTCCCTGTTTTTTGGTTTTGTATTTGAAATTCCTTTTTATAGTGGGTTTCAGCTGCTTCTCGCTGCCATGTTTATGCCACTCTAGACACACTTGATTCCGTTACAGAGACATATCAATACATAGGTTTTAAGATTCTTACTAGTCAGATCTATTCCTTTGCGGGAAATATGGGGTTTTGAGTCCCTTTCACTGAGGAAGGTGTAGGTCTTGTCTACTCCACAGTTGGTTATAGAAATGGTACCTGTGCTTATATCAAACTCTGGTTTTATGCATCACCCCACCTCTCCTTTCCCCTTAAGCAGGCATAAGAGTGTTTTCTAAATGTGAGACTCTGTTCTCTTTCCGAACTCAGTTCATGTGTAGCCATGTTTACAGTATCTTCATAAGTGATATCTTATGATAAGTTTCTTTTTCTGTGTGACTTATTTCACTTAGAATCATCGTACCTGAATCCACTCACTTTGCTGCTCCTGGTCTTATGACATTGATTTCATGGCTGAGGGATATTCCATCGTACATAAATACCACAGTTTTTTAAACCATTTTTATATTTCCTGGGATATTTAAGGTGTACCCAAGTTGAGGTTCTTGTAAGCAGTGCAGCCCTAAATTTGGGGGTGGCTCTGTCTTATTGATTTTCAGTTTTCCCAAGGTATATTCCCTAGACTGGAAGTGCCCTTGGCTCTGTAGCTCTGTTGTTTACTTGTTTTAGGGAACGCAATGCACTCCTCCACTGAGGCATTTGGCAATTTACATCCCGACCATCAGCATAACAAGGCTCCCTCTTCTCCAGGGCCTGTCTTGCCTTTCTGGTTTTTACACATTTTGGATGTCCCTTTTGACCGGTGGGAAGTGATACTTCTTTGTAGTGCAGATTTGCATTGCCCGCTTGCTTACTTGGCCAAAAAGGGCGTATGCGTTTTCTCCTGAATATCTTCAGGAGAAAACGCATACGCCCTTTTTGGCCAAGTGCGTCATTGTCGAATTTGTGCCCCTCTTCCTGTGCTTTAAAGGCGATTCCAACGTACCTCTTGAAATCTGTTTCCTGCTATTCTGTCTCTCTTTCAAGTCTGCCTCGCTGCCTTCCCTCAACAGATTTTTTGGACGATAGTTCTCCTTTATTACTCTGCCAGTTTGTGAATTGCTGTGCCCCTGAGCTCCATTTTTCAACTCGTTTTTTGTGAACTGTACGCAAGTCCAAAATTTTGGTTCAGGACCTATACTGGTTCCCGGTGGGTGGCTGAGACTCTGGTTAATTCTTCTTCCTGCCGGGAAATTAGAGTGACATGTGCCCGTCCAAATGCCTAACAGCTACTCTCTCATTGGTTCTCCCTCTTCCCTTCCATCCTCTGCCAAATTGGCAACCTGTGCGAACCAGGAGGTTAAAGGGGTTGTCTCTCCAAGTTGGGAGATTGATAGTAAAGCAGATGGAAAGTCAAACCAGAGCACCAGGAGAGGGACTATTCGTTGAGTTTTAGAAACCTTTTGTATTCACAGTGTGTCCGTTCTCTAGGTTTCCCGTACATGTTATAGCTGTAGTAATATTGCCTTGAACATGGAGATTTGGGACCCATGGAATGGGGGCCATGCATTTTTGCTTTAAAGGGTCTGCATTTGCTCACCCAATCTCAGCAATCCTCTCAGTCCCAGGTGTCCAGCCTTATTCCACTTCCAGCTGTCATTGTAGATAGGGTCATTCCAGGTTTCATCAGAGACCCTCAAGGAAATGTAAAGAATTTCCCTGTTTTTTGGTTTTGTATTTGAAATTCCTTTTTATAGTGGGTTTCAGCTGCTTCTCGCTGCCATGTTTATGCCACTCTAGACACACTTGATTCCGTTACAGAGACATATCAATACATAGGTTTTAAGATTCTTACTAGTCAGATCTATTCCTTTGCGGGAAATATGGGGTTTTGAGTCCCTTTCACTGAGGAAGGTGTAGGTCTTGTCTACTCCACAGTTGGTTATATAAATGGTACCTGTGCTTATATCAAACTCTGGTTTTATGCATCACCCCACCTCTCCTTTCCCCTTAAGCAGGCATAAGAGTGTTTTCTAAATGTGAGACTCTGTTCTCTTTCCGAACTCAGTTCATGTGTAGCCATGTTTACAGGATCTTCATAAGTGATATCTTATGATAAGTTTGTTTTTCTGTGTGACTTATTTCACTTAGAATCATCGTACCTGAATCCACTCACTTTGCTGCTCCTGGTCTTATGACATTGATTTTATGGCTGAGGGATATTCCATCGTACATAAATACCACATTTTTGGAACCATTTTTATATTTCCTGGGATATTTAATGTGTACCCAAGTTGAGGTTCTTGTTAGCAGTGCAGCCCTAAATTTGGGGGTGGCTCTGTCTTATTGATTTTCAGTTTTTCCAAGGTATATTCCCTAGACTGGAAGTGCCCTTGGCTCTGTAGCTCTGTTGTTTACTTGTCTTAGGGAACTCAATGCACTCCTCCAGTGAGGCACTTGGCAATTTACATCCCGCCCATCAGCATAACAAGGCTCCCTCTTCTCCAGGGCCTGTCTTGCCTTTCTGGTTTTTACACATTTGTGGATGTCCCTTTTGACCGGTGGGAAGTGATACTTCTTTGTAGTGCAGATTTGCATTGCCCGCTTGCTTGCTTGGCCAAAAAGGGCGTATGCGTTTTCTCCTGAAAATATTCAGGAGAAAACGCATACACCCTTTTTGGCCTAGTGCGTCATTGTCGAAGTTGTGCCCCTCTTCCTGTGCTTTAAAGGCGATTCCAACGTACCACTTGAAATCTGTTTCCTGCTATTCTGCCTCGCTGTCTAGTCCGCCTCGTTGCCTTCCCTCAACAGATTTTTGGATGATAGTTGTCCTTTATTACTCTCCAGTTTGTGAATTGCTGTGCCCCTGAGCTCCATTTTTCAACTCGTTGTTTGTGAGCTGTACGCAAGTCCAAAATTTTGGTTCAGGACCTATACTGGTTTCCGGTGGGTGGCTGAGTCTGTGGTTAATTCTTCTTCCTGCCGGGAAATTAGAGTGACATGTGCCCGTCCAAATGCCTAACAGCTACTCTCTCATTGGTTCTCCCTCTTCCCTTCCATCCTCTGCCAAATTGGCAACCTGTGAGAACCAGGAGGTTAAAGGGGTTGTCTCTCCAAGTTTTGAGATTGATAGTAAAGCAGTTGGAAAGTCAAAGCGGAGCACCAGGAGAGGGACTATTCGTTGAGTTTTATAAACCTTTTGAATTCACAGTGTGTCCGTTCTCTAGGTTTCCCATACATGTTATAGCTGTAGTAATATTCCCTTCAACATGGAGAGTTGGGACCCATGGAATGGGGGCCATGCATTTTTGCTTTAAAGGGTCTGCATTTGCTCACCCAATCTCACCAATCCTCTCAGTCCCAGGTGTCCAGCTTTATGCCACATCCAGGTGTCATTGTAGATAGGGTCATTCCATGTTTCATCAGAGAACCTGAAGGAAATGTAAAGAATTTCCCTGTTTTTTGGTTTTGTTTTTGAAATTCCTTTTTATAGTGGGTTTGAGCTGATTCTCGCTGCCATGTTTATGCCAGTCTGGACACACTTGATTCCCTTACAGAGACATATCAATACATAGGTTTTAAGATTCTTACTAGTCAGATCTATTCCTCTGCGGGAAATATGGGGTTTTGAGTCCCTTTCACTGAGGAAGGTGTAGGTCTTGTCTATTCCACAGTTGGTTTTAGAAATGGTACCTGTGCTTATATCAAACTCTGGTTTTATGCATCACCCCACCTCTCCTTTCCCCTTAAGCAGGCATAAGAGTGTTTTTTAAATGTGAGACTCTGTTCTGTTTCCTAACTCAGTTCATGTGTAGCCATGTTTACAGGATCTTCATAAGTGATATCTTATGATAAGTTTCTTTTTCTGTGTGACTTATTTCACTTAGAATCATCGTACCTGAATCCACTCACTCTGCTGCTCCTGGTGTTATGACATTGATTTCATGGCTGAGGGATATTCCATCGTACATAAATACCACAGTTTTTTAAACCATTTTTATATTTTCTGGGATATTTAAGGTGTACCCAAGTTGAGGTTCTTGTAAGCAGTGCAGCCCTAAATTTGGGGGTGGCTCTGTCTTATTGATTTTCAGTTTTCCCAAGGTATATTCCCTAGACTGGAAGTGCCCTTGGCTCTGTAGCTCTGTTGTTTACTTGTTTTAGGGAACGCAATGCACTCCTCCAGTGAGGCAGTTGGCAATTTACATCCCGACCATCAGCATAACAAGGCTAGCTGTTCTCCAGGGCCTGTCTTGCCTTTCTGGTTTTTACACATTTTGGATGTCCCTTTTGACCGGTGGGAAGTGATACTTCTTTGTAGTGCAGATTTGCATTGCCCGCTTGCTTGCTTGGCCAAAAAGGGCGTAGGCGTTTTCTCCTGAATATCTTCAGGAGAAAACGCATACGCCCTTTTTGGCCAAGTGCGTCATTGTCGAAATTGTGCCCCTCTTCCTGTGCTTTAAAGGCAATTCCAACGTACCTCTTGAAATCTGTTTCCTGCTATTCTGTCTCTCTTTCAAGTCTGCCTCGCTTCCTTCCCTCAACAGATTTTTTGGACGATAGTTTTCCTTTATTACTCTGCCAGTTTTTGAATTGCTGTGCCCCTGAGCTCCATTTTTCAACTCGTTTTTTGTGAACTGTACGCAAGTCCAAAATTTTGGTTCAGGACCTATACTGGTTCCCGGTGGGTGGCTGAGACTCTGGTTAATTCTGCTTCCTGCCGGGAAATTAGAGTGACATGTGCCCGTCCAAATGCCTAACAGCTACTCTCTCATTGGTTCTCCCTCTTCCATTTCATCCTCTGCCAAATTGGCAACATGTGCGAACCAGGAGGTTAAAGGGGTTGTCTCTCCAAGTTTTGAGATTGATAGTAAAGCAGTTGGAAAGTCAAAGCAGAGCACCAGGAGAGGGACAACTCGTTGAGTTTTAGAAACCATTTGTATTCACAGTGTGTCCATTCTCTCGGTTTCCCGTACATGTTATAGCTGTAGTAATATTCCCTTCAACCTGGAGATTTGGGACCCATGGAATGGGGGCCATGCATTATTGCTTTAATGGGTCTGCGTTTGCTCACCCAATCTCACCAATCCTCTCAGTCCCAAGTGTCCAGCCTTATGCCACATCCAGCTGTCATTGTAGATAGGGTCATTCCAGGTTTCATCAGAGACCCTGAAGGAATTGTAAAGAATTTCCCTGTTTTTTGGTTTTGTTTTTGAAATTCCATTTAATAGTGGGTTTGAGCTGATTCTCGCTGCCATGTTTATGCCTGTCTAGAAATACTTTATTCCCTTACGGAGACATATCAATACATAGGTTTTAAGATTCTTACTAGTCAGATCTATTCCTCTGCAGGAAACATGATGTTTTGAGTCCCTTTCACTGAGGAAGGTGTAGGTCTTGTCTATTCCAAAGTTGGTTTTAGAAACGGTACCGTGCTTATATCAAACTCTGGTTTTATGCATCACACCACCTCTCCTTCCCCCTTACGCAGGCATAACAGTGTTTTCTAAATGTGAGACTCTGTTCTCTTTCTTAACTCAGTTCATGTGTAGCCATGTTTACAGGATCTTCATAAGTGATATCTTATGATAAGTTTCTTTTTTCTGTGTGACTTTTTTCACTTAGAATCATCGTACCTGAATCCACTCACTTTGCTGCTCCTGGACTTATGACATTGATTTCATGGCAGAGGGATATTCCATCGTACATAAGTACCACAATTTTTTAAACCATTTTTATATTTCCTGGGATATTTTAGGTGTACCCAAGTTGAGGTTCTTGTAAGCAGTGCAGCCCTATATTTGGGGGTGGCCCTGTCTTATTGATTTCCAGTTTTCCCAAGGTATATTCCCTAGACTGGAAGTGCCCTTGGCTCTGTAGCTCTGTTGTTTACTTGTTTTAGGGAACACAATGCACTCCTCCTGTGAGGCAGTTGGCAATTTACATCCCGCCCATCAGCATAACAAGGCTCCCTGTTCTCCAGGGCCTGTCTTGCCTTTCTGGTTTTTACACATTTTGTGGATGTCCCTTTTGACCGGTGGGAAGTGATACTTCTTTCTAGTGCCGATTTGCATTGCCCGCTTGCTTGCTTGACCAAAAAGGGCGTATGCGTTTTCTCCTGAATATATTCAGGAGAAAACCCATACGCCCTTTTTGGCCAAGTGCGTCATTGTCGAAGTTGTGCCGCTCTTCCTGTGCTTTAAAGGCGATTCCAACGTACCTCTTGAAATCTCTTTCCTGCTATTCTGCCTCGCTTTCAAGTCTGCCTCGTTGCCTTCGCTCAACAGATTTTTGGACGATAGTTGTCCTTTATTACTCTGCCAGTTTGTGAATTGCTGTACCTCTGAGCTCCATTTTTCAACTTGTTTTTTGTGAGCTGAACGCAAGTCCAATATTTTGGTTCAGGACCTATACTGGTTCCTGGTGGGTGGCTGAGACGTTGGTTAATTCTTCTTCCTGCCAGGAAATTAGAGTGACATGTGCCCGTCCAAATGCCTAACAGCTAGCTCTCATTGGTTCTCCATCTTCCCTTGCATCCTCTGCCAAATTGGCAACCTGTGCGAACCAGGAGCTTAAAGGGGCTGTCTCTCCAAGTTGGGAGATTGATAGTAAAGCAGTTGGAAAGTCAAACCGGAGCACCAGGAGATGGACTATTCGTTGAGTTTTAGCAACCTTTTGTATTCACAGTGTGTCCATTCTCTAGGTTTCCCGTACATGTTATAGCTGTAGTAATATTCCCTTCAACCAGGAGATTTGGGACCCATGGAATGGGGGCCATGCATTATTGCTTTAAAGGGTCTGCGTTTGCTCACACAATCTCACCCATCCTCTCAGTCCCAAGTGTCCAGCCTTATGCCACATCCAGCTGTCATTGTAGATAGGGTCATTCCAGGTTTCATCAGAAACCCTGAAGGAATTGTAAAGAATTTCCCTGTTTTTAGGTTTTGTTTTTGAAATTCCTTTTTATAGTGGGTTTGAGCTGATTCTCGCTGCCATGTTTATGCCAGTCTAGACACACTTGATTCCCTTACGGAGACATATCAATACATAGGTTTTAAGATTCTTACTAGTCAGATCTGTTCCTCTTTGGGAAATATGGGGTTTTGAGTCCCTTTCACTGAGGAAGGTGTAGGTCTTGTCTATTCCAAAGTTGGTTTTAGAAACGGTACCCGGGCTTATATCAAACTCTGGTTTTATGCATCACCCCACCTCTCCTTCCCCCTTAAGCAGGCATAAGAGTGTTTTCTAAATGTGAGACTCTGTTCTCTTTCTTAACTCAGTTCATGTGTAGCCATGTTTACAGGATCTTCATAAGTGATATCTTATGATAAGTTTCTTTTTTCTGTGTGACTTATTTCACTTAGAATCATCGTACCTGAATCCACTCACTTTGGTGCTCCTGGTCTTATGACATTGATTTCATGGATGAGGGATATTCCATCGTACATAAGTACCACAATTTTTTGAACCATTTTTATATTTCCTGGGATATTTAAGGTGTACCCAAGTTGAGGTTCTTGTAAGCAGTGCAGCCCTAAATTTAGGGTGGCTCTGTCTTATTGATTTCCATTTTTCCCAAGGTATATTCCCTAAACTGGAAGTGCCCTTGGCTCTGTAGCTCTGTTGTTTACTTCTTTTAGGGAACACAATGCACTCCTCCTGTGAGGCAGTTGGCAATTTACATCCCGCCCATCAGCATAACAAGGCTCCCTGTTCTCCAGGGCCTGTCTTGCCTTTCTGGTTTTTACACATTTTGTGGATGTCCCTTTTGACCGGTGGGAAGTGATACTTCTTTCTACTGCCGGTTTGCATTGCCCGCTTGCTTGCTTGGCCAAAAAGGGCGTATGCGTTTTCTCCTGAATATATTCAGGAGAAAACGCATATGCCCTTTTTGGCCAAGTGCGTCATTTTCGAAGTTGTGCCCCTCTTCCTGTGCTTTAAAGGCGATTCCAACGAACCTCTTGAAATCTGTTTCCTGCTATTCTGCCTCGCTTTCAAGTCCACCTCGTTGCCTTCCCTCAACAGATTTTTGGACGATAGTTGTCCTTTATTAGTCTGCCAGTTTGTGAATTGCTGTACCCCTGAGCTCCATTTTTCAACTCGATTTTTGTGAGCTGTACGCAAGTCCAAAATTTTGGTTCAGGACCTATACTGGTTCCCGGTGGGTGGCTGAGACTCTGGTTAATTCTTCTTCCTGCTGGGAAATTAGAGTGACATGTGCCCGTCCAAATGCTTAACAGCTACTCTCTCATTGGTTCTCCCTCTTCCCTTCCATCCTCTGCCAATTTGGCAACCTGTGCGAACCAGGAGGTTAAAGGGGTTGTCTCTCCAAGTTGGGAGATTGATAGTAAAGCAGTTGGAAAGTCAAACCGGAGCACCAGGAGAGGGACTACTCGTTGAGTTTTAGAAACCTTTTGTATTCACATTGTGTCCATTCTCTAGGTTTCCCGTACATGTTATAGCTGTAGTAATATTGCCTTCAACATGGAGAGTTGGGACGCATGGAATGGGGGCCATGCATTTTTGCTTTAAAGGGTCTGCATTTGCTCACCTAATCTCAGCAATCCTCTCAGTCCCAGGTGTCCAGCCTTATTCCACATCCAGCTGTCATTGTAGATAGGGTCATTCCAGGTTTCATCAGAGATCCTGAAGGAAATGTAAAGAATATCCCTGTTTTTTGGTTTTGTATTTGAAATTCCTTTTTATAGTGGGTTTCAGCTGCTTCTCGCTGCCATATTTATGCCAGTCCAGACACACTTGATTCCGTTACAGAGACATATCAATACATAGGTTTTAAGATTCTTACTAGTCAGATCTATTCCTCTGCGGGAAATATGGGGTTTTGAGTCCCTTTCACTGAGGAAGGTGTAGGTCTTGTCTATTCCACAGTTGGTTTTAGAAATGGTACCTGTGCTTATATCAAACTCTGGTTTTATGCATCACCCCTCCTCTCCTTTCCCCTTAAGCAGGCATAAGAGTGTTTTCTAAATGTGAGACTCTGTTCTGTTTCCTAACTCAGTTCATGTGTAGCCATGTTTACAGGATCTTCATAAGTGATACCTTATGATAAGTTTCTTTTTCTGTGTGACTTATTTCACTTAGAATCATCGTACCTGAATCCACTCACTTTGCTGCTCATGGTCTTATGACATTGATTTCATGGCTGAGGGATATTCCATCGTACATAAACACCACAGTTTTTTAAACCATTTTTATATTTCCTGGGATATTTAAGGTGTACCCAAGTTGAGGTTCTTGTAAGCAGTGCAGCCCTAAATTTGGGGGTGGCTCTGTCTTATTGATTTTCAGTTTTCCCAAGGTATATTCCCTAGACTGGAAGTGCCCTTGGCTCTGTAGCTCTGTTGTTTACTTGTTTTAGGGAACGCAATGCACTCCTCCAGTGAGGCAGTTGGCAATTTACATCCCGACCATCAGCATAACAAGGCTCCCTCTTCTCCAGGTCCTGTCTTGCCTTTCTGGTTTTTACACATTTTGGATGCCCCTTTTGTCCGGTGGGAAGTGATACTTCTTTGTTGTGCAGATTTGCATTGCCCGCTTGCTTGCTTGGCCAAAAAGGGCGTATGTGTTTTCTCCTGAATATCTTCAGGAGAAAACGCATACGCCCTTTTTGGCCAAGTGCGTCATTGTCGAAGTTGTGCCCCTCTTCCTGTGCTTTAAAGGCGATTGCAACGTACCTCTTGAAATCTGTTTCGTGCTATTCTGTCTCTCTTTCAAGTCTGCCTCGCTGCCTTCCCTCAACAGATTTTTTGGACGATATTTGTCCTTTATTACTCTGCCAGTTTGTGAATTGCTGTGCCACAGAGCTCCATTTTTCAACTCGTTTTTTCTGAACTGTACGCAAGTCCAAAATTTTGGTTCAGGACCTATACTGGTTCCCGGTGGGTGGCTGAGACTCTGGTTAATTCTTCTTCCTGACGGGAAATTAGAGTGACATGTGCCCGTCCAAATGCCTAACAGCTACTCTCTCATTGGTTCTCCCTCTTCCCTTCCATCCTCTGCCAAATTGGCCACCTGTGCGAACCAGGAGGTTAAAGGGGTTGTCTCTACAAGTTGGGAGATTGATAGTAAAGCAGTTGGAAAGTCAAACCGGAGCACCAGGAGAGGGACTACTCGTTGAGTTTTAGAAACCTTTTGTATTCACAGTGTGTCCATTCTCTAGGTTTCCCGTACATGTTATAGCTGTTGTAATATTCCCTTCAACATGGAGAGTTGGGACCCATGGAATGGGGGCCATGCATTTTTGCTTTAAAGGGTCTGCATTTGCTCACCCAATCTCACCAATCCTCTCAGTCCCAGGTGTCCAGCCTTATGCCACATCCAGCTGTCATTGTAGATAGGGTCATTCCAGGTTTCATCAGAGACCCTGAAGGAAATATAAAGAATTTCCCTGTTTTTTGGTTTTGTTTTTGAAATTCCTTTTTATAGTGGGTTTGAGCTGATTCTCGCTGCCATGTTTATGCCAGTCTGGACACACTTGATTCCCTTACAGAGACATATCAATACATAGGTTTTAAGATTCTTACTAGTCAGATCTATTCCTCTGCGGGAAATATGGGGTTTTGAGTCCCTTTCACTGAGGAAGGTGTAGGTCTTGTCTATTCCACAGTTGGTTTTAGAAATGGTACCTGTGCTTATATCAAACTCTGGTTTTATGCATCACCCCACCTCTCCTTTCCCCTTAAGCAGGCATAAGAGTGTTTTCTAAATATGAGACTCTGTTCTCTTTCCTAACTCAGTTCATGTGTAGCCATGTTTACAGGATCTTCATAAGTGATATCTTATGATAAGTTTCTTTTTCTGTGTGACTTATTTCACTTAGAATCATCGTACCTGAATCCACTCACTTTGCTGCTCCTGGTCTTATGACATTGATTTCATGGCTGAGGGATATTCCATCGTACATAAATACCACAGTTTTTTGAACCATTTTTATATTTCCTGGGATATTTAAGGTGTACCCAAGTTGAGGTTCTTGTAAGCAGTGCAGCCCTAAATTTGGGGGTGTCTCTGTCTTATTGATGTTCAGTTTTCCCAAGGTATATTCCCTAGACTGGAAGTGCCCTTGGCTCTGTAGCTCTGTTGTTTACTTGTTTTAGGGAACGCAATGGACTCCTCCAGTGAGGCAGTTGGCAATTTACATCCCGCCCATCTGCATAACAAGGCTCCCTCTTCTCCAGGGCCTGTCTTGCCTTTCTGGTTTTTACACATTTTGGATGTCCCTTTTGACCGGTGTGAAGTGATACTTCTTTGTAGTGCAGATTTGCATTGCCCGCTTGCTTGCTTGGCCAAAAAGGGCGTATGCGTTTTCTCCTGAATATCTTCAGGAGAAAACGCATACGCCCTTTTTGGCCATGTGCGTCATTTTCGAACTTGTGCCCCTCTTCCTGTGCTTTAAAGGCGATTCCAACGTACCTCTTGAAATCTGTTTCCTGCTATTCTGCCTCGCTTTCAAGTCCTCCTCGTTGCCTTCCCTCAACAGATTTTTCGATGATAGTTGTCCATTATTACTCTGCCAGTTTGTGAATTGCTGTGCCCCTGAGCTCCATTTTTCAACTCGTTTTTTGTGAGCTGTACGCACGTCCAAAATTTTGGTTCAGGAACTGTACTGGTTCCCGTTGGGTGGCTGAGACTCTGGTTAATTCTTCTTTCTGCCGGGAAATTAGAGTGACATGTGCCCGTCCAAATGCCTAACAGCTACTCTCTCATTGGTTCTCCCACTTCCCTTCCTTCCTCTGCAAATTGGCAACCTGTGCGAACCAGGAAGTTAAAGGGGTTGTCTCTCCAAGTTGGGAGATTGATAGTAAAGCAGTTGGAAAGTCAAACCGGAGCACCAGGAGAGGGACTACTCATTGAGTTTTAGAAACCATTTGTATTCACAGTGTGTCCATTCTCTAGGTTTCCCGTACATGTTATAGCTGTAGTAATATTCCCTTCAACATGGAGAGTTGGGACCCAGGGGATGGGGGCCATGCATTTTTGCTTTAAAGGGTCTGCATTTGCTCACCCAATCTCACCAATCCTCTCAGTCCCACGTGTCCAGCCTTATGCCACATCCAGCTGTCATTGTAGATAGGGTCAATCCAGGTTTCATCAGAGACCCTGAAGGAAATGTAAAGAATTTCCCTGTTTTTTGGTTTTGTTTTTGAAATTCCCTTTTATAGTGGGTTAGAGCTGATTCTCGCTGCCATGTTTATGCCAGTCTAGACACACTTGATTCCCTTACAGAGACATATCAATACATAGGTTTTAAGATTCTTACTACTCAGATCTATTCCTCTGCGGGAAATATGGGGTTTTGAGTCCCTTTCACTGAGGAAGGTGTAGGTCTTGTCTATTCCACAGTTGGTTTTAGAAATGGTACCTGTGCTTATATCAAACTCTGGTTTTATGCATCACCCCACCTCTCCTTTCCCCTTAAGCAGGCATAAGAGTGTTTTCTAAATGTGAGACTCTGTTCTCTTTCCTAACTCAGTTCATGTGTAGCCATGTTTACAGGATCTTCATAAGTGATATCTTATGATAAGATTCTTTTTCTGTGTGACTTATTTCACTTAGAATCATCGTACCTGAATCCACTCACTTTGCTGCTCCTGGTTTTATGACATTGATTTCATGGCTGAGGGATATTCCATCGTACATAAATACCACAGTTTTTTGAAGCATTTTTATATTTCCTGGGATATTTAATGTGTACCCAAGTTGAGGTTCTTGTAAGCAGTGCAGCCCTTAATTTGGGGGTGGCTCTGTCTTATTGATTTTCAGTTTTCCCAAGGTATATTCCCTAGACGCGAAGTGCCCTTGGCTCTGTTGCTCTGTTGTTTACTTGTTTTAGGGAACACAATGCACTCCTCCAGTGAGGCAGTTGGCAATTTACATCCCGCCCATCAGCATAACAAGGCTCCCTCTTCTCCAGGGCCTGTCTTGCCTTTCTGGTTTTTACACATTTTGTGGATGTCCCTTTTGACCGTTGGGAAGTGATACTTCTTTGTAGTGCAGATTTGCATTGCCCCCTTGCTTGCTTGGCCAAAAAGGGCGTATGCGTTTTCTCCTGAATATATTCAGGAGAAAACACATACGCCCTTTTTGGCCAAGTGCGTCATTGTCGAAGTTGTGCCCCTCTTCCTGTGCTTTAAAGGCGATTCCAACGTACCTCTTGAAATCTGTTTCCTGCTATTCTGCCTCGCTTTCAAGTCCGCCTCATTGCCTTCCCTCAACAGATTTTTGGACGATAGTTGTCCTTTATTACTCAGACAGTTTGTGAATTGCTGTGCCCCTGAGCTCCATTTTTCAACTCGTTTTTAGTGAGCTGAACGCAAGTCCATAATGTAGGTGCAGGACCTATACAGGTTCCTGGTGGTTGGCTGTGACTTTGGTTAATTCTTCTTTCTGCCGGGAAATTAGAGTGACATGTGCCCGTCCACATGCCTAACAGCTAGTCTCTCATTGGTTCTCCCTCTTCCCTTCCATCCTCTGCCAATTTGCAACCTGTGCGAACCAGGAGCTTATAGGGGCTGTCTCTCGAAGTTGGGAGGTTGATAGTAAAGCAGTTGGAATGTCAAACCAGAGCACCAGGAGAGGGACTATACGTTGAGTTTTAGAAACATTTTGTATTCACAGTGTGTCCATTGTCTAGGTTTCCTGTACATGTTATAGCTGTAGTAATATTGTCTTCAACATGGAGAGTTGGGACCCATGGAATGGGGGCCATGCATTATTGCTTTAAAGGGTCTGCATTTGCTCACCCAATCTCACCAATCCTCTCAGTCCCAAGTGTCCAGCCTTATGCCACATCCAGCTGTCATTGTAGATAGGGTCATTCCATGTTTCATCAGAGACCCTGAAGGAATTGTAAAGAAATTCCTGGTTTTTTGGTTTTGTTTTTGAAATTCCATTTTATAGTTGGTTTGAGCTGATTCTCGCTGCCATGTTTATGACAGTCTAGACACCCTTGATTCCCTTACGGAGACATATCAATACATAGGTTTTAAGATTCTTACTAGTCAGACCTATTCATCTGCGGGAAATATGGGGTTTTGAGTCCCTTTCACTGAGGAAGGTGTAGGTCTTTTCTATTCCACAGGTGGTTTTAGAAACGGTACCGGTGCTTATATCAAACTCTGGTTTTATGCATCACCCCACCTCTCCTTCCCCATTAAGCAGGCATAAGAGTGTTTTCTAAATGTGAGACTCTGTTCTCTTTCCTAACTCAGTTCATGTGTAGCCATGTGTACAGGATCTTCCTAAGTGATATCTTATGATCAGATTCTTTTTCTGATTGACTTATTTCACTTAGAATCATCGTACCTGAATCCACTCACTTTGCTGCTCCTGGTCTTATGACATTGATTTCATGGCTGAAGGATATTTCATCGTACATAAGTACCACAATTTTTTAAACCATTTTTATATTTCCTGGGATATTTAAGGTTTACCAAAGTGGAGGTTTTTGTAAGCAATGCAGCCCTAAATTTGGGGGTGGCTCTGTCTTATTGATTTTCAGTTTTCCCAAGGTATGTTCCCTAGACGCGAAGTGCCCTTGGCTCTGTAGCTCTGTTGTTTACTTGTTTTAGGGAACACAATGCACTCCTCCAGTGAGGCAGTTGGCAATTTACATCCCGCCCATCAGCATAACAAGGCTCCCTGTTCTCCAGGGCCTGTCTTGCCTTTCTGGTTTTTACACATTTTGTGGATGACCCTTTTGACCGGTGGGAAGGGATACTTCTTTGTAGTGCAGATTTGCATTGCCCGCTTGCTTGCTTGGCCAAAAAGGGCGTATGCGTTTTCTCCTGAATATATTCAGGAGAAAATGCATACGCCCTTTTTGGCAAAGTGCGTCATTGTCGCAGTTGTGCCGCTCTTCCTGTGCTTTAAAGGCGATTCCAACGTACCACGTGAAATCTGTTTCCTGCTATTCTGTCTCGCTTTGAAGTCCGCCTCGCTGCCTTCCCTCAACAGATTTTTGGAAGATAGTTGTCCTTTATTACTCTGCCAGTTTGTGAATTGCTGTGCCCCTGAGCTCCATTTTTCAACTCGTTTTTTGTGAGCTGAACGCAAGTCCAAAATTTTGGTTCAGGACCTATACTGGTTCCCGGTGGGTGGCTGAGACTTTGGTTGATTATTCTTCCTGCCGGGAAATTAGAGTGAAATGTGCCTGTCCAAATGCCTAACAGCTACTCTCTCATTGGTTCTCCCTCTTCCCTTCCATGTTCTGCCAAATTGGCAACCTGTGTGAACCAGGAGCTTAAAGGGGCTGTCTCTCCAATTTGGAAGATTGATAGTAAAGCAGTTGGAAAGTCAAACCGGAGCACCAGGGGAGGGACTATTCGTTGAGTTTTAGAAACCTTTGTATTCGCAGTGTGTCCATTCTCTAGGTTTCCCGTACATGTTATAGCTGTAGTAATATTCCCTTCAACCTGGAGAGTTGGGAACCGTGGAATGGTGGTCATGCATTTTTGCTTTAAAGGGTCTGCATTTGCTCACCCAATATCACCAATCCTCTCAGTCCAAAGTGTCCAGCCTTATGCCACATCCAGCTGTCATTGTAGATAGGGTCATTCCAGGTTTCATCAGAGACCCTGAAGGAATTGTAAAGAATTTCCCTGTTTTTTGTTTTGTTTTTGAAATTCCTTTTTATAGTGGGTTTGAGCTGATTCTCGCTGCCATGTTTATGCCAGTCTAGACACACTTGATTCCCTTACACAGACATATTAATACATAGGTTTTAATATTTTTACTAGTCAGATCTATTCCTCTGCGGGAACTATGGGGTTTTGAGTCCCTTTCACTGTGGAAGGTGTAGGTCTTGTCTATTCCAAAATTGATTTTAGAAACGTTACCCGTGCTTATATCAAACTCTGGTTTTATGCATCACCCCACCTCTCCTTCCCCCTTAAGCAGGCATAACAGTGTTTTCTAAATGTGAGACTCTGTTCTCTTTCTTAAATCAGTTCATGTGTAGCCATGTTTACAGGATCTTCATAAGTGATATCTTATGATAAGTTTCTTTTTTCTGTGTGACTTATTTCATTTAGAATCATCGTACCTGAATCCACTCACTTTGCTGCTCCTGGTCTTATGACATTGATTTCATGGCGGAGGGATAATCCATCGTACATAAGTACCACAATTTTTTGAACCATTTTTGTATTTCCTGGGATATTTAAGGTGTACCCAAGTTGAGGTTCTTGTAAGCAGTGCAGCCCTAAATTAGGGGGTGGCTCTGTCGTATTGATTTTCAGTTTTCCCAAGGTATATTCCCTAGAATGGAAGTGCATTTGGCTCTGTAGCTCTGTTGTTTACTTGTTTTAGGGTACGCAATGCACTCCTCCAGTGAGGCAGTTAGCAATTTACATCCCGCCCATCAGCATAACAAGGCTCCCTGTTCTCCAGGGCCTGTCTTGCCTTTCTGGTTTTTACACATTTTGTGGCTGACCCTTTTGACCGGTTGGAAGTGATACTTGTTTGTAGTGCAGATTTGCATTGCCCTCTTGCTTGCTTGGCCAAAAAGGGCGTATGTTTTTTCTCCTGAATATATTCAGGAGAAATCGTATACGCCCTTTTTGCCAAGTGCTTCATTTTCGAAGTTGTGCCCCTCTTCCTATGCTTTAAAGGCGATTCCAACGTACCTCTTGAAATCTGTTTCCTGCTATTCTGCCTCGCTTTCAAGTCCGCCTCGTTGCATTCCCTCAACAGATTTTAGGATGATAGTTGTCCTTTATTAATCTGCCAGTGTGTGAATTGCTGTGCCCCTCAGCTCAAGTTTTCAACTCGTTTTTTGTGAGCTGTACGCAAGTCCAAAATTTTGGTTCAGGACCTATACTGGTTCCCGGTGTGTGGCTGAGCCTTTGGTTAATTCTTTTTTCTGCCGGGAAATTAGAGTGACATGGGCCCTTCCAAATGCCTAACAGCTACTCTCTCATTGGTTCTCCCTCTTCCCTTCCATCCTCTGCCAAATTGGCAACCTGTGTGAACAAGGAGGTTAAAGGTGTTGTCTCTCAAAGTTGCGAGATTGATAGTAAAGCAATTGGAAAGTCAAACCGGAGCACCTGGAGAGGGACTACTCGTTGAGTTTTAGAAACCTTTTGTGTTAGCTGTGTGTCCATTCTGTAGGTTTCCCGTACATGTTGTAGCTGTAGTAATATTCCCTTCAACATGGAGATTTGGGACCCATGGAATGGGGGCCATGCATTTTTGCTTTAAAAGGCCTGCATTTCCTCACCCAATCTCACCAATCCTACCAGTCCCAAGTGTCCAGCCTTATGCCACATCCAGCTGTCATTGTAGATAGGGTCATTCCAGGTTTCATCAGAGACCCTGAAGGAATTGTAAAGAATTTCCCTGTTTTTTGGTTTTGTTTTTGAAATTCCTTTTTATAGTGGGTTTGAGCTGATTCTCGCTGCCATGTTTATGCCGGTCTACACACTTGATTCCCTTACAGGGACATATCAATACATAAGTTTTAGGATTGTTACTAGTCAGATCTATTCCTCTGTGGGAAATATGGCGTTTTGAGTCCCTTTCACTAAGGAAGGTGTAGGTCTTGTCTATTCCAGAGTTGGTTTTACAAATGGTACCTGTGCTTATATCAAACTCTGGTTTTATGCATCTCCCCACCTCTCCTCCCCCCTTAAGCAGGCAAAACAGTGTTTTCTAAATGTGAGACTCTGTTCTCTTTCTTAACTCATTTCATGTGTAGCCATGTTTACAGGATCTTCATAAGTGATATCTTATGATAAGTTTCTTTTTCTGTGTGACTTCACTTAGAATCATCGTACCTGAATCCACTCACTTTGCTGCTCCTGGTCTTATGACATTGATTTCATGGCTGAGGGATATTCCATTGTACATAAGTACCACAATTTTTTGAACCATTTTTATATTTCCTGGGATATGTAAGGTGTACCCAAGTGGAGGTTCTTGTAAGCAGTGCAGCCCTAAGTTTGGGTGGTTCTGTCTTATTGATTTTCAGTTTTCCCAAGGTTTATTCCCTAAACTGGAAGTGCCCTTGGCTCTGTAGCTCTGTTGTTTACTTGTTTTAGGGAACACAATGCACTCCTCCTGTGAGGCAGTTGGCAATTTACATCCCGCCCATCAGCATAACAAGGCTCCCTGTTCTCCAGGGCCTGTCTTGCCTTTCTGGTTCTTACACATTTTGTGGATGTCCCTTTTTTCCGGTGGGAAGTGATACTATTTGTAGTGCATATTTGCATTGCCCGCATGATTGCTTGGCCAAAAAGGGCATATGCGTTTTCTCCTGAATATATTCAGGAGAAAACACATATGCTCTTTTTGGCCAAGTGCGTCATTGTCGAATTTGTGACCCTCTTCCTGTGCTTTAAAGGTGATTCCAACGTACCTCTTGAAATCTGTTTCCTGCTATTCTGCCTCGCTTTCAAGTCCGCCTCATTGCCTTCACTCAACAGATTTTTGGACGATAGATGTCCTTTATTACTCTGCCAGTGTGTGAATCGCTGTGCCCCTGAGCTCCATTTTTCAACACGTTTTTTGTGAGCTGAACGCAAGTCCAAAATTTTGGTTCAGGACCTATACTGGTTCCCGGTGGGTGGCTGAGAGTTTGGTTAATTCTTCTTCCTGCCGGGAAATTAGAGTGACATGTGCCCGTCCAAATGCCTAACAGCTAGTCTCTCATTGGTTCTCCCTCTTCCCTTCCATCCTCTGCCAAATTGGCAACCTGTGCGAACCAGGAGCTTAAAGGGGCTGTCTCTCCAAGTTGGGAGATTGATAGTAAAGCAGTTGGAAACTCAAACCGGAGCACCAGGAGAGGGACTATTCGTTGAATTTTAGAAACCTTTTGTATTCACAGTGTGTCCATTCTCTTGGTATCCCGTACATGTTATAGCTGTAGTAATATTCCCTTCTACCTGGAGAGTTGGGACCCATGGAATGGGGACCATGCATTATTGCTTTAAAGGGTCTGCATTTGATCACCCAATCTCACCAATCCTCTCAGTCCCAAGTGTCCAGCCTTATGCCACATCCAGCTGTCATTGTAGATAGGGTCATTCCATGTTTCATTAGAGACCCTGAAGGAATTGTAAAGAATTTCCCGGTTTTTTGGTTTTGTTTTTGAAATTCCTTTTTATAGTGGGTTTGAGCTGATTCTCGCTGCCATGTTTATGCAGGTCTAGAAACACTTGATTTCCTAACGGAGACATATCAATACATAGGCTTTAAGATTCTTACTAGTCAGATCTATTACTCTGCGGGAAATATGGGGTTTTGATTCCCTTTCACTGAGGAAGGTGAAGGTCTTGTCTATTCCAAAGTTGTTTTTTGGAACGGTACCTGTGCTTATATCAAACTCTGGTTTTATGCATCACGCCACCTCTCCTTCCCCCTTAAACAGGCATAAGAATGTTTTCTAAAT
Source organism: Mesoplodon bidens (assembly GCF_964165515.1). Lineage (NCBI taxonomy): Eukaryota > Metazoa > Chordata > Mammalia > Artiodactyla > Ziphiidae > Mesoplodon > Mesoplodon bidens. Next base: position 3,656,681 of record NW_027671422.1, read on the forward strand.
GTGAAACTCTGTTCTCTTTCCTAACTTAGTTCTTTTATAGCCTTGTTTACAAGAACTTCATAAGTGATATCTTATGATAAGTTTCTTTTTCTGTGTGACTTATTTCACTTAGAATCATCGTACCTGAATCCACTCACTTTGCTGCTACTGGTCTTATGACATTGATATCACGGCTGAGGAATATTCCATCATACGTAAGTACCACAATTTTTTAAACCATTTTTATATTTCCTGGGATATTTAAGGTGTACCCAACTTGAGGTTCTTGTAAGCATGCAGCCCTTAATTTGGGGGTGGCTCTGTCTTATTGATTTTCAGTTTTTCCAAGGTATATTCCCTGGACTGGATGTGCCCTTGGCTCTGTAGCTCTGTTGTTTACTTGTTTTAGGGAACACAATGCACTCCTCCAGTGAGGCAGTTGGCAATTTACATCCAGCCCATCAGCAGAACAAGGTGCCCTGTTCTCCAGGGACTGTCTTGCCTTCCTGGTGTTTACACATTTTGTGGATGTCCCTTTTGACTGGTGGGAAGAGATACTTCTTTGTAGTGCAGATTTGCATTTTCCGCTTGCTTGCCTGGCCCAAAAGGGTGTATGTGTTATCTCTTGAATATATTCAGGAGAAAATGCATATGCCCTATTTGGCCAAGTGCATCATTGTCGAAGTTGAGCCCCTCTTCCTGTGCATTACAATTGATTCCTACGTACCACTTGAAATGTGTTTCCTACTATTCTGCCTCACTTACAATTCGGCCTCATTGCCGTCCCTCAACAGAGTTTTGGACGATAGTTGTCCTTTATTACTCTGCCAGTTTGTGAATTGCTGTGCCCGTGAGCTCCATTTTTAACTCGTTTTTTGTTAGCTGAAGGAAAGTCCAAGATTTTGGTTCAGGACCTATACTGGTTCCCAGTGGGTCGCTGAGACTTTGGTTAATTCTTCTTCCTGCCGGGAATTTAGAATGACATGTGCCCGTCCAAATGCCTAACAGCTACTCTTTCTTTGGTTCTCCCTCTTCCCTTCGATCCTCTGCCAAATTGGCAACCTGTGCGAACCAGTAGGTTAAAGGGGCTTTCTCTCCAAGTTGGGAGATTGATAGTAAAGCAGTTGGAAATTCAAACCGGAGCATCAGGAGAGGGACTATTCGTTGAGTTTCAGAAACCTTTCGTATTCACATTGTGTCCATTCTCTAGGTTTCCCTTACATGTTATAGCTATAGTAATATTCCCTCCAACCTGCAGATTTGGGACCCATGGAATGGGGGCCATCCATTTTTGCTTTAAAGGGTCAGCATTTGCTCACCCAATCTCACCAATCCTCTCAGTCCCAAGTGTCCAGCCTTATGCCACATCCAGCTGTCATTGTAGACAGGGTCATTCCTGGTTTCATCGGAGACCCTGAAGGAATTGTAAAGAATTTCCCTGTTTTTTGTTTTCTTTTTGAAATTCCTTTTTATAGTGGGTTTGAGCTGATTTTCACTGCCATGTTTATGCCAGTCTAGCCACACTTGATTCCCTTACAGAGACATATCAATACATAGGTTTTAAGATTCTTACTAGTCAGATATATTCCTCTTCGCAAAATATGGAATTTTGAGTCCCTTTCAAAGAGGAAGGTGTAGGTCTTGTCTATTCCATGTTGGTTTTTGGAATGGTACCTGTGCTTATATCAAACTCTGGTTTTATGCATCACCCCACCTCTCCTTGCCCCTTCAGCGGGCATAAGAGTGTTTTCTAAATGTGAGACTCTGTTCTCTTTCCTAACTCAGTTCATGTGTAACCATGTTTACAGGATCTTCATAAGTGATATCTTATGATAATTTTCTTTTTCTGTGTGACTTATTTCACTTAGAATCATCGTACCTGAATCCACTCCCTTTGCTGCTACTGGTCTTATGACATTGATTTCATGGCTGAGGGATATTCTATCGTACGTAAGTACCACAATCTTTTAAACCATTTTTATATTTCCTGGGATATTTAAGGTGTACCCAAGTTGAGGTTCTTGTAAGCAGTGCAGCCCTAAATTAGGGGGTGGCTCTGTCGTATTGATTTTCAGTTTTCCCAAGGTATATTCCCTAGACTGGAAGTGCCCTTGGCTCTGTAGCTCTGTTGTTTACATTTTTTAGGTAACTCAATGCACTCCTCCAGTGAGGCAGTTGGCAATTTACATCCCGCACATCAGCATAACAAGGCTCCCTCTTCTCCAGTGCCTGTCTTGCCTTTCTGGTTTTTACACATTTTGTGGAAGTCCGTTTTGACAAGTGGGAAGTGACACTTCTTTGTAGTGCAGATTTTTGTTGCACGCTTGCTTGCTTGGCCAAAAAGGGCGTATGCATTTTCTCCAGAATATATTCAGGAGAAATCGCATCCACCCGTTTTGGCCAAGTGCATCATTGTCGAAGTTGTGTCCCTCTTCCTGTGCTTTGCAGGTGATTCCAACGTACCTCTTGAAATCTGTTTCCTGCTATTCTTCCTCGCATTCATGTCCGCCTCATTTCTTTTACTCAACAGATTTTTGGACGATTGTTGTCCTTTATTACTCTGCCAGTTTGTGAATTGCTTTGCCCGTTTTCTCCATTTTTCAACTCGTTTTTGTGAGCTGAACGCAAGTCCAAAATTTTGCTTCACGACCTATACTGGTTCCTGGTGGGTGGCTGAGAGTTTAGTTAATTCTTCTTCCTGCCGGCAAATTAGAGTGTCATTTGCCTGTCCAAATGCCTAACAGCTACTCTCTCTTTGGTTCTCCCTTTTCCCTTTCATCCTTAGCCAAATTGGCAACTAGTGGGAACCAGGAGGTTAAAGGGGCTGTCTCTTCACGTTGGGAGATTTATAGTAAAGCAGTTGGAATGTCCAAACGGAGCACCAGGAGAGGGACTGTTCGTTGAGTTTTAGAAACCTTTTGTATTCACAGGGTGTCCACTCTCTTGGTTTCCCGTCCATGTTATAGCTGTAGTAATATTACCTTCAACCAGGAGAGTTGGGACCCATCGAATTGGTGGCATGCATTATGGCTTTAAAGGGCCTGCATTTTCTCCGCCAATCTCACCAATCCCCTCAGTCCCATGTGTCCAGCCTTATGTCTCTTCCTGCTGTCGTTGTAGATTGTGTCATTCCAGGTTGCATCACAGCCCTTGAAGGAATTGTGTAAGAATATCGCTGTTTTTTTAATTTTTTTTTTTTTTTGAAATTCATTTTATAATGGGGTTGAGCTGATTTTCCCTTACTTGTTTTTGCCGGTCTAGACACACTTGGTTCCCTTACAGAGACATATAAATACATTGGTTTTAAGATTCTTACTAGTCAGATATATTCCTCTCCTGGAAATAGGGATTTTGAGTCCCGTTCACTACGGAAGAAGTAGTTCTTGTCTATTCTATATTTGGATTATGGAACGGTACCTGTGCTAATATCAAACTCTGGTTTTGTTCATCTCCCCACCTCTCCTTTCCCCTTAAGCATGCATAAGAGTGTTTTCTAAATCTGAGACACTGTTCTATTTCCTAATACAGTTCATATGTAGCCATGTTTACATTCCCTTCGTAAGTGATATCTTATGTCAGAATGCACCATGGCCCTTGTCATAATAATGCTCCATGACCCCTGTCATCACATTGCACCATGCCTAGTTATCACAATGCTCCATTTCCCTTGTCATCACAATTCTCCTCGTCCTTGTCATCACGATGCTATATGACACTTCTCATCACAACATTACATGCTCTTGTCATTACAATGCTCCATGACCCCTGTCATCACAATTCTCCCTGACACCTGTCATCACAATGCTTCATGCCCCTTGTCATTACAGTGCTCCATGATGCTCGTCATCACAATTACCCAAGGTCTTCTCATCACAATGCTCCACGGTTTTGCCATCACAATGCTCCATGCCCTGGTCTTCTCACAGCTCAATGTCCCTTGTCCTCACAATTCTCCTCGTCCTTGTCATCACAATGCTCCATGGCGCTTCTCATCACAATGTTATATGCCCTTGGCATCACAATACTCCATGTACTTGTCATCGCAATGCTCCATGACCCCTATCATAGGAAGCCCCATGTGCTTGTCATCACAATGTTTCACGACCTGGAAATAAAAATTATCAGTGGCCCTTGTCATCACAATGCTCCATGCCCTTGTCATCACAATGCTCCTTTACCTTTGTCACAACAATCCTCCATGACACTTGGCATCACAATGCTCCGTGCTATTGTCATCACAATGGAACATGAAATATGTCATCACAATGCTCCCTGACACCTGTCTCACAATACTCCATGAACTTGTCATCACAATGCTCCATGCCCTTGTCATCACAATGTGCCATGCCCAATGTCATCACAATAATCCATGAAACATCTCAGACCAATGCTCCATGCCCCTTTTCATCACAATGCTCCATGAACCCTGTCATCACAATGCACCATGCCCATCATCATAATGCTTCATGCTATTGTCATCACAATGAAATCAAAATGCTCCATGACCTCTGTCATCACAATGCTCCAAACCCTTGTGATCATAATGTTCCATAACACTTGTGATCACAATGCCCCATGACGCTCGTCATCACAATTATCCATGGCCTTCTCATCACAATGCTCAATGACATTTGTCATCACAATGCTCAATACCCTTTTCATCACAATGCTCCCTGACACTTGTCGTCAGAATGCTCCTTGAACCCTTTCATGACAAGGCTCCATGCCTTTTTCATCACAATGATCCATGCCCTTTTCATCACGTTGCTCCAAGGCCCCTGCAATAACAATGCTCCTTGCCCTTGTCATCACAAAGCTCCATGACAAATGTCATGAGAATGCTCCATGGCCTTCTCATCACAATGCTCCATGCCATTGTCATCACAATGCTCCAAGACACCTGTAATCACAATGCTCCATTCCTCTTTTCATCAGAATGCTCCATGAGACTTGTCATCACAAGGATCCATGGTCTTCTCATCAAAATACTCCAGGACATTGTCATCAAAATGCTCCATTCCCTTATCATCACAATGCTCCATGACCCCTGTCATCACAATACTCCATGTACCTTTTCAGCCCAATACTCCATGACCTTCTCACCATAATGCTCCATGCCACATATCATCACAATGCTCCATGACCACTGTCATCACAACGTCCATGACACCTGACAACACAATGATCCGGGACTCTTGTCCTCACAATGCTCCATTCCCTAGTCATCACAATTCTCCTTGCCTGTGTCAGCAAAATGCTACATCACCTTGTCATCACAATGCTCCATGCACTTGTCATCACAATACTCCGTAACCATTGTCATCACAATCCTCCCTGAATCTTGGGATCATATTGCTTCATGCCCTTGTCATCACAATGTTCCAAACCCTTGTGATCACAGTGTTCTATAAAACTTGTCATCACAATGCTCCATGATGCCTGTCATTACAATACTCCAAGACCTTATTGTCACAATGCTCCATGACCTTTGTCATCACAATGCTCAATACACTAGTCTTCACAATGCTCCCTGACACTTGTCGTCAGAATGCTCCTTGAACACTGTCATGAAAAGGCTCCATGCCATTTTCATCAGAATGCTCCATGCCCTTTTCATCACAACGCTCCATGTCATTGTCATCACAATACTCCACAAGCTTGTCATCAGAATGCTCCATGGCCCCTGACATCACAAAGCTCCATACCCTTAGACATTACAGTGCTCCATGATGCTCGTCATCACAATTATCCATGGTCTTCCCATCAAAATGCTCCACGGTCTTGCCATCACAATGCTCCATGCCTTGGTCATCCCAAAGCTTCATGTCCCCAGTCATCACAATGCTCCATGGCCCCTGTCATCACAATGCTCCATACCCCTTGTCATTAAAGTGCTCCATGACACTCGTCATCACAATATCCCATGGTCTTCTCATCACAATCCTCCACGCACTTTTCATCAAAATGCTCCATGACCACTGACATCACAATGTTCCCTAACCCCTGTCATCAAATTGTTCCATGACACTTTTCATCCAATTGCTCCATGACCCGGTCATCACAATGCTCCATTACCCTGTCATAAAAATGATCCATGACCCGTGCCATCACCATGTTCCACGGCCTTGTCATCACATGGCTCCATGACCCTTGTCATCACAATGCTCCAAGACGCCTGTAATCACAATGCTCCATGCCCCTTTTCATCTCAATGCTCCATGAACCCTGTCATCACAATGCACCATGCCGATCATCATAATGCTTCATGCTATTGCCATCACAATGAAATCAAACTTCTCCATGAACTCTGTCATCACAATGCTCCAAACCATTGTGATCACAATGTTCCATAACACTGGTCATCACAAGGCCCCATAACACTGGTCATCACAATTATCCATGGACTTCTCATCACAATGTTCCATGACCTTTGTCATCACAATTCTCAATACACTTGTCCTAAAAATGCTCCCGGACACTTGTCGTCAATATGCTCATTGAACCCTGTCATGACAAGTCTCCATGCCTTTTTCATCACAATGATCCATGCCCTTTTCATCACAATGCTCCATGCCATTGTCATCACAATACTCCACAAGATTGTCATCAGAAATCTGCGTGACACTTGTCATCACAATGATCCATGAACCCTGTCATCAAAATGTTCCGTGACACCTGTCATTACAATGCTCCATGTCCCTTGTCATTACAGTGCTCCATGATGCTCGTCATCACAATTATCCATGGTCTTCTCATCACAGTGCTCCACGGTCTTGCCATCACAATGCTCCATGCCTTTGTCATCACAATGCTCCATGTCCCCAGTCATCACAATGCTCCATGACCACTGTCATCACAATGCTCCATACCCCTTGTCATTAAATGGCTCCATGACACTCGTCATCACAATTTCCCATGGTCTTCTCATCACAATGCTCCACGTCTTTGTCATCAAAATGCTCCATGACCGTTGTCATCACTATGCTCCATGACCACTGTCATGACAATGCTCCATGAAACCTGTCATCACAATGCTCCATACCCCTTGTCATTACAGTGCTCCGTGATGCTCGTCATCACAATTATCCATTGTCTTCTCATAAAAATGCTCCACGTTCTTGCCATCACAATGCTCCATGCCATGGTCATCACAATGCTCCATGTCCCCTGTCATCACAGTTCTCCACATTCTCGGCATCACTATGCTCCATGATACTTCTCTTCACAGTGTTACATGCTTTGTCATCACAATTCTCAATGCACTTGTCATCGCAATTCTCCATGACCCCTGTCATAGCAAGCTCCATGTGATTGTCCTCATAATGCTTCATGAACTTGTCAACAAAATTATCAATGGCCCTTGTCATCACAATGCTCCATGACTCTTGTCATCACAATGCTCCAAGCCCTTTTCATCAAAATGCTCCGTTACCTTTGTCATCACAATCCTCCATGACACTTGGCATCACAATGCTCCTATCCATTGTCATCACAATGGACCTTGACATATGTCATCACAGTGCTCCAACACCTGTCTTCACAGTACTCCATGACCTGCTCATCACAATGCTCGATGCCCTTGTCATCACAATTCACCATGCCCACTGTCATCTCAATTATCCATGAAAATTGTCAGACAAATGCTCCATGCCCCTTTCATCACAATGCTCCATGCTCTTTTATCACAATGCTCTATGACTCAGGTCATCACAATGCTCCGTGACTCCAGTCATCACAGTGCTTCATGACCTTTGTCATCACAATGATCCATGCCCTCGTCATCACAAGGCTCTGTGACAATTGTCACCACAATGCTCCATGAACATTTAATCACAATTCTCGGTGACCCTTGTCATCACAATGCTCCATGCCTTTGTCAGCCCAATACTCCATGACCCATGGCATCACAATGTGCCATGCCCTTGTCATCACAATGCTCCACATCGTTGTCATCACAATGCTCCATAAACCTTGTCATCACAGTGTTACATGCATTTGTCAGCACAATGCTCCTGACCCATGTCATCACAAAGTGCCATGCGTTTGTCATCACAATGCTCCACAAGTTTGTCATCACAATGCTCCATGCTCATCTCATCAAAATGCTCTCTCACCACTGATATCACAATGTTCCATCGTTAATCATCACAATACTCCCACACCCCTGTCATTACAATGTTCCATGACCCTTGTCACAACAGTGCTACATGCCCTTATAATCACAATGCTCCATGACACTTGACATCACAATGTTCCATAACCCCTGTCATCACAATGCTCCTTGACCCTTTTCATCACAATGCTCCACGACCCCTAACATCACAATGTTCCATAAACACTCTCATCAAAATGTTTCATGACCATTTCATCCAATTGCTCCATGACCCTGTCATCACAATGCTCCCTGCTCTTCTCATCACAATGCACCACACACTTGTCATCAAAATGCTCCATGGCCAATGTAATCACAAAGCTCCATGACCTTTGGCATCACAATGCTCCATGCCATTGTCATCACAAAGTTCCATGAAACCTCTCATCACATTGCTCCATGGTGTTATCATCACAAAGCTCCATGACGCTTGTCATCACAATGCTCGATGCCCTTCTCATCACAATGCACCATGCCTTTGTCATTGCAATCCTCCAAGACACATGTATCACTGAGTTCCGTGCACTTGTCATCAAAATGCTCCATGCCCACTCTCATCACAATAATCCATGAAACATTTCAGACCAATGCTCCATGCCCTTGTCATCAGAGTGCTCCATTACATCTGTCATAACAATGCTCCATGACCCCTGCCTTTGTCATCACAAGACTCCATGACCCTTGTCATCACAATGCTCCAAGACCCCTGTAATCACAATGCTCCATGCCCATGTCATCACAATGATCCCTGACGCATGTCATCAGAATGCTCCATGGCCTTCTCATCACAATGCTCCATGCCCATTTCATCACAATGCTCCAATACCCCTGTAATAACAATACCTCTTGCCACTTTTCATCTCAATGCTCCATGAACCCTGTCATCACAATGCACCATGCCCATCATCATAATGCTACATGCTATTGTCATCAAAATGAAATCAAAATTCTCCACGACCTCTGTCATCACAATGCTCCAAACCCCTCTGATCACAATGTTCCATTAAACTGTTCATCACAATGCCCCATGATGCTGGTTATAACAGTTATCCATGGACTTCTCATCACAATTCTTCATGACCCCTGACATCACAATGTTCCATAAACACTGTCATCAAAATATTTCATGACCATTTCATCCAATTCCTCCATGACCCTGTCATCACAATGCTCCCTGCCCATCATCATAATGCTTCATGCTATTGTCATCACAGTGAAATCAAAATTCTCCATGACCTCTGTCATCACAATGCTCCAAATCCCTGTGATCACAATGTTCCATAAAACTTGTCATCACAACGCCCCATGATGCTGGTTACCACAATTATCCATGGACTTCTCATCACAATGCTCCATGACCTTTTTCATCACAATTCTCAATACACTTGTCATCACAATGCTCCCTGGAAGTTGTCATCAGTATGCTCATTGAAAACTGTCATGAAAAGTCTCCATGCACTTTTCATCACAATGATCCATGCCCTTTTCATCACAATGCTCCATGCCATTGTCATCACAATACTCCACAAGCTTGTCATCAGAATGCTCCGTGACACTTGTCATCACAATGATCCATGAACCCTGTCATCAAAATGTTCCATGACACCTGTCATCACAATGCTCCATGCCCCTTGTCATTACAGTGCTCCATGATGCTCGTCATCACAATTATCCATGGTCTTCTCATCACAGTGCTCCACTGTCTTGCCATCACAATGCTTCATGACCTGGTTATCACAATGCTCCATGTCCACAGTCATCACAATGCTCCATGACCCCTGTCATCACAATACTCCATACCCCTTTTCATTACAGTGCTCCATGACGCTCGTAATCACAATTATCCATGCTCTTCTCATCACAATGCTCCACGCCCTTGTCTTTAAAATGCTCCATGACACTTGTCATCACAGTGCTCCATGACCACAGTCATCACAATGCTCCATGACCCCTGTCATCACAATGCTCCAAACCCCTTGTCATTACAGTGCTCCAGGACGCTTGTCATCACAATTATCCATGGTCTTCTCATCACAATGCTCCACGGTCTTGCCATCACAATGCTCCATGCCCTGGTCATCACACTGCTCCATGTCCCTGTCATCACAATTCTCCACGTTCTTCGCATCAGAATGCTCCATGACACTTCTCATCAAAGTTTTACATGCTTTGTAATCACAATTCTCAATGCACTTGTCATTGCAATGCTCCATGACCCCTGTCATAGCAAGCTCCATGTGCTTTTCATCACAATACTCCATGTGCTTGTCGTCACAATGCTCCATGACCTTTGTCATCACAAGGCTCCCTGACACTTGTTCTCAGAATGCTCCTTGAAACCTGTCATGAAAAGGCTCCATGCCTTTTTCATCACAATGCCCCATGTCGTTTTCTTCACAATGCTCCATGCCATTGTCATCAAAATACTCCACAAGCTTGTCATCAGAATGCTCCCTGACGCTTGTCATCACAATGATCCATGATCCCTGTTATCACAATGCTCCATACCCCTTGTCATTACAGTGCTCCATGACGCTCATCATCACAGTTACCCATGGTCTTCTCATCACAATGCTCCATGGTCTTGCCATCAAAATGCTCCATGCCTTGGTCATCACAATGCTCCATGTCCCGTGTCATCACAATTCTCCACGTTCTTGGCATCACTATGCTCCATGACACTTCTCATCACAGTGTTACATGCTTTGTCATCACAATTCTCTATGCACTTGTCATCGCAATGCTCCATGATCCCTGTCATAGCAAGCTCCATGTGCTTGTCATCACAATGCTTCATGAACTGGTCATCAAAATTCTCAATGGCCCTTGTCATCACAATGCTCCATGCCCTTGTCATCAAAATGCTCCATTACCTTTGTCATCACCATCGTCCATGAAACTTGGCCTCACAATGCTCCATTCCATTGTCATCGCAATGACCATGACATATCTCATCACAATGCTCCCTGACACCTGTCTTCACAATACTCCATGACCTTCTCATCACAATGCTCCATGAACTTTGTAATCACAAATCTCAATACACTTGTCATCACATTGCTCCCTGGAACTTGTCATCAGTATGCTCATTGAAAACTGTCTTGAGAAAACTCCATGCCCTTTTAATCTCAATGATCCATGCACTTTTCATCACAATGCTCCATGCCATTGTCATCAAAATACTCCACAAGCTTGTCATCAGAATGCTCCGTGACACTTGTCATCACAATGATCCATGAACCCTGTCATCAAAATGTTCCATGACACCTGTCATCACAATGCTCCATGCCCCTTGTCATTACAGTGCTCCTTGATGCTCGTCATCACAATTATCCATGGTCTTCTCATCACAGTGCTCCACTGTCTTGCCATCACAATGCTCCATGACCTGGTTATCACAGTGCTCCATGTCCCCAGTCATCACAATGCTCCATGACCCTGTCATCACAATGCTCCATGACCCTGTCATCACAATAATCCATACCCCTTTTCATTACAGTGCTCCATGACGCTCGTAATCACAATTATCCATGCTCTTCTCATCACAATGCTCCACGACCTTGTCATCAAAATGCTCCATGACACTTGTCATCACAATGCTCCATGACCACAGTCATCATAATGCTCCATGACCCCTGTCATCACAATGCTCCAAACCCTTTGTCATTACAGTGCTCCATGACGCTTGTCATCACAGTTATCCATGGTCTTCTCATCACAATGCTCCACGGTATTGCCATCACAATGCTCCATGCCCTAGTCATCACACTGCTCCATTTCCCTGTCATCACAATTCTCCACGTTATTGGCATCAGAATGCTCCATGACACTTCTCATCAAAGTGTTACATGCTCTGTCATCACAATTCTCAATGCACTTGTCATCGCAATGCACCATGACCCCTGTCAGAGGAAACTCCATGTGCTTGTCATCACAATACTCCATGTGCTTGTCGTCACAGTGCTCCATGACCTTTGTCATCACAAGGCTCCCTGACACTTGTTCTCAGAATGCTCCTTGAAACCTGTCATGAAAAGGCTCCATGCCTTTTTCATCACAATGCCCCATGTCGTTTTCTTCACAATGCTCCATGCCATTGTCATCAAAATACTCCACAAGTTTGTCATCAGAATGCTCCCTGACCCTTGTCATCACAATGCTCCATGACCCCTGTTATCACAATACTCCATACCCCTTGTCATTACAGTGCTGCATGACGCTCGTCATGACAGTTACCCGTGGTCTTCTCATCACAATGCTCCACGGTCTTGCCATCACAATGCTTCATGCCTTGGTCATCACAATGCTCCATGTCCCGTGTCATCCCAATTCTCCACGTTCTTGGCATCACTATGCTCCATGACACTTCTCATCAGTGTTACATGCTTTGTCATCACCATTCTCTATGCACTTGTCATCGCAATGCTCCATGATCCCTGTCATAGCAAGCTCCATGTGCTTGTCATCACATTGCTTCATGAACTGGTCATCAAAATTCTCAATGGCCCTTGTCATCACAATGCTCCATGCCCTTGTCATCACAAAGCTCCATGACCCTTGTCATCACAATGCTCCAAGCCCTTGTCATCAAAATGCTCCATTACCTTTGTCATCACAATCCTCCAGGACACTTGGCATCACAATGCTCCATTACATTGTCATCGCAATGACCATGACATATCTCATCACAATGCTCCCTGACACCTGTCTTCACAATGCTCCATGCCCTTGTCATCACAATGTGCCATGCCCACTCTCATCACAATAGTCCATGAAATTTGTCAGACCAATGCAACATGCCCCTGTCATCACAATGCTCCATGCACTTTCATCACAATGCTCTATGACCCCTGTCATCACAATGCTCCGTGACTCCAGTCATCACAATGCTTCATGACCATTGTCACCACAATGCTCCATGAACATATCATCACAATGCTCCGTGACCCTAGTCATCACAATGCTCCATGCCTTTGTCAGCACAAAACTCCATGACCCATGGCATCACAATGTGCCATGCGCTTGTCATCCCAATGCTCCACATCGTTGTCATCACAATGCTCCATAAACCTTGTCATCACAATGCTCCATGCGTTTGTCAGCACAATGCTCCATTACCCATATCATAACAATGTGCCATGCGTTTGTCATCACATTGCTCCACAACCTTGTTATCACAATGCTCCATGCACTTCTCATCAAAATACTCTCTCACCAATGATATCACAATGTTCCTTAACTAATCATCTCAATACACCCTCACACCTGTCATCACAATGTTCCATAACCCTTGTCACAACAATGCTACATGCACTTATCATCACAATGCTCCATGCCCCTGACATCACAATGTTCCATAACCCCTGTCATCACAATGCTCCATGACCCATTTCATCACAATGCTCCATGACCCCTGACATCACAATGTTCCATAAACACTGTCATCAAAATGTTCCATGACCATTTCATCCAATTGCTCCATGACCCTGTCATCACAATGCTCCCTGCCCTTCTCATCACAATGCACCACACCCTTGTCATCAAAATGCTCCATGGCCTATGTCATCACAAAGCTCCATGACCCTTGGCATCACAATGCTGCATGCCAGTGTCATCTCAAAGCTCCATGAAACCTCTCATCACATTGCTCCATGATGCTGTCATCACAAAGCTCCATGACGCTTGTCATCACAATGCTCGATGCCATTCTCATCACAATGCACCATGCCTTTGTCATTGCAATCCTCCAAGACACATGTATCACTGTGTTCCGTGCACTTGTCATCACAATGCTCCATGCCCACTCTCATCTCAATAATCCATGAAACTTTTCAGACCAATGCTCCATGCCCTTGTCATCACAATGCTCCATTACCACTGTCATAACAATGCTCCATGACCCCTGCCATCACAATGTTCCACGACTTTGTCATCGCAAGACTCCATGAACCTTGTCATCACAATGCTCCAAGACCCCTGTAATCACAAAGCTCCATGCCCATGTCATCAGAAAGCTCCCTGACACATGTCATCAGAATGCTCCATTGCCTTCTCATCACAATGCTCCATGTCCTTTTCATAACAATGCTCCAAGACCCCTGTAATAACAATACTCCATGCCACTTTTCATCTCAGTGCTCCATGATCCCTGTCATCACAATTCAACATGCCCATCATCATAATGCTTCATGCTATTGTCATCACAATGAAATCAGTATTCTCCATGACCTTTGTCATCACAATGCTCCAAACCCCTGTGATCACAATGTTCCATAAAACTTGTCATCACAACGCCCCATGATGCTGGTTACCACAATTATCCATGGACTTCTCATCACAATGCTCCATGACCTTTGTCATCACAATTCTCAATACACTTGTCAACACAATGCTCCCTGGAAGTTGTCATCAGTATGCTCATTGAAAACTGTCATGACAAGTCTCCACGCACTTTTCATCACAATGCTCCATGCCATTGTCATCACAATACTCCACAAGCTTGTCATCAAAGTGCTCCGTGACACTTGTCATCACAATGATCCATGAACCCTGTCATCAAAATGTTCCATGACACCTGTCATCACAATGCTCCATGCCCCTTGTCATTACAATGCTCCATGATGCTCGTCATCACAATTATCCATGGTCTTCTCATCACAGTGCTCCACTGTCTTGCCATCACAATGCTCCATGACCTGGTTATCACAATGCTCCATGTCCCCAGTCATCACAATGCTCCATGACCACTGTCATCACAATGCTCCATACCCCTTTTCATTACAGTGATCCATGACGCTCGTAATCACAATTTGCCATGGTCTTCTCATCACAATGTTCCACGCCCTTGTCTTCAACACACTCCATGACACTTGTCATCACAATGCTCCATGCCCACTGTCATTACAATGCTCCATGACCCCTGTCATCACAATGCTCCACACCCCTTGTCGTTACAGTGCTCCATAACGCTTGTCATCACAATTATCCATGGTCTTCTCATCACAATGCTCCACGGTCTTGCCATGAAAATGCTCCATGCCAAGGTCATCACACTGCTCCATGTCCCTGTCATCACAATTCTCCACGTTCTTGGCATCACTATGCTCCAGGACACTTCTCATCAAAGTGTTAAATGCTTTGTCATCACAATTCTCTAACCCCTTGTCATCACAATGCTCCATGACCCTGTCATCACAATAATCCATACCCCTTTTCATTACAGTGCTCCATGACGCTCGTAATCACAATTATCCATGCTCTTCTCATCACAATGCTCCACGACCTTGTCATCAAAATGCTCCATGACACTTGTCATCACAATGCTCCATGACCACAGTCATCATAATGCTCCATGACCCCTGTCATCACAATGCTCCAAACCCTTTGTCATTACAGTGCTCCATGACGCTTGTCATCACAGTTATCCATGGTCTTCTCATCACAATGCTCCACGGTATTGCCATCACAATGCTCCATGCCCTAGTCATCACACTGCTCCATTTCCCTGTCATCACAATTCTCCACGTTATTGGCATCAGAATGCTCCATGACACTTCTCATCAAAGTGTTACATGCTCTGTCATCACAATTCTCAATGCACTTGTCATCGCAATGCACCATGACCCCTGTCAGAGGAAGCTCCATGTGCTTGTCATCACAATACTCCATGTGCTTGTCGTCACAGTGCTCCATGACCTTTGTCATCACAAGGCTCCCTGACACTTGTTCTCAGAATGCTCCTTGAAACCTGTCATGAAAAGGCTCCATGCCTTTTTCATCACAATGCCCCATGTCGTTTTCTTCACAATGCTCCATGCCATTGTCATCAAAATACTCCACAAGCTTGTCATCAGAATGCTCCCTGACGCTTGTCATCACAATGATCCATGATCCCTGTTATCACAATGCTCCATACCCCTTGTCATTACAGTGCTCCATGACGCTCATCATCACAGTTACCCATGGTCTTCTCATCACAATGCTCCATGGTCTTGCCATCAAAATGCTCCATGCCTTGGTCATCACAATGCTCCATGTCCCGTGTCATCACAATTCTCCACGTTCTTGGCATCACTATGCTCCATGACACTTCTCATCACAGTGTTACATGCTTTGTCATCACAATTCTCTATGCACTTGTCATCGCAATGCTCCATGATCACTGTCATAGCAAGCTCCATATGCTTGTCATCACAATGCTTCATGAACTGGTCATCAAAATTCTCAATGGCCCTTGTCATCACAATGCTCCATGCCCTTGTCATCAAAATGCTCCATTACCTTTGTCATCACCATCCTCCATGACACTTGGCCTCACAATGCTCCATTCCATTGTCATCGCAATGACCATGACATATCTCATCACAATGCTCCCTGACACCTGTCTTCACAATACTCCATGAACTTCTCATCACAATGCTCCATGACCTTTGTAATCACAAATCTCAATACACTTGTCATCACATTGCTCCCTGGAACTTGTCATCAGTATGCTCATTGAAAACTGTCTTGAGAAAACTCCATGCCCTTTTAATCTCAATGATCCATGCACTTTTCATCACAATGCTCCATGCCATTGTCATCAAAATACTCCACAAGCTTGTCATCAGAATGCTCCGTGACACTTGTCATCACAATGATCCATGAACCCTGTCATCAAAATGTTCCATGACACCTGTCATCACAATGCTCCATGCCCCTTGTCATTACAGTGCTCCTTGATGCTCGTCATCACAATTATCCATGGTCTTCTCATCACAGTGCTCCACTGTCTTGCCATCACAATGCTCCATGACCTGGTTATCACAGTGCTCCATGTCCCCAGTCATCACAATGCTCCATGACCCTGTCATCACAATGCTCCATGACCCTGTCATCACAATAATCAATACCCCTTTTCATTACAGTGCTCCATGACGCTCGTAATCACAATTATCCATGCTCTTCTCATCACAATGCTCCACGAACTTGTCATCAAAATGCTCCATGACACTTGTCATCACAATGCTCCATGACCACAGTCATCATAATGCTCCATGACCCCTGTCATCACAATGCTCCAAACCCTTTGTCATTACAGTGCTCCATGACGCTTGTCATCACAGTTATCCATGGTCTTCTCATCACAATGCTCCACGGTATTGCCATCACAATGCTCCATGCCCTAGTCATCACACTGCTCCATTTCCCTGTCATCACAATTCTCCACGTTATTGGCATCAGAATGCTCCATGACACTTCTCATCAAAGTGTTACATGCTCTGTCATCACAATTCTCAATGCACTTGTCATCGCAATGCACCATGACCCCTGTCAGAGGAAGCTCCATGTGCTTGTCATCACAATACTCCATGTGCTTGTCGTCACAGTGCTCCATGACCTTTGTCATCACAAGGCTCCCTGACACTTGTTCTCAGAATGCTCCTTGAAACCTGTCATGAAAAGGCTCCATGCCTTTTTCATCACAATGCCCCATGTCGTTTTCTTCACAATGCTCCATGCCATTGTCATCAAAATACTCCACAAGTTTGTCATCAGAATGCTCCCTGACCCTTGTCATCACAATGCTCCATGACCCCTGTTATCACAATACTCCATACCCCTTGTCATTACAGTGCTGCATGACGCTCGTCATGACAGTTACCCGTGGTCTTCTCATCACAATGCTCCACGGTCTTGCCATCACAATGCTTCATGCCTTGGTCATCACAATGCTCCATGTCCCGTGTCATCCCAATTCTCCACGTTCTTGGCATCACTATGCTCCATGACACTTCTCATCAGTGTTACATGCTTTGTCATCACCATTCTCTATGCACTTGTCATCGCAATGCTCCATGATCCCTGTCATAGCAAGCTCCATGTGCTTGTCATCACATTGCTTCATGAACTGGTCATCAAAATTCTCAATGGCCCTTGTCATCACAATGCTCCATGCCCTTGTCATCACAAAGCTCCATGACCCTTGTCATCACAATGCTCCAAGCCCTTGTCATCAAAATGCTCCATTACCTTTGTCATCACAATCCTCCAGGACACTTGGCATCACAATGCTCCATTACATTGTCATCGCAATGACCATGACATATCTCATCACAATGCTCCCTGACACCTGTCTTCACAATGCTCCATGCCCTTGTCATCACAATGTGCCATGCCCACTCTCATCACAATAGTCCATGAAATTTGTCAGACCAATGCAACATGCCCCTGTCATCACAATGCTCCATGCACTTTCATCACAATGCTCTATGACCCCTGTCATCACAATGCTCCGTGACTCCAGTCATCACAATGCTTCATGACCATTGTCACCACAATGCTCCATGAACATATCATCACAATGCTCCGTGACCCTAGTCATCACAATGCTCCATGCCTTTGTCAGCACAAAACTCCATGACCCATGGCATCACAATGTGCCATGCGCTTGTCATCCCAATGTTCCACATCGTTGTCATCACAATGCTCCATAAACCTTGTCATCACAATGCTCCATGCGTTTGTCAGCACAATGCTCCATTACCCATATCATAACAATGTGCCATGCGTTTGTCATCACATTGCTCCACAACCTTGTTATCACAATGCTCCATGCACTTCTCATCAAAATACTCTCTCACCAATGATATCACAATGTTCCTTAACTAATCATCTCAATACACCCTCACACCTGTCATCACAATGTTCCATAACCCTTGTCACAACAATGCTACATGCACTTATCATCACAATGCTCCATGCCCCTGACATCACAATGTTCCATAACCCCTGTCATCACAATGCTCCATGACCCATTTCATCACAATGCTCCATGACCCCTGACATCACAATGTTCCATAAACACTGTCATCAAAATGTTCCATGACCATTTCATCCAATTGCTCCATGACCCTGTCATCACAATGCTCCCTGCCCTTCTCATCACAATGCACCACACCCTTGTCATCAAAATGCTCCATGGCCTATGTCATCACAAAGCTCCATGACCCTAGGCATCACAATGCTGCATGCCAGTGTCATCTCAAAGCTCCATGAAACCTCTCATCACATTGCTCCATGACGCTGTCATCACAAAGCTCCATGACGCTTGTCATCACAATGCTCGATGCCCTTCTCATCACAATGCACCATGCCTTTGTCATTGCAATCCTCCAAGACACATGTATCACTGTGTTCCGTGCACTTGTCATCACAATGCTCCATGCCCACTCTCATCTCAATAATCCATGAAAGTTTTCAGACCAATGCTCCATGCCCTTGTCATCACAATGCTCCATTACCACTGTCATAACAATGCTCCATATCCCCTGCCATCACAATGTTCCACGACTTTGTCATCGCAAGACTCCATGAACCTTGTCATCACAATGCTCCAAGACCCCTGTAATCACAAAGCTCCATGCCCATGTCATCAGAAAGCTCCCTGACACATGTCATCAGAATGCTCCATTGCCTTCTCATCACAATGCTCCATGTCCTTTTCATAACAATGCTCCAAGACCCCTGTAATAACAATACTCCATGCCACTTTTCATCTCAGTGCTCCATGATCCCTGTCATCACAATTCAACATGCCCATCATCATAATGCTTCATGCTATTGTCATCACAATGAAATCAGTATTCTCCATGACCTTTGTCATCACAATGCTCCAAACCCCTGTGATCACAATGTTCCATAAAACTTGTCATCACAACGCCCCATGATGCTGGTTACCACAATTATCCATGGACTTCTCATCACAATGCTCCATGACCTTTGTCATCACAATTCTCAATACACTTGTCATCACAATGCTCCCTGGAAGTTGTCATCAGTATGCTCATTGAAAACTGTCATGACAAGTCTCCACGCACTTTTCATCACAATGCTCCATGCCATTGTCATCACAATACTCCACAAGCTTGTCATCAAAGTGCTCCGTGACACTTGTCATCACAATGATCCATGAACCCTGTCATCAAAATGTTCCATGACACCTGTCATCACAATGCTCCATGCCCCTTGTCATCACAATGCTCCATGATGCTCGTCATCACAATTATCCATGGTTTTCTCATCACAGTGCTCCACTGTCTTGCCATCACAATGCTCCATGACCTGGTTATCACAATGCTCCATGTCCCCAGTCATCACAATGCTCCATGACCACTGTCATCACAATGCTCCATACACCTTTTCATTACAGTGATCCATGACGCTCGTAATCACAATTTGCCATGGTCTTCTCATCACAATGTTCCACGCCCTTGTCTTCAACACACTCCATGACACTTGTCATCACAATGCTCCATGCCCACTGTCATTACAATGCTCCATGACCCCTGTCATCACAATGCTCCACACCCCTTGTCGTTACAGTGCTCCATAACGCTTGTCATCACAATTATCCATGGTCTTCTCATCACAATGCTCCACGGTCTTGCCATGAAAATGCTCCATGCCAAGGTCATCACACTGCTCCATGTCCCTGTCATCACAATTCTCCACGTTCTTGGCATCACTATGCTCCAGGACACTTCTCATCAAAGTGTTAAATGCTTTGTCATCACAATTCTCTAACCCCTTGTCATCACAATGCTCCATGACCCTGTCATCACAATAATCCATACCCCTTTTCATTACAGTGCTCCATGACGCTCGTAATCACAATTATCCATGCTCTTCTCATCACAATGCTCCACGACCTTGTCATCAAAATGCTCCATGACACTTGTCATCACAATGCTCCATGACCACAGTCATCATAATGCTCCATGACCCCTGTCATCACAATGCTCCAAACCCTTTGTCATTACAGTGCTCCATGACGCTTGTCATCACAGTTATCCATGGTCTTCTCATCACAATGCTCCACGGTATTGCCATCACAATGCTCCATGCCCTAGTCATCACACTGCTCCATTTCCCTGTCATCACAATTCTCCACGTTATTGGCATCAGAATGCTCCATGACACTTCTCATCAAAGTGTTACATGCTCTGTCATCACAATTCTCAATGCACTTGTCATCGCAATGCACCATGACCCCTGTCAGAGGAAGCTCCATGTGCTTGTCATCACAATACTCCATGTGCTTGTCGTCACAGTGCTCCATGACCTTTGTCATCACAAGGCTCCCTGACACTTGTTCTCAGAATGCTCCTTGAAACCTGTCATGAAAAGGCTCCATGCCTTTTTCATCACAATGCCCCATGTCGTTTTCTTCACAATGCTCCATGCCATTGTCATCAAAATACTCCACAAGTTTGTCATCAGAATGCTCCCTGACCCTTGTCATCACAATGCTCCATGACCCCTGTTATCACAATACTCCATACCCCTTGTCATTACAGTGCTGCATGACGCTCGTCATGACAGTTACCCGTGGTCTTCTCATCACAATGCTCCACGGTCTTGCCATCACAATGCTTCATGCCTTGGTCATCACAATGCTCCATGTCCCGTGTCATCCCAATTCTCCACGTTCTTGGCATCACTATGCTCCATGACACTTCTCATCAGTGTTACATGCTTTGTCATCACCATTCTCTATGCACTTGTCATCGCAATGCTCCATGATCCCTGTCATAGCAAGCTCCATGTGCTTGTCATCACATTGCTTCATGAACTGGTCATCAAAATTCTCAATGGCCCTTGTCATCACAATGCTCCATGCCCTTGTCATCACAAAGCTCCATGACCCTTGTCATCACAATGCTCCAAGCCCTTGTCATCAAAATGCTCCATTACCTTTGTCATCACAATCCTCCATGACACTTGGCATCACAATGCTCCATTACATTGTCATCGCAATGACCATGACATATCTCATCACAATGCTCCCTGACACCTGTCTTCACAATGCTCCATGCCCTTGTCATCACAATGCGCCATGCCCACTCTCATCACAATAGTCCATGAAATTTGTCAGACCAATGCAACATGCCCCTGTCATCACAATGCTCCATGCACTTTCATCACAATGCTCTATGACCCCTGTCATCACAATGCTCCGTGACTCCAGTCATCACAGTGCTTCATGACCATTGTCACCACAATGCTCCATGAACATATCATCACAATGCTCCGTGACCCTAGTCATCACAATGCTCCATGCCTTTGTCAGCACAAAACTCCATGACCCATGGCATCACAATGTGCCATGCGCTTGTCATCCCAATGCTCCACATCGTTGTCATCACAATGCTCCATAAACCTTGTCATCACAATGCTCAATGCGTTTGTCAGCACAATGCTCCATTACCCATATCATAACAATGTGCCATGCGTTTGTCATCACATTGCTCCACAACCTTGTTATCACAATGCTCCATGCACTTCTCATCAAAATGCTCTCTCACCAATGATATCACAATGTTCCTTAACTAATCATCTCAATACTCCCTCACACCTGTCATCACAATGTTCCATAACCCTTGTCACAACAATGCTACATGCACTTATCATCACAATGCTCCATGCCCCTGACATCACAATGTTCCATAACCCCTGTCATCACAATGCTCCATGACCCATTTCATCACAATGCTCCATGACCCCTGACATCACAATGTTCCATAAACACTGTCATCAAAATGTTCCATGACCATTTCATCCAATTGCTCCATGACCCTGTCATCACAATGCTCCCTGCCCTTCTCATCACAATGCACCACACCCTTGTCATCAAAATGCTCCATGGCCTATGTCATCACAAAGCTCCATGACCCTTGGCATCACAATGCTGCATGCCATTGTCATCTCAAAGCTCCATGAAACCTCTCATCACATTGCTCCATGACGCTGTCATCACAAAGCTCCATGACGCTTGTCATCACAATGCTCGATGCCCTTCTCATCACAATGCACCATGCCTTTGTCATTGCAATCCTCCAAGACACATGTATCACTGTGTTCCGTGCACTTGTCATCACAATGCTCCATGCCCACTCTCATCTCAATAATCCATGAAACTTTTCAGACCAATGCTCCTTGCCCTTGTCATCACAGTGCTCCATTACCACTGTCATAACAATGCTCCATGACCCCTGCCATCACAATGTTCCACGACTTTGTCATCGCAAGACTCCATGAACCTTGTCATCACAATGCTCCAAGACCCCTGTAATCACAAAGCTCCATGCCCATGTCATCAGAAAGCTCCCTGACACATGTCATCAGAATGCTCCATGGCCTTCTCATCACAATGCTCCATGTCCTTTTCATAACAATGCTCCAAGACCCCTGTAATAACAATACTCCATGCCACTTTTCATCTCAGTGCTCCATGATCCCTGTCATCACAATTCAACATGCCCATCATCATAATGCTTCATGCTATTGTCATCACAATGAAATCAGTATTCTCCATGACCTTTGTCATCACAATGCTCCAAACCCCTGTGATCACAATGTTCCATAAAACTTGTCATCACAACGCCCCATGATGCTGGTTACCACAATTATCCATGGACTTCTCATCACAATGCTCCATGACCTTTGTCATCACAATTCTCAATACACTTGTCATCACAATGCTCCCTGGAAGTTGTCATCAGTATGCTCATTGAAAACTGTCATGACAAGTCTCCACGCACTTTTCATCACAATGCTCCATGCCATTGTCATCACAATACTCCACAAGCTTGTCATCAAAGTGCTCCGTGACACTTGTCATCACAATGATCCATGAACCCTGTCATCAAAATGTTCCATGACACCTGTCATCACAATGCTCCATGCCCCTTGTCATTACAATGCTCCATGATGCTCGTCATCACAATTATCCATGGTCTTCTCATCACAGTGCTCCACTGTCTTGCCATCACAATGCTCCATGACCTGGTTATCACATTGCTCCATGTCCCCAGTCATCACAATGCCCCATGACCCCTGTCATCACAATGCTCCATACCCCTTTTCATTACAGTGATCCATGACGCTCGTAATCACAATTTGCCATGGTCTTCTCATCACAATGTTCCACGCCCTTGTCTTCAACACACTCCATGACACTTGTCATCACAATGCTCCATGCCCACTGTCATTACAATGCTCCATGACCCCTGTCATCACAATGCTCCACACCCCTTGTCGTTACAGTGCTCCATAACGCTTGTCATCACAATTATCCATGGTCTTCTCATCACAATGCTCCACGGTCTTGCCATGAAAATGCTCCATGCCGAGGTCATCACACTGCTCCATGTCCCTGTCATCACAATTCTCCACGTTCTTGGCATCACTATGCTCCAGGACACTTCTCATCAAAGTGTTAAATGCTTTGTCATCACAATTCTCTAACCCCTTGTCATCGCAATGCTCCATGACCCCTGTCATAGCAAGCTCCATGAGCTGTTCATCACAATACTCCATGTGCTTGTGGTCACAATGCTCCATGACCTTTGTCATCACAATGCACACTGTCACTTGTTGTCAGAATGCTCCTTGAAACGTGTCATGAAAAGGCTCCATGCCTTTTTCATCACAATGCCCCATGCCGTTTTCTTCACAATGCTCCATGCCTTTGTCATCAAAATACTCCACAAGCTTGTCATCAGAATATTCCCTGACCATTGTCATCACAATGCTCCAAGATCCCTGTTATCACAATGCTCCATACCCCCTGTCATTACAGTGCTCCATGATGCTTGTCATCACAGTTACCCGTGGTCTTCTCATCACAATGCTCCACGGTCTTGCCATCACAGTGCTCCAAGCCCTGGTCATCACAATGCTCCATGTCCCGTATCAGCACAATTCTCCACGTTCTTGGCATCACTATGCTCCATGACACTACTCATCACAGTGTTACATGCTTTGTCATCACAATTCTCTATGCACTTGTCATCGCAATACTCCATGATCCCTGTCATAGCAAGCTCCATGTGCTTGTCATCACAATGCTTCATGAACTGGTCATCAAAATTCTCAATGGCCCTTGTCATCACAATGCTCCATGCCCTTGTCATCAAAATGCTCCATTACCTTTGTCATCACCATCCTCCATGACAGTTGGCCTCACAATGCTCCATTCCATTGTCATCGCAATGACCATGACATATCTCATCACAATGCTCCCTGACACCTGTCTTCACAATACTCCATGACCTTCTCATCACAATGCTCCATGCCCTTGTCATCACAATGCGCCATGCCCACTCTCATCACAATAGTCCATGAAATTTGTCAGACCAATGCAACATGCCCCTGTCATCACAATGCTCCATGCACTTTCATCACAATGCTCTATGACCCCTGTCATCACAATGCTCCATGACTCCAGTCATCAGAATGCTTCATGACCTTTGTCACCACAATGCTCCATGAACGTTTCATCACAATGCTCCGTGACCATAGTGATCACAATGCTCCATGCCTTTGTCAGCACAATACTCCATGACCCATGGCATCACAATGCGCCATGCGCTGGTCATCACAATGCTCCACATCGTTGTCATCACAATGCTCCATAAACCTTGTTATCACAATGCTCCATGCGTTTGTCAGCACAATGCTCCATGACCCATATCATCACAATGTGCCATGCGTTTGTCATCACAGTGCTCCACAACCTTGCTATCACAATGCTCCATGCACTTCACATCAAAATGCTCTCACACCAATGATATCACAATGTTCCAGCACTAATCATCTCAATACTCCCTCACGCCTGTCATCACAATGTTCCATAACCCTTGTCACAACATTGCTACATGCACTTATCATCACAATGCTCCATGCCCCTGACATCACAATGTTCCATAACCCCTGTCATCACAATGCACCATGACCCTTTTCATCACAATGCTCCATGACCCCTGACATCACAATGTTCCATAAACACTGTCATCAAAATGTTCCATGACCATTTCATCCAACTGCTCCATGACCCTGTCATCACAATGCTCCCTGCCCTTCTCATCACAATGCACCACACCCTTGTCATCAAAATGCTCCATGGCCTATGTCATCACAAAGCTCCATGACCCTTGGCATCACAATGCTGCATGTCATTGTCATCACAAAGCTCCATGAAACCTCTCATCACATTGCTCCATGACATTGTCATCACAAAGCTCCATGACGCTTGTCATCACAATGCTCGATGCCCTTCTCATCACAATGCACCATGCCTTTGTCATTGCAATCCTCCAAGACACATGTATCACTGTGTTCCATGCACTTGTCATCACAATGCTCCATGCCCACTCTCATCACAATAATCCATGAAACTTTTCAGACCAATGCTCCTTGCCCTTGTCATCACAGTGCTCCATTACCACTGTCATAACAATGCTCCATGACCCCTGCCATCACAATGTTCCACGGCTTTTTCATCGCAAGACTCCATGACCCTTGTCATCACAATGCTCCAAGACCCCTGTAATCACAATGCTCCATGCCCATGTCATCACAAAGCTCCCTGACGCATGTCATCAGAATGCTCCATGGCCTTCTCATCACAATGCTCCATGCCCTTCTCATCAGAATGCACCATGCCTTTGTCATTGCAATCATCCAAGACACATGTATCACTGTGTTCCGTGCCCTTGTCATCACAATGCTCCATGCCCACTCTCATCACAATAATCCATGAAACTTTTCAGACCAATGCTCCATGCCCTTGTCATCACAATGCTCCAAGACCCCTGTAATCACAATGCTCCATGCCCATGCCATCACAAAGCTCCCTGACGCATGTCATCAGAATGCTCCATGGCCTTCTCATCACAATGCTCCCTGCCCTTTTCATCACAATGCTCCAAGACCCCTGTAATAACCATACTCAATGCCACTTTTCATCTCAGTGCTCCATGAACCCTGTCATCACAATGCACCATGCCCATCATCATAATGCTTCATGCTATTGTCATCACAATGAAATCAAAATTCTCCATGACCTCTGTCATCACAGTGCTCCAAAACCCTGTGATCACAATGTTCCATAAAACTTGTCATCACAATGCCCCATGATGATGGTTACCACAATTACCCATGGACTTCTCATCACAATGCTCCCTGGAACTTGTCATCAGTATGCTCATTGAAAACTGTCATGACAAGTCTCCATACCATT
Organism: Mesoplodon bidens; assembly: GCF_964165515.1. Classification (NCBI taxonomy): domain Eukaryota; kingdom Metazoa; phylum Chordata; class Mammalia; order Artiodactyla; family Ziphiidae; genus Mesoplodon; species Mesoplodon bidens. The sequence goes on from NW_027671422.1 coordinate 3,683,875, forward strand.
TTCATCACAATGATCCATGCCCTTTTCATCACAATGCTCCATGCCATTGTCATCACAATACTCCACAAGCTTGTCATCAGAATGCTCCGTGACAGTTGTCATCACAATGATCCATGAACCCTGTCATCAAAATGTTCCATGACACCTGTCATCACAATGCTCCATGCCCCTTGTCATTACAGTGCTCCATGATGCTCGTCATCACAATTATCCATGGTCTTCTCATCACAGTGCTCCACTGTCTTGCCATCACAATGCTCCATGACCTGGTTATCACAATGCTCCATGTCCCCAGTCATCACAATGCTCCATGAACCCTGTCATCACAATACTCCATACCCCTTTTCATTACAGTGCTCCATGACGCTCGTAATCACAATTATCCATGCTCTTCTCATCACAATGCTCCACGCACTTGTCATCAAAATTCTCCATGACACTTGTCATCACAATGCTCCATGACCACTGTCATCACAGTGCTCCATGAACCCTGTCATCACAATGCTCCAAATCCCTTGTCATTACAGTGCTCCATGACGCTTGTCATCACAATTTTCAATTGTCTTCTCATCACAATGCTCCACGGTCTTGCCATCACAATGCTCCATGCCCTGGTCATCACACTGCTCCATGTCCCTGACATCACAATTCTCCACGTTCTTGGCATCAGAATGCTCCATGACACTTCTCATCAATGTGTTAAATGCTTTGTCATCACAATTCTCTATGCCCTTGTCATCGCAATGCTCCATGACCCCTGTCATAGCAAGCTCCATGTGCTTTTCATCACAATACTCCATGTGCTTGTCGTCACAATGTTCCATGACCTTTGTCATCACAATGCACCCTGTCACTTGTTGTCAGAATGCTCCTTGAAACCTGTCATGAAAAGGCTCCATGCCTTTTTCATCACAATGCCCCATGCCGTTTTCTTCTCAATGCTCCATGCCTTTGTCATTAAAATACTCCACAAGCTTGTCATCAGAATGCTCCCTGACCATTGTCATCACAATGCTCCATGACCCCTGTTATCACAATGCTCCATACCCCTTTTCATTACAGTGCTCCATGACACTCGTCATCACAGTTACCCGTGGTCTTCTCATCACAATGCTCCACGGTCTTGCCATCACAATGCTCCAAGCCCTGGTCATCACAATGCTCCATGTCCCGTGTCAGCACAATTCTCCACGTTCTTGGCATCACTATGCTCCATGACACTTCTCATCACAGTGTTACATGCTTTGTCATCACAATTCTCTATGCACTTGTCATCACAATGCTCCATGATCACTTTCATAGCAAGCTCCATGTGCTTGTCATCACAATGCTTCATGAACTGGTCATCAAAATTCTCAGTGGCACTTGTCATCACAATGCTCCATGCCCTTGTCATCAAAATGCTCCATTACGTTTGTCATCACCATCCTCCATGACACTTGGCCTCACAATGCTCCATTCCATTGTCATCGCAATGACCATGACATATCTCATCACAATGCTCCCTGATACCAGTCTTCACAATACTCCATGACCTTCTCATCACAATGCTCCATGCCCTTGTCATCACAATGCGCCATGCCCACTCTCATCACAATAGTCCATGAAATTTGTCAGACCAATGCAACATGCCCTTGTCATCACAATGCTCCATGCACTTTCATCACAATGCTCTATGACCCCTGTCATCACAATGCTCCATGACTCCAGTCATCACAATGCTTCATGACAATTGTCACCACAGTGCTCCATGAACGTTTCATCACAATGCTCCGTGACCCTAGTCATTACAATGCTCCATGCATTTGTCAGCACAATACTCCATGACCCATGGCATCACAATGTGCCATGCGCTTTTCATCACAATGCTCCACATCGTTGTCATCACAATGCTCCATAAACCTTGTCATCACAATGCTCCATGCGTTTGTCAGCACAATGCTCCATGACCCATATCATCACAATGTGCCATGCGTTTGTCATCAGAGTGCTCCACAACCTTGTTATCACAATGCTCCATGCACTTCTCATCAAAATGCTCTCTCACCAATGATATCACAATGTTCCATCACTAATCATCTCAATACTCCCTCACGCCTGTCATCACAAAGTTCCATAACCCTTGTCACAACAATGCTACATGCACTTATCATCACAATGCTCCATGCCCCTGACATCACAATGTTCCATAACCCCTGTCATCACAATGCTCCATGACCCTTTTCATCACAATGCTCCATGACCCCTGACATCACAATGTTCCATAAACACTGTCATCAAAATGTTCCATGACCATTTCATCCAATTGCTCCATGACCCTGTCATCACAATGCTCCCTACACTTCTCATCACAATGCACCACACCCTTGTCATCAAAATGCTCCATGGCCTATGTCATCACAAAGCTCCATGACCCTTGGCATCACAATGCTGCATGCCATTGTCATCACAAAGCTCCATGACGCTTGTCATCACAATTCTCGATGCCCTTCTCATCACAATGCACCATGCATTTGTCATTGCAATCCTCCAAGACACATGTATCACTGTGTTCCGTGCACTTGTCATCACAATGCTCCATGCCCACTCTCATCACAATAATCCATGAAACTATTCAGACCAATGCTTCTTGCCCTTGTCATCACAATGCTCCATTACCACTGTCATAACAATGCTCCATGACCCCTGCCATCACAATGTTCCACGGCTTTGTCATCGCAAGACTCCATGACCCTTGTCATCACAATGCTCCAAGACCCCTGTAATCACAATGCTCCATGCCCATGTCATCACAAAGCTCCCTGACGCATGTCATCAGAATGCTCCATGGCCTTCTCATCACAATGCTCCATGCCCTTCTCATCAGAATGCACCATGCCTTTGTCATTGCAATCCTCCAAGACACATGTATCACTGTGTTCCGTGCCCTTGTCATCACAATGCTCCATGCCCACTCTAATCACAATAATCCATGAAACTTTTCAGACCAATGCTCCATGCCCTTTTCATCACAATGCTCCAAGACCCCTGTAATCACAATGCTGCATGCCCATGTCATCACAAAGCTCCCTGACGCATGTCATCAGAATGCTCCATGGCCTTCTCATCACAATGCTCCATGCCCTTTTCATCACAATGCTCCAAGACCCCTGTAATAACCATACTCAATGCCACTTTTCATCTCAGTGCTCCATGAATCCTGTCATCACAATGCACCATGCCCATCATCATAATGCTTCATGCTATTGTCATCACAATGAAATCAAAATTCTCCATGACCTCTGTCATCACAATGCTCCAAACCCCTGTGATCACAATGTTCCATAAAACTTGTCATCACACTGCCCCATGATGATGGTTACCACAATTATCCATGGACTTCTCATCACAATGCTCCCTGGAACTTGTCATCAGTATGCTCATTGAAAACTGTCATGACAAGTCTCCATGCCCTTTTCATCACAATGCTCCATGCCATTGTCATCACAATACTCCACAAGCTTGTCATCAGAATGCTCCGTGACACTTGTCATCACAATGATCAATGAACCCTGTCATCAAAATGTTCCATGACACCTGTCATCACAATGCTCCATGCCCCTTGTCATTACAGTGCTCCATGATGCTCGTCATCACAATTATCCATGGTCTTCTCATCACAGTGCTCCACTGTCTTGCCATCACAATGCTCCATGACCTGGTTATCACAGTGCTCCATGTCCCCAGTCATCACAATGCTCCATGACCCTGTCATCACAATACTCCATACCCCTTTTCATTACAGTGCTCCATGACGCTCGTAATCACAATTATCCATGCTCTTCTCATCACAATGCTCCACGACCTTGTCATCAAAATGCTCCATGACACTTGTCATCACAATGCTCCATGACCACTGTCATCACAATGCTCCATGACCCCTGTCATCACAATGCTCCAAACCCCTTGTCATTACAGTGCTCCATGACACTTGTCATCACAGTTATCCATGGTCTTCTCATCACAATGCTCCACGGTCTTGCCATCACAATGCTCCATGCCCTGGTCATCACACTGCTCCATGTCCCTGTCATCACAATTCTCCACGTTCTTGGCATCAGAATGCTCCATGACACTTCTCATCAAAGTGTTACATGCTTTGTCATCACAATTCTCAATGCACTTGTCATCGCAATGCTCCATGACCCCTGTCAGAGCAAGCTCCATGTGCTTGTCATCACAATACTCCATGTGCTTGTCGTCACAGTGCTCCATGACCTTTGTCATCACAAGGCTCCCTGACACTTGTTCTCAGAATGCTCCTTGAAACCTGTCATGAAAAGGCTCCATGCCTTTTTCATCACAATGCCCCATGTCGTTTTCTTCACAATGCTCCATGCCATTGTCATCAAAATACTCCACAAGTTTGTCATCAGAATGCTCCCTGACCCTTGTCATCACAATGCTCCATGACCCCTGTTATCACAATACTCCATACCCCTTGTCATTACAGTGCTGCATGACGCTCGTCATGACAGTTACCCGTGGTCTTCTCATCACAATGCTCCACGGTCCTGCCATCACAATGCTTCATGCCTTGGTCATCACAATGCTCCATGTCCCGTGTCATCCCAATTCTCCACGTTCTTGGCATCACTATGCTCCATGACACTTCTCATCACAGTGTTACATGCTTTGTCATCACCATTCTCTATGCACTTGTCATCGCAATGCTCCATGATCCCTGTCATAGCAAGCTCCATGTGCTTGTCATCACATTGCTTCATGAACTGGTCATCAAAATACTCAATGGCCCTTGTCATCACAATGCTCCATGCCCTTGTCATCAAAAAGCTCCATGACCCTTGTCATCACAATGCTCCAAGCCCTTGTCATCAAAATGCTCCATTACCTTTGTCATCACAATCCTCCATGACACTTGGCATCACAATGCTCCATTCCATTGTCATCGCAATGACCATGACATATCTCATCACAATGCTCCCTGACACCTGTCTTCACAATACTCCATGACCTTCTCATCACAATGCTCCATGCCCTTGTCATCACAATGCGCCATGCCCACTCTCATCACAATAGTCCATGAAATTTGTCAGACCAATGCAACATGCCCCTGTCATTACAATGCTCCATGCACTTTCATCACAATGCTCTATGACCCCTGTCATCACAATGCTCCGTGACTCCAGTCATCACAATGCTTCATGACCATTGTCACCACAATGCTCCATGAACATATCATCACAATGCTCCGTGACCCTAGTCATCACAATGCTCCATGCCTTTGTCAGCACAAAACTCCATGACCCATGGCATCACAATGTGCCATGCAATTTTCATCCCAATGCTCCACATCGTTGTCATCACAATGCTCCATAAACCTTGTCATCACAATGATCCATGCGTTTGTCAGCACAATGCTCCATTACCCATATCATAACAATGTGCCATGCGTTTTTCATCACATTGCTCCACAACCTTGTTATCACAATGCTCCATGCACTTCTCATCAAAATGCTCTCTCACCAAAGATATCACAATGTTCCTTAACTAATCATCTCAATACTCCCTCACACCTGTCATCACAATGCTCCATAACCCTTGTCACAACAATGCTACATGCACTTATCATCACAATGCTCCATGCCCCTGACATCACAATGTTCCATAACCCCTGTCATCACAATGCTCCATGACCCATTTCATCACAATGCTCCATGACCCCTGACATCACAATGTTCCATAAACACTGTCATCAATATATTCCATGACCATTTCATCCAATTGCTCCATGACCCTGTCATCACAATGCTCCCTGCCCTTCTCATCACAATGCACCACACCCTTGTCATCAAAATGCTCCATGGCCTATGTCATCACAAAGCTCCATGAAACCTCTCATCACATTGCTCCATGACGTTGTCATCACAAAGCTCCATGACGCTTGTCATCACAATGCTCGATGCCCTTCTCATCACAATGCACCATGCCTTTGTCATTGCAATCCTCCAAGACGCATGTATCACTGTGTTCCGTGGACTTGTCATCACAATGCTCCATGCCCACTCTCATCTCAATAATCCATGAAACTTTTCAGACCAATGCTCCATGCCCTTGTCATCACAATGCTCCATTACCACTGTCATAACAATGCTCCATGACCCCTGCCATCACAATGTTCCACGGCTTTGTCATCGCAAGACTCCATGACCCTTGTCATCACAATGCTCCAAGACCCCTGTAATCACAATGCTCCAACCCATGTCATCACAAAGCTCCCTGACGCATGTCATCAGAATGCTCCATGGCCTTCTCATCACAATGCTCCATGCCTTTCTCATCAGAATGCACCATGCCTTTGTCATTGCAATCCTCCAAGACACATGTATCACTGTGTTCCGTGCCCTTGTCATCACAATGCTCAATGCCCACTCTCATCACCATAATCCATGAAACTTTTCAGACCAATGCTCCATGCCCTTATCATCACAATGCTCCATTAACCCTGTCATAACAATGCTCCATGACCCCTGCCATCACAATGTTCTACGGCTTTGTCATCGCAAGACTCCATGACCCTTGTCATCACAGTGCTCCAAGACCCCTGTAATCACAAAGCTCCATGCCCATGTCATCACAAAGCTCCCTGACACATGTCATCAGAATGCTCCATGGCCTTCTCATCACAGTGCTCCATGTCCTTTTCATAACAATGCTCCAAGACCCCTGTAATAACAATACTCCATGCCACTTTTCATCTCAGTGCTCCATGAACCCTGTCATCACAATTCAACATGCCCATCATCATAATGCTTCATGCTATTGTCATCACAATGAAATCAATATTCTCCATGACCTCTGTCATCACAATGCTCCAAACCCCTGTGATCACAATGTTCCATAAAACTTGTCATCACAACGCCCCATGATGCTGGTTACCACAATTATCCATGGACTTCTCATCACAATGCTCCATGACCTTTGTCATCACAATTCTCAATACACTTGTCATCACAATGCTCCCTGGAACTTGTCATCAGTATGCTCATTGAAAACTGTCATGACAAGTCTCCATGCACTTTTCATCACAATGCTCCATGCCATTTTCATCACAATACTCCACAAGCTTGTCATCAAAATGCTCCGTGACACTTGTCATCACAGTGCTCCATGCCCACTCTCATCACAATAATCCATGAAACTTTTCAGACCAATGCTCCATGCCCTTGTCATCACAATGCTCCAAGACCCCTGTAATCACAATGCTGCATGCCCATGTCATCACAAAGCTCCCTGACGCATGTCATCAGAATGCTCCATGGCCTTCTCATCACAATTCTCCATGCCCTTTTCATCACAATGCTCCAAGACCCCTGTAATAACCATACTCAATGCCACTTTTCATCTCAGTGCTCCATGAACCCTGTCATCACAATGCACCATGCCCATCATCATAATGCTTCATGCTATTGTCATCACAATGAAATCAAAATTCTCCATGACCTCTGTCATCACAATGCTCCAAACCCCTGTGATCACAATGTTCCATAAAACTTGTCATCACAATGCCCCATGATGATGGTTACCACAATTATCCATGGACTTCTCATCACAATGCTCCCTGGAACTTGTCATCAGTATGCTCATTGAAAACTGTCATGACAAGTCTCCATGCCCTTTTCATCACAATGATCCATGCCCTTTTCATCACAATGCTCCATGCCATTGTCATCACAATACTCCACAAGCTTGTCATCAGAATGCTCCGTGACACTTGTCATCACAATGATCCATGAACCCTGTCATCAAAATGTTCCATGACACCTGTCATCACAATGCTCCATGCCCCTTGTCATTACAGTGCTCCATGATTTTCGTCATCACAATTATCCATGGTCTTCTCATCACAGTGCTCCACTGTCTTGCCATCACAATGCTCCATGACCTGGTTATCACAATGCTCCATGTCCCCAGTCATCACAATGCTCCATGAACCCTGTCATCACAATACTCCATACCCCTTTTCATTACAGTGCTCCATGACACTCGTAATCACAATTATCCATGCTCTTCTCATCACAATGCTCCACGCCCTTGTCATCAAAATGCTCCATGACACTTGTCATCACAATGCTCCATGACCACTGTCATCACAGTGCTCCATGAACCCTGTCATCACAATGCTCCAAACCCCTTGTCATTACAGTGCTCCAGGACGCTTGTCATCACAATTTTCAATGGTCTTCTCATCACAATGCTCCACGGTCTTGCCATCACAATGCTCCATGCCCTGGTCATCACACTGCTCCATGTCCCTGACATCACAATTCTCCACGTTCTTGGCATCAGAATGCTCCATGACACTTCTCATCAAAGTGTTAAATGCTTTGTCATCACAATTCTCTATGCCCTTGTCATCGCAATGCTCCATGACCCCTGTCATAGCAAGCTCCATGTGCTTTTCATCACAATACTCCATGTGCTTGTCGTCACAATGCTCCATGACCTTTGTCATCACAATGCACCCTGTCACTTGTTGTCAGAATGCTCCTTGAAACCTGTCATGAAAAGGCTCCATGCCTTTTTCATCACAATGCCCCATGCCGTTTTCTTCACAATGTTCCATGACTTTGTCATTAAAATACTCCACAAGCTTGTCATCAGAATGCTCCCTGACCATTGTCATCACAATGCTCCATGACCCCTGTTATCACAATGCTCCATACCCCTTCTCATTACAGTACTCCATGACGCTCATCATGACAGTTACCCGTGGTCTTCTCATCACAATGCTCCACGGTCTTGCCATCACAATGCTCCAAGCCCTGGTCATCACAATGCTCCATGTCCCGTGTCAGCACAATTCTCCACGTTCTTGGCATCACTATGCTCCATGACACTTCTCATCACAGTGTTACATGCTTTGTCATCACAATTCTCTATGCACTTGTCATCGCAATGCTCCATGATCACTGTCATAGCAAGCTCCATGTGCTTGTCATCACAATGCTTCATGAACTGGTCATCAAAATTCTCAATGGCCCTTGTCATCACAATGCTCCATGCCCTTGTCATCAAAATGCTCCATTACCTTTGTCATCACCATCCTCCATGACACTTGGCCTCACAATGCTCCATTCCATTGTCATCGCAATGACCATGACATATCTCATCACAATGCTCCCTGACACCTGTCTTCACAATACTCCATGACCTTCTCATCACAATGCTCCATGCCCTTGTCATCACAATGCGCCATGCCCACTCTCATCACAATAGTCCATGAAATTTGTCAGCCAAATGCAACATGCCCTTGTCATCACAATGCTCCATGCACTTTCATCACAATGCTCTATGACCCCTGTCATCACAATGCTCCATGACTCCAGTCATCACAATGCTTCATGACCATTGTCACCACAGTGCTCCATGAACGTTTCATCACAATGCTCCGTGACCCTAGTCATTACAATGCTCCATGCCTTTGTCAGCACAATACTCCATGACCCATGGCATCACAATGTGCCATGCACTTGTCATCACAATGCTCCACATCGTTGTCATCACAATGCTCCATAAACCTTGTCATCACAATGCTCCATGCGTTTGTCAGCACAATGCTCCATGACCCATATCATCACAATGTGCCATGCGTTTGTCATCACAGTGCTCCACAACCTTGTTATCACAATGCTCCATGCACTTCTCAGCAAAATGCTCTCTCACCAATGTTATCACAATGTTCCATCACTAATCATCTCAATACTCCCTCACGCCTGTCATCACAATGTTCCATAACCCTTGTCACAACAATGCTACATGCACTTATCATCACAATGCTCCATGCCCCTGACATCACAATGTTCCATAACCCCTGTCATCACAATGCACCATGACCCTTTTCATCACAATGCTCCATGACCCCTGACATCACAATGTTCCATAAACACTGTCATCACAATGTTCCATGACCATTTCATCCAATTGCTCCATGACCCTGTCATCACAATGCTCCCTGCCCTTCTCATCACAATGCACCACACCCTTGTCATCAAAATGCTCCATGGCCTATGTCATCACAAAGCTCCATGACCCTTGGCATCACAATGCTCCATTCCATTGTCAT